>NC_062269.1:32683260-33293260 GCF_916048215.2 Malus sylvestris | reverse complement strand
AAATCTGTTGATGTCAAAATTCATTGCAAGTATTTTAGTAATTAATTATTTTTCCTTGTCTAGGCTGTTTTCTTGGCAATGAGAGTACTGCTGGGAAATTTTTGGTGTTCCAGTGAACAATTTTTGTCATATTTTATTAATGTAAATGAAACAATATTCCTTAATATTTTTGTTATATAAATAGCCCCAACGTTTCATAATCTTTTGTATATCTCCATCTAATCTTTTTTGCATGTAGATAGAAAAAATCTATGATCTTCTGTATGTAGACTGTATAATCATTTGTATCTAAAAATCTTCATAACATTTTCAATATAAATAGAATTAAATGACATAATTTTTATTATATCTTTTAACATAATCTTTCATACAATTTTTAGTCCTACAGCAATGCGCGTGCACCAATTTCTAGTAAATACTAAATAGGATATTTTGGTCTAACCATTTAAGTGGTAATACATGTGGGACTTGCTGTTGAGCGAGTACAGCTAGCACTCCTCTCTTATTCTCAATTTAACTACAAATATAACAGAGTACATATATGATATATTTAAACAAGACGATCTGAATTTCGTGCCAACTCAAACAATATGATGTCTGGTCCTCCAGTGGAAGCTGCAGTTTTTAATGATAACGACTGAGAAACCATGTGCATTGTTGGCCTCGATTGCGGTCGCGAATCCCTGCATGCGATTGCTACCCTTGCAATGGCTGTCAGTTCATCTTCAACTTCAGGTGTAGGAGGTGGAAGCCGTTGGTCCAATACATCCTTCAGCAATTTATTTTCACACGCGGATGGAGACGAAAAGGACGAGATTAAATCACCTAATCTTTTTCCCATGATCACTTCCAGTGCCAGCACTCCGAAGCTATAAACGTCACATTTCTCAGTTACCTTCCTTGTGTAGGCCAACTCTGTATAAAAATTAAGGGAGAGCAAGCCATTAGTATATGTTTAAATTTAGATTATCAAATTCAACATTATATATTTTAACCGTTTTACTTTACCTGGTGCTACATATCCGTATGTGCCAGCAAGGGAGCTCCAATTTGATGAGTCTGGATTCAAAAGCTTAGCAGTGCCGAAGTCTGAAACACAAGGCTCGTAGTCGTAATCCAGCAAAATGTTGCTGCTTGATAAGTCTCGGTGTACAATTGGCGGCACGCAATCATGATGCAGGTAAGACAGTGCATGAGCTACGCCTTTTACAATTCTCACCCTCCTACTCCAATCCAATTCTTCTGCTTCGTCTTCTTTGCTCAAGATTGAAGCCAGACTACCCTTTTCTAGGTATTCATAGACCAGAAAGGAGTGCTGTGAATTCGAACAAAAACCACAAAGTTTCACAATGTTTCGATGTCGTATATTGATTAGTGCACTTATTTCATTGTGGAACTCCTTCTGCGATGTCTCCTCGCCGTCAAGTTTTTGATGGAGTTTCTTCACTGCAGCTATGTTGCCTGATGGTAGCTTTGCCTTGTAAACACTTCCAGATCCTCCCTTCCCAATGCAAAATATGGAGTCAAAACCATTGGTTGCTCTTATGATCTCCGAATACAATTTTTTTCCATCAAAAAGAGAGATTGAAAAAATTTGATCACTGGTATCACTCTTTTCTGTTTCTGGCTCTTTCTTTTTTCTTGTTTTGATGAAGACAATTGCAAGGAAAGCAAGTAAAACTGCTCCCAAGATAGGGAAAACGATTGCAAACACGAGTTCTCTATTGTTTTTTCCTTTTGAGACGTGCTTATTGCAGGATTGTAGTCCTCCAACATTTCCACACAATCCTTCATTCCCTTCAAAGCTGTGAGCATCTTGAAATGCTTTGTTGTTGGGGATGGGACCCTGCAAGTGATTGTAGGATACAGCTACGTACAACAAGCTACGCATTCCATCAAATGTTGCAGGAATGAGACCGGAAAGATTATTGTGGGAAAGATTTAGCTGCTCCAAGCTCTTCATATTGCTAATTTCTGATGGTATCTTGCCGTCAAGTGAGTTATGACTTAAATCCAACTGTGACAGGTGAAATAACTTGCCCAACTGAAATGGAATTTCTTGACTGAAATTGTTGTTGCTCAAATCCAAGTAGTTTAAATGGAACAATTCGCCAAAAATGCTTGGAATTGGGCCATTCAACTTGTTGGTGGACACGTCAAGATGTTCGAGTATAGTGAATGCTCCAAATTCTGAGGGTATAGAACCCAAAAGTTGATTGCCATTCAACTTTAGTTTCACCATAGAAGTCAATCTCCCCAAATCCTTGGGAACCACCCCAACCAGATGATTCGAAGAAAAATCGAGTTCTTGAAGGTTTGTTGCATTGGCAATCTCAGATGGTATGCTACCAGTAAGGTTGTTCCCCGCAAATATTAGAGTTGTTAAGTTTGGACACTGTCCCCAGATGTCTGAGACTTCACCATACATGTTGTTGTCGCTTAGGTCTACAAACTGAAGATTCGGATAGACACCAAAGTCTTCAGATATATTGCTTGTAAATTGGTTCCCTTCAAGACGGACTCTGACTAAGCTCTTGCAACCTTTCAAGCTTTTCGGGATTGGACCTGAAAATTCGTTGTTTTCTGCACAAAACCTTTGTAGCAATCCACCTCTACATATATCTCGAGGCAAATAACCAGAAAATCGGTTAGTAGCCAAGTCAAGTATGGTCAACTTCATTAGATTCTCCATCTCTTGGGGGATTGATCCAGATAATTGGTTACCGCGGAGGTATAGGTTTTCTAGGCTGCTCAAGTTGCCAAACGAAGAGGGAACGGTTCCGTTGAGCTGATTGTTGGTGAGCTCTAGAGACACAACAAATTTCAAGCTTCCAATCTCTTCTGGAATAGTGCCGGAAAGTTTATTATCGTAGAGAGAGAGATAAACAAGGTTTGTCAAATTGCCCAAAGAAGTTGGGATAGAACCAGAAAGGGTATTGTTGTACAACATCATCGTGGTTAGATTTTTCAAGTTTCCGAAACTCAGAGGGATTGGGCCTGATAAATAGTTGTCAAAAAGGTAAACTTCAACCAACTTCGAAAGGTTTCCTATTTCGGGAGGAATAGAACCAGAAAGTTGGTTTCCGAAGAGAATCAAAGAAGTCAATTGGCTCAAATTACCCACAGAAGCTGGAATTGAACCCTCTAAATCGTTCAAGTTTAGAGCTAGCTCATAGACAAATTTAAGTTGGCCTATTTCTTGAGGAATTGTGCCATTGAACTTATTTGCATTGAGGTGAAGGACCTGAAGATTTGCTAGAAGACCGATTTCGGGTGGGATTTTTCCAGACATTTGATTGTAAGATACATCAAAATAGATGAGTTTGGTGAGGGAACCGATCTGAGGTGGGATTTGATCAAAAAGTTCATTGAGGCTTAGATCAACATATGCGAGATTAGGCAAGGATATGAATGGAAATTCAAGTAGAGTACCTTGTATACCAGAATTGGTGAGGTTTAATCTGTTGACGCTTCCAGCTGAGTTGCATGAAACACCAATCCAAGTATTGCATGGGGCTTCATTTGCATTAATCCATGAGGTCAGGTTGTTTTGGGTTTGGTTTTGAAAGCTAGCTTTCCATTTGAGAAGTGCTTCTGCTTCAGTGGAATTGGCAGAAGCAAAAGCACTTTTTTGTGACGAAGCTAGCTGAAAATACAAGATAAGGCAGGCTAGAAAGCATAGTTTGTCACAATAAGTGAAAACTCTAGTCATGGTTTTTGTGCACGCCTTTTTTTTAAGCCATTCAGGGCTTTACTTATAGTGAGATGCATTACTAAATTGAATATCCTCTATTTGTTTTTCTTATCTTTGACTTTTCATCCAAATGGTTTATTAAAAATTACAAGACTATGATGTCTTTAAATTTTAAGTTTTTGTTATTTGTTATTTTTTATTTTTTTGAGAAAAAACTATAGGCTTTCATTTCAAAGAGGAAAACATCACAAAAACTTGAAGAAAATGGGAGAAACCTTGAACTTCTACTGAATTTTTGAGGTTTTTTATTTTATTTAAAATTATGTCAAATTTTAAGATAAAAGCTACCACCACTCAAATTAAAATGTAATTAGAAAGAAAGGGCCTTAGTCAGTAGTCAAGGAGGACAACAATCTAGAAACCATATGATACAAGTGAAAATAAGAAAAAAGTTTCCAAAACAAAAATGGTCAACACATGAATGTGGGATTTCCATTTCAAAATCCGGATCCTCACCAGATCCTTTTTATGAAGATCCTGAGAATTCGTGAATCATATACGTTCATCGTACATTGTGTGATCATAAATTATTTTAAATATTTTTATATACAAATAGTACTTGACAAAAACTGATCGCACAATGTACGATGAACAAACACGATTTACGAATCTCCATAATGCTTACCAAAAGAATTCGGAGAGGATCATGTTGGTCCATTTCACGTTTCTTTCTTAATTCTAATATGTATGTTGAAGTCTTTGTTTGGGAAGACTTCGAATTTTCTTGCACTTTCTGTTGAAGTCTTTGTCTGGGAAGACTTCGAATTTTCTTACACTTTGTGTTGAAGTCTGTTGAAGTCTTTGGCTGGGAAGACTTCGAATTTTCTTGCACTTTCTGTTGAAGTCTGTTGAAGTCTTTGGCTGGGAAGACTTCGAATTTTCTTGCACTTTCTGTTGAAGTCTTTGTCTGGGAAGACTTCGAAGTTTTGCTGTTTGAAGGTTTTTATGCCCACCCCTAGTCGCGCCATGAACCGGGTCAAGGGAGGAAATCCAATTCCCTTCTTCTCTCCCCCCCCCCCCCCCCCCCATTTCTTTCTTAATTCTAATATGTATGTTGAAGTCTTTGTCTGGAAAGACTTTGAATTTTCTTGCACTTTCTGTTGAAGTCTTTTTCTGGGAAGACTTCGAATTTTCTTACACTTTGTGTTGAACTTCGAATTTTCTTACACTTTCTGTTGAAGTCTTTGTCTGGGAAAACTTCGAATTTTCTTACATTTCTGTTGAAGTTTCTGTTGAAGTCTTTGTTTGGGAAGACTTCAAATTTTCACAGCTAATAATCTGGAATTTCTAGAAAAGAAAATTCAAAATTGGCCGGAAAATTGGTCGGAAAATGCCAAGAAAACTAGGTCGTAAACCTCATCGACCTGAAGCTTCTCTCTTTCTATTCCTCCTCAGATGCAACTAGGTACTTGAATACAAGGGGGTTGGGTTTGCGGGAGTTGAGGGAATGTGGAGAGAATTGTTTAGCGGGAGAAAGCGAGAAAGAGCGTTTTTTAAATTAGTTTTAATTTTGTTCAAACCATTTTTTTTTAATTTATTAATTGTTGTGACATATGTTCTTATCAATATGTGATTGTGTAAATCCTAAGTAGAGATAAAGTAGGAATCCTTTGGGATCTAGAAGATCTTTCCTAATATACTTTGTATTACTTGGAGAGCAAGTTTCTCTCCTCCTAATTACTATAAATAAAGGCATAAAGACTGGGGAATTAACACACAATTCCTCAAGTCTATTCTCCAATCTCTCTTCTTCTCTTTGCCGCATATCTCTGTAAAATATAGGCCACAACACGTTATCAGCACGCTCTTCACGCTGTGCTTAGAAGAATTTAAAGAGAATTTATTCGTCTACAATCAGAGGAGTATTACGTTTCAATTATTTTTAATTGATTAAATCTTGATTTTATTGAATTCATATATTGTTATTGATTCAATTTATTTTTCTTCTTATGTTGAACGTGATACAAGCTTGAAGATGAAAGCCGAAATTGAAGAAATAATTTTTCTGCATCAAACCAGTTCATTCATATCATCACGCAATCAGGTTCTTCCAAAACAACGGTTTTTAACTCGATATTTTTGAAGCCCTGATCGCATGAACATTCACCATGATGCATGACCCAACTTTACGTTTAACGTATTTTAGATTCTACATAAATTGTGTATGCCTCATAACCAAAATTGCTACAATTATGTGAATTTGATATTTTTCATGAATTGAATCTTACATATGTACATGCATTGAAACTATTATTTGCATATGCATCAAAGTAAATATGTGATTCATTGAATTATATATGCATCTAATTGAATTGAAAAAAAAAAGATTTCAAATTGGGAACCTAGGGTTCTTCAAACCCCCGACATCACCCAAGCCTGCAGCTTGAGGATTGATGTTGTGCCGTACCGAGAACCATGGAGCGAGAAGCTCCAAACCTGTGCCATCACCCGAGCCCTACAGGGCTCTCTCTCGGCCCGTTTTTCTTTTTTGCGCCCTGGGCTCACCTGCAGTGACCCAAAAACTTTTTTAAGTCCCTCTGTCTTGGCCCATATGTCTCTCGGCCTGCGAAGAAAAAAAAACACAACAATTTTTTTTGTTGTTTCTGGGCTCACCTGCAGCGGCCCACATACAAAGAAACATTTTTTTTCTTTTTGGGCTTGCCTGAAGTAGCCTGTGTGAATTTTTATTTTTTTTATTTTGGGTCTGCCAGCAGCAGCCCAACCCTCTCCCCATAGGCATGTAGCCTACACCCGAGACCCATAGCCCAATTTTTGGGGCCTAGGACTCACTGACTAACATTTTTCAGCCACCTCGTGGGCTTAATTTTTCTGTTGGGCCCCGCATTTTATTTGCCTAATTTTTTTTAGGCCCAATGGGTTTTTATATTTTTTCACCCACATTTTAATTTGGCCCGAAGTCCAAATAAATTAATTCAATTATAATTATAAACCTGAAGTTATATCTTTGTATATCCTTGTTGTATATTTGCTTGCATATATATATATATATATGTGTGTGTGTTTGTCTGCAGATATTATGAACTTAAAATTCATACTTCCGAACCCCAAGTTTCGGAAAAGTGCCATATGAACCTGAAGTTTCTTAATGCGCAACACTCATGTTGAGACCCGAAGTTCTCCATGCTTAAATCCGTTTAAACCAAACCATGTCTTAGAACCTGAATGTTCTAAATTTGTTGTTTATGGAAATTTTGTTTCCTAAAACACCAATCACATTCTTGTTTCCTCCATTCAGCGTATTGTCGAACCGTAACAAGTTCGATTTCACTGATTTGGAAGTTTCGAATAGTAAACTACTTTATGTGGATACAAGACGTGAATAAGCATCCGCCATGATCCTTATTCAAAGAATTATGACTGAACGATTTTGACTGAACGATTGAGATAAATCCAATGACTATAAAAAATTAATATTACAAATTAAAACAATATATATATATATATATATATATATATATATATTTTAGTTCGGTTTGGTCTTATCGAACTAATCTAAATTTCATGCCAAATCTCTTACCGAAGTTTTCGGTTTCGGTTCAGCTTCGGGTACAAAATTTTCGGTATTGTCCATTCGGTTCAGTTCGGCTTCGGTAGGTTTGGTTTTTTTGGTATTTTATTCCACCCCTAGTTTGTAACATCTAATATTTAGCGGCTGTCTCTGCTTCTCTCTCCCTTTTCTGTTTGCTCATGTGCCTAAAAACTTATATTTAAAAAAAAAAAAAAAAAAAAAAAAAACAACTATGTTGTAAACAATTGAAACCGCATTATTTAATAATGATTCCTAATGAAAACTAGTAACAAACATAACTAGATAAATTCTAAATGGTCATATGTCACGTTTTAAATGCAGAGTCAAACCAATGCAGGCAGATTGGGAGCTCTCATGGCAACCAACAAAATTACCAGAGAACCGTTTGAGACCAAAACTTTCGCTGCTTAGAAAGACCCAGTAGCAGTTTGACAGGCTCGCCCTTGTTATTCATGCTAAATTGGCGATATCAGATGCAACATGGAACACGGAAGAGTTCACCAATTCCCCAAGACAGCAGTCACCGGCAGGAATGAGAAAAGCTGAAAAGATATAACCATCAAAACGATTTCTTCTCGTAAGAAACCAGACCATGAACTCCACCTTCTACTTGTGCTGCTCCTGTTCTTACCTGCATAGTAAAATACATTGTCAACTGATTGAGAAACCATATTAGTTCTTGATACGACCATCATTACATCTCAGATTCCTTGAGCAACAACAAGGTAATCGTGGAGTGCGCTTTTCCTGAGGTAATATATGGGGATGGAAAACTATCTAAGAAGTAAGCGGGGTCAGTGAAAACCCCGAGAGGTTACAGGTTTCTTTTCTGTAAGTAAGTGTCTGAAAATGAGTGACACAGAATGGCAACACTCTAGATTAATAGATTTCTTCCCCACTCCTTTCGGTAGTTTAACCTAAGATTGTTGAGCAAGAATACAACATGGTATGGAACAGACTATGAAAGAGTAAGTGAGTTATCGAAAGAAACATTGGCTACAATATCAATTCTCATTTAAAGCATAAAACTAAAATGACATCCTTAATAACAATGTTAGGAGTATCACAACGTCTGCAAAATGGTCTACTTACCTCTAGCCTTAAAACGCTTGATTTTAAGAGGTCATGAGCGGACTGCAATGAAGAAGCACCAAGATCTTGGAAACCTTGTTTCACAGCTTGCATTGTGTATGGTATGAACTTCAAAACAGAACCTTTGTCTGCAACCGCCCCAACTACCCCCTGTGCAATTTTCAGCTTAGCTGTATCGCCCAAGTACCTCTGATCACTTCCTTTTGTCATTGCTTCAAGAGATCCCATGCCTCGATATTTTTTGACTCGGCGACCATTCTAATAGAAAACATGAAATCACTTATATCAAACTGTTTCCTTAATAGAGGTTAAGCACACAGAAATCTAATTAACAATGACAAAGAAATAACAAACAGCATGTTGCTTATAAAAGACAAGTATACTGAAAATCTAGTGCAATTTATATAGACAACTTTTACTTTTAGTTCAGAAATAAAGCAAGATACATCATTTGGGTCGTAGGTTAGATAGCAAACACCCTCTGTTCAAATTGTTTAATAAGCTAAAAAAGGTCGTACCCAGTGCACAAGGCTCCCGCTTTACGCAGGGTCTGGGAGAGGTGAATGTCGGCTAGCCTTACCCCCATTTATGGAGAGGCTGCTCCCAAGTCTCGAACCCGAGACCTACCGCTCATGGGCGAAGGCACTTGCCATCGCACCAAGTGCGACCTCTTACACTAAAAATAAAAAAGGGAACTTTAACGAAAAACTCCCAGTACTGTTCACTTTAACGAAAAACCACACTTTTACACTAAAAAGTCAATCCTGGTACTATTCACTTTACCCTTTATTTTGTCCTTATCGTTAAAACTCAAAATTTTCAAGCCATTTTCATTAGTTTTCCTGTAAAAAAAGGGAAAGACAGAAATGAAATACTATGTCCAATATAGTTCCGCATAAGTTTAGCTTTGACATGCATCCATGAAAAACCCAATCACAATTTCAGGGAACTGGACCCTTATTTAGCCTAATCCTAACCCATTTTGCCACTTACCCTCACCACTTGGGTTAACCCCTTACTGTATGTGGGCTTCAAACTTATTAAGTTCAGGCCATCAGAGAGAGAGTCCATGCAAACATACCAATGGCACTCCTAATGATGTAAAAGCATTAAATTTTGATGGCAAATCATAACACATCAATGACTGATCCATCAAACGATATTGATGCAGTCCAAAAAGGATGAGAAATAACTCAGGATGTATAACAAACTTAGAAACACATATCTTCTAGGTAAGTTTCTTTACCAATCACATCTGCAATTCAGTATCCATAATTCTGCCTAATAAACTCCTTAAACCGCTCAAAAAGTTGTCAAAGAACTAGAAAAGACATATGTAGTAGTAAGCACTCATACAAACGAGAAGAAATCTTCAAGTAGATTTAATATCTGATGGTATAAGCAGTATACCTGTTCCAGCAATAAAAACATGAGTAAGTCCCAGACATACCTGATACACAAAAACCCCAGGAGCCTCAGTGCTTCCAGCTAAGAAGCTTCCCATCATGACAGTAGAAGCCCCAAGGACCAAAGCCTAGACAATGTGTCCAGAATTGGAAATTCCACCATCAGCAATCACAGGCACACCACTTTGTGAAGCAATAGACGCAACCTTGTAAACAGCAGTTGCCTGAAACATATCACCAAAACCAAAACAACTTTGGTCATAAAATGGTATAGCATTGAGCAACCTGAGGAACAAAATGTCAAACAAAGTATTCAACATGTTCCAAAATGTAATTATACATTTTGTCACTGCCAGAAGTTAAAGTCGAATCTTTGTTTTCTATGCTCTATGTTCCGAAGAATCTAGTAACTAAATAGTAAAACACCCATCCGAACAACGATTGTTGGGCACAATGTCATAGATTAACAAATCCTTAATCAAATATTTTTCATCCACAAAGAATTCAAGAAATTAAACCGAACACTACAAATATCATAACTTTCAACACCTCCAGATTATACAAATCCTTAAATTAGCCGCCAACAATGAGAACACAAACTAAAGCATCAATCACAAAAGCAACAACTAACAAAAAGAAGGCATCTTTATACCTGCCCGCGACCAACAGCACAAACCTCTTGAGTGGTACAAATTGAGCCAGACCCCATTCCAACCCTCAACCCGTCAACACCAGCCTGAATCAAATTCTGCGCCTGACTCACCGTCACCACATTCCCGCCAACTACATCCAAACTCGAGTACATTTTCTTCACATACTTTATCATCTCAATCTGATAAATGGAGTTCCCCTGAGAGCTATCCAACACCACTGCTGTTTGGATTAAAAGTTAACTTTGGGCTCAAGAAAGGAGTTGCCCAAATGGAGGCCCGAAAGGGAAGATAGCCGAAGCCCAGTCGAAACCCAGAAGGCAGAAAGGGCCTCTTCTGACTTGGTGCAGCTCATGAAGACCACTTGCTTACCTACCCAAAGGCCAAGTGGTATAGACTGATCAGCTACACAGCCCATAAAGTACTTTATGATGGCAGTCCATGTAAAAAAGCCGATGAGTCATCACCCTCAAACCGCATTCGGGCAAGGCTGCTGCTACAAGGAGCCAAGCCGAGTTGTCTATATAAGAAGAAGGAGAAACCAGGAATAGGGACACTCAATCAAACAAACAAATGCAAGCACAAACTCTGCCCAAAGCCAGATTTGCCTTCAAAACAAAGCTGTAGTCAGCCTTCATCCCTTTCAGGACAAACCTTCATCCCCCTCGGATAACCCTTTCTTCAACCCTTTGTAATAGCTCTGCTACCTTGTTCAACCTTGCTGTAGTATCGATTCATCTTTTGTAATCTCTCTCTCTCCCTCTAAGCTTTCAGACCTTTGACAAAACTACAAAGATAGGAACCTACAAGACGAGCAACCTTACCCGATAAGGTTTAACCTTGCCCGACCTTATTTGCTTTGTTTTTGTCTTTTCAATATGTTGTATACTTCCAGTTATATGCAAGTTATTTCTAGCAATATGACTATTCAAATGCTTTCTCAGTACTTGAATCCGATTTGAATATATCGTCAATGTTCAAACCAGATCCAAGTCCTAAGCCCTCGGGCATGTAAATCTGATCAGTTAAAAGTCCTTGGCCTCAAGGCATAAAAAAGAACCTTATGTGGACTTAACCCATCCACGACAGTCCTTGATAAACGAGAAGTCCGAAGTTACTTGGGGCGCAAGTAATCAACCTACCCTCTAGTTTTCTTTCTATTATATCATGATTACCATAGAACGCTTGAGCATGGAATGGATTCTAATGGAAAGCCTCAAGGCCTACACCTAAGGCCCCACAAAGGCATCTATTTGGATTCATTCCGTTCAGCGATCTAAATAGTCTAAGTATAAGAATGAACTCTGATGGGAAGCCTCAAGGCCTACACCTAAGGCCCCACAAAGGCACCTATTTGGGTTCATTCTACTTCTTGGACTCGGGTAATCAGAAGTATAATAGTTAGAAAACTCCGGCAATCACGAGAACAAATATGATGTGTTCAAGCATCGGTTTAGTTATTGATGGGAAGCCTTAAGGCCTACACCTAAGGCCCCACAAATGCACCTGTTATAACTAACACGGTTTCTTGGATACATACATATATGCAACTAAAGCGATATCCATTTTACATCTGCCATGCTAAAGATGGCAGTGGCACGCCTGAGCCCCTAAATGTTAACCTTGATTGTGAGCCTCAAGGCCTACACCTAAGGCCACACAAAGGCACCTCTCAAAGTTAACGTTGTCCTTCTCTTTCAGCCTTGCCCGAAGAGCCTTGCCCGAAGAGTCTTGCCCGACGAGACTTGCTCGACAACGCCCGACAGCAAAGCAGAAGCCCGACAGCAGCCCTCAACCGACACCAACCTCCAGGGGAGCTGTGTGCTCGTCGGCCAGGAGACATCCCTGACGGAAATTCCTGACGCGAACATAGTTTTGGCACGCCCAGTGGGACCCCCTCTAGTCAGAAGATATATGTCAAAATGCCAGAAGGTTTACAAACCACGTTACTACAAATGTTGCAAAGGTTGGAGAAAGCTTCCACAGGCTTAAGAAAAGAAACAGACCTGGTTCTTCTCGAGGGAAAGAGACTTAAAACCAGCCCGCCTGAAGAGTTGATGGTAGACAAACCTGCAGTTCCCTTTTCAGAAGTCCCTGTAAATATGATCAATATGACATGGGCTGAGAAGGGAAAAGGGAACCAGGAGAGAAGAGATTGGTTGAAAAACCTACAGGATGGGTGATTAAAACACCCGAATATCCAAAAGCTGCCATAATCAAGGGGATGGTTATGTGCAGTAAGTGCCAATGCGAGTGTGAGCTCGAAATTCTCCCGGCTGGAGTCCTCATTGACCGTGAACTAATCAGGAGAAATGAAGAAGATGTCAGAAGAGAAGCCCGCGAAAAGATTAAGCAGGCAACAAAAAATGAGACTTCTCGAAGCGTTTTTCAACGACTAGGAGGTGATTCCCAACCCAAAGCTTTGTCAGAAGTATTTCGAAACCATGAAGTTTCTGAAGAAGCAGAAGATATGGAGGCCAAAATACAAAAGGGTACAGATCATCCTTAAAATGGCCAGATGGGGAGGGAAATCAAGAGGATTGATGGCATGACCAATCCTGTTAGAAAAGAGCATCCTGCCCACCTCGGGCGAAAATGGTACGTAGTCGGGAAGAACGGATAGCCTACCAAACCAATGGGAGCCTCCATGGTCATGAGGGTTCAAAGGCAGCACAAAGCCTACATGAATGCCCTGAAGACCCCCACAACATCCAAATCCTCCAAAAATCACAAGTTGAAGAAAACAGCATCTGGGGGAAGTAGTCAGCTCCGTTGGAGAAGTAAGAAAGAGGTGGAAAAGGCCAACAGCAAGACAGAAGGCGAGAGGGATCACGTGCCACAGAGCCAACATCCTGGGAAGTATAGGATCTTGAGGAGAGCTCAAGAAGATCTAATCATGGTACCAATCCCTGGATGGAAGCCAAAGCCTATTTGCTTTGGAACTATTTCATCTGAAAAGAGACTTCCTTCTCTGCCATTGGTGGATCCTTTTGGTGAAGTTCCAAAACAAACACTGTATGCAGACTTGAACCAACAGTAACTGGAGGGGGCACCAGAACCATTACTTCCAGCTGATGCGATGGCCTGGTTGGATGAATTTATGGACCAGATTGGAGGCAATAAAGAAGATCCGCCCGAGCCTAGTAATTTCCATATCAACATGACATATGTGTTGTCCGCCACGTTTGGTGCCAGACCTGATCAACCCGCTACTATGGAGGGTGATTACTTGACAAATGAACCAATGATGGCACATGTCAATGTAGAGGTAGTTGAAGAAGAAAGCTCAGGCAAGGCTGAATCTTCAGAAGCATCCAAAGGTGGTCCTCTAAGGATTTACACAGATGAGATGGTGTTTAGCCGCCCGAACAGCTCGTTGGCCAATCATCTGAAACCCATATACGTTACAGCTCACCTAGAGGGTGTGCCCTTCAAAAGAATTCTAATTGATGGAGGAGCAGCTGTTAATGTGTTACCAGCCAAGCAGATGAAGAAAATGGGAAGAGGCACGGAGGATCTTATTCCCACAGACCTCACAGTCTCTAGCTTCTCAGGCGCTATCACTAAGACTCATAGGATATTGCCTCTAGAAGTGGATATGGGATCTAAAAAGATAATGCTGGAATTCTTTGTGGTGGACTGCACTTCCACTTATGGGGCCTTACTCGGAAAAGATTGGATCCACCAAGGCTTGGCCATACCCTCTACTCTTCATCAACAAGTGGCTGTTTATCATGAAGCAGGCATAGAAGGACCAGGCTTTTGGGAGATGGTAGAGGCCGAATCACGGCCATTTCTCCCCACAGCCAATGTTGCGGAAGCAAGTTTCTACAACCCCAATGTAGGAATCTTGAAGTGTTCAGGAGCTGACGAGAACGGCCGCCCTACCAAGGTGACGGCCCAAAAGCTTTTGGAACAAGGAATGCTCCTTACTAAAGATGAGTGGGATAAACCTTGTATCCTCCCAAATCCCCTGCACCATCAATGACTGAACAAAAGAAGAGAGATCAGGTAATGGCAATCAGATCCCTGATTAAAAGACTGTTGGTATATGGGAAGGGAAGAAGGCAAGAAAGGGAGCTCTTGGACAGAGAATGACAGGAATGGCAGGTGGGAACTTCAACCAGCCAGCATGAAAGCAAGGAGGAATCTTGCAGAGAAGAACTGGATAGGGCCATTCAAATGGGCGAGTGCATATATGATCTAGATGGGCCAGACGACTTGCCCGAGAGCCCAGAGCTGGTCAAATTTTTGTGTACAGAACCGGATAAGCCACCACCAGAAGTCCAGGATCCTCTGGAAGTTATTAATTTAGGAACAGAGAAGGATCCGAGACCAATACAGATCAGTGGTTTAATGGGGGTTGATGATCGGGCAAGGATTGTTTCTCTTTTGCAAGAATTCAAAGACTGTTTTGCTTGGCATTATACCGAGATGCCAGGGTTAGATCCAACCTTGGTGGAACATAGAATGCCCATCAAGGAGGGATATAAACCTGTCAAGCAAGCACCACGGAGGATGTCAAAGGAGATAGAAGAAAAGGTCAAAGAAGAGATTGAAAGGCTAGTGAAAGCTGGCTTTATCAGACCAGCCAAATATGTGGAGTGGTTGGCCAACATCGTACCCATTTTAAAAGCTGTAACAAAAGCGGTACGATGTTGTGTGGATTACAGAAATATTAATGGCACTACACCAAAAGATGAGTATCCCATGCCCATGGCCGATTTATCCATAGATGCAGTAGCAAAACATAAAGTCCTATCTTTTATGGATGGGAATGCCGGGTATAATCAGATAAAGATGGCTCCAGAAGATATACATAAAACAGCTTTTAGGTGTCCCGGTCATGTGGGGGCATATGAATATTTGGTCATGCCATTCGGGCTCAAGAACGCTGGTGCAACTTAACAGAGGGCAATGAATGCCATCTTTCATGATCTAATTGGCCAGAGCATGGAGGTATACATCGATGACATAGTGGTAAAGTCCAAGACAGAAGAACAGCATCTGGAAGATCTCAGACAGACATTAGCAAGGATGAGGATCCACAAATTGAAGATGAATCCAAAGAAATGTGCGTTTGGAGTAAGAGCGGGCAACTTCTTGGGATTCCTTGTGCATCAAAGAGGTGTAGAAGTGGATAAGAACAAATCTCGGGCAATAATGGAGTCACCTTCACCTACCAACAAGGTGCAACTCCAGAGGTTACTGGGCAAAATTAACTTTTTGAGGAGATTCATTGCTAATTTAGCAGGCAAGATCCAGCCGCTAACTCCTTTACTAAGGTTGAAAGATAAAGAGAAATTTGAATGGGGACCACCGCACCAACATGCCTTTGACAGCATCAAGGCCTATTTAACTTCTCCACTAGTGTTGGTGCCACCTCAAAGGGGAAAACCCTTAAAGCTGTATATTTCTGCCTCTGAAAAGTCAATCGGGAGCTTGCTAGCCCAAAATAATGAAGGCGGGAAGGAGCAGGCAGTGTACTACCTCAGTAGAATTCTGACCGAGGTAGAAACAAGGTATTCCCCGGTAGAAAGATTATGCTTGGCTTTATATTTCACTGCCAGTAAATTAAGGCATTACATGTTACCTTGTCACGTGCACATCATCGCCAAGACAGATGTGATAAAGCACATGTTGTCAAAGCCAATGCTCACAGGAAGGATTGGGAAATGGATTCTAGCTTTATTGGAATTCAGTTTTCAGTACGTACCCCAAAGGGCAGTTAAAGGTCAAGCAATTGCCGACTTCTTGACCGAGCATCATGAATCTTCAAGTGAGGTGATCAATATCCCGGGAAGCTTAGAGGTTACTAGCATTTGGATCCCGCCGAGAAAAGATATTTCGGGCAAAGAAGACTGGGTCCAGCAAGAGATAAGAAGAGTGGCTGGTCTCTGGATCACTCATTGGAAGTTGTATTTCGATGGATCCCACACTCAGAAGGCTTCAGGAGCAGGAATTGTAATTATAAACCCTCAGGGAGTTTATCATTATTATTCATTTCTCCTGGACTACCAAGGGAATACTAATAATCGGGCAGAGTATGAGGCCTTAATTATTGGTCTGGAAATCTTGATGGATCTGGGGGCAGTAGAGGTAGAGGTCTTTGGGGATTCAGAGTTGGTAATAAACCAGTTAAGTGGGGAGTTCAAGTGCAGACATATTACCATGGCGGGGTATTACTTGGCAGCTACGCAATTATTGAATTTCTGGGATTCTGAGATATCGGTCAATCATGTTCCCAGGGAATCCAATTTAGCTGCCAACGAGATGGCACAACTAGCCTCAGGAGTGCCAATACAGGAAAGGAAATATGGGGTAGATGTCGAGATCCAAAGAAGAAACCTCCCTTCCATCTTAGAAAGGGGATTCAGTCTAGATATAATGGTGCTAGAGGCCGAGATAGAAGATTTGAGGTCACCTATTATTCATCATTTGAAGGATCCTTCCTCACCTACAAGCAAGAAGGATAGACAGCAAGCAACCAAGTATGTCTTATGGGCGAAGAACTTGCTAAGGAAAACTCCAGATGGGTTACTGTTGAAATGCTTGGGCCAAGAAGAATCCATGAGGGTAATGGCCGAAGTACATGAAGGAGTATGTGGAGCACATCAGGCTGGAACGAAGATGAGATGGTTGCTTAGGAGGTATGGTTATTTCTGGCCTGACATGGAAAAAGATTGTAAGTCTTATGCCCGAGGGTGTGAAGAATGTCAGAGGCACGGACCTCTCCAGCATGTGCCCTCAATGCCTTTAAATCCAGTGGTCAAGCCTTGGCCCTTCAGAGGATGGGCAATGGACTTCATCGGGTAAATCTATCCAGCTTCTAGCAAAGGGCATACCTTCATAATTGTAGCAACGGATTACTTTACCAAGTGGGTGGAAGCGTCAGCAGTAAAATCCTTAACTTCAGCCACGGTCAAGAATTTTATCGAGACCAAGATCCTGCACAGATATGGGGTGCCCGAAACTATTGTGACAGATCGTGGACCATCTTTTATTTCAAAAGAAGTTGAGGAGTTTGCAAGTAAGTACAAAATAAAGATGATCCAGTCCAGTCCGTACTACCCGCAATCAAATGGCCAGGCAGAAGCCAGCAACAAGATCCTGGTCAACATTATCAAGAGAATGGTGATTGATAGCCCAGAAAAATGGCATGAAAATCTGGGGAACACTTTGTGGGCATACAGAACTTCTAAGAGAGCAGGAACAGGGACAACTCCTTATGCTTTAACTTTCAGGCAGGATGCAGTGCTCCCCGTGGAAATCAATGTGAGTTCTTTAAGAATTCAAAATCAATTTGGATTGCATAGTGAAGAGTATGTCGAAGCCATGTGTCAAGGAATTGAAGACTTGGATGCCGCCCGAATTGAAGCTTTGAACCAGATTCAAGAAGGAAAGCGAGCCGTTGCCCGAGCTTATAACAAAAAGGTGAAAATGAAATCCTTCAAGGAAGGAGACTTAGTATGGAAGACAATCCTCCCTCTAGGAACTCAGCTCAGGGGCTTTGGAAAATGGAGCCCGACGTGGGAATGTCCTTTCATTATTAGTCGCGTTTTGGATAGAGGGGGATACTACTTGGCAGACCTTGAGGGAAACAGGCATAGACATCCCATTAATGTTAGATTCTTAAAGAAATATTGTCCTACGTTGTGGGATGTCAGAGACTGTTATATCGAAGAAGATGCAAGGTAAGGCAAGCTTTGGAACACAAGGTGCAGTGTATATTTATCAATCATTCAAAAAGATGGAAAGACAAGAGTTGCTGAGATATATATATTTCATTTCGACAAATTGATAAAATTTACAAAAGGTTCTAAGCTAACGCATTACAGTCAATTCTCTTTTTGGATGCAATGGGATCTTCAGCTGATTTTCTGATGTCTTCATGGATGGAACCCGATTAGATGATTGGGTTGTGCGGCCAACATGGGCCTGGTAGAGGATCCTCAGACAGGACCATCGCCGTATGTGATGGTCAAGCCCGATTTATCACCGCAACAAGCGGGACGACGAGCCTGCAAGAGGAAACCATCTGACCAAGGGTGTTGGAGATAGTGAGGTGTTCGACCAAGGGTGTTGGAGACAGCAGTCTTTTGAGGAAAGCCCTTTTTCTCACGAAAATGGAGTTTGAGGAAACCCCACTCAAAGCCGAAAGAACCCATTGCTCAGTTTCTGAACGCTCGAAGATGATGGAAAGACTGAAGAAAATTTGATGGCTTGACAGAAGAGATTTCGAGCCAGAATTTATAGAGCCCCATGGGATAGTTCAAAGGTCGTGAGAAGACCAAGGGGCACGGGGTTGCCTTCATCCTGTCTAGAAAACACGAAGTTCCAAAAGATTGAGATGCACTCATGCGGATATTCAATCAATGATGGCGCCTGGGATTCCAACCTTAGCATTGATTGAATGGGGCACTGTTTGGATTAAAAGTTAACTTTGGGCTCAAGAAAGAAGTTGGCCCAAAAGAAGGCCCGAAAGGGAAGATAGCCGAAGCCCAGTCGAAACCCAGAAGGCAGAAATGGCCTCTTCTGACTTGGTGCAGCTCATGAAGACCATTTGCTTACCTACCCAAAGGCCAAGTGGTATAGACTGATCAGCTACACAGCCCATAAAGTACTTTATGATGGCAGTCCATGTAAAAAAGCCGATGAGTCATCACCCTCAAACCGCATTCGAGCAAGGCTGCTGCTACGAGAAGCCAAGCCAAGTTGTCTATATAAGAAGAAGGAGAAACCAGGAATAGGGACACTCAATCAAACAAACAAATGCAAGCACAAACTCTGCCCAAAGCCAGATTTGCCTTCAAAACAAAGTTGTAGTCAGCCTTCATCCCTTTCGGGACAAACCTTCATCCCCCTCGGATAACCCTCTCTTCAACCCTTTGTAATAGCTCTGCTACCTTGTTCAACCTTACTGTAGTATCGATTCATCTTTTGTAATCTTTCTCTCTCCCTCTAAGCTTTCAGACCTTTGACAAAACTACAAAGATAGGAACCTACAAGACGAGCAACCTTACCCGATAAGGTTTAACCTTGCCCGAACTTCTTTGCTTTGTTTTTGTCTTTTCAATATGTTGTATACTTCCAGTTATATGCAAGTTATTTCTAGCAATATGACTATTAAAAGGCTTTCTTAGTACTTGAATCCGATTTGAATATATCGTCAGTGTTCAAACCAGATCCAAGTCCTAAACCCTCGGGCATGTAAATCTGATCAGTTAAAAGTCATTGGCCTCAAGGCATAAAAAAGAACCTTATGTGGACTTAACCCATCCACGACAGTCCTTGATAAACGAGAAGTCCGAAGTTACTTGGGGCGCAAGTAATCAACCTACCCTCTAGTTTTCTTTCTATTATATCATGATTACCATAGAACGCTTGAGCATGGAATGGATTCTAATGGAAAGCCTCAAGGCCTACACCTAAGGCCCCACAAAGGCATCTATTTGGATTCATTCCGTTCAGCGATCTAAATAGTCTAAGTATAAGAATGAACTCTGATGGGAAGCCTCAAGGCCTACACCTAAGGCCCCACAAAGGCACCTATTTGGGTTCATTCTACTTCTTGGACTCGGGTAATCAGAAGTATAATAGTTAGAAAACTCTGACAATCACGAGAACAAATATGATGTGTTCAAGCATCGATTTAGTTATTGATGGGAAGCCTCAAGGCCTACACCTAAGGCCCTACAAATGCACCTGTTATAACTAACACGGTTTCTTGGATACATACATATATGCAACTAAAGCGATATCCATTTTACATCTGCCATGCTAAAGATGGCAGTGGCACGCCTGAGCACCTAAATGTTAACCTTGATTGTGAACCTCAAGGCCTACACCTAAGGCCCCACAAAGGCACATCTCAAAGTTAACGATGTCCTTCTCTTTCAGCCTTGCCCGAAGAGCCTTGCCCGAAGAGTCTTGCCCGACGAGACTTGCCCGACAACGCCCGACAGCGAATTAGAAGCCCGACAGCAGCCATCAACCGACGCCAACCTCCAGGGGAGTTGTGTGCTCGTCGGCCAGGAGACATCCCCGACGGAAATTCCTGACGCGAACAACTGCATCCACCCCTGCCTTCACCAACTCCTCCAATCTCTCCTTATCCGACTCCCTTGTGCCGATCACCGCCCCGACCCGCCACGTCCCGTCCGGACCCACCGTCCCAACCCCCAACTTGGGGTACCCCTTGATCCTCTCCACCTCCTCCTTCGCCACCACATCCACAACCTCATTGTCCCTCACAGTCGCCACCACATCTCGCTTTTTCTCCTCCATGTACTCCCCAATCGCCCCCAAATCGTAACTCCACGGCACCGTGAAGTCCGTACAATTCACCATGTAATATTAAATCTTCACCTCCTTGTCCCCCAATTTCACCCAATCCTTGCCCGCCACGTACCCCAAAAGCTTCGAATTGGGGTTGCCACTCTCAGTAACCAGGACATAGGGATTCGAAGCGTCAAAAACGTCATCAGATTGGATTCGATCGCTTGGGGATTTGAAGACGGGGCTTGAAAGAAGAGGGACCTGGCGGGACTTACGGACCGGACCATGTGAGCTTGCTCGGACGACGTCAAGTTGGAGTGGATGATGCCTATGCCGCCGAGTGCGGCCATCGAAATGGCCATGTGGGACTCGGTGACTGTGTCCATCGGGGACGAGACGCAGGGAATCGAGAGAGGGACGCGGCGGCTGAGGTTGGAGGCTAGATGGACGGAGTCGGTGGGAAAATCGATGTAGTGAGGGAGGTAGATGTCGTCATCATACGTGTAGGAATAACCCTGGTTGAAGAGCCGGTCGGAGGAGAACCCGTCTTCGAAGATTGAGGCCGACATTCTGGTGGCTGTAGTGGGCGTTGAGGGTGGCGGCGCCGCCTAGAGAGGGAGAAATGGTTGGGAGGGAGGCGGAGGGTTCAGGGTTTTTGCGTGAGTTGTTTTGCTTGCTTCGGAGTATGGGAAGGAAGCGAAGTGGTGGACTTCTGCCAGTGAGTGAGGCGGGTAAGGTGGAGGGAAACGTCCAAATTTATTGGTTGGGTGCGGGCGGGTGCATAAGACCTAGCTCTATTGCTCTTTCTTTCACACTCTTTTATGCTCTTTTGTTTTCTAGTTTTTATCAGTTTTTGTTGAGTTCTTAACTAAATTTAGTATGATAATTATAAGACACAAACAAGTTCTCTAAAGATATTCAATGAGTACAAAGCCCGGTGGTGATCATCAATCTAAATATGCTGCTAACCTGACTTTATCTTAATTACTTGTTTCGGTTTCACCATGTCAAATATTATTAGTTGAAGTTTTTCTTTTTATTAAGTGGGGGCATAGATATGGATAATAATCCATAGGGAGTCATATCCTAGTAGATCAACCACATTAGAACATTATCATAATACTAAAAGATGTTTCCAGATCTTAGGATAATAATCCATGTTAATTAATAAGTGGATTGCAGCTGTTTGGCACTAACAAAAGCACATTTGTCATGATCAGTTGAGTCATTGGCTTTGAACCTAACAAAGTTTGCATAAAATACCAAAAAAAAAAAAAAAACAATTTATAACATGAGAAATTATTGAAGTTTGTATTCATGATTGAACAAGAAGTTATCTCTACATTGTACTTACAAAATTCCTGTTCAAATTAGGGTTAAATACATTGAAATTTTGTACTTTTCTTGTCGAAAAGTTGAAAAGAAAAAGAAAAAGAAAGAAAAAAGGATTTGCATTGTCATTGTGATTGAGTCTATTTTGATATCAATAATAAACAAATCGACATCGATCATAACCTGTAAAGATGTGACTAAGATAATGGATCAGTTTTTTATATAAACTAAAATGCAATACGGAAAAGTATTGGGACTAAACAAGAAATGAGTGTGAGTGAAATTATTGAAATATATACTCTCTTACTTGGATGAACAGTAACTAGCATGACAGTTCCTCCATAAGAACAGGTGCCACCAGCAACCTTAGTCCTTCGCCAGTGACCATTGAAGGCATAAGAAGCATGGGCAAACAATGTGTCGGGCATGAAGCATGACCCATTGGGTTGGATGGAAGCGCAATCCGCTCCCGACCCACATTCATAATTCATAGCTTCTTGGATGATGGGGTCGGGCACAAATGGCTTAGCTACGCACCACAAGGCCGCCGTCGGGCCTCGTCTTGGACTCGGCAGTGTAGTGGGCGGAAGGGAACACAATGGGAGGTAGGAACACCGGCGGGCTTGGTTGAAACCCAATAAGGGATGGAACCGAAGAAGGCGGGCTAGGCTCGAAATAAGGTGGGCTTGGGATGTAGATAGTGGGACTAGGTATAAAGCCCGGTGGGCTTGGAACACTTTCGGGCGGGCTTGGGACACTTTCGGGCGGGTTGGGAGTGGGGATGGATTGTGGTATGCCGGGTACCAAGCCCGTTGGGCTTGGGATGGTTTCGATGGATTAGGGGTGGAGATAGATTGTGGTGAACCTGGGACAATTCTTGTTGGGCTTGGAGGTGGACTTTGGATAGGAAGGGCTGGGGGAACGTAAACGAAAGGTGATGAGGGACTTGGTGGTGACAACACAATAGGTGTTGGGGCAAGGCCGGTCCAAACATTTTGTATACCCTGGGCAAAAATGAAAAAGGGCCCATAAACCCACAATACGCACAAGAACATTTATGTTTTCATGTGATTTTTTTCTCCTTTTCGATTAGGTATTTGAAGGTTTTTAAAAATTTTGAATAAGTATTTTTCTTTGTCGGACAATAAGTTCGTCATACATAAAAAAAAGTTCCACCATAATACTTGGTCAATTGGTCATAAAGAAAAGAACATTGTCATATCTAAAAGGTTTTTTATTCAAAATGGTCCATGAGATTTGCATCATTCATAATTTTTGTCCTTGAGATTTAAAATCAATAGAATTAGTCCCTGAGATTGTCCACCATCCATGATTTTGGTCATTCCGTTAAAAACTCCGTTAAGTGTCCCGGAGCTCTTGGCCGGAAGTTTGAGCAATTTTCAAAGCTTCGTAACTCAATCGGTTCTTAACCAAATTCGACCCATAATATATCAAAATGAAGATAGGAAAGTGTAGAATAAGATTATACCTATTTGGAAGCCCAATGATTGCCGGAGATGGCCGAAACATAGTCTGAAATGTGACTGGTCCGCGGGAAAACTGGAAAACTCGCCGGAAATTGGGTAAACTTTAAACATTCATAACTTCTTTAATACTCAATGAAATCAAGTGATTCAAAAACGAAAATCATACTTGTTGACAAGACGAAGATAATGATACCTTTTTGAAAGGCTAACTCGCCTTGGTTTGGGAGAAAAACGGCTCAAAAGTGGCTAACCATTTTCGAGTTAGTTACTTTCGAGCCGTTTTCCGGCCAAACCATGATTATTTAGCAGTCATGAAAGATACCATTCTCTTTGTCTCTTCAAGATGTATGATTTTCGTTTTTGAATCACTCAATTTCGTTGAGTATTGAAGAAGTTATGAACGTTTAAAGTTTACCCAATTTCCGACGAGTTTTCCAATTTTCCCGCGGACCAGTCACCTTTCAGGCTATTTTCCGGCCATCTACGGAAATTATTGGGCTTCAAAATAGGTATAATCTTATTCTACACTTTCTTATCTTCATTTTGATATATTATGGGTCGAATTTGGTTAAGAAACGATTGAGGTACGAAGCTTTCAAAATTGCCCAAACTTCCGGCCAAGAGTTCCGGGACACTTAACGGAGTTTTTAACGGAATGACCAAAATCATGGATGGTGGTCAATCTCAGAGACTACTTCTATTGATTTTAAATCTCAGAGACCAAAATTATGGATGATGCAAATCTCAGGGACTATTTTGAATAAAAAGCCTATCTAAAAAGTACTAGTCTTTCTGTTAATTCGTGTGATCGTCTTTTCCCACCTCTAAAAGAAGGTATAAATAAATTATATTCTTCATCCTTAATATTATTTCCAAAGATTATTTTATGTGTGAGTAACTTTTTCTTTCTCTTCCTTCACACAAAAAGAAAAAGCAAACCAGCAATCCAAGTAGGCAAAACACATAGCAACGAAACATAAACAAGCCACATAATAGATGCGTATCTGCATCGTTCTCTTCTTTTTTTGCTTCTTATTTTTCTTCTACATCTTCGTCTTCTTCCTCTACCTCTGTTGGTTGTGGTGTTCAAGTTCTAAATCACTTAGGAGTAATCCATCTCGAGAAATCCTAAACTCAATCGAGCAATACTTGATGTCTAAAGTGTCTTAGCATGAGACTTCGACAATGCAATTTTATGAGCAAAAGTCTTGTAGATTTGGTAGAGAAAGTTCCAATTTTTGCAGTTGCCTAAAAGTGATCTTATTTTCTGAATAATCTCTATACTGTGAAATATATTGCAGAAATATATCAATTATTTATATGATCAAATATATCAAATCAAATGTATAATTACTATCAGACTTATGAAATTTAAATTAGGAAAAAAGAATAAGAATATCTGGCATGTGAACCAAAGAGAGGCGCGATGTCGTTGCCCTAAAACTGTAGATGCCTCCCTACGTGTAGGTTATGACGGTGCCTACAACTCCAATATACAACCCAAAGCCTCACAGGATATCCGATCCGATATGCACGCCAATAGTAGACGGGATTGCCAATTAGTAATTGCCCAAGAATTATGAAGTAGGAATGTAAATAGACTAACAGAGATGTGAGAATTGAGGGAGACAGAAAAGTTTTAAGCGTATATATTTTATGTCTAAGGTTTCTTATTTAAAGAACTTCTCATACCCTTTTAGAAAAGGATTATGACTCTTCATATAAAACACAACTCTTAAATATTAAAATAAACAAAATAAAATAATAATAAGTTTTGAATCTTTAAAAATAAAATATTATTAAAATAATTAAAATAACCAACATATACTTGCCAAATTGAATTAGTAAAGACATACATACATTATTTTGTTGAAGGTTAAAGTTGAATTGGAATGAATATCAAAAACCTAGGCCGTTAGTTAACCTTCTTGATAAATAAACTAAATTTTAGTAGTTAATCAAAGGTAAAAGAAATTAACAATCAAACAAAAATTAGTAAAAAATTGGAAAGAAAAAGGCGTAGGGACTAGCTCGAACATGGGACCTCGTTATTACTGGCAACAAAGGAACCAACGTCTCCAGTTAACCTTCTTGATCAACCAACCAAATTCTAGTTATCATAATCAGATAAAAGAAATTAACAATCTAACAAAAATTAGTAAAAAAATTGAAAATAAAAAGATGCTGATAATAGTTCGACCACGGGACCTCATTATTACTAGAAAATAACACCACTAGCACCTCTAGTTAACATTCTTGATTAATTAACCAAACTCTTTAATTTATATGCTTATAGAATCATATATGAATACAATACTATAATAATTTTTGTGCCCCATTTTTGGGGCCCTAGACGGTCACCCAGCTGGTACTGGGTCAAGACCGGCCCTACCAATTTGGTTTTCAAAATAGGAATGTCAATTAGGCTACTGATCAGTCTTTAAATTTATGTAATGGAACTAAATTAGTTGTTATTCCATTATTCACTAAGATTATTGATCACACCTCTTCTGCTAAATCATTAAAACTTACATGTATTCTAACTTAAATTATGTCTTTCTCACAAACATACTTGATCAGAATTCCGGTTGTACATTTTACACTGCACAAACTTTTTTCTTTTAAAAGCATGAACTATTTGTTGTGATAGGAGGGAAGGTAGGTACAAAGTGATCAAATTGCTGAGAAAAGTTCCTCTCCAACTGATAGAAAACCAAATTCCTTTCCACCAATAAAACGCGAAGTAACCATACTTTACCATACCTTATCATTATTTTTTATATAATATAAATCGGTTGATGTCAAAATTCTTTGCAAGTATTTTAGTAATTAATTTTTTTTCCTTGCCTAGGCTGTTTTTTTTTTTTTGCAACGAGAGTATTGCTGGGAAATTTTTGGTGTTCCAATGAACAACTTTTGTCATATTTTATTAATGTAAATGAAACAATATTTCTTAATATTTTTGTTATGTAAATAGTCCCAACGTTTCATAATCTTTTGTATATCTCCATCTATTCGTTTTTTGCATGTAGATAGAAAAAATCTATGATCTTCTGTATGTAGACTGTATAATCTTTTGTATGTAAAAATCTTCATAACGTTTTCAATATAAATAGTATTAAATGACATAGTTTTTATTATATCTTTCAACATAATTTTTCATACAATTTTTAATCATGCAGCAATGCGCGTGCATCAATTTCTAGTAAATACTAAATAGGATATTTTGGTCTAACCATTTAAGTGATACTACATTTGGGACTTGCTGTTGAGCGAGTCCAGCTAGCACTCCTCTCTTATTCTCAATTTAACTACAAATATTACAGAGTACATATATGATACATTTAAACAAGACGATCTGAATTTCGTGCCAACTCAAACAATATCAAACGCAATTTAAATCTTAATGAGTTGTTCAAGTGTGATGTCTGGTCCTCCAGTGGAAGCTGCAGTTTGGAATGATAACGACTGAGAAACCATGTGCATTGTTGGCCTCGATTGCGGTCGCGAATCCCTGCATGTGATTGTTACCCTTGCAATGGTTATCAGTTCATCTTCAACTTCAAGTGTAGGAGGTGGAAGCCGTTGGTCCAATACGTCCTTCAGCAATTTGTTTTCACACGCAGATGGAGACGAAAAGGACGAGATTAAATCACCTAGTCTTTTTCCCGTGATCACTTCCAATGCCAGCACTCCGAAGCTATAAACGTCACATTTCTCAGTTACCTTCCTTGTGTAGGCCAACTCTGCATAAAAATTAAGGGAGAGCAAGCCATGAGTATATGTTTAAATTTATATTATCAAATTTCAACATTTTATATTTTAACTGTTTTACTTTACCTGGTGCTACATATCCATATGTGCCTGCAAGTGAGCTCCAATTCGATGAGTCTGGATTCAAAAGCTTAGCAGTACCGAAGTCTGAAACACAAGGCTCGTAGTCATAATCCAGCAAAATGTTGCTGCTTGATAAGTCTCGGTGTACAATTGGCGGCACGCAATCATGATGCAGGTAAGACAGTGCATGAGCTACGCCTTTTACAATTCTCACCCTCCTACTCCAATCCAATTCTTGTGCTTCGTCTTCTTTGCTCAAGATTGAAGCCAGACTACCCTTTTCTAGGTATTCATAGACCAGAAAGGAGTGCTGTGAATTCGAACAAAAACCACAAAGTTTCACAATGTTTCGATGTCGTATATTGATTAGTGCACTTATTTCGTTGTGGAACTCCTTCTGTAATGTCTCCTCGCCGTCAAGTTTTTGATGGAGTTTCTTCACTGCAACTATGCTGCCTGATGGTAGCTTTGCCTTGTAGACACTTCCAGATCCTCCCTTCCCAATGCAAAATATGGAGTCAAAACCATTGGTTGCTCTTATGATCTCTCAATACAATTTTTTTCCATCTAAAAGAGAGATTGAAAAAATTTCATCATGGATATCACTCTTTTCTGTTCCCGGCTTTTTCTTTCTTCTTGTTTTGATGAAGACAATTGCAAGGAGAGCAAGTAAAACTGTTCCCAAGATGGGGAAAACGATTGCAAACAAGAGTTTTCTTTTGGTTTTTCTTTTTGAGACATGCTTATTGCAGGATTCTAGACCTACAACATTTCCACACAATCCTTCATTCCCTTCAAAGCTGTGAGCATCTTGAAATGCTTTGTTGTTGGGGATGGGACCCTGCAAGTGATTGTAGGATACGTCTATGTACGACAAGCCACGCATTCCATCAAAAGTTGCTGGAATGAGACCGGAAAGATTATTGTGGGAAAGATTCAGCCCCTCCAAGCTCTGCATATTGCTGATTTCTGATGGTATCTTTCCGTCAAGTGAGTTACGACTTAAATCTAACTGTGACAGGTGAAATAACTTCCCCAACTGAAATGGAATTTCTTGACTGAAATTGTTGTTGCTCAAATTCAAGTAGTTTAAACCGATCAATTCGTCAAAAATGCTTGGAATTGAGCCATTCAACTTGTTGGTGGACAAGTCAAGATATTCGAGTTGAGTGAATGCTCCAAATTCTGAGGGTATAGAACCCAAAAGTTGATTGCCATTCAACTTTAGATTCACCAAAGTACTCAATCTCCCCAAATCCTTGGGAACCACCCCAACCAGATGATTCGAAGAAAAATCGAGATACTGAATTTTAGTTGCATTGGCAATCTCAGATGGTATGCTACCAGAAAGGTTGTTCCCCGCAAAACGTAGGGCTGTTAAGTTTGGACACTGCCCCCAGATGTCTGAGATTTCCCCATATAAGTTGTTGTTGCTTATGTCTACAAACCGAAGATTCGGATAGACACCGAAGTCTTCAGATATGTTGCTTTTGAGTTGGTTCCCTTGAAGACGAACTCTGACTAAGCTCTTGCAATCCTTCAAGCTTTTCGGGATTGGACCTGTAAATTCGTTGTTTTCTGCAGTAAACCTTTGTAGCAGTCCACCACTACAAATATCTCGAGGCAAATAACCAGAAAATCGGTTAGCAGCCAGGTGTACATCCTCAACAAATTTCAAGTTTCCAATCTCTTCGGGAATAGTGCCGGAAAGTTTATTACCGAAGACAGAGAGATAAACAAGGTTTGTCAAATTGCCAAAAGAAGTTGGGATAGAACCAGAAAGGGTATTGTTGTACAACATCATGATGGTTAGACTTTTCAAGTTTCCGAAACTCAGAGGGATTGGACCTGATAAATAGTTGTCAAACAGGTAAAGTTCAACCAATTTCGAAAGGTTTCCAATTTCGGGAGGAACAGAACCCGAAAGTTGGTTTCGGTGGAGAATCAAAGAAGTCAATTGGCTCAAATTACCCAAAGAAGCTGGAATTGAACCCTCTAAATTGTTAAAGTTTAGAGCTAGCTCATAGACAAATTTAAGTTGGCCTATTTCTTGAGGAATTGAGCCGTTGAACTTATTTGCATTTAGGTGAAGGACCTGAAGATTTGTTAAAAGACAGATTTCAGGTGGGATTTTTCCAGACATTTGATTGTAGGATACATCAAAATAGATAAGTTTGGTGAGGGAACTGATCTCAGGTGGGATTTGATCAAAAAGTTCATTGTAGCTTAGATCAACATATGCAAGATTGGGCAAGGACATGAATGGAAATTCAAGTAGAGTACCTTGTATACCAGAGTTGGTGAGGTTTAATCTGTTGACGCTTCCAGCTGAGTTGCATGAAACTCCAATCCAAGTATTGCATGGGGCTTCATTTGCATTCATCCATGAGGTCAGGTTGTTTTGGGTTTGGTTTTGAAAGCTAGCTTTCCATTTGAGAAGTGCTTCTGCTTCAGTGGAATTGGCAGAAGCAAAAGCACTTTTTTGTGATGAAGCTAGCTGAAGATACAAGATCAGGCAAGCTAGAAAGCATAGTTTATCACAATAAATTGAAACTCTAGTCATGGTTTTTGTGTATACCTTTTTCTTAAGCAATTCATGGCTTTATTGATAGTGAGATGTATTACTAATTTGCATCCAAATGGTTAATTTAAAATTACAACCCGATGATGTTTTTAAGTTTTTATTACTAAAGTTAAGGAAAACGGGAGAACCTTGAACTTTCTAGTGATTTTTAAGGGGTTTTTTTTTTATAATAAAAATATGTCAAATTTTAAGGTAAAAGATACAACCACGTAAATTAAAAAGTAGGATTAATTTCAATTTACTTTTCTAACACTTCTTGATTTTCAATATTGGTACAATAAGTTTTTTTTTCATTACAGAGTGGTACATGAAGTCGTAATTGCATATATTTATTAAGATTATTGTTAAATCAGCAGTCAACTGATGACGTGGCGCCTATGTGGAGAATTACTGAGGGTTATGTGTATATTAAAAACTAAAAACATTAAAATTAAGAAAAATTAAAATTTAAAAAAAAATCTGGCCTCTTCTAATCCCCTTCGGCCATCTTCCTTCTTCCCCTCGCTTTCTTCCTATCCACCATCCTCTACCTAGCTTTCCTTGATTTCTACACCATCCCCTTCTCAGTAACTCTATCAATTAAGTAAGGACTGTTTTTACAATCCTTCCTTCTTTTTCTCCTTATCTCCTTTCTCTGTGCAGTCGGGCTATCACCCACAACGCATATTACGGATTCCATGATTGGTCCATGGCAATTAACTCGGCGGCCAAGTCGGATCTAGCTTCCTTCTTTCATGGGTACTAAGCTTGTCAATTTCTGACACGACCCAATAACCCAACACGACACGAAATTAACAGGTTTTCGGATCGACACGATAACGAATTGGGTTGTTATCGGATAAGTCAATAAGCACATGTTAAGATAACGGGTTGGTTCAGGTATACGTGTGAGTAACTTATTACACGATAAGAAAAATATTGATTTAATAATTTTATACTACTAAAAAGAATCTGGGTTTTCTGGTTGTGGGAAGCAGGGAAGAAGGAAATGTGAAGGGCAAAGTAGAGCACAGGTAGTAGTGGAAGAGGTCAAGGAGGACGAAGCCTGAAGTCCTTGCCGTCGAAAATTAAGGTCTAGGAGGAAAGAGCCCAATCGGAGGGCACGACCGATGAGCTTGGTCGGATTAGAGGTGAATCAGATGACAAAGCTCGTGAGTTCTCAGATTGAAGTTCGAGTGGAAGTCTTTGTTCATGATTCAGAGTTGGGGACGAGGAGAGAGGGAGAGAACACGAGCAGAGAGGAGAATAGAGGACACGAGCAAAGGGCGATCGAAGGGATTAGCTAGTCTCATGGTTCGCGATGTCTCTTGCTAAGGCCATCTAGCACGGTCCTTAGTTGAGGTGAGTCCGGCTTACTCCCACTAAAGCTAGTCCTGTGAAGTAACAAACATGGGACTGGACTAACTATTAGTCTAGTCCAGTCCAATGATGGCTAGCGAAGGGAAACAAACACACCCTAATTATTTCTAGAATTGAACATTGACTATTTTTAGAACTCAACACAGACTATTTCTTAAACTAAACATTGATACTATTACTATTTGTTAAATTGAACACTGATTATTTTTAAAAATTAAACATTGGCACTTTCACTATTTCTTAAACTGAACACTAGAACTATTACTATTTCAAACTGAACATTGCTACTATTACTATTTTAAACTAAACACTGATTATTTCTAAAATTGAACACTTACACTATCATTATTTCTTAAACTGAAAACTGACTATTTTTTAAACTGAACAATACTACTACCAGCGCATATTTGTATTTACAAGTGGCAATTAAACTAAAAAACTAGGCAACTTGAAATAAATAAGACAAACACAAGTTTGATAATACTAAAATCAATAAATTAACCTACAATTAGCATTTCTCTTACATAGTTATCACTTTGGACTTTTTGACATTGAAAACCTCAACCATAATATAAGGAAGAAATTTTAATAATTGAGAAATGCTGAGGAGACTCTCTATAGATTTTTCGTCACCATTTCATGTTTTTTGGCACAATTCTTGTTTCAACATTATAAAATATCGTACAAAAAACATAAGATGCCGAAGTTCCACTTTAAAAGAGTCTCCTTAGCATTTCTCTCCACACTTTCATCAACACTTTGATTTTTCTCAAAATTGTGTGATGCAAGCGCAAGTCGTTTGGACATAAATTTGAGTGGGGTCGTTTATGGATGACTTAATAGGACATGCAAAAACCTTAAACCAATGTTTGAAATTTCTTCAATGTGATGAATATTTCTGTGAAAATATCCATATGATCAAATAAAGATATAGAAATGGGGTGAAGTTATATCGGAGAAACTCTTAACTTTCGACTGTCGATATTTCTCACATCGGTTAAATATCAGATAATTCTTATATTTCATCTAAAAATTTGTTTGACATTCCTTAAAGTTTTATTTTAATTTTTTTTTTTAAATTTTCATCATTTCCATAAAAAACAGCCGATATCAATATCGATACATCCACTGATATTCTCACAAATTTGCATGTTGACATTTTACTATGCCGATATTTTGAACACTATCTTGAACTAACCATAACATGCAATAATCAATTCCATGTCAAATAAAGATTAATAAAAATTGGATAAAACGCGCACAGATATGTGGTGTAGGTCTCATTATATTTATTCGTGATAAATATCACACAGTGTGTTTAAAAAAAAAAATTAAATACAGTTTTAATTGAATGAAAAATAAAATAAAAAGGTAATGAGTAGGAAATAGGGGAGAGAAAATGGAAGAGAAAAATTATGTTTATATGTGGAAGGAAAAAACAGTAATTTTTTAGGTTACAAAATAATGCAGTTTCAATTGTTTACCACATAATTTTTTTTTCTTTTCCTTTTTTTAATATAGGTTTTTACCTTTACATGACCACATAGAAAAGAGAGAAGCGAAAACAGCTGATGAATATTTGACTTTACAACAAGGAGATTGATTTATTAAATATATAAAAGACTACAAAATGGAGTAGTATGTGAAAGAGAAGTGAATGTGAAAATCACCTTTTAATAAGTAATCTACCAAGCTTATAAGTGTATTTTTTATAAGTAAAAGATGTGCAACTTGAAATTAGTATATAATATTAATCTTGAAGCTTTATAAGTAGTGTGTTCAATATTCAAGCAGTTATTTTATTATTATAAAATAAATAGAATGATATAAAAAAGAGGACTTTAACGAAAAGCTCTCGTTACTGTTTACTTTAACGAAAAACCACATTTTTATACTAAAAAGTCAATCCTGGTACTATTCACTTTACCATTTATTTTGTCCTTATCATTAAAACTCAAAGTTTTCAAACCCTTTTCATTAGTTTTCCTTATAAAAAATATATTATTTTCTCTACTTGTACTATTACATGAAGAGTACCACTCGAATAAGCTATTGAACAGTATTCATTAGGAATTGGTAAGTTGGGGTTGGAAGATTCAAAGTATGACATTAACAGGCTCTTATTTTCTGGTCCAATCAGACTTTTATTTTCTTCCATGCTATAGCCAAGGAAGAAAATATCGGTAATATCGGAAATATCGATAGTCCGAAAACACGGAAATATCAATGGAAATATCGGGATAATATTGATATCGATAAAAATTACATGGAAACCACAGAAATTGTAAGAAAAACTTGGAAATTTTTATTGAAACTTTGCAGGATGTTTATTTAGTCAATTATCTATTAGTTTATCACAAAAAATTGGAAGTAAATGCATTGCATGATGAATTTAACATTATCAAGTTGATTGTATAGCGAGCTGACAAACATTGTGCGTGTAGAAAACATGTAGTAATTAATGAAAGAAGTCTAAACACACCATAATCATTTATATATAATGAATTAGTACAATATTTTACACTTTATATATTGCATGGTAAGATACATGAGTGACTTAGTACCACATAGAGTTCCTATAGGTTCAAAATTTTCACCATCTTTATCATCTCTATGTGTAGAGTGAGTGTATTGTGAAGAGTAGTTATTAAATAATCCTAATATAAAACATGGTGATGAATAATAATCCAATTTGATAATAATCCAATATAATGAATAATAATCTAATTTGATAATAATCTAATTTAATGAATAATAATCCAATTTAATGAATAATATTTCAATTTGTTAATAATTTAATTTAATGAATAATATTCTAATTTGATAATAAAAAAAACTTAATATTAATGAATAATAATCCAATTTAATGTCAATCTTTTTTTCACACACACCCGGTTTTGAACTTTGGTAGTATGATACCACTCCACCTTTTTGTCTTGTCAATCTTTTTTTCACACACACACACACGGTTTTGAACTTTGGTAGTATGAAACCACTCTACCTTTTTGTCTTGTCAATCTTTTTTTCACACACACACGGTTTTGAACTTTGGTAGTATGAAACCACTCTACCTTTTTGTCTTGTCAATCTTTTTTTCACACACACACGGTTTTGAACTTTGGTAGTATGAAACCACTTCACCTTTTTGTCTTGTCAGTATGAAACCACTCTACCTTTTTGTCTTGTCAATCTTTTTTTCACACACACACGGTTTTGAACTTTGGTAGTATGAAACCACTTCACCTTTTTGTCTTGTCAATCTTTTTTTCACACACACACACGGTTTTGAACTTTGGTAGTATGAAACCACTTCACCTTTTTGTCTTGTCAATCTTTTTTTCACACACACACACACGGTTTTGAACTTTGGTAGTATCAATCTTTTTTTCACACACACACACGGTTTTGAACTTTGGTAGTATGAAACCACTCCACCTTTTTGTCTTGTCAATCTTTTTTTCACACACACACACCCGGTTTTGAACTTTGGTAGTATGAAACCACTCCACCTATCTTTTTTTCACACACACACACGGTTTTGAACTTTGGTAGTATGAAACCACTTCACCTTTTTCTCTTGTCAATTTTTTTTTCACACACACACAGTTTTGATAGTAAGAAACCACTCCACCATTACTTTTTATCTTGTCAGTGTTTTTTTCACACACACACCTTTTTCTCTCGGATAGATAACACACACACAGGCAACACACTTTTTGTCTTGTCAATGTTTTTTTTCACACACACACACACCTTTTTTCTCACACACGCAACACACACACACGCAGACCCTCAGTCTATCCTTCTCCCTCAGTCTCTCCACCCTCAGTCTCTCGGTCGATCCTTCTCCATCCTTCTTCCCTAAGTCTCTCCTTGTTTCTTCTTCGGTTCTTCCCCCCATCTCTTCTCTGCAACTCACCTTCCCAGAGCCTATCCTTCTCCCTCAGTCTCTCGATCGATCCTTCTCCATCCTTCTCCCTCAGTCTCTCCTTGTTTCTTCTTCGGTTCTCCCCCTATCTCTTCTCTGCAACTCACCTTCTCCCTCAGTCTCTCCTTGTTTCTTCTTCGGTTCTCACCCCCCCATTTCTTCTTCGGCTGCCGTTGCGATGACGACGGAGGATCCTCGGCGATATTATGGCTAATATCGATAATATTGATAATATCGCGATATTATTACGATAATTAAGTGTAAACGTTGAAAATATCGTTATGTAAAAATAACGATATTATCGGCGATATTTCACCAATAATATCGATATTTTCTTCCATTCTATAGCAGACATTGACATAGTGATCACTTTAGACATTTCGACATTGAAAACCTCACACATAATAACAAAGAAGATATTTCGTTTTGCATAATTTCGTCAGCAGGTGACTTTGACAGTTTTATTTTATTATCTCGAAATTATGTGCAAGTCCTTTCGATATAAATTTGAGTGGGAGGCGTTTATGGATGACTAAATGGGCATGCAGAAATCTTGACCTACCCCTAACATGCATAATCAGTTCCATGCCAAATAAGTATCAATAAAAATAAAACACGTTTAGATTTGTAGTGTAGGTAGCATACAGATATATATATATATATATATATGTGTGTGTATTATATTTATCAAGGAGGGTTTTTTTTTTTTTTTTTTTTTTAAGTCAATATTATTTACATTAAGGAAAATGGGATGAATTTAGTCTCAAAATAGACTAGCAATAATGTAGTTCAAATCCGTTTTTAGGGAGAGTCGAACCTAAAATCTCTCACTTACAAATGAAGAGGAATGCTACTCAATATATAAAAAAACTACAAAACGGAGGAGTATGTAAAATAGATAAGTTAATAAAATCACCTCTAAATAAGTAATCTACCAAACTTGTAATTGTATTTTCTACTAGTGATATGTGCGACTAGAAACTAGTATATGATATTAATCTTTAAACTTTATCTAGTATTCAAGTAGTTGCTCTACGGTTATAAAGTAAGCAAAAGGACACTAAAAATATATTATTTCTCTACTTGTATTATGATAGCTAATCGCTTGAATAAGTTATTGAACAGCCAATAGGATCCTTTCCGGATTCTTTTGGTGAGGATTCTAGGGATTCGTGAATTGTGTCCGTTCAACGTACATCTTGCGGTCAGTTTTTATCAGGTATTGTTTGTGTTTAATTTTAAATAAAAATATATAAAATAATAAGGTAAAAGACTATTTACTACCCTCATGTTTTGTGATTTTCAACATTTAGTACATCAAGTTTTTTTATCTCAGATTCATACCTAAAGTGTAAATTTTGGGACAGTCTCATACATCTGTGTACATTTTGGGACAGTCTCATACATCTGTTAATCAAACTATTAAATCTACCGTTAATTGTGACGTAGCGCCCATGTGAACAATGACTGGGGACCATGTGTCATCCACATTTTTTTTTTCACTTCTTCTTCTTCCTCCGAATCTAGGGAAGATGAAGGTTTTTTTTTTTTTTTTTTTTGTGAGGAAGATGAAGATGAAGAAGGAAGAAGGAGAAGAAGGAGAAGAAGAAGGAGGAAGAAGAAGGAGAAGAAGACGGAGGAAGGAGGAAGAAGAAGAAGAAAGAAAAAAAAAAGTTGCAGTCGGAGGAAGAAGACTTTCTTTGCCTGAATAATTTCCATTTGCAGACGCGACCGATGACCTTCTCTGGTTCATCTTCTTTGTTTTTCGTCTGGTGAAAGGTTTTTTTTTATTGAATAATGATTTAATTGTACACTTTGAAAGAAAAAAAAATGATAAACAAACTGATATCGAACAAGAGCAGATTGATCTAAAATGATCGAATCCATTATATGATTCTTATTCATAGACACAAGGTAAAGAAGAAGACTACAAATTGCAAACGACTATAATCCAAAAGATCACATCTTGCTAAAAACTTCGAAATTACAAAAGGTATATTTATAAATTATCCCAACATAAAAAGAAACCAAATTACTACCTAGTTATTGTCTTTAGCTTACGGAAGAACAGGACCAGGCGAACCACCTCCTATTGGTACCCCTACTTTCTTTCCCCGAAAAATCTCCTTTTGCAGACGCGACCTCCTCATCATCTTCTCTGCATCATCTGCAATGACAAGATCAGGAACCTCATCATTAGTAACCAGACATACATATACATATACACACGAGAGAGAGAGAGAGAGAGAGAGAGAGAGATTTAATGTATACATTAGCCACCAAAATTACGTACTGTGTTTTGGATTTTCAGAAGCATTGGCATAGACTATTTCGGATGAAAACAATAGCAATATAATTATGAGAATCATGTAAGCAACGCTGGCCTTGCGAACCATATTGTATCAGATCGATATACAAATCTCCTTCGTTCCCATATAACTACTAATATATATATCATGTCTAAGATGCATTTTATAGGTTCAATTCTCGTCAAAAACGAATTCGAATCACATTATTGCAAGTTCATTGTAAGAATTAGCTCACTCCCGCTAATGTAGATAAAATCGTTTGTTCAAAAAAAGAAAAAGAAAAAAACGCATTTTAGGTGTTTTTTTTTGTACAATTAGGTATTTGACTAACAACTGAGTATTGCATGCTAAGTCAAGGGTTGCCCATTAATTAATTATCATTTTATGAGAGTCTTCCATTGTTCCATGTGAAATTTCTTATATGTGTGTGATCCCAGGCCATGTCAAAGATGTGTGCGAAATTTGTTATGTTATAACTCCCCATCTCAATTTAATTATCCATTATATTGATGGTGATGTGTAGACTGGATATTCGGGTCGTGTTTTTCGTGTTTGTATCGTTTTTGTGTCATATTTGACATCTGAACGGGTTGTGTCGTGTAACACTCATTAAAATGAACGGATAATATGACCCGACTCGAATTCGACTCATTATTATTAATACGTAATATGATCCGACCTGTTATTATTAATAAGTAATACGATTCAACCCATTACTTGTTAAAGAAAATATATTTTAACCAATAAATAATCAAATGAAAAACACAATACTAAAATAGTATATACATAGCACATTGTCACATAAATATTACTCCAAAACATAAAAACACATTTGTATCTCAAGTATCAAATAAATATTAATATAGAAGTGTGAAAAATATAAAAATATATATAAATGCTCGTAATGACAAGCTTTACAACTTCTTCGAGGGGCTCAACTTCGAAATTTGCTACTATAATCACATAAACTATAGATCAAAATTTATTGTTGATTACATTTGCGCTCCATTCTTCTTACCAAAATTTTTTTTCTTCAGATTTTCTTTTTAGAAAACATGATTTTTTAGATGATGCAAGAAGATGAATGCCTAAGATTGTTGATGTTACGTACAGACTTTACCGTTGGTGAACATATTGCTCATAGTTTATATAGTCTTTAGAAACTATATGACATCGCCTCATATTTCAATTAACCGTAAATATCAAAACGTGATATCAATGATCTGAATCGTTCATTTTTCTACATCCGCTAAAATATCATGTTTTCAAAAAAGAAAATCTGAAAAAACGAAATTTGGTGAGAAAAATAAAGCGTAAACGACAATCGACATTTGAATATAAATCTAAGGTTTATGGATTATGATGTCAGATTTCGGAGTTGTTCCCTTCATGAAAGTTGTAAAGCTTGTCATTGTATATTTTCTATTACATTTTTTTCACACTTCTATAATAATCATTATGAATTTTATTAATTTTGCACTCAAATAAAAAATAGGTTAAAGCACAGGACTAAAGGCACCAAAGGTGATAGTGATTCGAACTCACTCCCAAATGGCATAGGAAATTACAAAAAGAACAGAAGAAAGGATTTTGGCTTATCATTAACAACAAGTATTGAGCCCTTAGGCCATCTCCAACCGAATGGTCCAGAGGGCCAGAGGGCCGAAAATAGCCCTAAAATCGTCTCCAACCGAGGGCTAGGCCAAAGGGCTCTGGAATCTGGAAGGGCCCCACGGGATCGGAGAGGGCTGGAGTGTCACAGCCCGTCCCGGAGGTACTGTTGACGGGAATGTGAAATGACGGAAGTGCCCTTGGCGTTATTAAGGTGCGTATGTTTGTGGCGTTATTTTGGTCCAAATATTAATTTAGCTAGAAGAAATATTAGTGAGTTGGAAATATTGAAGGTTTGATTTCTTTTGTTATGTATGGCTAGGATGAAATGGAGGGTGTGGGTTAATCTGGACCACACAAGACCTTTCCTTCCCTCTCCTTCCCCCGTGCCTTCCCTGTCTCTCCCTCTCCCTCACGAACTCACGCACACACACCCATTGTACGGCACACACCCAAAATCCTTCAAAACTCGACGGATCGAGGCAAATAAGGTATGTATCTTCATCCTTTTGACGTCCTGAGTTCATTGGTGCTAGTTTTAGGAAGTGAAACCTTCGATTTCACGTGGAATCCGAAACCTCCATTTTTGGGTACTGTTCATGCGAACGTAAAATGTTGTGTTTCAGGGGAATTCAAGCTTATAGCAAGCTTAGTGAGGTCCTAAGGAAGCTCGGGGACGTTCGTTTGAAGGATTTGGACGTCGGGATCGTGGGTTTCAAAGTTGGCCGAATTCTTGGATTTTGCTCGGTGAGATTTCTTGATTTTTAGACCCTAAGACTAGTCCAACGTGATAGTGCACTCTTAGGGCTTCAATTTGGTATAAAATACGAAGAAATTGGGTGAAAAACGAAGGAGAACAAGAAGTTTGAAAACTGGCCGGAATTGGGTCGCCGGAAAAACCAGTCCGGCGAACCCTGGGGAAGACGATGACACGTGCCGCGCGTGGCTGCGCGTGGCCTGCGCGTAGGGCCGAGCCCTAGCCGGCGCGTGAGGGCGCGTGGGGAGTCCAAATCAGTTTCTAAAAATTTCTCGACGCTCGTGACGTCGAGTAGGTCGATGTGGTATATTCATATACCCAAATTGAGCATCTTATGAGAAGTTATTTCGAAATATTGGTGATGTGTTTAAAATTAACGTTTTTATAGTTATTTCGCATATAGGTGAGACGTATCCCGAGGATGACCGCATCCAGGGACGCCACGGGGGTTACGACCCGTCGACTTACCAGTGAGTGGGCAGTTTTGTTTTCGTATTACCTTTATACTATTAATTTTTCCCAGAAAATTGAATTTATACGAATTTATGTTTTAAAAATGCCATGCATAGAATTATTTGATAAATATGAATTTCACATGAGATATATGATTGATATATGATGCATACATGTTGCATGGTGCTGTGGAGGCACAGGTAAGTCAGGTGAGTTCATTTATTCATTGAATTGTTGTTGTTGAGATGTTTTGAGCTCATAACCTGCACCCTAGGTGTTAGTGCTTATATTATTCACCACACCGCACGCTCGCCTTGGATCCAAGTAGGTGGATGTCGTATAGACCATGTGAGGGTTCCGACATGCTAGTCGTATAGATCACTAGGCGTGATTCCGACTAGTGGGTGATCTTAGTTATGCGCGCTGATGATATGATGAGAGAAGCACTAGAGCGTATTTTTACACCTTTCATCGTATAGACTACCTTACGTAGTTCCGAGTGATGTGCAGAGTAGGGACGTACAGGTCACTGTGGTGACTCCGGCTTAGTGGGATTTTGAGCTATTGAATTAATCGTATAGGACCAACTGCAGGGTCTCCGATTGATTCCTCATTTCACCTGATTTATATTTTGATTTATGGCATGGCATGTTTTCTTGAAAATGTTAAAGATTTGGGATTTAAGTTTTGAGATTTTATATGGTTATATATATATTTCTGGGAAAGTATACAGGTTTTTACGGCGAGGGGATATAATTGTTTTAATGAACTGTTTGGAAAACTAATTTGTTTTACTGACCCACTCATTTTGTTTTGCGCCCCTCCAGGTTCTAGTTTAGCGGTGGTTGGCTCACGAGGTCCTTTTTCCGGCTTTCTGACAGACCTTGGACATGTAGGACTCACCTGAAGGTGATGTATTCTTATTTTAGTCCTACTTGACTGCAGTTAACCTATGCTCTGAACTTATGTGTTTACTTGTCAACTCGTATGGTTATGTTCGTAGGTGGTTATGTTTGAATTTGGTTTGAAATTCTGCTGATTTATGTTGCTTTTCCGCTTCCGTGTCGTGCTTATGGCTACGTCACGCCCACGTGACGGCCAGCACACCTGGATCCTCCGGATCGGGGTGTGTCATGGAGGGCTGGAGGACTGGCTGCTTTCGGCCAGCCAGCCAGCCCCGGGCTGGCTATTTTTTTTTTAATGTTTTCCTATTGCTGTCGGTTATAACCGACAACATTAAAGAGTTTTTTTATTTTTTTAATAGTTCTACTATTAGTGTCGGTTATAACCGACACTAATAGTTTGAATGTTTTTTAATATAACGGCTAGTAGCCGTTGTATTATTAGGCCTTTTTTTTTAATGAATTTAAACTTTTTTTTTCCCTTTTTTTTTCCTTTTCATATGAATCAAATTTTATTTCATATTTTATTTCAATTCTATTTTACAAAATTTTGTTTCATATTTTTTTTTAAATTCTATTTTTTTCCTATAACTTCTATTTTACAAAATTTGATTCATATTTTTTTTCTTATAACTTCTATTTCACAAAATTAGTTTCATAATTTTTTTTCAATTCTATTTTTTTCCTAGGCCATTTATACAACATTAAATTAAATTAAGTAACATGAAACAACATTAAACAATATGAAATAACATTAAATAACATTAACCAACATACAAATTATACAACATAAAAAAACATTTAACAACATGAAACTTAAACAACATTTTTAAAAACATTTAACAACATAAAACTTAAAAGCTGAGGTGCTTTACCTTCCGTCAAGTTATTGAAGAGGGGTGAACGCCCAAGAACTGTAATGTCATTTTGGGATCCAGGGACTCCAAAGAAAGCATGCCAGATCCATGTGTCATATGAGGCAACTGCCTCTAACACAACAGTTGGCTTTCTCGACCTTCCGCTAAAGCTTCCTTGCCATCCAGTGGGACAGTTCCTCCAATCCCAATGCATGCAGTCTAATGACCCTATCATGCCCAGAAACCCACAGTCTTCAGCTTTGTGAAGGAGCCGATTCAGATCTTCTTGATTTGGCTCTCGGACTCGTCTTTGTAAACCTGAACAATTGTGTTACAAAATTCTTCAAGAGTATCAAGGCATGTAGACTCAGACATACCATGGGTTTCATCCATCGAATCAGCTGAGGAGCCATATGCCATCATTCGGAGTGCAACAGTAACCTTCTGATAAGGTGAGAAACCAGGGCGGCCTGCTCTGTCCCGCTTCTGTCGAAAGTATGGATTGACCTGCTGGACATCATGAAGTAAACGCTCGAAGACATGACGCCTCATCCGGAAGCGACGTCTGAAATCCTCTTCTGTGTACACCGAGTCGGGGTTGAAGTAGTTGTTCATCAGATTGGCATGGGCCATCGCTCTGTTTCGTGGTTTGTAAGAGCGACCAGCAATAGAGCCACCCCATTGAGGTTGTTCCTCAGTTGGCTGACACACCATGGCCGTAGCCATGGCTGCTGCCATGTTTTGTGTGTTGCGCCTTACTTGAACTTCTTCATCTGACTCCTCATCTTCTCGTCTCATTTGCGCCCATTTTGCTTCCAATTTGGAATTGGATAAGGACCCCCAATTGGAATTGGATGAAGATCCAAAGTTGGAATTCATTGCAAACTTGAATTGAAAGAGATTGAATTGCAAGAGATTGAATTGAAATAGATTGAATTTAAAGTTGTGTGAATTATAGCCCAATATCCACCCTATTTATAGCAAAAAAAATTCAAATCCAACGGCTAGCTGACGTCAGCATGATGTCAGCTACCAACGGCTAGCTGACATCATGTTGACGTCACCTAGCCGTTAGATTTGAATTTAAATTGTAGTTTTTAAATAATAAATTATGTTTGGCCCTATGGCCCTTTGGCCCTCGGTTGGAGACGGTTTTTTGTGACAGGGCTAAAACGAGCCATTTGGCCCTCTGGCCCTCGGTTGGAGACGGAGGCAAATATGGCCCTGTACTGTTCATTAAAATATTAATATCTTGAGGAATCTTGGAGGGCTAGAGGGCTCAAACGAGCCCTCTGGCCAGCCCTCGGTTGGAGATGGCCTTATCTCCCATGATCAATCCAAAAGAGCATAATGATGAAAATAAGTCATTTAAAGCTATGTCTGCACCGGCCTCTAGAAGCACACAAATAACTACTATTCATGAGCATTTGAAGGGTATTAAAAATTTAAACAAGGATGGAAGCAACGTCTACACGTGGGGGATGCAATCGCGACTGTTTATAGATTCTTTCACATTTTTCACACTTGTACATTAATTATTATGATTTTTTTAAATATTGAACTGCCTTATAAATACTATTCATGAGATTTTGTAGCTCTTTAAAAAATTTAATGATGATGTACCCATCTCAAAACTTAAAGGATGTGATCACAAGCATTTGCATATTTTTTTACATTTTTTCGCACTTGTAAATTAATTATTATAATTTTTTTAATGTGTTTAGTATTTTTATTTTTTAATGTGTTTTATTATGTTTTATCTTACTTTTAAGAGGATAAAACATTTATGAGTATGACTGTATGACATAGAGTAAAAAACTTTCTTAGATCGTTAACTTTAAAATTGAAAATCTATCATTTTGTCTATACAATTATTATACTAGTTGATTTGAATTTTGAACAACATGCCAATTAAAATTTATCCTAGTAATGATAATAAGAAACTCTGATAATAGAAATACATAAATAAACAAAAATTAAAATTTTTTAATTATACTATAAAATACAATAATACACATTTAATAGACAATATATATATAATATAGCTACGGTATTTATAGTAATTTTTTTATAGTTCAACTTTAAAATTATCAAAATAATTTTTTTCTTAACGGATTGAAATAGGTTACTCACGGGTTATCCGTGCGTAAACCCGTTAATGTGCTCTTAACGGGTGATCATATAACGACTCGATTAGTTATCGTATTGCCTCGAAACTCTTTATTTTTATGTCGTATTAACAAGTCGTGTAAGAAAGTGTCAAATTTAATGATGAGTAATGACTATATAATTAAATATAGTTTAACGTGTTCCACAAATAACCCTCTTTTATGAAATCTCAATCATAGTTAAGAATTCGAAAATTTCATAATTTAACCGAAAATAAAAGTATTCAGTAAAAAAATAAAAACTTTACTATTTAATCATATATCAATGACCTTTTTTTAGGCCTGATTAATGATATGTTTTTATTAATTAGGAATATATGAATGATGAATGCTATCCACTTAGTACTACGGTCTAATGGTATTCCTCTTCACTTGTAAGTGAAATGTCTTAAGTTCGATTCTCACCAAAGACGAATTTAAAATCGCATTATTGCTAGCTCATTACATTTTCCTCAGTATAAATAATATCGACTATTAAAAAAAAAACTCATTTATAAATATATATATACTTTGAATATTCCAAACCCCACTTAACCCATTCCTAATGAATGCTTTCCTAATGAATGCTGTTCAACAACTTATTCGACCGAGGTCCGAGACTCTACATGTAATAATACAAATAGAAAACATGAAATATTTTTCGTGTCATTTTATTTATTTCATAATAGTAGAGTAACTGCTCGAATACTGAACACTCTACTTTCAAAGTTTAAAAACTAATATCATGTATTAATTTTGAATCGTATCTCTCATTTATAGAAAATACACTTACAAGTTTTGTAGAAACTCTGAACTTAGTCGAAAGTTCAGAGTTTCTCCGATATAACTTCACCACCCCCCCTTTCTATATCTTTATCTGGTCATATGGATATTTTCACAGAAATATTGATCGCATCAAAAAAAATTCAAACACTAGTTTAAGGTTTCTGCATGTCCTCTCAAATTTATGTCCAAACAACTTGCATTTGCACCATACAATTTCGAGAAAAATCAAAGTGTTGATGAAAGAATAGAGAGAAATGCTAAGCAGATTCTCTTAAAGTTGGATTCTCTATAGAACTCTCTGTTATCTCATGTTCTTTGTATGATATTTTATAATGTTGACACATGAATTGTGCAAAAAACTTGAAATGGGGGTGGAAAATCTATAAAGAATCTCACTTTTTGAGAAAGTCTCCTTAACATTTTCAAATTATGCAAATTTCTTCTTGTTATTATGGTTGAGGTTTTCAATGTCGAAATGTCCAAAGTGATGATAACTATTTAAGAGAAATGGTAATTGTAGGTTTGATTGATTTAGTATTATTAAACTTATGTTTGTCTTACTTATTTCAAGGTGCCTAGTTTTTTAGTTTATTTGCCACTTGTAAGTATAAATATCATATGTGTTGGTAGTAGTAATATTCAGTTTAAGAAATTGTCAGTGTTTATTTTTAAAATAGTCTGTGTTTAGTTTAAGAAATATTGATAGTACATGTGTTCACCAAAAACGCTTTCAGTTATTTTAAAATTACATCCAAACGAGCTCTAAAATAGTAATAGTATTAGTGTCCAGTTTAAAACGGTAATAGTACCAGTGTTCAGTTTAAGAAATGGTGAGGGTACAAGTGTCACATCCTGGCCTGGGCCCCCACCACATCCCGGGCTCGACTTCACCGTAGCACGATATTGTCCGCTTTGGGCCCCCACCACACCCTCACGGTTTTGTTTCTGGGAACTCACACGAGAACTTCCCAATGGGTCACCCATTCTGGGATTGCTCTCACGCGAACTCGCTTAACTTCAGAGTTCCAATGGAAATCAAAGCCAGTGAGCTCCTAAAAAGCCTCGTGCTAGGTAGAGATGAGAATATACATATAAGGCTTACATGATCCACTCCCCTAGGTGATGTGGGATGTTACAACAAGTGTTTAATATTTTAAAATAACTAGTGTTCAATTTAACAAATAGTAATAGTATCAGTTTTTAGTTTAAGAAATAATCGGTGTTTTGTTCTAGAAATAATCAATGTTCAGTTCTAGAAATAATCAATATTCAGTAAAAAAAATTATATAATACCAATATTCAGTTTAAAAGATAATTAGTGTTCAGAGTTTAGGAGAAGCCCCACACAAAGTGGTGTTCAATATTTATTATAGATATTGCAACAATGGAATGTAAAATGTCTTAAGGAACAACTTAATTGCTTTAATTTGTCCTTATTCCAAGCACCTGCTAATATAAGTACCATTTCTAACTATTCATATGATTGGTCACTTAGTATTACGATATGGTGATATTTTTTTTATTTGTAATGAGAGGTATTATGTTCGATTCTCGCCCAATATGAGTTTGAACCACAATATTGATAGTCCATTATGAGATGTAACCCACTTTCGCACATTCTTAGTGTAGATAATATCGTTTTCAAAAACAAAATATCCATCTAATTGCTTTAAGTAGATACATCCATTTTTAAGGATTCCTTTCCATGTTGATGATTTTTTAACAATTGGAAGAAAGAAGCATTTTTACACTTGGATCCATTTAGTTTCTGGCTCAGTAGTTATCTTCCATCCAAGTTTAGCAAAAGCAACATTATTAAAATCAAAATGATTCATTCATCATATAGACTTAATCCTTCCATGTTTTTAGATTTACCTACTCGAGACATTTTTTGCATTATTTGTGCCCCAAAAGCATTAACGAGACAATAATGATTAGACATTTTTCACCCATTACACCAGACACATATAGATATAGACACAATCAAACAAATATTTTAAGAAAATGTTAAGAAGACTCTTTTAAAGTGCAACTCTCCCTCACATCATTTTTTTCACGATAATATTGATCCGAAAATTGTATTAAAAACATAACATGACAGAAGGTTCATATAAAGTCTCATTTTCAAAAGAAATCCCTTTAGCATTCTCATATTTTAATGGAAATGTGGCCCCGACAAACTTTTCAATCAAAGCGTACGGGGAAAATTCAACTTTCTAACTCCAAGAAGTCTAGCTTAGTTCAGGCTGCATATAGGTAAGGTAATCTATAAAGTCCTACGCATGAAATAAAATTTAAAATATAAGTTTTAAAATCCTGCAAAATCATTTCTAACAATTGGGCTAAAATAAACTTTAGGAGAAAATATATCTTTGGGCAAGATTTCTTTCAGAAATTAAGGCTGGCTTAAATTATTCTAAATTCACCAAATTGTAATATTTCAAATCTTTTTTTGTTTTTCACATATAACCTGATCAAATAAGTCAAATCTAATAGTTAAAAAGAAAAAAGATTTGATGACTCAAACTAAATTTAATGTCAAATCTTATTATATTGTATTTTCTGCTTTCCATTAAATTTGAAACTCTTTACGTTAAATAAATTAAGTTATTACATGATTTTTTGTTAAACAAAACTTAATCTAAGTCATTTTCATTAAAGCTAGACCTGACAATTTCTTATACGACTTATGTTATATGACACAAAAATAACGGGTTTCAGGCCAACATAATACCTAATCGGGTAACCCGTTAATAACGGATCATTAACGGGTTTACATTCAGACAGTCTGTGGATACTCCGTTTCAATCCATTAAGAAACAAATTATTTGATTATTTTAAAGTTAAACTAACTTACTATAAAATATAATAGTCATAATGTATGTAATGTGTATTAAATATGTATTATTATTCTATATAAGTTAAAATTTTAAGTTTTATTCATTTATTTATTTTATTATGAGAGTTTCTTCTTATCATTACTGATATAAATTTTACTTGACAAGCTGTCCAAAATTTAAATCAACTAGTATAGTATTACTGTATGCAAAAAAAACAAACATTCCACAGTCAACAACGTAACAAAGTTCTTTACTCTCTCTCGTACAGTCATACTCATGAATGTTTTATCCTCTTAAAAGTGAAATTAATACATTATAAAACACATTAAAAAAAATGAAAGTATGAAAGTTGTTGATGCACAAAATCAGTGAGGACTTTGGTACAACAGAAAGTGTTAAGTTTGTGACATTTGCTAGATTGATCCGGTCACTAGTGTGGATAAGTATGTAAATGATAGAGACAGGGAAGCAAACACAAGATGTACGTGGTTCACCCAGATTGGGTATGTCCACGGAGTAGAGGAGTTCTCATTAATTGTGAAAGGTTTACACAAGTACATATGTTCAAGCTCTCCTTTAGTGAGTACTAGTGAATGATTTAGTACAAATGACATTAGGAAATATTGTGAGAGAATAATCTCTATTTATAGAAGAGAGTTTCTAGTTTCATTTTGACATTGACACGTGTCGTGTTGTGATTGGTTTATAATGTTGACACGTGTCGCGCTATGATTGGCTTCTGATGTCGACACGTGTCGCGTTGTGATTGGCCTCCTGGTTGGAGGGAAACTCTTCTGGGTCCTTAACGGTATAACGTTGATCGGTGCTCAGTAGTTTTGGGATTGGTCAAGCATGGTATAAACAAAAGTAATTTAAATATCCAAACACACTAAAAAATTATAATAATTAATTAACAATTGCAAAAAAATGTGAAAAAAATATGCAAATGCTCATGATCACATCCTTTACGCTTTGAGACAAGTACATCGTTGTTTGAATTTTTAAAACCCTACAAAACCTCGTGTATAGTATTTTAGGGGAGTTCAAAATAAATAAAATTTCATAATTATCAATGTCCAAGTGTAAAAAATGTGAAATAATACATAAACACTCGTGATTCATCCTCCACGCATAGACGATAGTTACATCGTTGTTCAGATTTTTAAAACCCTCCAAACCCTCATGGATAATGTTTTTATAGTGAAAAACTAATAATAATTATTGTAGAAGTGTGAAAAAATGTAAAAACAAAATTATAATCAATTGTAATGACATGCTTTACAACTTTTTTGAAGAAGTCAACTCCGAAATCAGATACCATACTCCATAAACCTTAGATTTATATTTAATCATCGATTGTCGTTTACGTTTTATTATTTTCACCGAATTTCGTTTCTCAAATTTTCTTTTTTGAAAATATTATCTTTTAGCAGACGTAGAAAATGAAAATTCATTCTCTTAAAAGCTTCTTATATAATATATATATATATAATGTGACCTACACCAAATATCTAAACGCGTTTTATCTTTATTTATACTTATTTCTGCATGCCCATTTAGTCATCCATAAAACCCCCACTCAAATTTATACTGAAACCACTTGCACATAATTTCGAGATATTAAAATAAAACTGTCAGAATCACCTGCTGACGACATTATGCATGACGAAATATCTTCTCTGTTATTATGGATTCTTTTCGAATTTCTTCCTCCTAATTCATCAAGTTTAGAGATTCAGAATATTGAAATTTGATCCGCCAATTAAAGTTATTATATTTTTAAAATAAACCTCTGTTTATAACCATTGAATTAAATTTTAATAGTCCAAATTTCCGAACTAGATGGTTTAGGAGGAAAGGATCCCGGATCCCTTTTCATTTTGTATGAGGTTTTCAATGTCGAAATGTCTAAAGTGATCGCTATGTCAATGTCTGCTACAGCATGAAAGAAAATAAAAGTATGATTGAACCAGAAAATAAGAGCCTGTCAATGTCATACTTTGCATCTGCCAAACCCAACTAACTTATTATTCATAATTGATACTGTTCAATAACTTATTCAAACAGTATTTCACAGATCATAATACAAGTAAAAAAAAAGATATATTTTTGCTGTCCTTTTACTTGTTTTATAACTTTGAACACTCCACTTATAAAGTTTAAAGATTAATATCATATACTAATTTTGAGTCGCACATCTCTTACTTATAAAAAAATATACTTACAAACTTGGTAGTTTACTTATTAAAAGGTGATTTTCGCATTCGCTTATCTCTTTGACATGCTCCTGCATTTTGTAGTCTTTTATATATTAATAAATCAATTTCTTTGTTGTAATATCAAATATTCAAGGGTAAAGTACAAAAAATTATCTCAACTATTGGTGTCACGACACTTTCATACCTCATGTTTTAAAATTGACAATGTCATACCTCATCTTTAGAATTTGTGTCAATGTTATACCTTCCGTTAACTTGGCCGTTTATTTCTCAGTTAAATGCTGACGTGGTTTGATTCGAAGCCCACTTTCTATTAAAAAATTAATAAAATATTTTTTTTAAAAATTATTTAATATTTTTAAAATATTAAAACAAAGGTTAAAAAAAAAAGCCCTCACTTTGTCCCTTCCCCCCTCTCTCTTCTCCCCCATCTTCATCTTCCTGCTCAATCTTCAACAGAAAAAAAAACATTGAAAACCCATCAACCCCCCCCCCCCACCTGAAGAAGAAGAAGAACGAAAAAAAAAACGCAACCCAGAAAGAAGAAGAACAGGAAGAAGGAAAAAAAAAATCCAAACCAAACGTAGTTCATCCCCCCCAAAACCCAACCCCCTGTCAACCCCAAATCCACCACTCCCACCCCATCACGAAGGTTTCTCGATTCCACCTCAATGGGATCTGGGTTTTTTTCCTGGGTTTTTTTTTTTGGGTTGCAGGTAGTGGGTGCGGGTTTAGGGAAGACGGGAGGGGGGAAGAAAGGAAGGGGTGTCAGGGAAAATCGCGAGTGTGGGGGGGGGGGGGAAGATAAATTGGTTTTTTTTCTTCTTCTTCTTCTTCTTTTTTCTGGGTCGCAAGAAGGGCGCTGGAAGGGGAAGAAGATGAAGATGAGGGAGAAGAGAGAGAAGGGGGGGGGTGGGGAAAGGGGACGTGAGGGTTTTTTTTTTAATTTTTTAAAACTTTTGTTTTAATATTTAAAAAATATTAAATAATTTTTTTTTAGTTTTTAATAATATTTATTAATTTTTTAATAGAAAATGGATCCGGATCAAGCCACGTCAACATTTAACTGAGAAATAAACGGCCAAGCTAACGGAAGGTATAACATTGGCACAAATTCTAAAGATGAGATATGACATTGTCAATTTTAAAAGATGAGGTATGAAAGTGTCGTGACACCAATAGTTGAGGTAGTTTTTTGTACTTTACCCAATATTGAATGTCTATCTTTGCATTTTGTAGTCTTTTATATATTAATAAATCAATTTGCTTGTTGTAATATCAAATATTCTGTGTTTCTCTCTTTTCTTTTTTGTGATGTAAAGGTACAAATTTATATTTAAAAAAAAAGGATTGTGCTAAAATATGAGATTTTTTTTTGGTGGGGGGGGGGGGGGGGGGGGGAGGGGAGGGTAAGAGAGTATCTTTTGCATTTCTCAATTATGAAAATTTCTTTTTGTTATTATGGTACCAAAGTGATAAGTATGCAAGAGAAATGCTAATTTAAGTTTTATTGATTTAAGTATTATTGTCTTATTTATTTCAAGTTGCCTAGTATTTTTTTTTGGTTTAATTGTCACGTGTAAATAAAAATATGCGCTGGTAGTAGCATTGTTCAGTTTAAGAAATAGTCAGTGTGTAATTTAAGAAATAATGAAAGTATATGTGTTCAATTTTAGAAATAAATCAACGTTCAATTTAAAATAGTAATAGTAGAAGTGTTCAATTTAAGAAATAGTAAGAGTACCAGTGCTTAACTTTTTGACATAATTAGTGTTCAGTTTAAAAAATATTAATAGTATCGGTGTTCAGTTTAAGAAATAGTAATACAACATATGTTCAATTTTAGAAATAATGAGTATTCAGTTTAAAATAGTAGTAATAGTACTATTGTTTAATTTTTTGAAATTGTCTGTGTTTAGTTTAAAAAAAAAATAATGATAGTATCAATATTCAGTTTAAGAAATAGTGGTTCAGTTTTTGAAATAGTTAATATTTAGTTCTAGAAATAATTAGTATTCAATTTAAAAAATAGTATAATACTCGTGTTCAGTTTAAAGAATAATCAGTATTCAATTCTAGAATTAATATGTGTTTGTCAAGATTTCTGCATGAAACAACGTGGAACGGTCCCTCGCAAGGAGGGTTTGTGTTAGGGTTTTTGGCTGGTCCTGAGCTGCCGCAGATTTTACATATCCCCACCGACTCCGCCGAGCCCCGCGTGGACTAGTGGGATCGTCGAGCTCACTCTCCTGTAAACAAAACTGAGGCATGATGGAAAGGAGGTTTTGGGTGCGATGAAGCGTGCGGTGCGATTGCGCGGCCGGCCACGGAGGAGCCTAACTACCTCTGATTAGGAGATCGGCTAGGGTCATCTCGGAGCTTCTGGCCGGCAGGGGTGAAGGAAAGGGCATAGGGTAATCGAGAGGGTAGCTAGGGTTTGGACCTCGGGCTACGGTGGAAGTAAAAGGGTGCGACGTGGTGGCCTCCTGGTAGGGAGTGGGGGCGAGGAGTGCGGAGTGGTGAGGAGGGGTGGGCAGGGTGGTTTTTTATTAGATCTGGAATAGTAGGTTCCATCCGAGAGTTGGGCGGTCTTTTCCATGGCTGAGCGAGATGAAAAACGAGATCTAGAGGAGCTGGGAGCAAGGTTTGGCTCAAGACTAAGGCTGTCTGAAAAGGAACGGGAAGGGATAAAAATCGACAGAAAGGCAGTCGAGGGAGCTCTGGTAGGGTTCCAGTTTACCCTAATTGCGGAAGTACTAACATCCAAAGAGGTGTGTAGTGAGGTCTTCATTGACTGTTTCTCGTCGTTATGGAGGGGGCAGGAAGGAGTATCAATCCGAGATATTGGAGAGCGCAGATTCTTAGTACGATTTGCAGGATTAAGAGATCTACAAAGGGTGTTAGAGGCGGACCAGCCATGGACCTTCAAAAGCGATATGATACTGGTGGCGGACCGAACGGGAAAGGGACAGAATAGATGGGCATCGCTATCCAGCGGGGCTCTATGGGTCCAGATCCATAATGTCCCACCGCTGAGCATGACGGCGGTGGTAGCGGAAACCATTGGAGGCCTAATGGGCGTTGTTCGGAAGGTTGATGCATCGGGCAGCCGAGATTGTATCGGGAGATTCCTGCGAGTCAAAATTTGTTTTAATATGCGAGAACCACTCATGAGAGGGACATTCGTGAAGTTCCCGGATGAAGGGACTGTGTGGGTGGATTTCAAGTATGAATTCCTACCAAGATACTGCCTTATTTGTGGAATATTGGGGCATGCTACCCGGGTGTGCAAGGAACTGCAGGTGGATCGAAGACCAGATGGGGATGGTAAGGGGGACATCGATGATACCCCCGCATACCGTGGGCTGGATGCAGAAACTGATATCCGAGGAAAACCTTTGGGATCTAATTCACGTAGTAAAGCCTCAGTCGGGTCTAATGGAGGGAGGACAAGCGAAGGAAGATGGAGGAGAGAGCGGATTGACGACGGAGATGGGAACCGAAGAAGCTCTCGGTCATCCTTGGATTCAGGCACAGAAGATCTGGAAAAAACCAGGGACATGAGCATCCTAAGTGGCAAGGGCAGTGGAGCTCGGGGGGAAGAATAGGTGGTTGATACGGCATCCTCGCCAAGTAAAACACGAGCCTCCTGGACGCCAAAAGGGAGCGGGGGTAAATCTCTAGCTGGGGAAATTAGATGCCAAAGGATGAGGGCCGAGGATGCAAGAAGGGAAAGAGAGGCCGCTTTCGATGCAGGGCTAATAGGACCGGGGGGCGTAATGGCGGAGGAGGCAAGGCACATTATCCTGAAGGAATTGCCGGAATAGGAAGATAGACCATACGAGGCTAACAGACCAAAGGAATTGGGCATAGGAATTGATTTAAATGTGGAACTACAAAATGCAGATACTACCGAAGGAAACGTGGTGAACGGAAAGGGAAGGCTGAACCAACAGGGAACAGAGAAGGACGAGACCACGGCTACGGGGACTATGGATGAGGACCCTTTTGAGCTAAATCAAATTATAGAAGCTGTAATGCGGGAAACCAAAAGGACAAAAAGGCAGTTTACAGATGTGGAGCAGGAGGATACAGGGGAAGTTGGGTTTCAGAAAAGTAGAAAACAAAGATTGATTGTGCTTTCGGAGGCGGAGGAGACCAGCCGTGAGGGGTCTCCCAGGAATCCATGAAGCTAATCTGCTGGAACTGTCAGGGTATCGGGGGTGACCTGACAGTTGACAATTTAATGGAGCAAAACAAACTCCACACCCCTGACATAGTGATACTCCTAGAAACAAAAAATCGGAGTTATCGCTATGCTTACCTAAAGAAGCGACTTGGGATGGATTTCATGCACGCGGTTGAACCAAGAGGTATTGCGGGAGGTATGTGTATATTTTGGAGAACCTATGACCTGGTGATGCTTGTTAAATACTCGGAGTTTTTCATTGAGGTCGGTATCAGTGACAAGCTCAAGGATGAGGAGTGGAGGTTAGTTGCGGTCTATGCAAGCACGGATGATAAGAAAAGAAGGGACCAGTGGCACATTTTATCTCAACGGTTGGGGGTTGCGGGAGAGAAATGCGTGGTCATTGGGGACTTTAATGATATTCTGGAGGAATCGGAGAAGGAAGGGGGGAACTACCGATCGGTGGCAAGTAGGAAAGACTTTCGGGATTTCGTATCTGGCAATGAGCTGCTTGATTTGGGCTTTACAGGCTATCCTTTTACCTGGAGGAACCAAAGGGAGGATGGACCCATCCAGCAAAGGCTTGATCGGGGTTTGGCTTCTGAATGGTGGATCTCGACCTACCCGGAGGCTAAAGTCCTGTATGAAGTTGTGGAAGGATCTGACCATGCTATGCTAATCTTGGACACTGATTTTGTTTCCGTTAAGAGGCGGAAACGGTTTATATACGATTCCCGATGGAATAGGGAAAATGAGTGCCATGGTATTGTGGGCACAAACTGGAAGTACAACTTTGTGGGATCCAAAGCATTCAGAGTGGTGGAGAAGTTGAAATGGGTCCGGAAAGGGCTGCAAAAATGGAGTAGAGCAAGTGGAAGAAACTCACAACTGCGGATTGCAATTCTGAAAAATGACTTGAGGAACACCTACAAGTCGGACAAGTTTGCTAGTGAGGCTGTTAGGAATATGGAGGGGGAACTTAAACACTTGCTTAGGGAGGAAGAAAGATACTGGAAACTCAAGTCCAGAAACCAATGGATGAAAGAGGGGGATAAAAATACTAAGTTTTTTCATGCTCAAACTATGAAGCGACGCAGGTGCAATAAAATTGTGGGATTGGAGGATGAGCAGGGAAATTGGTGCACGGGACCCGGCGAGGTGGATGAGATAGCAGTGAGGTATTTCAGGAACCTATTCCGCACCTGTAACCCAAGAGGTACTAAGGAAATCACGGAATGTGTGGAAGCCCAGATCAGACCGGAAAAGGCTCATTGGCTGATGCAAACGATAACGGCGGAAGAAGTGCGGAGCTCTATGTTCCAAATTCCGGCGGATAAAGCTCCGGGGCCGGATGGGTTCACAGGGAGTTTCTACCACGAATTCTGGGATGTGGTTGGCAGCGATATTGTTGCTATGGTTCAGGCCTTTTGGGCCTCTGGAAAAATGTTGAGAAAATTAAACCATACACATCTGGTGCTTATTCCTAAAGTATCCAGTCCGAGGAATATGTCTCAGCTACGCCCAATTTCCTTATGTAATGTTGTGTATAAGGTGATTGCCAAAATTCTCACTAACCGCATGAAAACTGTCAGTCCACATCTGATCAGTGCAAACCAATCAGCCTTTATGGCAGGTCGACAAATCCAGGATAATATTTTGGTTGTGCATGAGATTCTCCACTCACTGAATCAGCAAAAAAACGGGGATGAGAATTGCGTCGCCATGAAGCTTGATATGGCAAAGGCTTACGATCGGGTTGAATGGAGCTTTCTTCTGGAAATGATGAGGGCTCTGGGGTTCCCTCATGAGTTCTGCAAGAGAATTGAGGCGTGTATAACTACGGTGTCGTACAGTGTGTTACTGAATGGCTCTGCAACTGGATTTATACAGCCAAAGCGCGGACTGCGACAAGGAGACCCCATGTCCACATTTCTATTCCTAATTTGTGCCGAGGGGTTATCAGCAGTGCTTAGGAAAAGGGAGGAGCAAGGCTCTCTACACGGGATAAGAGTCACGCCTGATGGGATGCAAATTTCCCACCTATTTTTCGCTGATGACGCTGTCATCTTCTGTAAGGCAACTGAGGTAGAGGTCAGAGGAATATTGGAGGTTTTGCAATGCTACGCTGTTGCCTCGGGACAAATCATCAATAGAGAAAAAAGCTCCCTGTATTTTGGCAACCAGTGTACACGGCAACAACGGCAGTTGATTGTGTCATGCACCAATTTTGTTGGTAAGGAGGCCTTCGGTAGGTACTTGGGCCTTAGTGCAGATTTTGGTGCGTCAAAGAAGGCTGTTTTCGAAGGAGTTCGTGAAGCACTAGAGGGAAGAATAAATGGATGGGCGGAGCAATTTTTGTCTCCGGCTGGGAAGGAAGTGATGATTAAAGCGGTGGCTATGGCTTTACCAAATTATGCGATGTCGTGTTTTAAACTCCCAGTGAACCTCTGCCAAGAAATGGAATCAACTATTGCAAAATTCTGGTGGCGGGGAAGTAAGGAGAAAAATGGGATGCATTGGCTCAGTTGGGAAAAATGAAGAGAAGGAAGAAAGTGGGAGGGCTGGGGTTCCGGGATCTTATATCCTTTAACTTGGCCTACTTGGCAAAGATTGGATGGAGGATTCTATCCAACCCCTCTAGCTTGCTGGGCAAGATTCTAAAAGAAAAGTACTTTCCTGAATGCTCCTTCATGGAGGCAAAGGTGGGGAGAAGGTCTTCGTGGGGATGGAAAGGAATTATGCAAGGCAAAATGATCTTGGAAAGAGGGAGAAGATGGAGGGTGGGTGATGGGAGCAGCATTCGAGTGCAAGATGACCCTTGGCTTCCAAGACCTCGTACCTTTCGGGTTCTCTCAAAACACCCAGATTTGCCGGTGATGGTAAAGGATCTAATCAATCCGGTGACGGGCTCTTGGATGGTTGATTTAGTTAAGGGGTGCTTTGAGAACGAGGAAAGTAATATTATCCTTGGCATCCCAACTAGTCTGGCGGGGTGCAAGGACAGAATAATATGGCACCACACCAGTAACGGTGATTACACTGTGAGGACTGGTTATGGTATTGCAATGGAAATGCAGGAAAATGGTGAGCTAGGGCGGAAAGGAACCGGGGGGTGTAGTCGGAGGGACGAACCAGACAAACGTTGGATGGAGATTTGGAGACTGGAAGTTCCAAATAAAATGAAGTATTTCATTTGGCGGTGCTGTACTTCCTCCTTGGCGGTCAGGGGTAACCTCCACCGACGAATAATGAGGGTGAATACGGCGTGTGCTCTGTGTAGGGAAACTGAGCATCACCTCTTCTTTGATTGTGAATTTAGCAGGGTATTATGGTTTAGCTGCTCCCTGCAACTAGACATAAAGCTTGCCACGGGGAGGGATTTTGGGGAATGTTGGCACAACCTTTGTAATCGATTCCGGAAGGAGAAGAACCATGAACTAATACTGCAGGAATGCGTGTTCATTCTGTGGAGAATCTGGAAATGTCGAAACGAACTGCTGTTTAAGGGTGCAGAAGCCAATCCCATGGGAAGTGTGAATGTGGTGCGAAGCCAGATTATAGAGTATAGGGCATCCCGTGTCCCTGCCCAAACGTCTACTACCGTGGGTGTGGTGGGGGAGGATATCTCTTACGCTGGGCAACCTATTCGGTGGAGAAAACCCAATTTCGGGGTGATCAAGGTAAATTGTGACGGCGCCTGGTGTGCATCAACACTCCGTGGAGGCTTTGGATGGGTGGTGCGCGACTTCGCTGGAATGCTTCTTGCGGCTGGCGGGGAGGGGGGTCTTTTGTTCAATACGGCGGCTATGGCTGAGGCTAGTGCTGTGCGTGCAGCCTTATTGGTTTGCAGGGAGCGGGGTTTTGCGGAGGTGGAAATCGAGTCTGATTCCCAGGGGCTGATTAGCATGCTCAACGAAGTGTATGTCATTGATGCAACTCTTGAATGTTTTCTCCATGATATTAGGGTCCTGGCGTCACAAGTTGGCAGGGTGAGCTTCGTGTTTGCTAAGAGGAAAGGAAATGCTGCGGCCCACGCTGTGGCCTCATATGTAACCTTAAAAAGAGGCTCATTCTGTTGGGATGCCCACGGACCTGAGTTTCTATTTAATATTCTAGCTGAAGATGTAAACATTCCTATTCGTATTTAGTTAAGTAAAATCTACCTTTGACAAAAAAAAAAAAAAAAGATTTCTGCATGCCGGTCATCCATAAACGCCCCCACGCAAATTTATATCGAAAACGACTTGCACTTAATTTCGAGGAAATAAAATAAAACTGTCAAAGTCACCTGCCGACAAAATTGTGCAAAACGAAATATCTTCTTCCCTTGTTATTTGTATGAGGTTTTCAAAGTTGAAATGTCTCAAGTGATCACTAATGTCAATGTCTGCTATATAGCATGGAAGAAAATAAACGCATGATTGGACCAGAAAATAGAAGCCTGTCAATGTCATACTTTGAATCTTCCAAACCCCCAACTAACTCATTACTAATGCATGTTCCTCGCATTATTTGTGAGGGTGTGAGGAATGTCTTAGTGAGAGAATTTTTTTAAAGGATAAGGTTAGAGAAATCAAAATTGTAAATCGAATAATGTGGTAGTGAATGATTGGATTATCACTTAAATATTTTTTTACAAACGATATTATCTACATTAAGACCATCTCCAACCTTTGGCCTAAAACCTAAAATTTTTAGCCCATAAAATTTAGGTTTTAACCCAGAAACAGCTTTTCTGCTCCAACCCTTCTGACCTAAACTTTTAGCCCCAGATTATTAAAGAATGAATTTAGGCTAATTTTTTTCTTAAAGTAATTTTTTTAAAAGAAAAAATTATGTAGAGTATCCTAATTTAATTTGATGATATTTTAACCTAAAAATATTTAGATTCTGACAAATATTGAAAAATCACAAATCGACACCATGAAACTCATTAAATACTATGAAAAAAATATGAAACACATAAAAGATTTTTTTAATTACTTTAGCTGTTAGATTTAAATTTGGACCGTTAAATATTTTTTTTTTACCGTTGATTTCATCAAGTTAGATCTTAACTATTGGATTCAATGAATTTATAAATATAAAACAAAATAAAATACACATATATGGTGGGTCAACCCCATTAATCCTGGGCTAATTTAGGTTATAAGCCCTGGAGTTGGCCTAAGACCAAACCCAACCCAGGGCTAAATGCTATTTTTTAGGTTTTATTCCCCCCCCCCCCCAAACCCAACCCATGCTAAATATATGGGCTAAAAGTTAAAAATCTAAAAAGGCCAGATTTGGCCCAGGATTAGTGGGGCTGGCCCACCATATATGTGTATTTTATTTAGTTTTATATTTATAAATTCATTGAATTCAACGGTAAAAAAAATATTTAACAATCCAAATTTAAATCTAACGGCTAAAGTAATTAAATCTAACGTCCAAATTTAAATATCGGATACTCGAAAAAAACTTCTCCTAACTAAGAAAGTTCAAAGATTAACATCAAGTACTAATTATAAGTCGCGCATTTGTCACTTATAGAGAATACACTTGCAAGCGTGGTAGACTATTGATTAAGAGGTGATTTCCTCATTAACTTTTATCTTCCACATACTCCTTTTTTTATAGTCTTTTATATATTTAATAAATCAAATCGACAAAGAGAAAACGGCAGTGCGAATATATACTACTTGTAATTAGGGGTGGTTTGGTTTAGGATAACGAACCTAAATGGTCAGTTAAAAAACTGAATCGAAATTGTTCGGAAAAAAAGGGCGAAAAACCGAAACCAAACCAATATTTTGGTTTTCTCAAAATTCAGTAATATCGAAATAGTTTCGGTTCGAGCTCGAGAATGGGCCTTCAGGTCAAATTTTTGGCTTTTGATTCAAGACCAGCAAAACCCAATTTTGCCCAAACTTTTTCAGCCCCAAATGTTAAGCTATGGGCCTATGCTCATGTGCTCTATTCCTCTCCATTTCCTGAGCAAAAATACTTGTGATTATTAGAATTACATCAATTTAATGAAAAAGTTTGTATCTTACTACCATCACATCAATTTGAAAATTCTTATAGAAAGGAAACAAATTGCTGCAATTGCATTAGTACACCATTACAGTACAGACCTCAACAATCCCTAATCTCAACAATCCCCTCAACCATTACACAAAAGGTCTAACCTCAACAATCTTATAATCTCAAATCAAAATTCGAAACCCAAATCGGAACTCTAATCCCCATTTCAAAATCTCAAATCGAAATCCTAATTTAAATATGACGAATTAAAGGGAAAACTTCTTACATTGAGCGAGACTTGACCGAGAGAGAGAGAGAGAGAGAGTTGGAGAGGAGTGGAGAGAGAGACGTGTGGTGTTGTGGGTGTGATGTGTCGGAGTTGAGATCGACCGAGAGAGAGTCGGCGGAGGTGAAACACAAAGAAAGGTCGAGAGAGAGAGGGTAGGTGGGGCCAGAGTCGAGATCAAGTGGTTTGGGCTCAAGTGGGCCGAGTTGAGAGAGACAAAAATCTGATTACCGGGTTAAGGAAGAAGAGAAGATGAACTGAAGAGAAAAGAGTCAAGAGAGAGAAACAGACCTAGGGACAAAGAGAGGAGCTTCAAAAGAGAGAGATAGTTGTGGAGGTGTTGACCCTAGAAACTACCAAGCCTACGTGGCGCGCAGGCCGAGTAATCTATAAGCTAACTACGTCCTTCGGTGAATGCGGGGCGTGCCAACTCGTCGGCCCAGCCCGGCCGAGGAGTAAATTTTGCTGATGTTGCGTTGGGTGCGCGGCTGACTTCTGCGTCTTGCGATTGCGGCCGAGAAAGGAACACGTCTCGGCCTCTTGGGCTCTTGAACCTGAAGACAAGGTTACTATTCTTACGAAGTTCAATATCAAATTCGGCTCTCAATGTGCCGAATGTAATAACTGTAACACCTCACTTTGCCGAGAAGGCTGATGAGATGACCTCGACCAATAAGGATTCAGAAATCCTTCTCGACCGAGACTTGGATAGGTAATCAACCGTCCTCACCGCAGTGCTGTTGATGCCAACGGAAGATGCTACGAGACCGACTGATTCTACGGTGACAGAGCTATCTATGCCGACTTAAGATATCACCGGTTGCTTTCACAGTGCTGTTGATGCCAACGGATGATGTGTCAGCGAAAAAGAAAGATAAAATCTCAAGTTGTTGAGTTTGCGCAGGGCAGTTTTGTATTGATTTGCAGGGGGCTTGAATGATGCGCAACCTCTTCTATTTATAGCAACGGCTCCCCCCAAGGTCGAGTTAAAATCCTACTCGGACTAGGTCTTCTTCTCCTGATCAGCACCAACTCAACCAGTCCTACTTTCACTAGGATTGTGAACCTAGTCCTTAACTAAGCCGGATTCGCTTCCGGGTCCTGCCGAGACTCCTTATTGCACTAGGACTCGACTTCTTATGTTATGACCTAGCCGACCTAGGTTTGGAGGCCCACGTATTGAACGATCCATGGTATTCTTGTCGCAAGGCCTTCCGGGCCGAGAATGATTCTATACTCGGCCCAAACTATTATTTTGGGCCCAAACATTGCCCCCTCGCTTCTGAGGTCCTCGGCCTGAATTCGTTGGCCGAGGTTCGGCCTTGAAGAAGCGAATGTAATCCTCAGAACCCTAGTGCTCTATTTCCAAGGCGTATTTATTGAGCATGATTGCACGATCTTGATCCTGCTAACCAACTCGCCACGTGGCATCTTTTAACACGACCAATCCCCAATAATGACGTCTACGGCGTGCGGCTACCTGAACCGTCGTGCCATCATGACCTTATGGCTGAACCTAGCCACTCTACCTCAATCCGCGAGCCGCTTGTCATCGTGCAGACGTCGAAACGTCTTTCGCCATCACACGTAATCATGCGCCCCCAAAACCTGAGACCCTCGGTCTTCTCAACTGCATTTCCTAAATGTTCATCATGATTAGCGATTCCTTCGGTCGATTTTGCCCTTTGTTTCGAAATCCGAACGATTGCCCTTCCTTCCAAAATCCTATAAATACTGAGAATCCCTCATTCATACTTTACGCTTTCAAAATCTCTCTGAAATTTCTTGCCCTTGTTCTCCAGCGTAGTTTTTTTTCCAGGTCTTTGTCTCCTAATCTCCCAACCCAGAAAAACCCTTTTTTCCACCGTACCTTTTAAACCTCCTATAATGGCCTCCTTCATCTCCAAGCTTTCCAGGGAATGTGATCAGTGTCAGAAGATTCTTGATCGAAGCTCAATCAAAACCATACGGTTTAAAAGTGACATGAGCACTTCTCACCAAATCTTGGGTCCTCTTTTCAAAGCGGCAGTACCGTCAGCCATTACTGGACTTTTCCAGGAGCATTGCCTATCACCCTTGCTCCAAGGGTTTGAATGGTCGAGATGGGATGCGGCGAAACCTCAAGGCTCCTGGCCTTCGACCACTACAACCTGGGCAGCTTGGGTTGTTCGAATGGAAAAGCTCTTCGGCGAGCAATAGAAGGCCCTCGGCATCTACGACGCCATCATCCTCTCATTTATGGATGTCGTTCTCGACAAGGAGCTTCTTCTAGCCGCCCTGTGCTTCTGGTGTTCGGCCACCAACACCATGGTTCTCCCCCTTGGTCCCATCGGCCCCACCATTCTTGATGTCACCGCCATCTTGGGCACCTCGGCAACTGGACTCTCCATCGATGCGGCCCTCTCCGGGTACCCGTCAAATCTTGACCTGAAGATGCTTTTTGATCGACGGGCTTTTGAGACGTTGAGCCGTGAGGGTCAAATCCCGTTGAAAAAAGACGTTCAGAAACTCCACAATAACTTCTTCAATTACAACACCCTCTATCTCCATTTCACCGGCCGAGGAGAAGAGGCCCTGCAAGAAGGGGAACATGAAGCTTTCCTCTTCTATTGGTACAACAAGTACATTTGTTGTACCAAGTCGAACAAATGCTTGGTCGAGAACATGCCGGTAGCCGAGGCCCTGGCTAGTGGTCACGTCCTGTCACTTAGCTCCAACATTCTTGCCCATCTCCTCCGCTGCCTAGCCGAGACGACCCTTCATAAGATCGACCCACACCAGAATGGTCCCCTCTGGGTCTTCCAACTCTGGCTGCAAGTTTACTTCGCCTCCCTTCGGCCGGCCATCGTCGATTTCTCGCCAACGGAAGCGCTCGGACCTCAGTTGGCCTCCCGACCGACACCCCCTCACCAAGCCGAAGAGGTATTTAAGTACTTTTTCGCCCTTGATGACCTTTCCAACGACGAATTCCTGATATGTCGTCGTCGAGACTATCCTTCCTCCATCAGGCTACCCACATCCATGTGGGGCGCGGACGAAGATGCCGACCTTCGTCAGTCCTGGGGGTCGTTCGTGCTCGCTCGCGACCTTCCTCTCAGCTGTGATGGGAAACGAGCGGGTTGGGAAGTGTACCATCCTAACTTCCTTGCTCGACAGCTCGGCTACCTCCAAGGCTACCCGATCCCCCTTCTCTCCTCCCGAACCGTCCTAAGCCGTGGACGTGAACCTGGTTCTTCGGAGAAGGAATGCAATACCGCCACGAGGGAGTTCCAAGAGCAATGCCAAAATTTCCACCTTCGACCGGCCACCCCAGAAACCTTTTGCACTGACACCTTCGGTGATTGGTGGGAGTAGTATACCCATAAGTTCTTTGGTGCTCCGGTCGAAGGTGTGTTAAACAAACTCTTTGGTGATCGACCTAGGAAGACCTCGGCCCCCCAAGCTCAAGGTAACTGTTCATTTCTCCCATTTTCTTTCAACTTTGCACATTGATTTGCCTTGCTGATTTGCTTTTACTCTCTCAGGTAGTCGGCCGTTGAGAAAGGTGGAGGTAGTTGCTGCGGCTGCGGCCGAGAAAAAATCGGTCGTTGCTAAGAAGGCTAAGACTGCTGGTCGAGCCGTACTGAACAAACGGCCTCGCCAAAAGGCCCAGTCGGCTGTCGCACCTCCGCCGCCTACCAAGCGGGTCAAAAAGCTGGCAAAGAAAGGAGCACGGGAGATCCACGTCATCTCCAGTCAAACCACGGGGGCGACGACTCCCAGTGTTTCCCCTTCTCCCGCCGTCGGCCAACCCTTGGTCAAGAAACAGCCAACTCCGACCGCAGAAAAAGTCCAAGCCCGGCCTGTTTCTGAGGTCGGGGTACCCGTTGTAGCTCCATCGGTCGAGACTGAGCCTGTCCTAGAAAAGGCAGTCCCTGCGACCGAGGGGACTTCTCCCGTACATCCAAAACCTTCGATTTTCATTCTGGAAGAGAGCGAGGGGAGCGATGAAATTCCATTGGCGAGTCGCCCTCATCTCCACCGTCGACCTCTTCCTGCGTCCAAGGCGGCCGTTCCAGTCGGTCCTTCCACGACCGATCGTGGCAAACGACCGGTCGGAGAGCCAACAACGGCGGTGGAAACGCCTGCTCCTCCGCAGGACCAGGACCTCAATCCCGCACTCGAAGCGACTGTCTCGGTCGGCCCTTCCACGACCGACCGTGGCAAGCGCCCTGCCGAGGAGCCAGAGGCGACGGCGGAAACGCCCGTTCATCCTCAGGACCAGGACCTCAATATTCCTTCCCAAGAAGCCACTTCGACCTTCGTAAGTACTTTCCACCGTATTTCCTTGATAACTTTTCTGCTTTAGAATTCTAAACGAGGAAAATACTAAATGTCAGGTGCCTATACACTCTTTTCATCGAAAATTCTATGCACCGAAAGGCGTTATCTATATTTCTTGGCCGCCTCAGTGGACATCGAACGTAGATAACCTCCATCGGCCGCGTGAACTGAGAAGCAGTCTAAGACACTGGGCTCGGCCATTGAGTTCTTTAGGTTCGAGCAACGATCCTGGAGACATGGCCGAGGTCTCCTCTCGGCAGGATTAAAAAATGAAACCTTCTTGCTATCTTTTTCATGACTTCTTTTGAGCTTAACCTGATTTGTGTGTGCAGGCTTCGTGGGAGGTCGAATTCAAAGCCCTCTTCTCCAGCATAACTGCAGGGTCTGGTCCTTCGGCAGCCGCGACTGAAGCTGCCGATTCAACTGCTCTAACTCAGTTGCGAGAAGTCTTGTCGCTTTCGGCGTCGCAAGTACTCGAGCGCAACGGTCTTGATTTGCTTGGCGCATGTCTGAACGACCTCGGAGTTGACGGCTGTCTGAGCGGAGATGCTATCGTTCGGGCATCGTCTACCTTGGAGCGGGTTCGGGAGACATTTAGTATCTTCCAGACTGCTCTAAAGGCCGAACAAAACCTGCAAGCTGCCACGGCCGTCCAAGACACTTTTCGTCTGAAAATCGACGCTTTAAAGGCAAAAGGTGAAGCATTGGCCGAGCTCGACCGTCAAATGGCCGAACTAACGAAACGTAGGTCAGCCATTGCCTTCGAGCTTGCTAAGGACTTCGAGTCGGGCGGAAAAGATTGCCTAACCGAGTATGTGGCGAACACAAAACGGGTCGAGCGGTTGAAGCTGGATAAGAGGAACCGGCAAGCTGAGGTTATCATGGGCGAGGTGCGGTGGTTGAAGTTGAAGGCCCTGCTCGGCACTCTTCTACCCTCTTCACCTTGAATGTACTTGAATGTAAACCGATTGACTTACTCATTTTGTACATGCTTATCAATCTTAATGAATTGGTTTTCTATTCCCGCATTTCCCATGTGACCGGATAGTATTTCTTTAAAAACTTCCCATTGATTGGTAATATGTGCACTACACCGGTCCGGTCTTTAAGATGATACGCCCATTTTCCGTATACTTTATGCACAACGAACGGCCCCTCCCAATTTGGCGACCACTTGCCGAACCTAGGGTCTTTTAGTCCTACGGGTAACACCATTTGCCAAACCAATTCACCCTCGCCGAATGTTTTCTGACGCACCTTTTGATTATAGGCTCGCTCGGCAATCCATTTTTGTGCCACCAGTAAGTTATAAGCGTCAAGTCGTGCTTCTTCCAAATCTTTTAATTCATGTCTCATGGACTGATTATATTCGGCGCTAAACAAACTACTTTGTTCAATTAATCGCAACGAATTTATGCTTAACTCGACTGGTAACATTGCATCGTGTCCGTAGGTTAATGCATACGGGGTTGTCGCAGTCGCCGATCGGGGCGATGTTCGATATGCCCATAATGCCTCGTTCAACTTCAAATGCCATATGTTGGGTCTTTCTTTTATTATTTTTTCGAGGATGCCGATTAACACTTTATTACTTACCTCGGCCTGCCCATTCGCTTGTGGATAATACGGTGTAAACTGTTCGAGCCGAATTTTTAAATTTGCCGTATACTCTTTAAACCTTTCGGCTGTGAAGATTGTTCCATTGTCAATTATGATCGTTTCTGGTACGCCAAATCTGGTCACAATGTGTTCCTCCACGAAGTCGCAAACTTCTTTAAACGTTAGCTCGGCATATGATTTTGCTTCGACCCACTTAGTAAAGTAATCGGTTGCGACTATTATCTATGCGTGCTTGGCAGCTCTGGAGGATGGCGTGATTTTGCCAATTACGTCCATGGCCCATCATCTAAACGGCCATGGTTTAATGACGAATGCAACGATTCGGCCGGGACCCTTTGTATAGGCCCGTGGATTTGGCACTGTACGCATCCTCGTGCAAACTCGATACAATCCTTTAGTATTCTTGGCAAAAAATAACCGTGTCGTCGAAGTAGCCATCGCATTTTTCATCCGGATTGATGAGCTCCGCAAACCCCTTCATGGACCTCTATGATCGCCCGAGCACCCTCTTGGGGGCCGAGGCATAGCAGTAGCAATCCATCCTCCCTTTTTCGGTATAACTCGTTTTGGTACGTGACATAGTTCGTGGCGTGGACTCATGTCTTGCGACTATGTTTTCCATTTGGATTGTCAAGGTACTGCATAATGGGTTTTCTCCAATCATCTGGTGTTGCCTCGACGGTACAAACCTCTATAGTATCTTGTCGGTCTAGCAACGAAGGTAAAGACATGACTCGAGTGCGTATTACATCGTCGCGCCGGAGGATTTGCTGGTTGACCAAGGCCGGGTATAATTGTCGTAACACCGGTATTTCTCGGCCTAGCTTGCCCCTCAGGAGTTGTGCACCAGAGGCAATTTGAGCCAACTCGTCTGCGTCGGTATTATGGATCCGGGAAATATGTTCGAACGTAATACCGTCGAAGGACTCGGCCAAATAGCTGGCAACCATGTGGTAGGGTGCTAGGGTACAACTCATGCAGCGGAAAGACCCATTAAGTTGGTTAATCACAAGCTCAGAGTCACCGAGGACGAGGGCACGGGTGGCCCGCAAGTCATGAAGGAGGCCAAGGCCGATGATTAGGGCTTCATATTCGGCCTGATTATTGGTGCAGTCAAAATCCAACTTAAGCGAAAAATACCAACGATCGTGATTAGGAGATTGAATGACAACTCCAACGCCGGCCGAGGATGAAGTACTGGACCCGTCAAAATACATCGTCCAACAGTTGTCGCGTGTTTCAACCATGCCGATTTCGACATCAGTGTCCCCAAAACCATAGGGGGAGGGGTGGTGAGCAAGGAAATCAACCAATGTTTGGCCTTTGACAGCTTTCTGGGGCACGTATTGCAGGCTAAACTCGGACAACGCCATCGTCCACTTCCCAATTCTCCCTTTTACGATTGGCCGGGTAAGCATGTACCGGATAACGTCGGTCTGGGCAATGACTTGTGTGACCGACGGAAGCATGTAATGCCGGAGCTTGGAGGCGGCGAAGAACACGGCAAGACAGAGCTTCTCAACGGCGGAATAATTGATCTCCGGTGGATTAAGATTTCGACTGAGGTAAAAAATAGCCTGCTCTCGCCCGGCATCATTGTCTTGGGCAAGGAGGTAGCCGATGGACTCTTCAGCCGCCGAGATATATAGTTTAAGGGGTTTACCGCGCCGAGGTGGAATAAGGACAGGTGGTGTCGTGAGGGAGACTTTGATTTGTGTAAACGCCGCCTAATGCTCGTTCGTCCACGCAAATGTATCCGAGTCCTTAAGTTTCAAAAGCGTTGAAAATGCTTTCATTTTCCCTGCCGAGTTAGCTATAAACCGGCGGAGAAAATTTATCTTGCCGAGTAAGGACTACAGCTGTTTCTTCGTAGTCGGTGGTGGAGCACTGATGATTGCACGTGCTTTATTTTCGTCCACTTCAATCCCACGGTGATGTACCAGGAAATCGAGAAAATTACCGGCCGACACACCGAATGCACATTTGGCAGGATTCATTTTGAGATTGTGTTGGCGCATACGAAGGAAAGCCTGTCGGAGATCATCCACATGAGTCCGCCGTTGTTTGGATTTAATTACAACATCGTCAATATAGACTTCGACGATGGTTCCAATTAAGTCATGAAATATGGTGTTCATTGCCCGTTGGTATGTGGTGCCGGCATTTTTGAGGCCAAATGGCATAACAACCCATTCGTAAGTGTCGAGTGCCCCCGGGCAGCGGAAAGCAGTTTTGTGCACATCGGCTTCGGCAATGAAAATTTGGTTGTACCCGGCATGTCCATCCATAAAGGATAAGATCGCATGATTCGCCGCGGCATCGATTAATAGATCTGAAATCGGCATTGTATACTCATCTTTGGGAGTTGCCAGATTCAGATTTCTGAAATCGATGCAGATACGCAGTGCACCATTCTTCTTTAAGACAGGAACGATATTCGCCAACCATTCCACATATCAAGCTGTCTGAATGAACCCGGCTTTCAAAAGTCGAACCAGTTCATCCTTGATGCCGAGTTGCACTTCGGTCGAGAATCGACGAGGTGGTTGCCGGAAAGGTTTACATCCGGGCTTAATACGTAATTCATGCTCGACAAGAGTGCGATCTAAGCCGGGCATTTCATGGTAGCTCCAAGCAAAACAATCTTTGAACTCTGTAAGCAAGGCACGAAGTTCGTCCTTCATTTGTTGGGGAAGTAATGCACTAATAAACAAAGGTCGTGGGTCGTCGGCCGTCCCAACATTAATCTCTTCCAGGGGGTCCTTAACTTGGGACTGATGATCTTCGAGCTCGGCCGGGGCGGCTCGAACTTTGTCAAGGGATAAGACAGGACCATTATTTCATTCGGCAAGGAACTCGACGAGGTTAACGCCCGAATTTGGTTGTTGAGATATAGTATACCAATGGGCCAGCAGTCGTTCCATAGTAGACGAAACCGCGGCCCTACGTTCCTCCCGATCAGTGTCAAACATCGGCTTCGGGGAGAAAGTTGGCTAATCCGAGTCTTGCCGAATCCTGATGGACAGTCTCGGCGCCAACCTCGATAGCTTTCTGAACAGAAATCTGAGTCGGCCGTCCTTCATCATTGAAGCCTTGCAAAGTAATGTAGCCGACGTGGTCATCATAGTACCGTGCTTGGATCATGTTGGTTTCGAAGGGTTGGCTATCGGTCGGGTGAACAGTGACCGATTTGCCGTCCCACAAAACGAGCACTTGATACAATGAGGAAGGAATACAGCTGGTTTGGTGAATCCAATCTCGACCGAGTAGTGCATTATACTCGGTTTTAGAATCGACCACGAAAAAGGCGGTCATGTGAATGCAACCGGTAATATTCACTGTTAGCGGAATGACACCTTTGGTTTGGGATTTGTCGCCGACGAAACTACTCATTGTGATCCCTGACGGAATAAGTTCGTCATTAGAGCGACATAAGGCCTTCATGATGTTCATAGGCATGATATTGACGGTAGCTCCACAGTCGACAAAAACTTTAGAAACTGGATATCCCTCGATATGTGCCGTCACATACAATGGCTTTAAATGATGGAGGTTGGCCGATGGTGAACGAGGAAATAATTCGGCCAAAGCTGCTTTGATATTGTCATCTTTTGTTGTAGAGTCAACTTCAGCAACAGATACGAAATCAACATGGCCGGCTTCCTCGGCGACTACATCACCATCGAGGAAATTTGGCTGAGCTGTGCTGGATTGAAAAGTAACGGGTAACACATGGACCATACTGATTTCCATGTTATCCAAGACGGATGGGCCCATCGGGTTAGGATCCTCCTTGTTAACCTCATCTCTCATCTGGTCGGTGACTACAGCTTCCGTTGTTGTCAGAGTTGGACAAAGAGACTCTTCTGCTCCTTCTTCAAGGGTTTGATCCTGTGTTGTTGCTTCGGCAGCTTGTTGGTTCTGCGTGATTGCCTCAAGTGAGGTTGAGGTCGACAGTGTGCTTGGGGTCAAGATCCGAGCCTGCTCCTGGTAGTGTATCCGGGCATCCCTGGTGTTGAGATAAGCATCCAATCGCGCAACACGTGCTATTTCATCGGTCGTAAGGCCGAAGAGAGAAACAGCCGAAAATACTTCGAAGTGATATCGTAAATACTGAAGGTCCTTCATTGAGAAAGGAAGGTCGGCTGCATCGATATCAGTGTATGGGTCGACTTCAAATCCAAGGACACGAGCTTCTCGTATGTGCTGGAATCTTGCTTTCAATCTTAGGTCTGAGGTCTTCTGAATGATTCGCTCGGCATCAGGACAAATCAGGACTAGATCAATTGTATCTTGACATGCCTTCGGCAAGCCATACAGATCATTGGCCGAATGTTTCTTATGGAATTCTCGCATGTACTCCAAAGCCTCCCCGAGGAACGGTGGGTGTAAATTTCGTCGAATTTTAATCAAAGGTTCTTGTATGGCCGGCGGGGCTAATTTGCTTTCGGCCTCTTGCCTGAAATGCTCGAGGCGTGCCTTCATCTCCCCCGGCCGAAGAAGAAGTTTGATCCCTTTATCAACCTCTTCGAACGTGGTTTCGATATCTCGGTTGACCAGCCGTTTCCCTTGAACCAACTCTATCATAATAGCTGGAGGTGGTCGTTCATCATCAGTAACAATTGTGTCCTTCGGCCGCCATTGAGGAGCCGAAGTTTCTTGGGCCGCTTGTCGGTGGGCCACAATCTATCCTTTGGTGCCGGCGTTTCTGGGATTTGGATAGTGCGGTGTAAACGCCTTTCGAAGAATGATATGTATACCAACGTTGATCGTTAGGTTTGGGAGGTTTGAAAGTTTTTTGGCTCCGCGATGACTCCGAACTGCTAGAATTACGTTTATAATAGTCCTCGTCGTAAAATGAAGCATTAAAATCAAGACGCCGCTTGACTGAGGGTGCCTCTTCCATCCTCACTTTGGGACCGAGCCTATCAAAAACCCCTTGATGTTGGCCTACGTCGGCAACCTTCTGCTGGGTTGCGGCCGTAGGTCGTTCCGTTATAAGCGAAGAGGGCTTCTCATCTGGCTCACTGCCGACCTTTGCTCTACATTTACTGCACAAAACCGTTGTCCCACTGTCTTCATCGGTGGTATAATCTATCATAGGTTTGACAATAGCGGGTCCCGTTAAAGCTGTAGGCGGTTTGTTTGAACGAAAATCGGCCATGAAACGTGGCCGAGAATTCTGATTCCGAAAGCGTTGCGTCGCAACATCTTCGGCCTTCCCTTTCCCTTTGTCTTTAGGTAGGCACACATCGACCATATTTACTGTTGCCGTGGGGAACGAGTCAGTATCAACACTCATCTTCTTCTCTGGAAATTTCAGTTTGCCATTATCAATCCAGCTTTGGACATTGTCTCGAAACACGACACAATTGTTTGTCGTGTGTTTGCTTGAATTGTGGTATTTGCAATATATCTTCCCTTTAAGCTCTTCGGCCTTGGGAATGTTGTGCCCAGGCCGAAGTTTGATGATCCTTGCTGATAATAGTTGATCAAAAATTGCATCGGCTTTTGAAATATCAAAAGTATAAACTTTCGACGGTTTCAGTGCTCCTTCAGTAGCCGAGCGGGTTTTGACTTCCTTAGAATCAACTTGAGTCAGTGCCTTGCAGACGTATGGCTTATCTATCACTATCTCAGCTGCATCCACACTAACGCATTCATCCTCGGTTGATGCATAACTGACAGTAGGATTCTTGTAAATCGTCCCCCGAGATGGAGCTTTCGAAATCTTTTCCTCGCGGAGCAAATAATCTTACTGCTCGACATGCTGGGCTAATTCGTACATATCCTGAAAGTTTGCCCCCAAGAATTTCTTTTTGTATTCGACGTCAAGACCGTTCAGAGCAAGTCTGACGAATTCAACTTCGGGGAGAGGCACTCGGCACCAATTCCTAACTGATTTGAATCTAGTAAGATAATCCATTGGTGACTCGTCGGACGCCTGAGCCATCCTTGCTAGTGAGGATACTGACATTTCCATTCCCGGCCGATAAAACTGCTCATGAAATTTCTCGACCAACTCCTCCCAACTCTGGACGGAGTTCGGTGGGAGGTTAATATACCAAGCGAACGCTGAGCCGGTCAACGAAAAATTGAAAAGTCGCAGCTTGTGAAAGTTACTATTAACGTCTCCGCACTGTGCGGTGAAACGAGCTACATGTTCCAACGAGGATAAAGATGATTCTCCGGCAAAAAGGCTAAAATCCGGGATCTTGAAACCTCTAGGGTATTCGACCTGTTCCACGTAAGCTGGATACGGGTGTATAAACTTAGGGAACTTCGGCCCTTTCTTCATGGCCGAATCGATCATCCGTTGAACTTCGGTCATATCGACGGGCGTTACTTCCGCTCTCTGGTCGGATCCGTCTGACCTACTATTCGACCCTCCTCCTCTTTCCAATTGAAGTGGCCTGAGCCGAGCAGGAATTGGCTCAGCCGGTGCACTTGATAATAGATTATTCCTCAGCGGCAAATGCTGGGCAAGATCGAAAATTCTACCATCGCTGACCTTACTAACTAGTATTTCGAGTAATCTGGTTTGTGTTTCACTGGAATTACGTATCACGTCATGAAGCTTATCGATTCCTCGACTCAATATCTGTTCAACTGTCCGAGATTGCTCGTCAAGCCGTTTTCGAAGAAACGACCTTGTGGGTGGATCGGATCCTTCGCCACCATCTTCATCACAATCTTCTATTACTCCTTCATTGAGAACGCAAGTGTTCCTGTCGGGAATTTCAAGACTGCGAACCTGACCGCCGAGATTAACTTCCCTCTCTCGGCGAGTTGCGCTCGTGGACTCAGGTGTCACGGCGCTGATGGGATTCTGCGCTTGTGGCACATGGTGTCCTGCGTTCTGATTTGGTAGATCAGCTGTCGACTTTCCCATAGCTGTTTTCTTTTTTACCGATCGTGTTTCAATTGGCATGAACTTCGTAGTCTAGCACTGGGTCCTACTGGGCGTGCCAAAATGTTGACCCTAGAAACTACCAAGCCTACGTGGCGCGCAGGCCGAGTAATGTATAAGCTAAAGGGGGTGTAATCAAATTAGGATTCGATAGGACTTGATAGTATTTTAATGGACTTTAAAATCTGGGTGTAGTCAATTAGATTTTAAAAGAGGATTTTAAAAGATTTTGAAATCATGCTGTAGTTAAATTAGGATTTTAAAGGATTTTAAAGAATATATCCAAATCCATGGGTAGTCGATTATGATTTTAAAAAGTCCACAAGAATCTAAGTGTAGTGAAAATATCAAAGATATGCTAGGATTTTAATGAACTAGGGATTTTGATGAATTTGAGAGTAGATGGTATAAATACCAAACACTTTAAACAATTCAACCTCCACCCCTAGGATTTCTTTTCTTCTCTCTGGAGAGGAAGACGAACCATCTCTCAGAAAAAAAAGAAGAGGACGAACCATCTCTCAAGAAAAGAAGACGACATACAAAGTTCCTTTATTTCTTAAAAATATATCCACCAAATCCAAATCCAAAATCTCACCACAAATTCAACCCCCACAAAATCTCCATTCCCTATTCTGCTATGTGTATATTACTTCTCTACCTTTTTTCGTCACTATTTGTTTAGTTGTGTGTTTTAACTATGTTTGGTAGCCTAGAAAATGTCGGAAACTGTGGGAAAATGGAGGGGTTGGAGGGATTGGAGTATGGGATGTTGGGGTTTTGAGTAACTTGGGTGCTGAAGTGAAAAATGGTGAGTTGGGTTGAGTTTTTCAGTTTTGGAAGCTACAACAACAAAAAGATGAGCTTTAGGATTCAATAGTATTTTTGTCTTGTACTTGGAGTTGTTAGCTACTGGAGCAAAGATTTAATTTTGTATGCTTTTGTTGGATTCGATTAGTTGGAAATTAGCTTGATCTAGATGTCACGAGAAAATATGTCCGCGCGTTGCTGCGGGAACCTATTGTTTCAGGTGTAATCGGATGAATAAAACATATTTAAGTCGAATAAATTCAACACAATTATAAACAAACAGTTTTTTTTATACATTCAAGTGAGCTGGCATATAAACACATTGTACAATGAGTGGGAAGAAACTGAACGTCTTTGATTAGAAAGAGATGGTTTCCAAAAAAGTTGTTTCTTATGAAACATTAGTTTACACAAAATTTCAGTTACCAAATCCAAAAAATAAAAAATGTGACTCTCTATATGGCTTTCTTACTACATAAAAATATCCCTTAGTTAAAGCATGCCACACATCATAACATTGCTATTATATGAAGTATATTCCTCAATGGCAAGTAATATACTCTCCTTAGCATGACCTCTCAATCCCCTCTTTTATCTCCCTAGAATCGTACAACAACCCATAAATACGGTGCCCCTTTAAAATCCAAGCATACATTAAAAATTCAACAATACAGTTACAAAATCTCTATAAATGAACATACCTCAAAAAGCCAACGGCCCAAGTGACACACTGCACACACTGCATGCACTCACATACACTGCATACACATACGCTCACACACACTGAAGAATGAACGCATTATATTCAGTTAGCACCATTCAACTTTAAAAGCAGTGAGACCTTCCAAAGGCACAACCTAACTGGCCTCAGTTCAAATAACCAAATTGAGAACAACAGTTGAATTTTGGAAAAGCTGTACAGAGGGGGAAAAAAGAAAAGAAAAAAAAGAGAAAACAATCCTATAATCACAACTGAAAAACAAAATCAAAATGAAAAGAATAAAATATCAGCAGAGCTTGAACACTAACATCCTTTGAAAACATGTAAAAACCATCCCAAATCAGCAAGAATAAAGCGAAAAGAAAAAAACACATCATATACCTTTAACACAGCAGCTTGAAAAAACCCCAACAAAAAATTACAAACTCTGAAAGGCACCGTTTCTTAACTGAAAGAAAAAAAACGTATCACCCATCCGCAACAACAAATCGACCAAACACAGAAAACTCAGTTAAAACAGCATTTAGAAGCACTATAAACCCAAATTACATAGACATCACCGTGATCAATTGTTTGTTTATGACAACTATCTATTTTTGAAGCTCTCACTAATCAGTCCTTGGTTGTAGACCAAGAAAGACACTATGGGCACACACAATTAGAAGCTCTAGGCAAACTTGAATTCAGGAGACGGTTTCTGATATTAAATTACGCCGGAGGGTGTACGAAAGTTGAACTGTGGCTTATTTGGTTCTACTTCTGAATTGCTTCTTGATTAAATTGTTTACTTAGCTGCTTTTAGGTGTCTTTACTTATGAATCAATTTTTTTAGAATGAAGTTAGAAGATGTTCTAGCACCAAAGACCATTAGAAGTTGGAAAGATATGCCGATGCAGCGGTTTGAGAACACAGTTTGGGAAACTTTGGGTAGGAAATATGCACGCAAGGAAAACCAACAATGGGTGAGCATGACTCTCAAAGCTAGTTTTAAATTAGTGAATCACCATAATAATCTTTGCTGGTTGGTTTTCACTCATGGCCTACTTTTTATTCAAGTTCCTGTAAAGAAAATTGGTCTTTTAACATGCTCTTTTCTAAATTTTAAAAAGGATCGTAATTTTGTAAATAAATTCAAATCCCAAATTGAAATTGCAATGTAACCAAGCCACATTTTATGACATGGTTTTTTATCCTAGCCATAATTAGACTAATGTGATTTATGCCTAGAGACTAATGTGGTTTTTCACATGCTTTTTTCTCTCAAAATTTATAGAAATATGAAAATGATCATCACAAATTTCAAAACCTGCATTAACCGAAATTAAAAGGAAATGGACACCATGAGTGCTTGCAAGATGAGAGAAGGGAAACAAAACGGAAATGGTGCATTTGAACAAAATGATGACAATTTAAAACTTTAATTATGAAAATGCACAATTTTCATGTGTTAAATGAATGAGTTATTTTAGGATTACAATGCCAAGTTTTCGGATTTCGAACTTGCGAAAGAAAGTCCTGAGGGTGATAAAACTCATGTTCCGACGCAAGTCATGGGAACCTATGGTTATGCAGCCCCAGAGTATGTGATGACTGGTGAGTGTGTGCGTGTGTGTTCTGTAACCATCAGTTCATCATATATCAATATAGCACACTCCAATTCAACCTATCCAATTCAAAGTAGCACATCTCTAATTCAACATATCCAATTCAAATTAGCACATATCCAAATTCCAATTCAATAAACCACATATCCAAATCAATTCAAACTAAATACCTAATATTCAATCACATATCCAATTCAAACTACATGGCTAATATTCAATAACATGTCCAATCTTTTAGCACATTTACAATACAGATTTAGAACACTATGAAGTCTACTGAGCAGCAGAACCTAAACATCAAAATCCAACACAAAGACAAAGTAGCATACCAGTTCTCTATCTTGTATGCTCTTTTCAGCTGGATCTTCTTAACTCGTTTGAAAACTTGTCCTATGTGCTCTGTTGCATCCTGCAAATTTGTTAACTCAACTTACTAAGTAACACTCTAATTCTTTTTTAGCCAAAACTAAGCCGAAAATTGTCAATCCCATAAAAAAAGCTGCATTTTTTCACTGTATTTTTCCAGACTTTAATCACAGAGAATCGGTTAAAGCGAGGGAAATTATGTTGATGTTTCATCTAATCGCCAAATACTGAATAAGGTTCTCAAGGTTTTTCATTGAAAAATTGACACAGTTTAAAGGCATTACTCTAAAGATGCTTTGCAAGTAATGAAAACCTGACCAAGTTGATATCAATCACAAATCCAAATGAATGTTAATAATGAAGCAAAACATTAAATCAAACAGGGTTTAAGAGGTTTAAAAACTGTGCGCTAAAACTAATCATGAAAAGAGAGAATGATGCGGAAAAAAAATGAAAAAATAGGTTAAAACTAAGGAAAAGCAGAAAAAAAAACAGGTAAATACGTTTGTTTTCCACGTGAGGTTTTTGGGTTGATGGAATTTTTGTGTACAGAACAATGGGATCAATTAAATTTTGGTTCCTGTGTTTTAAGACCAATCCCACCTCAAAAAATAAGAGTAAATTTGTATTGATACCACAATGACAAAAATGGATAAGTTCTATACGTGGATGGTTACAGAGTTATGGGCTGACCTAGTTCATGAAGAAAAATAAAAAAAACTTAAATATTGACAAAAAAGATGAAGTTTTGTTCTGCTATAAGTGACCATATCAATATATATTGAATAAAGGTTTTTTTTTTTTAGGAATGCAAAAGGAAAAAATGTTGAAAAAGAAATTTGAGAGTGATCAATGTTATACCTTGAAGACCGCGAATAGACCCAGTTCTTTCAGATTGATTCCAATTTGGCTGTAGGAAGATGAAACAGATTCAAATTGTAAACATTTTGCACCAAGGATTGGATATGGAGAGACACAAATACTGTTTCCAATAAATAAAAGTGAGTGCAAATATAATCGTTTCACATACGATAAGGTAGGGAAAACGACGGTCGACATATTGGGATCTGATGATCATATGTTAAGAACAATCGATAACGGTGATTAATACAAAATTGTAGCTGCTAGTGGTTGAGATTGAAACAGAGAGGTAAAACATACTGATGCTAAATTTGATTTTAAAGGTTGGTAACAATCATGGAACGATGCTGGATATGATTATAGCCCATGACAAAGTTACTTTTATAATTATTTATTGGCTGACATTGCATTCATGGTATAGTTAAAGGCTCTGTACGTTTTTAGCACCAATTAAATTTGGTTCCAATGCGTACAGAATGAAAATAAAATGTTGGGGTTAACATTGAACAGTTTAAAGATTAAATTGTTTAGAACAGTTTAAAACCAAAGATATCACTTGAGAATACATTAGGCGATCAAATTATCCAACGAAAGATTATAAACTGAGGACAATGGGTTGCACAAAAGTAAAAGAGAAGCGGATAAAAATGAAAAAAAATAGAAAAAAAAGGCAGGCAGCAACAAAAGTAACAGAAAACTAACAGCGCAAAATACTTGATACATTGAAAACTAAATGTCTAAACGGATTATATACCTTCAATAAACACCGGTGCTTCTTGAAAGTGAAGAAGAACGAAATCAGACATCGATATCAACCATCTGATTACAGAGACAAAATCCGCACGATCACAAAAAGAGAATTTAAATGTTGAATTTATCTGTAAATCAAAAACTCCAAAAAGAAAAACAATAAATAAAAAAATGAGGTGCATCAAGAAAAGAAACCTTACCAAGCTCAAAGCCCTAATGTCTAATCTAAATTAGAGAACACTAACCCAGAAGACAAAGTACTACACATTTCTTAGGAAATTACTTTGTGGTGGAGGTTATATATATAAGTGATAATTTCAGTAACCTGTTGCTGAACCTCCGTTTATCAAAACATAATAAAGTAAAGTACATAGAAAAAGCATCATTAAATCTTCCCAACTATAAAGTACCTGAACATTTTTTTCACTCACAATAGGGACACCACAAAGTAAAGGAACTAATAGCCCAACTAATTGGTTAATGTCCTGTAAACCTTCCACTTGTTGTTCATATGAGGATATGGCTGCACCAAAAATAAATATAGTTAAAATAAATTCAACCAATATGGCATGGAAACCATGGGAATTAATCATATGAACCCAGTCAATTGACCGAAAAACACTACACAAAACGCATCAAACCATCAAGAAAACAGAACCAAATTGATGTGTAAAGTCTGGGGTAAACAACACACACAGAGACTTGAAGTGGCAGATATTTGAAAATGTATGCTCACTGTTGGGATGTATACCAATATTTCAGTACCATTGCAGACAAAGTAATATGCGTTGGGTGAGTGATATATAAGACTTATAAGTTGCTTTATTTGACATTTGCAGATTGAGTGGCTTTATTAGGACCCTCCGGTGTCTCTATAGAATCAAGTTATTAATAGCTTATGGAGTCGATTAATCTTTTGAAATCCAAAACTTTAAAAGTTGAATGGTACTCTTCAACTTCTCAGGAACAGTTGTTCCTGACAATACATTGGAACAAAACATGCTAACTGATCTACAGAACCTGTGTCCGCTGACCAGTGATGGAAACAATCAATGCAAATAATTTTTTTGGGGGTGATTAATTGTGGCAAAGATATCCTATAGAGATGGGAGAAAACGACACTGAAATAGGAATCCTAACCCAAATATCATCACAGAAGCAAAACAGAAACGGTGAATCATAAAAAGCTCCTAAAGTCACAATTCTAGAAGAGGAAAACAGAATGCCCGCAACTCAAGCAACGGTATCAATATTGTTCTACTAAATTACCCGTCATATGATGAGCATTATTTTTATGGAGATATCTCACATCTCAAAAAGTTCAGAAATTCCAACGAAGGTGACAACCACATTATATAAAGAAGAAACCTAGACGTAATTGAACACACATAAACAAGCTCGCTTTAATATCATAAAGATACAACTAAGATATTTCATGCCAACTCAGGCAAACTAAGTAGACGCAATAACAACTCCAGAAAGGTGGAGGGAGGCAGGAGCACCAAACACCTTAGAGGTTCTAGATAAACGCAACACAATTAGTAGCATCTAATGTCCCTATGCTGGGTTTGAAATTACATGAATATCACAAATAAACAGAATGGAGAAGAACAAACTTTTGGCAACTCTAATATGGATAGCTGCATCTGGAGTGGAGATGGTTGTGTTACTGTTGAAAGCTGAGAACGATCAGTGACACCATCAATGTCCTCCTCATTGATGTCATACAGACTCAATATCCTGCATGGTAAATCACATGAAGATCCAAATTTCTCAATATTCAAAATCTAAGACTAAACCACACGAAGTTAAGAATTAGACGAATCAGATAGATCTGGTTCAGGCAAAAAAAATCGAGAAAATACAGGAAACAGCGGAGGTGGTGGCAAGTAATCATGCAGATAAGATGAAATAAAACCCCGAAATGCTTCTAACATGGAAGGAACAAATACCATCATTCATCAGCTCTTCCCAAAAACTACAGATATGTTTTATTCCGACAACTATGAATACATATTCAAATTGGGAAAAAGTAGGACAGAAAACATACCCAAAAAGTAACAGTGGCATTCTAGCTACTGTCAAATCTCAGGTTTATCAACTGAGGAGACAAAACGCAAAATCCCCTTTTAGCTGGGAAAGCCCTGACAAAGCACCACAACTCACCGCAAAACCAAACTGTTAGGGTGTCGTCCAAATTAACAAAAATCCAAAATTAAAACTCAAATACAGTACTTGAGTTGAATAAAACTTGCTTCACTATGATCTGAAGACAGGCCGCGCACAAACTGGGCTGGAAATTCGTCGGAAATCCGGCAACAACTTCAGAATCCCAGACGGCAAAGCCATCGATCTCATCGATTCAATCTGCTACTCCTAAGGACACTCCAAGGAACCAAATCCCTAATTACTCAAGCAGCCGAATTCAAAAGATCTCAACAAATTAAATGCAAGTAAAATACAAAAAAATTATAAAAATCAAATGAAAATAATAAAGCTGCAAAATGAAGTAGCAATAGTATACCATTTCAAATCGAAGGGATCCATCGGCGCGAGATTAACATCAACTAAAAAAAAGAGGAAAGGAAGTTAGAGAGAACCAAAGATTTCGGTTTTGTATGGAGAGCTAGAACGGAAGATTTCGAGACAAAAGTAATCGTTGAATAGGACACCAGCACAACTGAATACAACATAAATCATCTAAAATATAACGCAACTACATGTATATATTAAATTCACAAAAATAAATAAATAAGGAAAAGTGAGAAAAAAAAATTGGCCTCTATTGAGAGCACCAGCTACCGTACACTTTTTGGTGAGGTTGGCGGATAGCTCACTGTAGTAGCGCTCATACCCTTCGAATACGTCGCTCATTTTTCCCTAAGTTTCTCTCTGCATTCAACCCATCACACAATTTCAGCAATAATTCAGATACAAAGCCCTAAATCCAACAAATTTGGGAGATTGATTGCGAATTATGATGAAAATTTGAACGATCTGAAATCAATGGAATCGGAAGTAAATACCTGTTTCGATCGGAGATTTGAATGGATCGCAGGAGACGACAGCTGAAAAGCAGTGGCGGGTGTTTATTTTTTGTTCTAGGTGGTGGTGGCTTAACATACAAAATTTCACTTTTCACTTCACATAATTTGTTTGAAATCACTAATTAGCATTAGAACAACTTCATAATGAAAAAAGATTACACTAAAATTTTAGAAATTGTTGCTTACATATCTTCAGAAGCATCTTTATGATTTCTACACATTTTTCCAAAAACAGTGGAAAGATGAATACAAACCTCCTCAGAAGGACACGCTAATAGGATCATCCAGTCAACCATCAAATACTTCCAAAGATAATGACAGAAGTGGTGTCTCCATTACATGCTTCTCCGATAGCCCCCTGTGAGAAAAAAGAAAAGTAAAAATCAAAACTTGCCTCTGCCAAATAGGAAAACCCCTACAAACCACACAATCAGAAAAATTAAATACTTTTTTTCTAAAATTAGGAGAGGAAAATAGAATGAGTGGAAAATCCTAAAAAATAAGAAAGAAAAAAAGCCAAAATTATAGATCTAGAGAAAAAAATTACCCAAAGTTCCACTCAACACAAACATAAGGGCCAATGCGAAGGTGAGCATAAAGCCCTTCCTTCTGCATGGTCTTGAGAAACCTCACCAGATTATACCTCCCTTTAAAATTGTACTAAAACCCAGCGTAAACCCAAAAGGTGAAATTAACTACAAAACCAAATATACAAAGGTATTCGTTTCAGATCCAAATTCATACCCCTTTATACTGGCTCCAAGGTGGTTTTTGTCGTAGCGGCGACTGAAGGATAGGATGGAGGCGAGACCGTCGTTCTCGCAGGGTGTGGGAGACGGAAGAGGCAATAAGGGTTTGAGAAGGAAATGGAAAAGGCCAGCTTTACCATCGTTCTTCCCTTCCCACAATCATCAACACGTGTGCATCAAGATTAGCGGCAGAGAGAGCCTGGCAGAGCACCTACCTAAATATCTCTCTCACTCAGTCCAAACCCGTAGCTCCCATCTCTCTCCAATCTGTCAGGCCCTGTGTCTCCCTCCTCTGTAGTCGCTCTATCCCCCTCTCTCCGCTCGCTAGAGGCACACCCAGCTGTTGTCTCTCTCCAATTTGTCAGGCTCCCCTCTCTCTCTCTCTCTCGCCGAGTCAAACGTGAAATGTAGCCAACGGCTAAAAATAGGTTTTTAAGCCTGAGTGGCAATTTTGTAAATTAAGTGAAAATTGGTTAAAAGCATCCGAGTGGCAATCTTGTAAATAAACTGAAATGTGGTTCAAAACACTGTTCATTAGTACAGTGCAATTGAAAAGCCTTCTTTAGACTAAAGTAATATGAAACCATCAATGATCTATGTTTTGGTTTGTTACAAATTTCATAAAAAAATTATAATTCAAATGAGAAAAGTTAAAATATATTGTATTGGTTTGTATTTTGATATCATATATCTTGTAGATTGTGTATTGAGAAAGAAATTCATTTTATGTTGTAGAAGTCAAATAAAAATCCTAAGAAATCCATGAAAAAAGTTCATACAAATCCATAGAAATCTAAAATATAAATCCATACAAATCTTCCAAAATCCATACAGAATTATAAAATCAATTAAAATCATTTGAAATCTGTCACTTAAAACAGTCCATTAAAATCCTATGAAATCTAAATTGACTACGCCCTTATAAATTTCATGCCAAATCTTTTACCGAAATTTTCGATTTCGGTTCAGCTTCGGGTACAAAATTTTTGGTATTGTCCATTCGTTTCAGTTCGGCTTCGGTAGGTTTGGTTTCTTTGGTATTTTGCTCCACCCCTAGTTGTAACATCAAATATTCAGCGGCGTCTCTGCTTTTCTCTCCCTTTTCTTTTTGGTCATGTGCCTACAAATTTATATTAAAAAAAAAAAAACAACCATGTGGTAAACAATTGAAACCGCATTATTTAATAATAATTCCTAATGAAAACTAGTAACAAACATAACTAGATAAATTCTAAATAGTCATATGTCACAATTTAAATGCAGATTCAAACAAATGCAAGCAGATGGAAGCTCTCATGGCAACCAACAAAATGCCAGAGAACCGTTTGAGACCAAAACTTTCGCTGCTTAGAAAGACCCTGTAGCAGTTTGACAGGCTCGCCCTTGTTACTCATGCTAAATTGGCGATATCAGATGCAACATGGAACACGGAAGAGTTCCCAATTCCCCAAGACAGCAGTCACTGGCAGGAATGAGAAAAGCTGAAAAATATAACCATCAAAACGATTTCTTCTCGTAAGAAACCAGACCATGAACTCCACCTTCTACTTGTGCTGCTCCTGTTCTTACCTGCATAGTAAAAATACATTGTCAACTGATTGAGAAACCATATTAGTTCTTGATACGACCATCATTACATCTCAGATTCCTTGAGCAATAACAAGGTAATCGTGGAGTGCGCTTTTCCTTGAGGTAATATATGGGGATGGAAAACTATCTAAGAAGTAAGCGGGGTCAGTGAAAACCCCGAGAGGTTACAGGTTTATTTTCTGTAAGTAAATAAGTGTCTGAATATGAGTGACACAGAATGACAATACTCTAGATTATAGAATGACAATACTCTAGATTAATAGGTTTCTTCCCAACTCCTTTTGGTAGTTTAACCTGATATTGTTGAACAAGAATACAACATGGTATGGAACAGACTACGAAAGAGTAAGAAGTAAGTTATCGAAAGAAACATTGGCTACAATATCAAATCTCATTTAAAGCATAAAACTAAAATGACATCCTTAATAATGATGTTAAGAGTATCACAACAACGTCTGCAAAATGGTCGACTTACCTCTAGCCTTAAAACGCTTGATTTTAAGAGGTCATGACCGGACTGCAATGAAGAAGCACCAAGATCTTGGAAACCTTGTTTCACAGCTTGCATTGTGTATGGTATGAACTTCAAAACAGAACCTTTGTCTGCAACCGCCCCAACTACCCCCTGTGCAATTTTCAGCTTAGCTGTATCCCCCAAGTACCTCTGATCACTTCCTTTTGTCATTGCTTCAAGAGATCCCATGCCTCGATATTTTTTGACTCGGCGACCATTCTAATAGAAAACATGAAATCACTTATATGAAACTGTTTCCTTAATAGAGGTTAAGCACGCATAAATCTAATTAACAATGACAAAGAAATAACAAACAGCAAGTTGCTTATAAAAGACAAGTATATTGAAAATCTAGTGCCATTTATATAGACAACTTTTACTTTTAGTTCAGAAATAAAGCAAGATACATCATTTGGGTCGTAGGTTAGATAGCAAAGACCCTCTGTTCAAATTGCTTAATAGGCTAATTACCATAAAAATAAAAAAGGGAACTTTAACGAAAAGCTTCCGGTACTGTTCACTTTAACGAAAAACCACATTTTTACACTAAAAAGTCAATCCTGGTACTATTCACTTTACCCTTTATTTTGTCCTTATCGTTAAAACTCAAAGTTTTCAAGCCCTTTTCATTAGTTTTCCTAATAAAAAAAGGGAAAGACAGAAATGAAATACTATGTCCAATACAGTTCCGCATAAGTTTAGCTTTGACAAGCATCCATGAAAAACCCAATCACAATTGCAGGGAAGTGGACCCTTATTTAGCCTAATCCTAACCCATTTTGCCACTTACCCTCACCACTTGGGTTAACCCCTTACTGTATGTAGGCTTCAAACTTATTAAGTTCAGGCCATCAGAGAGAGAGTCCATGCAAACATACCAATGGCACTCCTAATGATGTAAAAGCATTAAATTTTGATGGCAAATCATAACACATCAATGACTGATCCGTCGAACGATATTGATGCAGTCCAAAAAGGATGAGAAATAACTCAGGATGTATAACAAACTTAGAAACACATATCTTCTAAGTAAGTTTCTTTACCAATCACATCTGCAATTCAGTATTCATAATTCTGCCTAATAAACTCCTTAAACCGCTCAAAAAGTTGTCAAAGAACTAGAAAAGACATATGTAGCAAGCACTCATACAAATGAGAAGAAATGTTCAAGTAGATTTAATATCTGATGGTATGAGCAGTATACCTGTTCCAGCAATAAAAACATGAGTAAGTCCTAGACATACCTGATACACAAAAACCCCGGGAGCCTCAGTGCTTCCAGCTAAGAAGCTTCCCATCATGACAGTAGAAGCCCCAAGGACCAAAGCCTTGACAATGTGTCCAGAATTGGAAATTCCACCATCAGCAATCACAGGCACACCACTTTGTGAAGCAATAGATGCAACCTTGTAAACAGCAGTTGCCTGAAACATATCACCAAAACCAAAACAACTTTGGTCATAAAATGGTATAGCATTGAGCAACCTGAGGAACAAAACGTCAAACAAAGTATTCAACATGTTCCAAAATGTAATTATGCATTTTTTCACGCCAGAAACTACACTGTTTTAGTCCATCAAAGGGTTGTCACTGCCAGAAGCTAAAGTCGAATCTTTGTTTTCTATGCTCTATGTTCCGAAGAATCTAGTAACTAAATAGTAAAACACCCATCCGAACAACGGTTGTTAGGCACAATGTCATAGATTAACAAATCCTTAATCAAATATTTTTCATCCACAAAGAATTCAAGAAATTAAACCGATCACTAAAAATATGATAACTTTCAACACCTCCAGATTCTACAAATCCTTAAATTAGCCGCAACAATGAGAACACAAACTAAAGCATCAATCACAAAAGCAACAACTAACGAAAAGAAGGCATCTTTATACCTGCCCGCGACCAACAGCGCAAACCTCTTGAGTGGTACAAATTGAGCCAGACCCCATTCCAACCCTCAACCCGTCAACACCAGCCTGAATCAAATTCTGCGCCTGACTCACCGTCACCACATTCCCGCCAACTACATCCAAACTCGAGTACATTTTCTTCACATACTTTATCATCTCAATCTGATAAATGGAGTTCCCCTGAGAGCTATCCAACACCACTACATCCACCCCTGCCTTCACCAACTCCTCCAATCTCTCCTTATCCGACTCCCTTGTGCCGATCGCCGCCCCGACCCGCCACGTCCCGTCCGGACCCACCGTCCCAACCCCCAACTTGGGGTACCCTTTGATCCTCTCCACCTCCTCCTTCGCCACCACATCCACAACCTCATTGTCCCTCACAGTCGCCACCACATCTCGCTTTTTCTCCTCCATGTACTCCCCAATCGCCCCCAAATCGTAACTCCACGGCACCGTGAAGTCCGTACAGTTCACCATGTAATCGTAAATCTTCACCTCCTTGTCCCCCAATTTCACCCAATCCTTGCCCGCCACGTACCCCAAAAGCTTCGAATTGGGGCTGCCACTCTCAGTAACCAGGACATAGGGATTCGAAGCGTCGAAAACGTCGTCAGATTGGATTCGATTGCTTGGGGATTTGAAGACGGGGCTCGAAAGAAGCGGGACCCGGCGGGACTTGACGGACCGGACCATGTGGGCTTGCTCGGACGACGTCAAGTTGGAGTGGATGATGCCTATGCCGCCGAGTGCGGCCATCGAAATGGCCATGTGGGACTCGGTGACTGTGTCCATCGGCGACGAGACGCAGGGAATCGAGAGAGGGACGCGGCGGCTGAGGTTGGAGGCTAGATGGACGGAGTCGGTGGGGAAGTCGATGTAGTGAGGGAGGAAGATGACGTCATCGTATGTGTAGGAGTAGCCCTGGTTGAAGAGCCGGTCGGAGGAGAAGCCGTCTTCGAAGATTGAGGCCGACATTACGGTGGCTGTAGTGGGCGTTGAGGGTGGCGGCGCCGCCTAGAGAGTGAGAAATGGTTGGGAGAGAGGCGGCGGGTTCAGGGCTTTTGCGTGAGTTGTTTTGCTTGCTTCGGAGTTTGGGAAGGAAGCGGAGTAGTGGACTTCTGTCGGTGAGTGAGGCGGGTAATGTGGAGGGAAACGTCCAAATTTATTGGTTGGGTGTGGGCGGGTGCATGAGACATAACCCTATTGCTTCTTTCTTTCACTCTCTTTTATCCTCTTTTGTTTTCTAGTTTTTATCAGTTATTGTTGAGTTCTTAACTAAATTTAGTATGATACTTATAAGACACAAACAAGTTCTCTAAAGATATTCACTAAGTACAAGGCCCAGTGGTGATCATCAAATGTTTGATGAAATGTCTTATCGGCAAATGTAGGTAGGGATCGACAGTTTCATTAGATATCAATAGACCCACTAAGTATTCGACAAAATGCTTCGCTGATAGAACTATGCATTAAATCAACTGAAGTCAAAAAATTTGCACACCAAACATTGTTTTTATCGTAAAAAGTTTTGAACTTTACATTAAGAACTCATACGATGTGATTTCTAAATATGTTGCTAACCCGACTTTATCTTAATTACTTGTTTTGGTTTCACCATGTCAAATATTATTAGTTGAAGTTTTTTCTTTCTATTAAGTGGGGGCCATAGATATGGATAAAGGAGTATACAATTCCAAACATAGGGAGTCATATCCTAGTAGATCAACCACATTAGAACATTATCATAATACTAAAAGATGTTTCCAAATCTATGTTAATTAATAAGTGGATTGCAGCTGTTTGGCACTAACAAAAGCACATTTGTTATGATCAGTTGAGTCATTGGCTTTGAACCTAACAAAGTTTGCATAAAATACCCAAAAAAAAAATACAATTTATAACATGAGAAATTATTGAAGTTTGTATTCATGATTGAACAAGAAGTTATCTCTACATTGTACTTACAAAATTCTTGTTCAAATTAGGGTTACATATACTGAAATTTTGTATTTTTCTTGTCGAAAAGTTGAAAAGAAAAGGAAAAAGAAAGAAAAAAGGATCCGCATTGTCATTTTGATCGAGTCTATTTTGATATCAATAATAAACAAATCGACACCCATCATAACCTGTGAAGACGTCACCAAGATAACGGATCAGTTTTCTATATAAACTAAAATGCAATACGGAAAAGTATTGGGACTAAACAAGAAATGAGTGAGTGAAATTATTGAAATATGTACTCTCTTACTTGGATCAACAGTAACTAGCATTGCAGTTCCTCCAAAAGAACAAGTGCCACCAGCAACCTTAGTCCTTTGCCAGTAACTATTGAAGGCATAGGAAGCATGGGCAAACAATGTGTCGGGCATGAAGCATGACCCATTGGGTTGGATGGAAGCGCAATCCGCTCCAGAGCCACACGCATAATTCATAGCTTCTTGGATGATGGGGTCGGGCACAGATGGCTTAGCCACGCACCACAAGGCCGCCGTCGGGCCTCGTCTTGGACTCGGCGGTGTAGTGGGCGGAGGGAACACAATGGGAGGTAGGAACACCAGCGGGCTTGGTTGAAACCCAATAGGGGATGGTACCGAAGAAGGCGGACTTGGAACAAGACCGGGCGGGCTAGGCTCGAAATAAGGTGGGCTTGGGATGTAGATAGCGGGACTAGGTATAAAGCCCGGCGGGTTTGGGACGCTTTCCGGTGGGCTTGGAACGCTTTCAGGCGGGCTTGGGACGCTTTCGGGCGGGTTGGGAGTGGGGATGGATTGTGGTGTGCCGGGTACAAAGCCCGTTGGGCTTGGGACGGTTTCCGGTGGATTAGGGGTGGAGATAGATTGTGGTGAACCTGGGACAATGCTTGTTGGGCTTGGAGGTGGACTTTGGAGAGGAAGGGTTGGGGGAACGTAAACGAAGGGTGATGAGGGAGTTGGTGGTGATAATACAATAGGTGTTGGGGCAGTTGTAGAGGGAGTTTGTGGGGTATTGGGTGGAGTTGTACAATATGGAGGTGCATTTTCAGGCATGGAAATTGGAGGTAAAGAATCATAAGGTGGCAATGTGAATGGTGAATCCACAGCATATGGTTGGATGTCCTTTGATCCCTCCAGTGGAAAATCAATGCGGTTGATTAAGTTCAATTGGTTTGCAGCTCTGAAAAATAGACTTTGGTGCTGTGTTGGACTTGGAAGACTAGCTTTTAGCAATCTCATTGATCTTCTCGCCTCTACCAAAACATATGGATTACTGTCAACAAATAAAATTAACTGTCTCATAGTTGTATTGAAATGTTATTCGATCACCTCTTACTATATCTCTCATTACGTGACTTAGCCACCTGACGAGAAATATAGTAATTAAAAGGGGATATATCACCGGTCATCCCTAAGAATCCACCCTCAACTTGAGGTTAAGCACTGTATATATAATGTGGTTAAGTACTAAAATGATATAATCAAGGAAGAAGCTTACCACATTGAGTGAAGGAAATAGTTGTCAAAGTTAAATACAGAAAAACAATGCAAACTCTTGTGTTATTTCTACTTGTTTCCATGACTTGCAACAAAACCCAAAACTCCAATTTAAGCTTCTTCTTCTCCTCTTCTGCTTTTGCTACAGTTCCCACAAAAAACTCAAAAACCAGAAGCAGCAAGGCATGCAGAAGGAAGCATTTGCATATTTAAGCAGCAGCCTTGGACCTCACCTCCCCAGAATTGCCCACAAGAAAGGGCAAATGTAGACAAGTGGTTAGTTAACTCGGGTGGCCTTAGAGATTGCTTCTTTAGCAGTCCAACTTTCATTCACTTTGCTCAGATACGTGTGTTTGAAGGAATACAAAAAGGGTTCAAAGAGAAGGTGTATGTTATAGGAAGGTGAATTATAACATCTCTTTTGCCTCCTCACTAATATTATTTTTGCGTGCAACAAACTGGAATATATGCTTGCTTGCGGGAAAAATCGAAGTGTGATTTTCTCTGCCCTTTTCTGTTGCTTCCTTTCTACTCAAAGCTCTCTCTCTCTCCTCTCAATTCTCTTTCTAAGTGGGGGGAAAACCAAACCAAGAGACAAGGTGGATATGCATTTTTCAAATGAAAAATTGGTTGTTTGTTATACGAAGTTGCAGGGTCAGAAATTCATATTAGGGGGGAAGCGGCAGAGTTAGAAGTTCATGTTAGGAGGGACACACTTTATACCGAGATGGACATAATATAAATAAAAGTAGATGTCTCGTTCGTTTTGGTTACCTTGATATTAAATTCAAAAGTGAGTAACCATGCATGCATTTATTATTCATTATACAAGGTCAACTATATCAAGTCCATTTATTCTTCACTCTTTATACCAATCACAATGGTGAGTGACCAGATATTCGTTTTCTCGTGGAGACCAGGAGAACATTTTTGTAAAAACATTAGGAATGAGAGAATTTGAAGGGTTTTTGTGCTAATTTGGACACGTGAAATCTTTTTCTCTCTTTTTGATTTCTTAGATGGTATAAAAGAGGAAAATGAGAAATAAACCAAAAAATAATAGTCACCAAGCAAAGGGGAAAAATTGTATATAGGCAAGAAACAGAGAATATGATCAATTATAGAACTATAGTTTCAAATCTTTGATGTAAAAAATTAAAGGCTTTGTATTTGTTGGATTGAAGTTAATTTGACTAACACACACAATTACAAATTCAAGTTGATAGTGGTAAAATTGATTAATGGTAGTAGAGGTTTACAGGAAAAAACAATTTCAACATAGGACGAGCCTACCTTGGCCTCGAGGTAGCTCCGCCACTAGTTATATATACTGTAGGATAATTTATAGTTTAAGTAATTACAAGCGTTTACTCTGTATTCGATGTCCCCCCCCCTCCCCCCTCCCCCCTCCCCCCTCCCCCGTGCGCGCTGCCACTAGTTATATATACTGTAGGATAATTTATAGTTTAAGTAATTACAAGCGTTTACTCTGTATTCGATGTCCCCCCCCTCCCCCCTCCCCCGTGCGCGCCGCCCAGTATCACTTTGCATCAAAAGAATGCTTGTTACAATCACTTTTGTTCTGATTGCTTACTGGCTTGGATTTGCTTTGTTCAAATGATCTTTTACATGTTTGGTTAAAAGTACATTTGCAGGTTTGGTTACGAAACGTACAATGCCTTTAACACAAATTGCTTCAATGGGTTATCCTAATCACCATGTCCCCACCAAGGATTAATACTCCTTAATCTATTTGAAGGCTGATTAGTGCTTTAATCTGACAAATTAAGAAATGAAGGCAATGCCATATTCGAGAACATGCAACATTCACCAAAGTCTCATCAGAGTCGTGGGATTTTAGAATCAAAACTGCTCTCTATGTTCTTTTATCCCGTTTTGCTTCCGACCTCGTACCAAATTCAAAAGTTTAACTAATCAATTATTAACTTATAGCTCAAGTTGTTAAGAGCGTTATTCGTATCATAACCTATCTATAGACTTTTACATGTAATCAAATTGCAGAAGACATGAGTCTTGTGGTGGCAAACATGATCTTTATAAATCATTATATTCTTATATACAGTTTTAATATAAATCATTATACCATTCTAAAGTTACAATGTGTTAGACTATTGTCCTTTTGATCCATTTAACTGTCAAGTAAGTTGTTACTTTTTAACGTGACACGTTAAACTCATTTTTATTTATTTAAACTCTACATTAAATGAAATTACACATATCCTAAAAGGAATAAATAAGAGCTTTTTCTCAAACACTATAAAATGATGAAAAAATGACCCAAGCGGCGACACCACAGCAACCCAACGTTGATGTAAATAACCATTTCACACATTTCCTAATCAAAGGATAGTAGTTATACAGGGGGGGCCAATAGTGTAATATTTTGATAATTTAGGGTTGCTATTGACAGTTTCAAAAAATAGGGACCAAATTGATAACCATCCCAAATCACAGGGTGCAAAGTGCAATTAAAAAAGGACGCTTTCTTTCAGGTATTTGCAGCACAGTAGGTGGTTGACACTTCAAGCTGGTTTGGTATTGCTGCTTCTGTTGTGCTGTGAGAATAAACAGCTGTGAAATAAAGTGGCACAGTGTTTTATAAACTTTTTTTGCAAAAGTGCTTTTGAAAAAAAAAACGGTATTATAGTGTTTGATAAACTTTTATGTAAAACAATTGTAACTGTATGAAATGAGCAAAAATATATAATACTAGATGTGCCATTAATTTAATTTTCTTAACAAATAAAGGTAAATTACTAAATATACTTTATTTTTAAAAGAAAAATATTTATAAACTTTATCTTAAACATATAATCCAACGTATATTAAAAAATCATAATCCAACATTTAACCAGAAACATAATCCAACATTTATGTTGCTTCACGTTTTTAGTTTTTTTTTTCAAAGCTCATTTTTGTTGTTTTACATTTTTAGCTTTTTTTACACAAAACTATAAAAATAAGGTATTAGCTGTTTTTAAGTGTTTACCAAACACCTTTTTAACCTCAACTTTTTTTTATACCCACTTTTATAAAAGTATCGGTACCAAACCAGTACTGTATCTCAGTACAAACCAGTACTTCAGTCTGCTGCAGCTGCCCATTGAAAGCTAGGGTTTAAGCTCTGCTGTAAAGACGGCATCTTTCCAACAATCAGGTAACACATTCAACCTCCATAAACCCTAATAGTTCTGTATACCCAATAACTCAATGTTTTGTAGGAGGAAGCTTTGCCCTATAAATATTTGTAGACTCACCAAAAACCCTACGTCAGCCCTGCATTTCGTAGTTTCCTTTCAAAGTACCCAAATTTATGTGCAAATGAACTTCAGAGTTATGGAGGAAGATTCAGGTTATGGAGCTCTATAACGGGTTTCAATTCAATTTCTCATAATTTTTCTGTACCAGCAAAACCCAATTTTGTGGGGGGCTCTGGTTTTTCGGATACGAATTTGGTTGAAACGCCGGTATCTTTAGGCCCTTTGATCAGAAAATACTGTTCTAGGAAGAAGAGTGATGAGTGGACTGAGGAAATTGAGTATTTGGATGAATCAGGGAGTGTTATTTACACCGGGAAAGGTATACGGTCGGTCGAGCCAGGGTTCGATGACCATGTAATGGTAGGCGGGTTGAAAAAGCCGATGTTGAATGCCTCTGCCATTGCTTAAGATTGTTGAGGTTGTGAAGAGGTGGAAATGGGGGCCTGAATTGGAGACCCAATTAGGCAAACTCCAATTTGTGCCAAACATGACTCACATTACTCAAGCCTTGAAGGTTATTAAGGATGGCGATGGTGCTTTGAGTTTGTTTCGATGGGCTAAGAGGCAGCCGTGGTATTTGCCGAGTGATGAGTGTTATGTGGTGTTGTTTCATGGCCTAAACCAAAGTAAGGACTTCAATGGAATCCAATCCTTGTTTGATGAAATGGTGCAGGATTCAGGTAGTAGTGGGGTTTTGTCATCTGGTGCATATAATCGCATCATTCAGTTCTTGGCTAAAGCAGATAAAATGGAGGTGGCATTTTGTTGCTTTAAGAAGATTCAAGATTCGGGTTTTGAAGTTGATACTCAGGCATAAAATTCACTTATATTGCTGTTTCTAAATAAGGGTTTACCTTATAAGGCATTTAAGAGGTCGCACTTGGTGCGATGGCAAGTGCCTTCGCCCATGAGCAGTAGGTCTCGGGTTTGAGACTTGGGAGCAGCCTCTCCATAAATGGGGGTAAGGCTAGCCGACATTCACCTCTCTCAGACCCTGCGTAAAGCGGGAGCCTTGTGCACTGGGTACGACCTTATAAGGCATTTGAGGTATATGAGAGCATGCAAGCTGCAAGCTTTTCATTAGATGGATCAACCTATGAGTTGATGGTACCAAACTTGGCGAAATCAGGCCGCCTTGATGCTGCATTTAAGCTCTTCCAAGAAATGAAATAAAGGAACTTTAATCCCAGCTTTAATGTCTTTGCATCACTTGTTGATTCAATGGGAAAAGATGGGCGGTTGGACACGTTGATGAAGTTATACATGGAAATGCAGGGCTACAGTTTCAGGCCATCTGCTCCCATGTACGTTTCTATGATTGAGTCATATGTAAAGGCTGGCAAATTAGATGCTGCCCTTAGGCTTTGGGATGAGATGAAGAGAGTGGACTTTAGGCCTAACTTTGGGTTGTACACAATGATTGTTGAGTCCCATGCAAAATCAGGGAAACTTGATACTGCAATGTCTACCTTTACCGATATGGAGAAGGCTGGATTTCTACCCACTCCTTCCACATATTCGTGTCTATTGGAAATGCATGCTGCCTCTGGACAAGTAGATTCTGCTATGAAGCTGTATAACTCAATGACTAATGCAGGTTTAAGACCAGGTCTAAGTACTTACACATCTCTTTTGATGCTTTTGGCTAATAAGAAGCTTGTGGACGTGGCTGCCAAGATTTTGCTTGAGATGAAGCCCATGGGTTATTCTGTTGATGTGAGCGCTAGCGATGTTTTGATGGTGTATATCAAGGAGGGTTCTGTTGATGTAGCCTTGCGGTGGTTGCGCTTCATGGGCTCATCAGGGATTAGATCAAATAATTTTATAATCAGACAGTTGTTCAAGTCATGTATGAAGAGTGGTATGTACGAGTCAGCAAAGCCTCTCTTAGAAATGTATGTGAATTCTGCTGCAAAAGTCGACCTCATACTTTACACATCCATTCTAGCCTATCTCGTAAGGTGCCAGGAAGAACAGCATGAGAGGCATTTGATGTCAATACTTGGTGCCACAAGACATAAGGCACACGCTTTTATGTGTGGACTCTTCAAGGGCCCAGAACAGAGGAAACAACCAGTGTTATCTTTTGTGAGGGAATTTTTTCAAGGTATCGATTATGAGTTTGAAGAGGGGCCTGCTAAGTACTTTGTCAATGTTCTCCTCAACTATCTTGTTCTTATGGGGCAGATAAATTGAGCCCGGTGTGTTTGGAAAGTTGCCTATGAGAATAAGCTTTTCCCAAAGGCAATAGTATTTGATCAGCAAATTGCTTGGTCCCTGGACGTCAGGAACTTATCAGTTGGAGCTGCTCTGATAGCGGTTGTGCATACTCTCCATAGGTTCAGAAAACGAATGTTATATTATGGTGTCATCCCAAGACGCATTAAATTGGTCACAGGACCGACTTTGAAGATTGTGGTTGCACAGATATTGAACTTGGTGGAATCTCCATTCGAGGTTAGCAAAGTGGTGCTGAGGGCTCCAGGAGATGCTGTCATGGAGTGGTTTAAGAAACCCTTTGTTCAACAGTTTCTTCTGAATGAGATTCCATCAAGGTCTGACATCCTCATGCACAAGCTGAGCACTCTTTTTCCTAGTTCTGCACCTGAATTAAGGTCTCTGGCCCCTCCCAAAATGCTCATGCCAAGAAAAGCAATGTAAACATAGAGGATATATTCGACATTTAGTTACGCATTTGTTAAATGGAAAATGTATAAGTTGTTGATTTTTGACCTTTCTCTGAAATTAATTATACATGTATATAATAAAAAGTTTCAGCAAGTTCATTGTTCTTTCTCTTTTAAGTTTGAATTATTGTGTGAGTTCATGAGACTCCCCCTTTTCCCCCCTAGCCCTTACATAAGGCACTGTATCCTTTTGTTTAAGTCCCGAAGAGACGAGCTTTGGTAAAAAGTGGATGATGGATTCTGTACCTTTTCAGCTTCTTTTACAGGTTTAATCAATTCAGACGATGCAGATGGGCGCAATTGAGCCTGGATGTACAAAGCCAGGGGTTGCCTCAAGATCTGTGCTTCGTTATTTGGTGAGTTGGGAACTATTCTTGCTGCGGTTCAGTGATAATTGTCTCTGGAATTAGTCATTTATAATTATGTTTATGTTATAATTCATCGAATAACAAATTCTAAGTTAGCTCTGATGGATTTGATGAATTCTAAGTTAGTTACCTGATGAGATGACAGCATGGCTTGGATACGATATGAACACGGTTATGCTAGGACACAGTGGTTTTCAGTGTTGATACCACAGCAACATCGGCCGATGAAATTACTCAGATAACAGTCAATGGCCACCCAATGATATTCCAATTATAACTGAATGCACTAGGATCCCCAGCACCAACACCTACAAGATAAAAAATTAGATTGTTATTCTTAAATAAGGTGTTTTTCTTTGATTAAGTTCTTGTGAAATGACGCGGTGCCTGATTAGTTCTGATGACCTCAATTCTTCGGAGCCATGAACATGGCCCTGTGTAGAATATGTGTGACCAGTTACATGACCTGCACGACCATCATCACCACTTTCTAGTTCATGAATTGTCACCTGGTTGGACTTTACATTCGATATCTGATAGTACCCGATTGCCTACGAATAGACCATAAGTGTTCCAATGGCAGATAACACGGTAACTAAACCGGTGAATAGGAACTTCCCCCATGGATTATTTGATGCAGGGTGAAGTCAGGTTGTCAAATGCATCTGGTAGCATGTGAACGAACCCCGTTTGTAGAATGACGCCTGCAGCGAATGCCTTGATCAGGAAGAAGATGGCACTTTCGGGTCTTGGAGTTGGGATTTTCTTGCCTAGCAATGGCAGAATCAGCCCAACAGCACCAGCAACAAGAATGGAAGCAAGGGAGCCTACTTTACACTTGAGTGCGTCTTCTTCGTTGTGCTCTGTGTCTCGGATTCACACGTACAATCTCCGTATATGGCGGGAAATAGAAGAAGTATAATTGAGATTATCTTTAACATGTTGGAAGATTGAGCGACATGGTTTGAACTTTGAGATATGGGAAAGGGAGAGAGGGAAAGAAGTGATGGAAAATAGTTCATAGCGAAAGTTCTTTTGGTTTTTTTGTCCCTTTGGTACTGGTACTCTAATTTATGGGGAGAGGAATACGAACTTGAGAGCAAGGGGGCAGACGCTTATTCACTGACCAACTAGCCTAACTGACATCCGTTGACTTTTAGGTTGTTGAGATAGGTGGAGTCGTCTGGACTCAGCAGGCAATCTCATCCCCAATGTCCTCTTTGAATGGAGAGTGAATAGTACTTTCATCCTTTTTAGCCAATTTTATTTTACATCTTTGTTGTTTACGCTAGGAAAAATACTTTGATCCCTTACGTATAAGAAGTCATTTCTCCTAACAAACAAATGTTCATCTACAAGAGTGCAAGAGCTTTGTATGGTGTTTTTAATAAGTTAGTTTGTATATGTATCAGACTGTGATTTGCAGATAAGGAAGAACGATTAAAGAGTCAAGAAATTCTTTTGCTACTCGTTAAAATTCATGCAACCTATCGGTGTAAGATACACCGGTGCATTGCAAGGTTGAATTTGCGCGATTGGATTCTGACAATCTCAGTTAGCCGTTCTAATACCCGCAAGACAAGAAAGATGAATACAACCAAAATATTCATCCGTACATCCAACTCTCATATATCAAATTTCTAAAATTTTGGTTCACCCTCATTAATTTTTACTGTTTGATTTCTTTAAGAACTTGAAAATAATGAAAAACATCTTGGGATGGAAAAATATGGTGGACGTTAGGCCCCGTGGACAATGAGAAATAATTAAGAGCAGTCGCCGGAAGTCGTTCCGTCGCCACACACAAATCACTTAAGGTTGGTTTGGTATTGCTGTGCTTTGAAAAAAAAAAAAACTATTTCTGATGTGCTGTGAAAATAAGCTCATTTTTGCTATTCCACGTTTTCAGCTTTTTTTTTTCACAAAAAACTGTGAAAATAAGCTGTTTTTAAGTGTTTACCAAACACTTTTTTGAGCTCAGCTTTTTTTTATACTCACTTTTTATAAAAGCACCTCAGTACCAAACCAGTACTTAATACCTTGTAATTTGGTCACCCTCCGAGAATTTTTCTTCCCGAAAGTTGTTGGAGTGGTGTTTTCGATTCTGATAGTAAAATTTCGAATTCAAATATGAAAATTCTGAATTTAATATTTTTAGAAAAATTGGAATGGAGGAATGCATTTACAAATTTTGTCCAAACACATTTCCATTAAAAAAAAACTTATGAATTATTCCCATTTATTATATATTTTGTAATCAATTTTTTTGTATTTTATATTTAGTTTGGATACATTTGTTTATTGTTTTGATATTAAACACACACTAGTATAACACAAAACAAATTGAATTTATGCATATACATGTAACAAATATTAAGAAGAACAACAAATTGCATGAACAATAAAGTTAGAGTGTAATAAAAAAACTTATAAAATATATGAATTTCCAAATTATGTTCTAAAATTTTCTAAATTACTCCGTTTCTGAAATTTCTGAACTGGCCAAAAATTCCAAATTTGTAAATTGTGATATGATCCGATCCAATTATGAAATTTTGAAGCAAAAATTGAAAAGATTATTTCCGACCCGATCCTCTGCAAAAAAACACGCTTAATTCTTCTTCGTGTATTTTTAACTTTTTAAATGAATAAATATAAAATCAAAAGACATAAATAAATAGATGCGGAAATGCTTTCCCATTTAATAAAAAGCATTTTAGATAACAATATAATTCACTCTCTAAAAAAGGCTCATCAGATTCGATTAAAAAAAAAAAGAGCTCCAGTTTCAGCGACAATTTTCTGACTTGGGCCTTCAATTTCTAACATGGGCCTCCGATTTTCTTGGACCCTCACATATAGACAGCGACAGTGACAGAGAGTCGGTGACATAATTAACTTTTTTTTTTTAATTAAAAAACGAAAAAGGAAATTTTGCCCCTGCTTCTTTCTACACCCTCCACTCACTGAAGCGCTCTCTCTCTGTTTTCGCGATTGAAGTGAGGTAGATTTCTTTCCTTGATAGGTCTGTGAAAATCAACTGCAGTTGGGTATGACTTCGCATTCGAATTTCGTTTAAATTTCTGTTTGGTTGACCAGAAAATTGCGGTTGAGTATCGACATTCTGAATTATCAAAATTCTTGCCCCTCCCTAACCCCAAAAAAAAAAAAAAATTTATGAAAATTTATTAAAATTTTGGTTACTGCTTTGATTAAATTAACAATTTTTGAGTAATGTGGTCAGTGATTTACGTGTTATGATTGAATCCTGATATCTGTAGCTGCAGTTGTTTGTTTGTATTGTTTCAGCTAAGTGGGAAGATATGGATTCATCAGTTCTGCTATATAACCAGCTCAAGGTTTAATTTTGTTGGGATTTTTTGAAGTCTTACGTTATAGGGTATATAAATTCGGATGGTTTATTGCTCCAATGGCACTTTAATTTTATTTTGTTTCAATCCCTACAGGCGGCAGAACCGTTTTTCTTGTTAGCCGGTCCCAATGTGATTGAATCCGAGGAGCACATTTTCCGGATGGCCAAGCACATTAAGAGTGTTGCAACAAAGTATTCTCCTTCTCTTTGGGATTTATGCATTTTGTCGAAATGGGATGAAGATTGGATTTAAATCTGTGTATTTTTTTCGGTTTTTGGCAAGATAGATAATTTATTGTTTAATCTTGTAGAGTTGGATTGCCACTGGTTTTCAAGTCGAGCTTTGACAAGGCCAACCGTACGTCCTCAAAATCATTCCGGGGTCCTGGCTTGGAAGAAGGCTTAAAGGTGGACCCCTGTTCGTTATCCTGTTCTCATTCTAAGTTTAGATATGAATCGCTTTGGTTGATACGGTAATAAATATAGAGAACGTATTAGATATTGTTAAATGTTCAAGGTGATTATTTGTGTCATCAGATTTAGAAGACTTCAATTCAGTGTTATTGATCAGTTTTTCCCATTGTGGTTAGTCGATAGGTTAGAAGTTCTTCTGTGACATGTGTTCTTACTACGGGCATATAGAAACCATGGTTTGATTCTTTGAGAGTAGGATTTCTCTTTCTTAACGTTTAACTTGGCAGTAATTTTCAATATAGAAGACATTCAAGTTAGAATCACCAATTCCTCTTTATTTCCCCTTTTTCTTTCAGATCCTTGAGAAGGTTAAAACAGCATATGACCTCCCTATAATTACAGATGTACATGAAGCTAGCCAGGTGAGCATTCCGTCTTCTCTCTTCAGACACAAAAGTTTAGACCTTGTTCTTAGTATACTTGTTCGCTTAAGCTTTAAAGTTTGTGGGTCAAAGATAAGGCCGTAAGAGTAAAATGATCGAATTTCATTTGACAAAACACTGTTTGGTTTGCTGAATAAATGTGTACCATTTGGGTAACTCGGATATACTATCCTCATCACTATATGTCTCTGTAACAATGTGTGTGGACTGTGGATAACGAGAAGTTAGACTCTGGCATTGATTATAATCTACTCCATTACTAATTTCTTGATCCTGAACCCTATGAATAAATTCTTCTCAAAAAACCCTATGAATAAATCCATATGTTCTATCTTGAATACTTGCATGCACATCTGAAAAAGCCATCCATCCTTGTCTACTTCTTTGCCATCCCATGTTACACAAAAAGAAAAGTTTGAACTGTTTTTCACGTTTCTTCTTTGTTCTTTGTTTTTTCTAGTGTGAAGCAGTTGGTAAAGTTGCAGATATCATTCAGATTCCTGCATTTTTATGCCGCCAGGTGAAGGAATAACACTGTGCCTCCTACCAGCAGATATTTTCATTAAATGTTTTTATGGATGTGTTGCTAGAAAGAGGAATAAAAAGTTGAAAAGGAAATTTTGAAAGGATGCAATAGCTGGAATCTTATCTTATTTGTGACTTCTTATGATGACAGACAGATCTTCTAGTTGCAGCAGCCAAGACTGGAAAAATTATCAATATTAAGAAGGGCCAGTTCTGTGCTCCTTCTGTGAGTGATCTTTCTCTCTCTCTGACCTAATTGATTAGACCTCTGCTGACTACTCTCATTTAAAATATTTTGTATCCTTGTGCTTCAGTTATTAAGCTTGAAAGTGTTCATATTTCAGGTCATGGTAAATTCTGCTGAGAAGGTTAGACTGGCTGGAAATCCAAACGTGATGGTTTGTGAGAGGGGAACTATGTTTGGCTATAGTAAGTCTTACAGCAGCTATGTATTAAGCTATGCTTGCCCCACTATCTGTATCCACTGCTTTAACACAAGTGAAAGTAAATTCTGCTTGCATCATGTCCCCTTTTTGTTTCTAAACTTTCATGCATTGACTCCCCATTCATATTGTATAAGATGTACAGTTGACCTACATTCTAGGAAATTATTTGTTCATTCTCATAAATTGTTCTTACTCAGTTGATTAATCCTATGTCTCTTCTTTGATTCATAGATGATTTAATTGTTGATCCTCGCAATTTGGAGTGGATCAGAGAAGCTAATTGTCCTGTGGTAAGTTAATGTTAAATTTTGCTCTTTTATGTGCTGTTGTTGTTTTATACTCAATTTCGTTTTGTTTTGCTTTATTTCCGGAAATTCTGTTGTGAGGAATATTGGAAGTATGTATAGGAAGCTTCTGTAGGAAGTGTTGCCTGTTGAGTATGAAGTCAATTACAAAGAGGTTGGGATATGTGTTTCTATGTTGCTAGTTGGTCCAAGACTCCAAGTCATCTGACTGTTATGTGGCAATATAGATATAGAAGCTGGTTAACAACTTTATGCTTTCAGACCTTGGTTCTTGTCAGATGATTCTTTTGTATTTTGCATTCGTTCAGTCCCAGTTTTCACTTGTCTTAACGTGCTGCCTCCATTCTCATTTAACAATCTGAAGACCACACCATGTGACTGAACTCAACTGTTTCACTACAGGTTGCTGACGTCACACATGCTTTGCAACAGCCTGCCGGGAAAAAGGTGAGAAAATTTGTTGTGCTCTGCAGCTTCCTCTCTTAGAAACACATGGTTATTATAGCTGCAAATTATATATTCTGTTGTATTTCCCGTGAAATCTGTAACCAATATTATTTATTCATCTTCATGTCTCATTGGCATTAACTATGACCTGCAGGTTTCTAAGCGTGATGTTGCAATATTTGTACCCTTTTTTTTTAAGCATCCACAGCTTTAATATGCTGAATTTAGTTTGATATTATTTTATTGTCGAATTTTGCTTCCCATTTCAAATGGCTGAACCCTACTTTATCCTATAGTTGGACAATGGAGGTGTTGCCAGTGGTGGTCTTCGCGAATTGATACCATGTATTGCAAGGACAGCAGTCGCTGTTGGGGTGGATGGAATTTTCATGGAGGTAAAGTAATCTTCTGAGTTCTGATGCCTGCATTTTTTGTTTCGCCTTCTCTGAGGATTATCATTTTTAATTCTGGGGTTTACTTTAAAACAAATTGGGTGATGTTAACTAATTCCACTTACCAGTAATGCAAAAAGTAACTTGAATTCATTTTGAGTTCGCTTGAAGGAGCTTTATGAATAATTTCTCTTAAGTTATCTGTAACTAAAAATGTGCATGCAAATTCGAAAGTGTCCAATACGAATTCGCCATAACATACGAAGCTGCAGTTGCAAATGTTTCTTAGGGTAGTCTTCTTCATTATGAATAGATTCATACACACATACTTAGTCACGCTTGCATACAGACTTTTGGGTTGCTAAGATTTTCCTTTGGTTACTTAGGTACATGATGATCCTTCTAACGCTCCAGTTGATGGTCCAACTCAATGGGTGAGTAATGCTTTCTTATTTGCATGCGCATTTTTTTCTGGAAGTTCATTCCTGTTTTGGGATGTTTGAATATGTGGGCATTGCTTAACTAAAGAGTACTTTCTTAAGTTAAACTGTTTAAAATACTTTTAATTTTTTATTTTAGCCCTTGCGCCACTTGGAGGAACTGCTGGTAGAGCTCATAGCAATTGCTGTAAGTCCCTTCCGTAATACGAGCACTTACATTTATGATCATTTTTGTGTTAATTGTTGAAAAACTACTTGAGAGAATTCATGTAAATGGAAAGTATAACATCTTGGTTACTTGGGAGAGTCAAATATATAGTCGTTACATTAACCATGGAAATGCAGTGTTAACTGTACTATGAATACTAGATTCTTTTAACAACTTTTCAAACAATTCAGAAGTACTTATTTAGACATATTTTATATGGTATAGTCTATCATCCCAAAACCTTCCCTGGCTTTCTCTCACAAGGCTAGAGAGTGAAAAATAAAGAACAAGAATGATTTTTCATTTTGATTTTTTCATTCTTAATAATATGATTTTTCGTTTTATTACTGGATATTGACCTGGATATTCTGTTTTGTTGTTAATTCTTAGAGGGTAAGCAAGGGGAAGCAACCTTTCAACATTGATCTCACACCCTATCGCGATTAGAAGACTTGAAGCTACTCTATTGGTAAGATGGTGGTATAACACATTAAGTATTTGTCTGTTTTTCTTATGTTGCCCATTACTGTGAATCGGTGGTGTGTAAAAGCCCATCCTAGAGTAAAAGGAGAGCAGATCCACCCTCAGCCCTGTACCCGTGCAGGTTGGGGCAAAAAGATGCAGAATTAAGCGTTTTGTGGTACTCTCGATCATGTACTTTTTACACCTCCAGGCAATATATAGGTCTAGAACTCTCATAAGAAAATCAATGTTAAAGAGTTTAAGGAGTTTCTTACTTGTCACCGCCAACATATATGCTGCCTGGCGATGGACTTTTACAGAGTCTGACCAAAATGGCTTCTGCTTTTTTCCGCAACTGCTTCCATTTCTTGTTTCTTTGAGTCTGCTCCCGTTGTTACTTACATACGGTTTTTATTCCCTTTTATTTCAGGTATTTATCTGTGTTGGGGGAAGGGGAGTGACATTGTACCGCAGCCTCCCCCGTTCGATGAGCCGCAATGTTTACACTTGAAGGCATGCAGACCAGGATCAAATGTGAGATAAGATGCTGTCCTTCTTGGATTTGCCAGCACTTGTTTATCGTTGTATTCATGAATTCATTAGTACTGCACTCGGGCTAATCGTTTCTCTTGACCCGAAGAAATTGTTTGTCATGATATTCGTGTTTGCGTTCCTCGTTAAATGTCCGTACATTTTATTCAAGATCTTGGAGTTCCGACCATGTGCCTTGTCGCTTAAGAAATAAAGAATTCTGTTTTTCTTCAACTATTAGTTTTCACTTTTCATTGGATAAGCATCAAGGGTGTTTTCAATGAAAGGATTAACGTGCTTCTAATAACAACGTTTGCTAACGGATGTTGACGGAGAATTTTTAAGGACGTGTTTGCACGAAGTGGTAAGTTGATGCTTAAGTAGTTGTATACAACGGCGGTTAGTGCTTAAATTGCATTTAATACTCCATCGATGTGAAAAAAATTCCGTAATTTCTATTTCGTGAGGAACGAACCTCTAATAAAAAAAAAATAGTTGAAAAAAAGGCTGAGTTAAATACCAGATTTACCCTTCAAACAACTGAAAAACCCTAATTGCTACAAACCAGAGAAGTTCCTCCGCAGAGCGGCCAAGTTGTCGTCGTCGTCTGCTCCACAAAAGAATCCGAAACCTTCGATTTCCCGGCTCTCATATTTCTTCCAATGGCCGATAACACCCGAAATATCCGAAACATATGCATACTGGCGCACGTGGATCACGGCAAGACCACGCTCGCCGACCACCTAATCGCCGGAACCGGTTCCGGCGTCGTCCACCCGAAACTCGCCGGGCGCCTCCGGTTCATGGACTATCTCGACGAGGAACAGAGGCGGGCCATCACCATGAAAAGCTCCTCGATTGCGCTGCACTACAAAGACCACTCCATCAATCTCATCGACTCCCCGGGCCACATGGACTTCTGCAGCGAGGTCTCCACCGCCGCCCGATTGAGCGACGGCGCTCTGGTCCTGGTCGACGCCGTCGAGGGCGTCCACATCCAGACGCACGCCGTGTTGCGCCAGGCCTGGATTGAGAAGCTGACGCCGTGCTTGGTGCTGAACAAGATCGACCGGCTGATCTCCGAGCTGAAATTGAGCCCCATGGAAGCTTACACGAGGTTAGTTCGTATTGTTCATGAGGTTAATTGGATTGTGAGTGCGTATAAGAGCGAGAAATACTTGTCCGACGTGGATGCTATACTTTCTGGGCCGGCGGGGGATGTGGGTAGTGATGAAAATCTGAGCTTTTTGGATGTGGAGGATGATGAGGAAGATACGTTTCAACCCCAGAAAGGGAATGTGGCGTTTGTGTGTGCTTTGGACGGTTGGGGTTTCTGCATTAGTGAGTTTGCTGAGATTTACTCTTCGAAATTTGGGGTGAGTGCGGCAGCATTGACAAAGGCTTTGTGGGGACCTAGGTACTTTAATCCGAAAACCAAGATGATTTTGGGGAAGAAAGGTGTAGCTGGTATGAAAAATGCTAGGCCAATGTTTGTTCAGTTTGTGCTTGAGCCGCTCTGGCAGGTTTATCAGGCCGCTTTGGACGATGATGGCGGTGGGAAAGTGATGCTTGAGAAAGTTATTAAGTCCTTTAATTTGAATGTGCCGCCTCGTGAGCTTCAGAACAAGGATCAGAAGGTTGTGCTTCAAGCAGTGATGAGTCGTTGGCTTCCACTTTCTGATGCTGTGTTGTCGATGGTTGTGAGGTGTATGCCCGACCCGGTTGCAGCACAGGCGTTTAGGATAGGGCGGTTGCTTCCAAAGAGACAAGTTTTGAGTGATGGGGTTGATTCTGATGCGCTTGCAGAGGCGGAGCTTGTGAGGAAATCGGTTGAAGCTTGTGATTCGAGCCCTGAAGCTCCCTGTGTTGCTTTTGTATCCAAAATGTTTGCTGTCCCTATGAAAGTACTTCCACAGAGGGGATTGGATGGGCAAATTGAAAACAACGTAAGTGATGAGGGTGAATTGAATGAGTGTTTCCTTGCATTTGCAAGGATCTTTAGTGGGGTTCTTTATTCAGGACAGAAAATTTATGTGCTTTCGGCTTTGTATGATCCATTAAAAGGGGAGTCAGTGAAAAAGCATTTGCAGGTGGCTGAGTTGCAATCTCTGTATCTCATGATGGGCCAAGGCTTAACACATGTGGCCTCTGCCCATGCCGGGAATCTTGTGGCAATTCGAGGCCTTGGCCAGCATATACTGAAAAGTGCAACACTTTCATCGACAAAAAACTGTTGGCCTTTCTCCAGTATGGCTTTCCAGATTGCTCCTACTCTAAGAGTCGCAATTGAGCCAACTCATCCTGCAGATATGGGTGCACTGACTAAGGGTTTACGGCTGCTGAACCGAGCTGACCCGTTTGTTGGGGTAACAGTTTCTGATAGGGGAGAAAATGTGCTGTCTGCTGCAGGAGAGGTGCATCTTGAAAGATGCATAAAAGATTTGAAGGAGAGATTTGCAAGGGTAAGCCTGGAAGTGTCTCCACCTCTTGTGTCTTATAAAGAGACCATTGAGGGTAATGTAGCCGACAAACTTGAGAATTTGAAATTCTTTCGTACAAGCTCAGATTATGTTGAGAAGAAGACAGCAAACGGTAGGTGTACGATAAAGGTGCAAGTCATAAAGCTCCCACCCTCTTTAACTAAGGTGCTTGAAGATAGTTCTGATTTACTTGGAGATATCCTTGGAGGTAGAGCTTCTCAGACCAGTAAAAGTTTTGACACAGAGATTTCAAGGATTGCTGAAGATGAGAACCCGATTGAAGCACTGAAGAAACGTATCATGGATGCTGTGGAGAGTGATATTCTGTCTAGTGGTGATGACGACAAGGATAGGATTGAGAAGTGTAAACTAAAGTGGCAAAAATTACTTAAAAGGATATGGGCGCTTGGCCCTTCGCAAGTAGGTCCTAATATCCTCCTTACTCCAGACCTCAAAGGAAAGGGTTCAGATGGCTCTGTCCTCATCTGCGGTTCCTCTCACGTATCTCAAAAATTAGGGTTTGTGGATGCTTCTGGCAGTGGCAATACACCTGCTGATACATCTTCAGAAGTAGCTCAAGCATTGTTAGTTGAGGCGGAGAGCCTTGAAAGCAGTGTAGTATCTGGGTTTCAAGTGGCGACAGCTGCTGGACCTTTATGCGATGAACCTATGCGGGGTTTAGCATTTATTATCGAGGCTAAAATTGAACCATTGATGGCTCAGTCTGATGAAGGGGAAGCCTCCCACCACCAACCTGAGCAATATGGTATCTTCAGAGGACAGGTAATGACAACCATAAAAGATGCTTGTAGAGAAGCTGTACTTCAAAAGAAGCCACGGCTTGTGGAGGCCATGTACTTCTGTGAGTTGAATACGTCAACTGAGCATTTGGGTTCTATGTACGCTGTGCTTGGGCGAAGGCGGGCTAGAGTTTTAAAGGAGGAAATGCAGGAAGGCTCCCCATTGTTCACTGTGCATGCATATGTGCCAGTTTCTGAAAGCTTTGGTTTTGCGGATGAGCTTAGAAGATGGACTGCTGGTGCTGCAAGTGCTCTTCTTGTGCTTAGTCACTGGGAAGCACTTCCAGAAGATCCTTTCTTTGTGCCAAAAACAGAAGAAGAAATTGAGGAGTTTGGTGACGGGTCTAGCATGCTTCCCAATACTGCAAGGAAACTAATTAACGGTGTAAGACGGAAGAAGGGCCTTCCTGTAGAGGAAAAAGTAGTACAGCACGCGACCAAGCAGAGGACCCTGGCTCGTAAAGTGTAAGAGGTTGGTGATATACTTTAGCTTTAGGGTTAGGGCCAAGTTAGATGAGTGATTTACTACTCCTGTCGAAATGCAGGAGTTTTTGGTATGGTTGTAATCTACTTACTATAGCTTAATATCTTCCGGCAAATTGGCAATGCTGCTATAGATTGAGACTAATTTGGTTGCGTAAATGGGTTCGTAATCGCAGTTTTTGTATGTTGCTGTGGCTGGATAACAATTTTGATGGCCCGATAGAAATCTTAATTTTGAATGGAAAGATTTAGTTTGTTGTTGGATATGTTAATTTGACCAATTAAGGCCAAAGCATCAATAACAAAATTCGCTTATGACAGAAAATAAAGTTATTGGTTGAACGTTGAAGATGAACCACGAGTCCACGACTTTGGATCAAACGTTATAATGTTCTTATTTATACAACGAGAGAAATTTGGGCTGAAATCTCATAATAGGTCAACTATAGTCATCAAGTTAATCGTTTTTGGGATTCGAACCTGATAATTCCTTCACAAGTGGAGATATATACCATCATAATACTAAATGAATTTACATACCCTAGTCATTTTTGTTTCTTGATTTTTCCTCTACATCCTTCGATCCAAAATTCAGGAATAAACAAAAGCCAAATTGCCAAGTAATAGTCGGTCACATAACCCCTTCTTTCTTAGGTTGGCTTAAGAGACAATCCAAAATATAGGAAATATGATGTCATACTCCTCCATTATTACTTACCCTTTCTCGAATAAAAAAAGGGTTTGGTTACCCCCTTTTAGTTATTTTTGTACCTAGTAATCCTAGGTAGATCATTTTTTTGGATTAAATTTACAAATTATGTGATATGTCACCAATAGATGGTTTTCCTAGCATTATCTGTTTGTATTAAATAAGAAGAAAAATGGTAAGCATAGTATTATTGTATAAATCAATTTAATAAAAAAAAAATGGCAATTCCATATTTTGCTGACTTATGACACTCCAAAGAAAAGGAAACTCTAGTTCTTCATGAATTACAGGCAAGCTGTCGTGTATAATAGAGACCCTAGTTCTTCCTTTGTGAGTACTCACAAGTCACAACATTCTTTTGAGCAAATTCTACAGATCAAGAAGAAACGTTTCGTGTATACATCTACAATCCATTCATCGGAAGCAGGAAGATCGACATGGAGAAGATAAACAGCAAGAACTGCCTAAAGTCCACCTTCTCGGAGCGTCGCGACACTTTGTTTCGTGAAGCCGAAGAAATTTGCTCCCGGCAGCCTGGTTCCGAGATGGCTGTTGTCGTCTTATCACCGGCCAACGAGCCCTACGCCTATGGAAACCCCTCTGTGAACAAGGTCTTGGATCGCTTTCTTGGTGAAGGAACTTCATCTAAACGTTATGATGATGATGATGACGACGACGATGATGACAATGATAATGATGACGATGACGATGATGATGGCGACGAAGACTTGGAACGCAAGAAAGAGGGATAGAAAGTGGAAGAGATCAAGCGGTTGTTGCCTGCGCCAAATAAAAACTGGGGACTAGAGGAACTACTGAAATATAAGGCTTTCATGCAACGTCTCAAAGCGAAAGTGGATTCTAAGATAGATGATATGAAGAGGAGAGAAACCAATAACTAATATGGTTGCAGTGTGAATTGTTGGTTTTATTAGGGAAGTTTTCATTCATCAAGTGTTTTTCTATGTTCAAAACTTCAAATAAAGATTCTTTTTTTGTATTCCTTTTGGCTAATTCTTCAAGCCCTTAGACAATAATTTGTATTCATCCTTCATCGTCGAATGATAATTTAATCCACATTGTTGTAGCATTCTGTTTGTCTCAGTCGATTTGTTCTTGATGCAATTGCAACTATTTCCTTAGTTCAATCTATAATAGATCACCATTTAGATCACCACTGACATGTAGTCTTACGAGGATGCGAAGAATTGTCCCACATTAAATTTTATAATAAAAAAAAATGTAACGACTTATAAGGAATTAGATCACTCCTATTGATGCCAATATAATGTTTCCTTCTGTATAAAGAAACATTATCGATCTTTATACTTTGACCCATTTTAACTTTGTTGATGCACAAAATCAGCGAAGACTTTGGTACAACAGAAAGTGTCAGGTTTTGTGACCTTCGCTTGGTTGCTTCGGTCACTAGTGAGGATAAGTACGTAAATGAATAGAGACAGAGAAGCAAACACAGGATGTACGTGGTTCACCCAGATTGGCTACGTCCACGGAGTAGAGGAGTTCTTATTAGTAGTGAAGGGCTTACACAAGTACAAAGGATCAAGCTCTCAATTTAGTGAGTTCTTGTGAATGATTTAATCCAAAATGGCATTAGGCCATATTGTGGGGGAATGACCCCTATTTATAGAAAAACTTGTAGCTTTGTCACATTGACATGTGTCATGTTATGATTGGTTCTTGATGTCGACACGTGCTGCGCTCTGATTGGCTTCTAATCTTGACACGTGTCGAGTAGTGATTGGCCTCCTGGTCGGAGGGGAACTCTTCTGGGTCTTTGACAGTATAGCGTTGGCCGGTGCTTGGTAGTTTCGGGATTGGTCAAGTATGGTACAAACAGTGCTCCCCTAAGTTCCCGAGTGAGGGAAACTCCTCGGTTGGGGACTTGCAAGATCCAATCCCTTGAGTAATCACGAAACTTCTAAGTACCGAAGTGTGGTCTGATCTTCATCTGCCCTTCTCTGGAAGTACCTTTCCTCCATCCGGGAATGGTGTATTTAGTTGATGTTGACGCACAAGGTAATGTATCAATTTCACTTGAAGCTTAGTTGTAGTTTCGGGCTTAGTCAAGTGTGATACAAACCCTATAGTAGGAGTCCCCCAAGTCGCCGAGCTAGGAGATCTGCCGAAAGAGGTGACAGACAAGGTAAGCAGTCAAACTTCCAAGTAAGCAACCCAGGATCAGAGGTTTGACTTCGGCTTCCGGTTGATTGTTCTTCTTCTCCTTGTCTCTCATTCAACTGTCAGGATAAGGAGAAGCAAATGGATAAGAGATGATATGAGATACTTTTGCTTTTGAAGAAGTAACTTTCCACAGGCTTATTCTTGAACTGTGCTGGAGGGTTTTCTGGTGCCTTCAGAGTATCAGGCCGACTCAAAAATTTGAGGGTCAAAACAAGTCCATCAAATCTAGAGTACGTTCGACCTTGATGATATGGGATACTTTTGCTGTTGACGGCATAATGAATGTGGTATGGAAAGGTGTCGTGCTGTAGTGATCTGTTTCAGCCCACCGTTGAACCTTCTGCTTCAATCTTTTGCATGGCAGAAGTGGTGTGCAACCTTTGCATTTAAATGGTCCTTCAGAACATTCCTTCATAGTGACTCATCCCCGCTTGGCAGCTTCAGTGTAAAGAGCCAATATCTGATCAACTGTCATGAGGTATTTGCCGGTGGAATTCGTGACCTTGACAGCAGTTGAGGATGAGTACTCGAGAGCAATGCTAAGTAAGCAACCAGGCAAAGGCTCCAGGTAGTCAGTTCCAAATTGGAGGTTTGATTTCAGGTTCCGACTGACTGCTCTCTTTCTCCTTGTCCTGCAGGTGTGGACAAGGACAAAGACAAAGACAGGGAGAAAGCATGATATGGGATACTCTTGCTTTCGACCCTGATGATATGAGATACTCTTGTTCTTGGTGTGGCTTATTTGCTGAGGTATTATCGGGGGGAAATAAAGCTGAGTATTTCGAGAGGTTATGTTGAGGGTGCCTTTTCGAATGCGAGAAAGGGTTGAGCATTTTTGCAGGTTTGCCTGTCCGTTGAGGAGGGAGATCAATGTATATAGGGATTTCCCAATAACAAGTAGTAATGCTATTCCTTTACCCTTCTTGGTCACAGCAATGTAGTGGGAGCTGCCAGCTTCACGTGTTTTAATTTTGTCAGAGCACTTTGAAAAAGTGGTATGTGGTATCTGGAAAGCTGATATTACGTGTGAAGATTACAGACAAGCTTTATCTAAGGAAATCTGGCTCTCGAAGTTCTGAGAGTTGTGCCTCTTCGGTTTTCGAACAAGCAATCCCGTCGAGGATCTGACTCTCGAGATTCGGAAAGCGGTGCTACTCCAGTTTTTGAGAAAGTAATTATGTTGGGAGTCTTTTCTCGAATGTGAGTAAAGGTTGGACGTTCTTGCCAACCTGTCTTGCCGCAAAACACGGAGGTCGACACACATAGGGACTTTCCAGTTGTCAAGCAGTGGTGCTGTTCCTTTACCCTTATGGGTAATAGTAGGGTAGCTGGAACTTCGAAATTCTCGTGCCTAAACTTTGTCAGAGATCTTTGACAAAGTTATATGTGGTACCCGAGGAGTTGATGGTGCATATGGAGAGCGGTGATTGAACAGTAAGATTCACGTGCTTTCTACTTCACCAGAAATCTTCGACAGATTGCCCGTAATTTCCGCAAAGCTGAGTGTGCATGTGACAGGTGCTGACGAGGCTGAAAAAGCAGGTGCTTCTTCGATTTCTGAGATCGGCCCTTGTGGTCTCTGAGCAGCCCAGCTTTTGAGAAAGCAAACGCCTCTTCGATTTCTGAAGCTCCGTCGAGTGCAGATTTTTATAGAGGCTGGCATTAAGTTCCACAGCACACTTGAATCTCTACCAGTAGAAGCTCATTTCTTGCACTTCTAAGATCTTGATTTGTCTGACCTCTTCCCTCTTCAACACATTTGAAAATGTCTGGACCCTCCGACCGTCGTTTTGACTTGAACCTTGGAGAAGAGACAGCCACGCCTTCTCCAGACAACATATGGCGCCCATCCTTCATATCCCCTACTGGTCCTCTTACCGTTGGGGATTTTGTGATGAAGAATGATATAACCGCTGCAGTGGTGGCCAGGAACCTTCTCACTCCCAAAGATAACAGACTACTTTCCAAACGGTCTGATGAGTTGGCTGTTAAGGACTCTCTGGCTCTTAGTGTTCAGTGTGCAGGTTCTGTGTCTAATATGGCCCAACGCCTATTTGCTAGAACCCGCCAAGTTGAATCATTGGCTGCTGAAGTGATGAGTCTCAAACAGGAGATTAGAGGGCTCAAGCATGAGAATAAGCAGTTGCACCGGCTCGCCCATGACTATGCTACAAACATGAAGAGGAAGCTTGACCAGATGAAGGAATCTGATGGTAAGGTTTTACTTGATCATCAGCGGTTTGTGGGTTTGTTCCAAAGGCATTTATTGCCTTCGTCCTCTAGGGTTGTACCTGGTAATGAAACTTCAAATGATGAACCTCCAATGCCTCCTCCTTCTGGGGTTTTGTCAAGTACTGAGACTCCGGATAACCACCCTCCGGTGCTTTCTCTTTCTGGGGCTCTACCGACTGCTGAGACTTCCCCTAAGCAACCTTTGTGAAGGCTCCCTTTTGTTTGTTTATTTTGACTCATGTATATGTACATATTTGTGGCTTATCGAAAATATTAATAAATAAGCTTTGCTTCATTTCAACATATTGTGTTAAATACACCAAAGCCTTCTTCATAAAGTTCTTTGAATTTTTGCTTTTGTTGAAACCTGTATTGTTGAAGCTTTGTGAGTGAAGCATGTAGTTTGAGGTAGTGTTCCCTTAATTTCCCGAGTGAGGAAAACTTCTCGGTTGGAGACTTGAAAAATCCAAGTCACTGAGTGGTTGTGAGACTGCCGAGTATCAAGGTGCAGTAGCATATGGTGGGAGTCCCCCAAGTCTTCAGGCGAAGAGAGTTGCCGAATGAGGTGTCTCGCGTGTTACTAATTTGTCAAAGTAACGAATCCTTGTTTCGATGTCACACATTCGTATATGCTTTATCTAAAAATATTTCCAACTTTTGTGTGTTTGATGCTGCATGCTATTGACTAGACAAGATCAAGTGCAATTAGTAGCTTTTCTCTCTTTTTCATCTTTTCTTTGGTGGAATTGCTTTTCGTTTCCACTAATCAGCCTGAGTGGATGCAAGATAACACCATTCTCTATAGCTCAGATTGCAAAGTCGTCTTCATGAAAGTTTTTCCTTATCTTGTGAACTACAACATATCCAAATTTGAGATCCATCGGAGTAGTACAACTTCAGAAATCCAGGTATGATGAATGACTGGTTATTATTTTTCTGTCAACCCGTCAGATTTGTTGTGAGCTTCGAAACTCCATTTTCTCTTGTTCAGATCGGTATGCTTTCTTCATTGAAGTTGTTCCGCAGCTCGTGAACTACAACATATCCAAATTTGAGATCCCTCGGAGCAGTATAACTCCAGAAATCCAGGTATGATGAATGACTGGTTATTATTTTTCTGTCAACCCGTCAGATTTGTTGTGAGCTTTGAAACTCCATTTTCTATTGTTCAGATCGGCATGCTTTCTTCATTGAAGTTGTTCCTCATCGACTCTTTCATAACATATCAAAAATTCAGGATGAACTAACGGTTAAATATTTCCAGATCTTCGAAACATCACAACAGCTTCGAAATCTGCAAGAAGCCGACTATCATGTTTGGAGCCTCAACACTTTAATTTCCGTCACTCAAACAGAAACGATTCCTTCTTGAAAGTTGTTCATCTGCTCAAGAACTAGAGGGTGTCCAAAATTCAGCTCCATTGGAGAAAAGCAGCAGCTGCAAAAATTTGATAGAGGAAAGGAGGCGAAGCTTTGTTGGATTTCTAGGCTGGGGAAGATTCCAGTTTTTGTAGCAACTTCAGTACTGGTGAATTGCTTGTATTTTTGTCCATAACTAAATTTTGGACTTTGAATTATTATTTGATCTATTATAATATGTTTGGGAACATATATAAGTGAATAAATAAGAAGGAAGATTTTGGGCCCTTGTGGGTGTAAAACAAAAAATGTTTATGTTTACCCAAGTGTTTTTGTACAAGTTCAAGGGCATCTTGGGTTTTGTGAACAAAATTTGTTTATTTGGAGCAAGGTTTTGTGTTGAAGCTTTGTAGGTGAAGCTTTGGTGTTGAAGCTTTCTAGGTGAAGCTTTGATGGTGAAGCTTTGTAGATGAAGCTTTGTAGATGAAGCTTTCTAGGTGAAGCTTTGATGGTGAAGCTTTGATGGTGAAAGTATGTAGAGGGAGCTTTCTAGGTGAAGCTTTTTTAGGTGAAGCTTTGTAGGTAAAGCTTTTTTAAGTGAAGCTTTTCGGGTGAAGTTTTTTGGGTGAAGCTTTGTGGGTGAAGCTTTTTAGGTGAAGCTTTGTGGGTGAAGCTTTGGAGGTGAAGCTTTTCGGGTGAAGCTTTTCGGGTGAAGCTTTTTGGGTGAAGCTTTTTAGGTGAAGCTTTGTGGGTGAAGCTTTGGAGGTGAAGCTTTTCGGGTGAAGCTTTTTGGATGAAGCTGTTTTTTTTTTTTTTTTTTTTTTTGGCGCTTGACACGGTCTTCATTTGCTTGTTTTGTAGTGACTGTGGAAGACGGATTGCTTTCTGATTGAGAAGGGTTCCGGCATCGCTTTGCACCATCTTCATGTGGGTAATATAGGAACTTCCTTATGTTTTGATCATGCATGTAGTGATAGAATTTGTTTCTTCTTATTGTAGATGTCAGAGCCTGGAAGTTCTAGTGATGAGGGCTCTTCTAGCTTTAGCTCTAAGTCTGAGTCTGCAATGTCGGAGTCTTCAGGGTCTTTGTTAGAGTCTGGTACTAGAGAAACATTGGATGATCTTCCCAACCGTCAAACTTTAGCTATTGCTAGTTCTTCCTCCATGGCGTTGGGTGAAGGGGTTGTTTTTGATGCCATACCCATAGTTCGCTCTGAGTTCACAGCAGACCATCTAAAGAATAACTTGTTAGATAATGAGAAGCAGGTTGAGGCGCTAAGGCAGTCATGTAATATCCCTCGTAGTGTAGGGATACGTTTGGTACATGATGAAGAATGGCCTTCTGAGCCTCCCCAGGGTCATGTTATGTTCTACACCCAGATATTACTGACTTTAGGGGTGAGACTACCTTTACATCCGTGGTTGCAAAAGATGTTATCTTTGATCGGATATGCACCTGGGCAACTCAATCCTGGTTTCTGGGATACTTTGATTGGATTTTATATCATTTGGATGGAGTGTGGGTTGTGTGAGCCTTCCTTCCATCAGTGGCGTTACTGTTACAAGATGCGCCCAGCAAAATCATGCACTGGTTATGCCGAGTGTGCATGTCGGAGTGAGAGAGAGCGTATTGTGTATGGTAAGAAAAAGGCATACTACACATGGAAAAACCGTTTGTGCTTTCTGTATAATGATTGGGAGTATGATAAGGGTGTCACGCCTGAGCGACGTGTGCTTACTCACTTCCAGACTGTAGGTTGTAACGTATCAACCGTTCGTACTATTTGCTATTTGTTGTGGTCTTTTCTTGCTTCTAACACTTTGCTTCATGTAGTGACGCGGGGCACCATCAAACTGTTTGGGCAGGAGCTATCTGACATAGAGAAGGTGTTGAGGGTGCCCAAAGAGGATAGACACTTAAGCAAGCTACGACCCTTATTTCGTCGGTACGGTTTCCAACCCTTAGTTTCCGAGAGCCAGGGACGATCGAGTAAGTTGTATCCTTCATGTAAACTTTGCTCTTTTCCTTACTTTATTTGGAAAGTTGTATTTCTTATTTTGATTTTCCTTATGCAGTGGAGAAGGTAAGCAAGAAAACAGGGACTAGCACCCATAAAAGGAAAGCACCAGTGTTAGTTCCTTCGGAAGACATCCTACCGCATAAGAAAATTCATAAGTTCCGAGGGGAACCATCCGTTAGACCTAAGTCCCAAGATGGGGTCCTTAAGGGGCCTGCCTTTAGGAAGACTGGAGTTGAGGCCGTTGAAAATGCTGCTGCCGTAGTTGCAGGAGAAGGGAGCCGACTGTTGCCTCCTCCTCTTACTATGGAGCACACTGTCCAGGAAAGTGATCCTGGTTCCCGCCATGAGGGGAAAGGCAAGGAAAGAGCTGGCAGTGTCCCGTGGAAGGACTTGAGGGTTGCCACGCGGCCAAAGGATTTTGAGGATATCAACAATTGCTTGGCAGGGCGTCGATTTGCCTTCGATGAGCTCGGAGAGCCCTTAGCTAAGGATGAATCGGATTGCGACCGGATGTTGAAGCTGTCTTCATATGTGAGTGTTACTTTGTCATTTCCTTACTTTTTCCTCTTTATTGTCATTATTTAGGTAGTGATGATCGTCTTGCCATGCAGGTCATGGCCGAGTATCACGACAGACTGCAAGAGGTTGAGCGGTACAAGGCAAAACTGAAGGAGAATAAGCAGCTTGTGGACGAGGCCCGAAGGAATAAGGGACTTTTGACTCAGGCTCTCCAACTGAAGGACGAAACCATGGAGAGCTTGAAAAGGCGAAATGGTGAGAACCTAAGGCTTAAGAAATTGTTTGAGGCAACTAAAAAACAGTTGGAGGTGGCTACCTTGGAGGTATCCAAGGTTAGGGGAGAATTTGATGGTGCCTTAGTTGAGATTTCTGAACTGGAGAAGAGCATTCCAACTGAAAGGGAGGCTGCTGTGCAAGAATACTTAAGTTCTTCGACCTTTCATCTTGCTATTAAACCCTACTGTGCTCAAGAAGCTCGCTTTGAAAAAAGGAAATGGATGGCCGTCCTTGATCGTTATGATGATGGGAGCATTCTTCTAAAATACCACGAAGATATAGATGAGCATCATCGAAAGGGCGAGACATTTGTCCTTGCTGTTGATCCTAGCAGCGAAGATGAGTCTGATAATGAAGGTAATGCTGATGCACAGACTCAGCATGGTGAAGAGGATCTTGGGGATGCAGAGGATGATGGTAGGACGCGGAGTGATACTGCCAGGGGTTCGGCTTCAGATGAGAAGGAATAGCAGTGTCTTTACTATCTGCATGTATTCTGGATGTAGTAGTCTGATGTGTGTATAACATGTGCCCATGTTATAAGCTTGAGAGTTTTGGATTTTAGGTGTTTATGAGTGTTTGCACTATTATTAATGCATGTTTGGCTATGTATGAATAGATCTATTGTTTGGATATAAGCCATTGTTTGGTTGTTCCTTTCTTTGTATAGTCTTGTCGACACATACTTAGATTTTGTTTCGTGTTGGATATATCTGCTTTGAGGTTTCAACACTTGAGTGTTCCCTTGCTATGAATGTAAAAGAGTGAGGGCTGAGTTGGCTAAATTACCTCTTTATTGAATTCATTGCCAAATGGCCTTCATTACATAGGATGCCGAACGGCTATAGCTCAACACTTGTACATCGTGAGTCTATTTGTAGTAGTACTTCAAGTGATCAGCGTTCCATGGATGGCCAAGGGTCTTGCCATCGGAGCTTCTAAGTGTGTAAGAGCCAGGGCGACTGATGCCAATGACTTCATACGGTCCATCCCAGTTTGGACTAAGTGTGTCTTCACTCGGGACTCTGTCGCAGAGTAATCTTTTCTTTAAGACCCAGTCTCCTATTTTGAAAGAACGAGGCTTGACCCTAGAGTCATAATAGTTGGAGATGCGCTGCTTGTAGGCGACATTCCTCAAGTGAGCTTGGTTTCTGTGTTCCTCGACTAAATCCAAGTTGAGGGTGAGTTGTTTGTCATTTTCACTTTGAATGTAGTTCTGGACTCGGAATGTTGCTTGCTCGAGCTCAACAGGGACAACCGCCTCTGTGCCAAAGGCAAGTGAGAATGGAGTTTCTCCTGTTGAAGTCCGATATGAAGTGCGATATGACCAAAGAACTTGGGGTACAAATTCTGGCCAACAGCCTTTAGCTTTGTCCAAGCTGGTTTTCAAAGTGCGCTTGATTATTTTGTTGATGGCCTCAACTTGTCCATTAGACTGGGGATGAGCTGGAGAGGCAAAGCATAAGTTGATGTTGAACTTAGAGCAGAACAACCTGAACTTCTTGTTGTCAAACTGTCGCCCATTGTCAGTGACTATCGCATTGGGAATGCCGAATCTACAAAGGATGTTCTTCCACACGAAGTCTTCTATCTTTGCCTCAGTAATGGTTGCCAAGGGTTCTACTTCGGCCCACTTTGTGAAGTAGTCCACTGCAACGACTGCGTAACAGACTTTGCCCTTCCCTGCCGGCATTGGGCCGATCAAATCAAGTCCCCACTGGGCGAAGGGCCAAGGGCTGATCATAGGAGTAAGAGGCTCTGGAGGGGAATGAGGAATAGTTGCATATCGTTGACATTTGTCACATGAGCGGGATACTTTGATGGCATCCTGGTTGAGTGTTGGCCAGTAATATCCTTGGCGAAAAGTCTTGTGTGCTAGGGACCGAGATCCAGCATGATCTCCACAGACTCCCTCATGTATTTCCCGAAGGACGATTTCCGCCTCGGCAGGCGTAAGACACCTTAAGTATGGCAGGCTAAAACCTCGCTTATAGAGTTGATCATTGATGATCAGGTAGCGGGTAGACTTGTATCGAATTTGCTTAGCCTGGACTTTATCATTTGGGAGGGTGCCATGAGCAAGGAAATTATAGATCGGGGTGATCCAACTATCCCCCTGTTGTAAGTTGCATACTTCTGCGGCCATGGTGCTTGGTGTTGCCAACAGTTCGACATGAATTTTTCTTCCAATCTTGTCTTCCACAGCTGAGGCGAGGCGAGCCAGGGCGTCTGCATGACTGTTTGCCGCTCGAGGAACTTGGGTGATCTGGTAGTGGAAGTGCTTGAGCAAAAGTTGTGTTTGCGCAAGATATGCTGCCATGGAGCTGTCCTTAGCATCAAAGTTGTTGGTAACCTGGTTGACCACTAATTGGGAGTCACTGAAAATATCAATTTGTTTAACCCCGAGGTGTTTGGCCAAACGTAATCCTGCTAGAAGGGCTTCATACTCGGCCTCATTGTTTGATGCCTTGAATTTGAAACGAAGAGCATACTCCATTGCTACTTTGTCGGGCGTAGTCAAGACTAGTCCCGCTCCACAGCCCTGTTGGTTGGATGAGCCATCAACATACAGACTCCATGCTGAGGTCGTTGATTCTACTTTCTGAGCTTCCGATGGTAATGAAGCTACTGCTTCAGGTGTAGAAGCAATGTCAACAGGATATGTGAAGTCGGCGATGAAATCTGCTACTGCTTGACCTTTTTCGGCTGGTTTTGGTTGGTAGGAGATGTCAAACTCACCCAATGCTATCGCCCATTTGATCATTCGCCCAGACGTGTCAGGACTCTGGAGTATCTGTCGAAGAGGGTGATTGGTAAGCACGATGATGGCGTGTGCTTGGAAATAAGGGCGAAGTTTCCGAGCAGACATGACCAATGCTAGAGCTAATTTCTCAATGTTGGAGTATCGTGTCTCCGCATCTTGTAGGGCCTTGCTAGCGTAGTAGATGGGCCGTTCGACACCACTGTCCATTCGAATAAGAACAGAACTGACTGCTGAAGCCGAAACCGATAGATAGATGATGAGAGTGTCACCAACTTCTGGTTTGGAGAGCAGAGGGGCTTTACTCATGTACTCTTTGAGGTTCCTGAATGCCTTGGCACATTCCTCCGTCCATGTAATGTACTTCTTATTTCCCTTGAGTGCTTTGAAGAAAGGAGCACATCTGTCTGTGGCCTTAGAGATGAATCTGGTTAAGGCTGCCACCTTGCCAGTAAGGCTTTGGATGTCTTTTGAAGTTATTGGCTCTTTCATGTCGAGGATTGCTTTGATCTTTTCAGGGTTAGCTTCAATGCCTCGTTGGCTAATCATGAAGCCTAAGAATTTGCCAGAGCCCACGCCGAAGGCACATTTGTTGGGGTTCAACCTCATTCGATACCTCTTTAGAATGGTGAAAGTTTCAGATAGGTTGGTGATGTGTTGGTCAGCATGTTTGCTTTTGACTAGCATATCATCAACGTAAACTTCCATGTTCTTCCCAATTTGTTCGGCGAACATTGAATTGACCAGTCTCTGATAAGTTGCTCCTGCATTCTTTAGGCCGAAAGGCATGACTTTATAGCAATATAGTCCCCTGTCAGTAATGAAGGCCGTGTGTTCTTGGTCTGAGGGGTTCATGAGGATTTGGTTGTATCCTGAATAAGCGTCCATAAAGCTCAAGAGCTCACACCCTGCCGTAGAGTCTATAAGCCTGTCAATAAGAGGAAGAGGGAAACTATCTTTCGGACACCCTTTGTTTAGGTCGGTGTAGTCAACACACATTCTCCACAAGACCTTTTGAAGCGAAAGACTTTCTTTGGTCGGATTTTTCCTAACAAGGACCACATTTGCTACCCATGTCGGGTAATTGACTTCGCGGTCAAAGCCTATGCCTTTGAGTTTTTCAACTTCTGCTTTCATTGCCTCGTATCGTTCAGCGTCATAAGATCTTCGCTTCTGTCTCACCGGCTTGATCTTGGGGTCAATACTCAAACGATGACAGATGACATCGGGAGAGATGCCTGGCATGTCCTCGTATGACCAGGCGAAGACTTCAGTGTTCTCTTTCAAAAAAGATATCAATGCTAGTGACAATGTGGTGCCAATATTCACCATGCGGTCTGGATGATCTCTTGAGATAGGTACCTTCTCCAACTCTTCAGCAGGTTGGGCTTGCTGGGTGAAAGAGTCATCTCGAGGATCATCGGGTTGATTGTTGCTATCAGGAAGATCCAAGGTCGCTTCATCTAGGCTGGTCTTTGTGACTTGGTCATGTACAGACAGGGTTTCCTTGGGTCTGGGCAAGTGTTGTTGCTTAACTGAAGTGTTGTAACATGATCGTGCACTAAGCTGATCTCCTCTGATGTAGCCGTTGCCATGGTGGGTTGGAAATTTCATCAACAGCATATGCGTGGATACCATAGCCTTGAGATCATTGATGCATGTGCGCCCAAAGATGACATTGTATGCCGTTGGGCAGTCAACCACTAGGAAGTTAGTGGTAATGGTAGCCGTGTAAGGGCCTGTACCAATAGTAAAGGGTAAATGTATGCTCCCTAAGGGTTGCACGATATCACCGGAGAAGCTTATCAGAGGAGAAATCGAGCGATCGAGCAAGTGTTCAGCTACACTGAGTGCCCTGAAAGCTTCGGCAAACATGATATTGACCGAAGCCCCTGTGTCTACGAGGATTCGTCGAACATCAAAGTTGGCTATGTGAGCCTCCACGATCAATGGGTCGTTATGAGGGTAGATGATGCCTCTTTCTTCCTCAGGGTAGAAACATATCGGATCCCAGTTAGGTTTTTGATACTTCCCTCCCCTGATGTCTTCCACATGAAACACTTGGTGACCAGGCCTCAGACTTCGTTCACTGTTTTTCATGGCCCTATTGGAAGATTCAGATATGGGTGTGCCGCCGCTTATGGAATATATGACATTCACCTGGCGTTGGTTACGGTTATCCCTTTGAGGGTGAAGAAGGAATTGATCAATTTTTCCTTCTCGTGCCAAAGCTTCAATACGATCACGGAGGATGATACATTTCTCGCTATCATGGCCGTTATGCTCATGGTAGCAACAAAACATGCCAGCGTTATTCGGGGGCGTGTAATCTGGGTGCCTCGGCTTTGGCTTTGGTATCAGGTGAGCTATGCTGGGGTAAATGGCCGCGCATGTGGCATTCAAGGGCGTGTATGTCTCATACCTTGGGGTAGGGGGTATCTTGACGCAGATTTGACCCACTGCATTGACTGCCTGGGGGCGAGCGTTATTGTGGCGATACCCTTGGTTATCGGGATAGTGTCCCTTACTCTTTTTACTGAAAGGAGAGTGGTGAGGATGGAAATCCTTCCTCTTGCCTTGAAATTGATATGTCTGTTGATTCGGTGAAGCATTATGCAAGGCATGGGGAGGTGCCACTGCTGTTTGGAAAGTCGAGGTCTTCTCATTTAGGTGAGTCTGGCTTCCACCTCCCACTTGTTGATAAAGGATGGTTGTAGGGGGTTTCTCCTGATATGTCTTTGCCTCGGCGGAGGCATGGTTATAAGCCTGCGCCATCACCTCAGAGTAAGTCTTCCAAGTATTGGCATTGATCATGTATTTAAAGAAACAATCACGTAGGCCTGCCGTGAAGGCTTTGAGGGCAGTCTTGTCGTCTGCCTCGGCACACCGGAAGTATTCATGGCTGAAGCGGCCAGCATACATACGTAATGACTCGTCTGGCTTCTGGCGGATAGTGTACAAGTCATCTGCAGAGTGCAAGCGATCGGTTTGGAAAATGTGTTGGGAAACAAATAGTTTCCTCAATTCCTCAAATGAGTCTACCGTCTCAGGTGTAAGACGACAATACCAATTTAGAGCTCCACTAGAGAGGGTGGAGGGGAAGAGAAGACATCGCTCTTCGTCGGTGTGCATCCGGTATGCCATGGTGGACTCAAAGAGGTTAAGGTGCTCAATCGGGTCCTCTTTTCCAGTATAAAGTTGCAAGCCAAGCTTTTGCTTTGTCTTTGCTTGAAGGGAGGTGTTGAGGATCCTCCTTGTAAGAGGGCCAGGCCTGGGTTGGTTCCAGTCAGGTATTTCAGCCTGACGTTCAGCCTTCAACTTGTTTACTTCCTCAAAAAGTTGTAGGACAAGGGGGTCCTGAGCGGAGTTATGTGTCACTGGAGCTTTCTTTCGTAAATCTCCATCTCCTATTGGAATTAGGAAGGTTTGATCAAGGGCATGTGATTTTTCCCTGGACTCGCTGTACTGGCTTCCAGGGTATGTCTGTCGGAACACCTCTGAGTCCCCTGTACCCTCATGTCTCTCTAGGACTTGTTGCCCCTTCCCCAAATTGGTGGCCGGCTTGGGCCGTGGCAGGGGACCGAGTCTCTCAGAAATCCTTGGGTCATTAATCTTTGAGCTTATATGGATGGAATTCTCTCGACGTTGCTTCAGGAAATCCCGACAATCGCGAAAGACGGCTTTCGATCCTTTTGCCCCTTCAGCAAAGAGGTGTCTCCATCCACTTCTCATGGTTCGGGTCGAAGCAACTGGGTTAAGAGAAGCCTCATGTTGATTATCAAGTCGAGGGGTAATCTGTTCCCTATCAGGGATATCTATGTCGAATGCATGTGACCCTCCATGTTGGAGGGCACCCAGTTGATGGTTGACTTCCACGGGGGCAACAAGCTCGCGTGTCTGAGCTTGCCTAGCTTCGTGGAGTGTCTCGAAGAGCTTCTCATATTGCTCCTGGAGGACCTCATTCCTCATTGCTATCTTGTTGTTCTGAGCTTCCAACTCATCGACTTTAGCTTGAAGAAGAACTCGTTTTCCTTCCTTCTTTCGTTGTTTCGCACTATGTGCAAGGGGGGTGTCATTCTGTGTGTTGTGGCTTCCTTCGCTTCCCATGTTGGAGAGGGATGCCTGATCAAAAGAAAGTGTACGAATGATAGAAACCAGCTTGACACAGCTGAAGAGAGTAGGAATAAGTGTCGTTTCCCACAGACGGCGCCAAATGTTGATGCACAAAATCAGCGAAGACTTTGGTACAACAGAAAGTGTCAGGTTTTGTGACCTTCGCTTGGTTGCTTCGGTCACTAGTGAGGATAAGTACGTAAATGAATAGAGACAGAGAAGCAAACACAGGATGTACGTGGTTCACCCAGATTGGCTACGTCCACGGAGTAGAGGAGTTCTTATTAGTAGTGAAGGGCTTACACAAGTACAAAGGATCAAGCTCTCAATTTAGTGAGTTCTTGTGAATGATTTAATCCAAAATGGCATTAGGCCATATTGTGGGGGAATGACCCCTATTTATAGAAAAACTTGTAGCTTTGTCACATTGACATGTGTCATGTTATGATTGGTTCTTGATGTCGACACGTGCTGCGCTCTGATTGGCTTCTAATCTTGACACGTGTCGAGTAGTGATTGGCCTCCTGGTCGGAGGGGAACTCTTCTGGGTCCTTGACAGTATAGCGTTGGCCGGTGCTCGGTAGTTTCGGGATTGGTCAAGTATGGTACAAACAAACTTTTATCTCCATCTCTTCCTTTACTTTTGTTCAATTAATCAATAATAAGATCGTACAAATCTAATTAGCAAAATATATAGACGGAGTGCTTACAATTTTGGGATGATTGCAACTGTTTTGGAGATACAAAATGTCCTCACATTTGGTGGTTGCATATTGCCATGACGGATTGACCAAAAAATTTTCATAACAAATAACATTGTAAGATCAATTTGCCAAAGGGTCTCGGATGGTTAACTCAGAAAGTATTTAAGGGAAATTGAATGTAGTAGATAGTTCTGAGTTCAACTTTTCGTTATCACTTTCTTTGTGCAACTCGACTATTTATAGAGGAAGAAGTCTATAAATCATTAGCTTGCAAGGCTAGGCAAGTTGATGTCACTTGGTACTAAAGTTTAGTGATATTCATCTTTAACTTATTATGAGTGAGAGGTCTTAGCTAGGTTCAATTCTCACTAAAAGCGAATTTGAACCATATTAATAATAGCCCATTGTGAGGCTTAGCCCACTCATCCACCATTTTAGTGTAAATAACATCGTTTATTAAAAAAAACAAAAAGACTAGGCAAGTTGACCGGCGAAGCAGTCTTCCTACCGGGCGGAGGGTGTATCCCTTTGCAGATGACCGGCCTAGGCAGAGTTATCTAGAGGTCATTGACTCGTTCGTGGACTCAGACATGCAAGAGATAATCTTGGCGAACATGGAATCAGGCGGGAGAGTACTTTGACATGGTAGAGACTCGGTAGAGCATTCTCATGCATGCTTAGGTGCCATACGGAGAGAGTTGCGAGGGGTAGACGCATGTCTCTGTTCAAGGGACATGATGTCTGCTTCGTCCATTAGGGTTGAGATAGCAGTCTGCTTGCAATGTCAAGGGTAATCTAGGCATATTGAGCTCATATCAACATGACACACTTTGGTTAGACAATAGACATGGTTAGTTTGTCTTCACAAATTCACATTATAAATTTAAAAGAATATACGATTTAAACTTGATAACAATTGGCGGCTTAATTAATATAGTAATATATATCTTCACTTGTAAATGAAAAGTTTGAATTTTGTAGATGATAAGTTTGATACTAATTTATTCTCTTACCTTTTAGTGTACATATACTATTGCATTTAAAAACCAAAAAAATTTAATTCTATAAATTGTAATGACACAAACCAATGTGGAAAATGAGTCAAACCATATGGACCAAAAATGTAATTTAACCATATGCGCGTGTTGAATGAAATTACTAAATTGCCCTTAAAATCCCTAGAAGTCCTCGTTCCGGCTACTATTTATTCTTTCGCTGGTCTAATCCTCTCTCACTCGTAGACTCGCCGCTGGTTGGAATTTTCTCTCTCCTTCTCGGTGCATCTCCTTGTCTCATTTTCAGACGAGTTACTCACTCACTCTTGAATTTTCTTTTCACCAGATCAGAAATCTCTCACTCTCGAATTCTCTTTGCACCGGATCAGAATCTCAATCTCAATTTTAGCCAAAAGTTAGAGGTACGAAAATCATACATTTTATATAGTCAAATGAGTTATTCATTTAGATTTGGTTTATTGATGATTGTTAATATGGAAAATTTCTAGTCTGAAAACTCATAAGAATAAAAAAATCCTTAATCTAAGCTACATTCTGTTTTGTTTAACTTTCTTTTAGCTACATTGATTTTTTAATACATAGATTATTAGATTAGCATGATGATGGCCATATTTGCTTAAAATAAATCTTAAAAAACAGGAATATTTTAAATTTCACTTTGTTGACGATTTGATGTGAGAGCAGTGGATTGTTTTTTTTATTGATTATTCATTTTTCGTATCAAAAGAAATTTTTTATTTAATAAACTATAAGATAATTATATGTGTTCCTCTTAGGAAGATGAGCAATGCACTTTCCCGATTACACTGTTGGGTAACAATGGGAAATCTGCTAGAAGATATTGATATTTTATTAAGGTAGTTTAGTCAAAGTAGTTTTTGAGATTGGCATAACTCTTCATTTTAGTTTCTGAAATTTAAAATCGATAGAAATGGTCACTGAATTTGTCTATTATCAATCATTTTGATCATTTCGTGAAAAAATTATGTGACCAAAATGATAAAAATACCCTCAAGTTAATAAATAACGGGACAAATGATTTGACAAAAAAATGAGAGTATTTTTGTAATTTTGGTCATTATTTAACAGAGATTTTTCTTGGAATGACGAAAATGATTGACTGTGGGCTAACTCGGGGATTAATCTATCGATTTTAAATCTTAAAAATCAAAGTACGAAGTTATGCCAATTTCAGAGACTATTTTACCTAAAAAGCCTTTTATATATTAATAGGGATAAAAAATATTATACATTAATAGGGATAAAGTTGAAGGAAAGAAAGTGGAATATGAAGATATTGTAGGTATAATTGGTCTTTCAACATTAAATAAGGACAATTTTGTCATAATATTTATAATAAATGTTAATTAATGTTCGAAGAAACAAATTAACATAGAGGCTCAAGGGTTTGTTTTCCCTATATTCAAACATTTATTATATCGTTTGTTCAAAAAAAATAAAAAAACATGTGAAAAGAATTTATCTTTCCCAAGCCATTTTCCTCACCAATCAAACACAGCCTAAGTGTACACCATGCATAAGACATCATAGAAACAAAAGTAGCAAGCCTAGCACCCAAAAACAGTCGAACTAACAACTAAAAATCTCGCATTACTAAAAAATGATTGAATTAGAAAAGGTAAACTTTAGAGGGAGGATTATAGGAGAAAGATTGGGTTGACAAAGGGATAGAAAAAGAAAAAAGGGAAGATAGGATCAATTTAACTTACATAAATAGTTAAATACTCGGAGTCTATTAGTGCATTTATTTCAGATTTATCAATTTTAACGATTTACAATGAGCATTGTGGTACACTCATATGCAGATGGCGCACGGCTACCACCTGAGAAGTAGGAGGAGGAGGAGGAGATTGGACCCCAAACCAGAAGAACCAAAGCTTCCCTTTGAAATCATTATTGAGATTCTGAGCTGGTTGCCGGTAGAGGCATTACTCCGGTTCAAGTGTGTCAGCAAAACATGGTGCTCTTTGATTGAAGAATACAACTTCATTTTAAAGCACATGAAACGGGTCAGTCCTATCCATCTACAGTTTCGACTTAAAAGCGAAAAGAACCATGTAGCCCCTTACTTTGATTCAAATTACGAGGGCATGGGACGTGTTGCTGGGATGTTTCTGGAGAAGCATATTACTACTCACCTTTGCCGCATCAGAAATCCGGCAACCCGCCGAGTACTCAACTTGCCTGAAGCTCATAATGGTGCGAGAAGAATGTCATCTGCTTTCAATTTATCGACTGGTGAGATCAAAGTGGTAACTTTATATGTCGAGAACAATGAATTAGGGTTTCAAATTATGACCGTTGGGAAAGATGAGAAGTGGAGACCCTGGACGCACCCAAATCAGGGTTTGCTCAAGGAACAAGGCAGAAGGGTAGTGAGATGTAATTTTTTTGCAGCTGAAAAGATGAATGGTAGGGTTTGTTATTCTGCCGAGTTTATGAAAAGAGATGGCCAAGATCTGTCAATATTAGAAGTCCAACGCCTTGATCTGGTGGATGAGTCTGTCTTAACAGCAACCCTACCTCAGGGAGTTTTTCCCGATTTGAACAAAGTTTGCGTCATCAATTGGAACAAGCATGTGGCTGTGGTTGAGATAGTAAATGCCACCCTTCATGCCTTGGTGTGTGAAGACTCCAAGGAGAACAAATGGAGCCCGAAAAAGATCGTTGTTCCGTTGAAGTTTATGGAGAAAATACTTCCACCTCTTCAGGAAGGTCGAGATGTGATCATTCCGGTGAATGTTGATGGTGATGACTTCAGTTTCTATTGTTTTCAGGGAGAACAGTCTTTTGTGTACAACACGAAGATGCAGAAGGCTAAGTATTTATACTCTGGTGTGGATCGTTGGACTGCTCATAGGCCAAGCTTGATGGGCTTTAAGGGAATGAGGCTGGAAGAGGAAGCAACTACAAGTGCAGCTAAGATTGAGGAGTAACTGGGAGCATTTCAATTACAGTGTTATTTTTCTATGCTCTTCGTTAAGAATGTTGTTATGTTAATTTCTAGATGATGTTCTTCTTTAAGAATGTTGTTATGTTAATTGAATTTGAACCTTTTAGTTATCCAGTTGTTGCATATAACATATAATTTTGTCCCGGGGGGCCGCCGCAATGGGTTAAAGAGGAATGCTTTAACTAATAGAGCAATCCACCATTTGCAACAGAGCATATGATTTAAACTTGATTACTACTAGTCACTTATTATTACAATAGTAAAATATCTTAATTTCGTAAATATCAAGTTTGATACAAATTTATTTCCTTACCCTTTAGTGTAAATATATCGTTTTACAAAAAATAAAAAAAACATTATTGAAATTGAAACTAGAGTAAATTTACTAAAATTGAAATAACACAAACTGAAGTGGAAAATGAGTCAAACCATATGACCAAAAATGTAATTTGTGTGTTGAATGAAATTACAAAATTGCCCTTAGAACTCCTTTTTTGACTCTTATTTATTCTTTCATTGTTCTAATCCTCGCTCACTCTTAGACTTGCTGCTCTTTCTCCGTCTGGGCGTATCTCCTTGTCTCATTTTTAAACGAGTTACTCTCTTCCTCTCAAATTTTCTTTATGCCCGATCATAATCACAGTCTCAATTTTACCAAAATTTAAAGGTACGAAATGCATACAATTTTTATAGCACAACATGAACACAAATTTATGGAGAAACTTCTGCCTCTTCCTGAAGGTCAAGGTTTGATCATTCCAGCGAGTGTTGATGGTGATGAGTTCAGTTTCTATTGTTTTAAGGAAGAAAACTCGTATGTGTACAACACGAAGACGCAGAAGCCTAAGTCTAATCATTTTGGTGTGGATCCTAGGAGTGTTCATAAACCAGTTTGATAGGTTTTAAGGGAATGAGTCTGGAAGAGGGAGCAACTACAAGTGCAACCTAGATTAAGGAGTAACTGGAGCAATTATAATTTTGATTACATTGTTATTTTCCATGTTCTTCGTTAAGAATGTTGTGGGTATGCCCTGCGTAAGTGTTTTCAGCTCGAGGTTATGGGTATATCCAAACGCTAGTGGTGAGAACAACTAATATTCCTTAAACCTTTTGGAACAAATTATAACTTATAATTTGTGGTTTGAGGCTTTGAGCACTTATTTGGCTTGGTTTGTCACATGGGAAGTCCATCACTAATCAAATAATTTTGGATTTTGTCACATGCATTAAGCACTACTCATATTTTTTTAATCAGTTAAGATCTGAAGACTTCTAACATTGAAAAGAGAAATATCGTTAAATTAACATGTTTGATTGTTAAAACTACCTTACAAATTTAAAATAAACATCTACTTCGAAACAGCTATGAAATTAAAGGAATGTGTATGAGGTCAGAAAGAGTGTTCAAATCTTTTTTTTTTTTTTTTTAAATTTTATTCAGAAAATCTTACAATGAGGAGTTTGCACTGAGGAAAGCAGGGGTACCTTTGACAAAAACAATTGAGAACAGGGGTAGTAAAGTAAAATCGCATCCTTATTTCAAAAAACGAAAATAAAGACCGCCGCTTTAACAAGAAGACTCAGAACTTTGCAACGGTCGACCGTTCTCATTCCTCCCCATCTCCGAAGATCAGAATCCGAGAAGAGCAAGGTCTATCTCCAAAATGACGTCGTTTAAGGTACGCTTCCTTCTACGAATCTATGCAAGAAATTATCGTTTCCAATTAATTCTTTATAAATCGAATTATTCGAAGGATCGATTCAAGTAGGGATGCTTTTTGAAATTTGAATTTTACTGTTCATACAAAATCGAAGTTCTTTTGAAAAAATTAGGGTTTAGCTTTCAGAAATTAGGGGTTTCTTTTCTGGAAGTTGTTTTCTTTTGAATTTTAGCTTGAATTGATTGTAATTCTCTCTGTCTTTCAAGAAACTGGATCATCGACAGAGCGCTGTGACACTTCAAGAGAGAAGCAAAATGTTGGCTGCTAAGGTCAGAAAGAAAGCCTAAGATTTTCGATTCCCGGTTAACTGTTTTTTATTTCTTTCTCTGGTGTTTCTTTTGGGTGAAATGATTCTAACATCTGCGAAACCTGCTTGGTTTTTCTCAAATTTTCAGCCAAAATTCAGCGTAGGACAAAATCGGGTGGGAAAAGACAACTCGACACGCTCTAGTGGTGCGGAACCGCAATTCTTGGTTCTTCTGCTGGTTTAAAGTTCTTCTGGTGGTGATTTATTGATTTCTGACATTATATTTCGATTTTTTAAGCAGTTGGTGTCGCAAGTTTTAAGGTTTATACAGAAAGTGACACTGCTAAAGCTGATGCCGGGAGCAGGTAATTGTAGTTTTAAACATGTGTAATTTCATTTCGATTATCGAATGTTATGGTTTTAATCAATATCTAAGTTGTTTTACAACATGAAGGTTTAGTTATTGGCAACCATTTAGATTGTAGGGGGAATTATATTTGTTTGCCCCTTTTAGTTTCAGGACTTATGCAGCAGTTAACAAAGTATCGACACAGGAGAATACAGCTGCTTTAAAGGTAACCAATGGCCTCCTCATTCGTCTGTTTTTTTGGTGGTGGATTGGGATGGAGTGTTATTTCTTGTGTAATAAGGAGTTTTTGTTTTAATTGTATATTTACTGCTCTCTTTCTGTAAATTGTTTTGTTATCAAGGCTGGTTTGAAAAGTATGGAGAAGCGAAAAGGCATACTTGGTAACTCGGCAGGTAAGGTTCAACCGGACTGTACTTGTTAGTTGAGTTACACATCTTGAATCAGTTCCTGCTTAAAATTCGTGTTGTCCTTATCTTAGCAAATGCAAATGTTGGAAGAAGAGCATTGGCCGATGTCAGCAATGTCAAAAGCAATTCTTCTAGGATTGTAGGGGGTGATGCCTCTAAAAAAATGTTGGTACCTTCTCATTTGCTCCAGTAGTTCCTCCATTTTGGGTTTTGAGCTAAGAAGTTCTAAGTTTGGGCTATCTTCAATGCAGGACTGGTAAAAGTGAGAGAATTAAATCTTTGCAGCGGTATGCATTTGATATCATAATATTTATTTGCGCTTGTGAGGTCAATACTTTTTGGCATATATGCATACCGATGGATATAACTATAGATGCTAATAAAGATGTGAGCAGGCTCAAGACCCTTTGATTTTGCATTAATTTAGTATTGTATTTTTTGTATCTCTTTAGGGTTTCAGTGGGTACAGGCGTTAGGACTTTGAATTTATCATCAAGGAGATCCTTCCTGGTAAGAATGCTAAATCCTAGCATGCCTTTTCCTGTCCATGTTTTGCTTCTTAAGGGTCAACTCAGTTTGTTGTTTCGACTGTCCCGTTGTATGTTTGACAGCACAAAGACAGGGTTTTATTTTTCTAGAAAGGCTTAGCAAGTATCAATGCCAATCATTTTCATATATTGCAATATATTCTTCCAATTGCAAGTATTGATTATTTTGTAACTTCTATCAGGGAAAAGGGCGAGAAAGCCCTAGCCAAGCTACTTCTAAGTTACAGACTTCCAAGAGAGGTAACTTTAATACATCCAAAATGTGGTTATCCCAGATTAAACAATACTGTTTGAAAATCTTCCATTATGCACAAACTCTAGGTATTAAAGACTTGAAGGCCCCTTCAGAGAATCAAGGGACCAAGGCTATTGGTCTAAACCGTGAGTCTGATGTTACCTATGGCAGGTCTGAACAACCTTTGTTTTCCACCTTTTTATTAGAAATTAGAATTTGTGCCACAATTTTTTTGTTGTGCCTTCAAAAAATTCTTCTCTGGCTCCTATGCTTATGAAACTAAACATATATAAAGACCCTTGATTAGATTTCTTTTCCTTCTTCTTTTTTTCAGGAGCACTTCTTATACTTCGTTTAAGCTGCTAAGGTATCTGATATGCAAAGCATGTTTGTTTATTTACTGTGAATAAGATGTGCATCTGTTATTGACGTATTTTCTATTTCCCCTCTCCATTATAAAGGAAATCTCTGCCAGTGCTAAAGGTCAACCCTGAACAAGCAAGTATTCCAAAGGTTGGTGTGATATATTATATTTATGGTCTTTGGTTTAGTTTAACTTGAGTAGGATTATAAGTTGGACATTTATCTTTTTCTGTTCTCCTGCTTGTAGGACAATGCTGGTACTTCTGAAAATTCTGGAAGGAAAAGTGAGTGTAATGGTAAGATGGCGTGAATTATTTAATTTGACAAGTGCATGGCACAGGATGTCTGACCAAACGGCATTTTGGAATACAGTTAAGGTTAAAGTTGGCAAGAAAGTAGCATCTAGAGTAAACGCTAATGCTAGGAGCCATCTGTTGAGGAATCGAGTGAGTGATGGCTTTGTGATTATGTAAGTGACAGTGATCCATACTACTAGTTTTCTTTCCCACTTAAATCCAGTTAAAAGATTTTGCTGATGTTGCTCCTTATTCCATTAAATCTCATTTTGTTTCTGAATGAATGGACTGGCAATATCTTTCTTGCATTTTTATGGATAGGATTGTTTGTTCTCAAAACATACAACAGCAGATGCATTTAGAAGTAGAACTATAAGGGAGTAAGACAAAGAACATGTATTCTGCAGTTCACCCCCAAATTCTCTGAAACTTGTGGCTCCTCCCAGTTATTTCATTGAATGATCATTTAATCTTTCATGTCTTAGTTAAACAAGGGTAAGCCTCCTATCTATTAATAATTTGCATGTGCTTTGAGATTGCAGGGGTCAACGCAATTCAAATGCTCGTGTATTGCCAAGAAATTCTGTCAGGGTAAGTGTAATCAGATATAGAACTCATGTCCCACCTCACCCAAAGGGGAAAAAATTAATGTCATTTTGTTGGACCAGTTGTGACATATAGTTGCTCGACCGTTGTCTATTTCAAACAGTAAAACACTTCCAATTGCATTGCCATATTTTCTTTTCAGTACTTGAAACAATCTGTCAATGTTTTTACATCATTTGGTCTCTGAAATCTGTTGAATCTGTGTTATTGCTCAACACAGCAACCGTATTGGCATCAACTTGAAGCTTCATGGCAGTGCATTCATTTTATCATTTTACCTGAGTGATTGCTTTACATTATTATATTTTATTTAGTGTTCTGTACATTATCTCAGGTATCTATAAATATGAGAATACTGCATCATCCTGACTTTGTTTCTTGGCATGTTAGATCTATATGAAATCAATGTACATTCTACTTATATTCCCTTTATTTTTATTATGATCCAGCCAACTTTGTCCACACTGAAGGCGCATGAGTCGCAAAGGACTTTGAAATCCAAGGGTGCATCAGGTCCAAACAAATTAGTTTCTGCTGCTGCAACTTCATCCAAAACTGAAAAAGTCATTACGGCTTTCCTTCCTGATAATGTTAAGCATGAAGCCACTCAGGTAGAGCTCCCATCTGAAGAAAACAGCAGACAGAGTGCTTCAACTATCATTTCCAGGAGAAAGTCAAATAGGAGGAGATCTTACACATCTCTACTTATGACCGGATCAAAGGTTGGGGCTTACCATGTTCTAGTGATACCTTTATTCTTATTTGTGGACTTTAATCACACTTATACCTAATTGCAGTTACTAGAGGAACGTGTTGAAGCTATGAAGGAGGAAGAACTACCAAGCATTGATGATGATTGCAATCAACTGGAAGTTTCCGATTATGTTGATGAGATCTATCAGTATTACTGGGTTTCTGAGGTAATTGTTATGCTCTCTCTAATACCATTGATTTCATCTTAGTCTGGTAAGGATAGTAGGCTTCAAAATTTTCTTCATACTTTCAACAATTTACCTCCCCCATGATAAAAGGGACTCAATTCATGCTGGCCTTCAGTAGCATTGTCCATAGGTCTTGTCAAGTTTTTGTTACGTTTCTCCATTTTACTTTCATGATTGTCTTATGGGTTGAAAGACTATATTTCATGTAGTTCTAGTTCTTTCCCGTTTCCGCTTTCTGGCTCCTCTCCAGCAGTTCGAGTTCTGACTTCTTGGATTTTTTACATTGCTTTTCAACTGCAGGCACAGAATCCACCTCCAGAAAATTTGTTGTCGATTCAGGCAGACATTACTCCTCATATGCGAGGCATATTGGTCAACTGGTTAATTGAAGTACTGATTTTACCTTTTGATAAACTGTCATGTTTTTTTTTTCTTTTCGTCTTGCTTAGTTCAATTTTACATTTCATCAGCTGGCTGTCCCCTTGATTTTGCTGTGCTAACTTTTTTGTTCATCCGGGAACAGGTACACCACAAATTTGAGTTAATGCAAGAAACTCTTTATCTCATGGTGACATTGCTCGACCAATATCTTTCTCAAGTCACAGTTAAGAAGGATGACATGCAGTTAGTTGGTCTCACTGCACTCTTGTTGGCATCAAAGTATGAGGACTTTTGGCATCCGAGGGTAAATATTAGTATCTCAACTCGTATGCATTTTTCGTGATTTTCTTTCTAATTCTCTACAGCAAGAAAAATTACAGGTCAAAGATTTAATTAGCATCTCAGCTGAGACGTACACAAGAGCACAGGTGCTTGGAATGGTATGTGTTTTTCTTAGAACCGGGAAATATCCTGCTGCATTCTATAGTTCCCTTTTCACTTGTCCTAACAGTAAACACTGGATTTGCTCTTCAGGAGAAAGCTTTTCTTAAAAAGTTGAAGTTTCGTCTTAATGCACCTACTCCATATGTCTTCATGTTAAGATTTCTCAAGGCTGCTCAGTCGGAAACAAAGGTATACAAAACGGATAATTTGATTAGCGATTAACTCTATAAGTATAATGGGTTGAATACGACAGCTTAATGGAAGTATTAGTTAAGGATTGGATAACAATAAAGTCATATCTGAGTGAAACTTTAAGTTTGCTAACAGTCTGTTGCTTTGTGGACATTGCTGCAGCTTGAACATCTGGCATTCTACCTCATCGAGTTGTGCTTAGTTGAATATGAAGCTTTAAGGTTCAAGCCCTCGCTGCTGTGTGCAGCAGCGCTATATGTCGCAAGGTGCACCCTGCAGATTACTCCGGCTTGGACTCCACTGCTCTGCAAACATGCTCGCTATGAAGTATCCCAAATCAGGTACTTCTTTAAAACCTAAGTAAATAACTTTTGTTCCTTACCTAGTGATTGCTTCAGAATGAACTTTGACGATCGATATTTTGATTGTTGCAGAGACTGTGCAGAGTTGATCTTAAGATTTCACAAAGCTGCTAGAGTGGGACGTTTGAAGGTCACATACGAGAAGTACTCTAGCCCTGATCTCAGTGGTGTTGCAGCGATAAAACCCTTGGACGCACTTCCACTCTGATTGAGCTCAGAGGAGTGAAGATAACAATGCTAACAATTCGAGAGATATGGACTTCAGCATCATCTAGTAGACATGTTTTCCCCTACTGTTGTTGAAGCCTGTGTGGTAGGACTAAATTCTGCTTGTATATCGTACTCATCTTACCCGATTTAGGGCATCCATCAAGTTTGTCTTAAAGAAGCCATCTTCTGTAGCGCTCCTACTGATGGCATCTGTCTACTCTAGGGTTTTCTGGATTGTAAAATCTTTGTTCACTTGGTACCGCAGTTCACATCGGTATGTTGTGTTGCACGCGTTGATGTTACGAGCTCACAGGAGTGTTAACAATATGTAGTTGCTAGGAAATTATGATGTGAGAACTGAACATTGTTGTTGTAACAACTATTGTTGTGTGAATCTAGTTTCTTGTTAATGGTACGTACCATATTGCATTGATCAATCATTTTCTCCTTTTATCTGTTGATACATCTAAATTAGCTCTCAATTAACATTACATAATCTGATTTTAATGACTCATGCGTGCTTACGAAAGCAAACAAATTTCCCGATGAGCTTGAACTCAAGTTGCAAGGGTAGGGTGACGGTAGATCCTAGATTTGATTCCCGTTTCAAAGAAAAATCAAAACCAGTTCTCACATTGGACATAGCAGAACTGATTTTCGACTCAATAACCGGTTTATCTGCTCTGAAATGCACGAAATTGGCTTGTCCGGGATGCAGTTAGTTAGACAGCAGTTTCTGTTAAGAAATAAAGCTTAATGGATGATATCAAGCAGAACATTTTCCGAATGCTTGATAGGCTCGAAGTAAAGAAGCGAAAAGGTCACAAGTAGAGATGGCATTGAGGTTTTTGTACTACGGAAATGTAAATCTGGAAGAGATTAACATAACTCCGAGTAGAACATACGCATGTTTGATATTAGTGATGACAAGAAACTACTGATAATAGTGACCGGACCAGACAATCAAGCGATAAAGGAGGCAGAATCGATCATGTCAAGCAACATTATAAACGCAAAACAAATTTCATAAAATGAAGCAAGATTTCATATATAGTATACCGACCTGTATAAGCTCAAAAAATGTACCCTCGCTTCTTTGCCTCCACCACCACAAGAAGTATATTGAACTCTGCAGGATCTCCCTATGTATATACAACCTTGTTCTTCAGCAAAAACCATTATCTGCTATCTACCAACATATACAAATCGTAGTGCGCAAGTTCATATACGTTACTTATTCTACCGTATAGATTAATATCTGAAGTAGCTAATCAGCTGACCAAACCATCTTGTGGAAGCAAGTAACTATCCCGATTCAAAGTCCCCCTCACTGCTCGATAAAACTCCAACCACGAAGATGAGTACGCATCTGCAGGACCCCACAGAAATGTCAGGTTAGGACTTGCAGGGCAAGCTGCTACTAAGTCTAACACTGATGCAGCTGGTTTGAGCTTCTGTGGAAAGTTAAACGCCAAGTTATCGACTTTATGTTCATATATTTTGCCCCTTCGATCCAATTTATACCGCGAGGTGCCCTGAAACTGTCCTTTCGCTTCCCATGGAACCCGAGGAACACCCTTCATGTTCCATCTAATCAGTATCACATTCTCCGAAGGCTGCCAAATCCTATATACCTCGAGGGAGATATCGCGGAACAGAATCTTTCCATGAAATCTCAAAGCCCAGAAGATCAATTTGTAATTCTCAATGCCAGTAAATGTGTTCAAAGGATCCGTAAATGTTATATCATCCCTGAAATTCATCAAATTCCACAAATGAATCCAAAAAAATGTAACTCTACATTTCCAATAACATATCAAATGATTACATCCATCAAATTTCTAAAAATATCAAATTTCTTAACAAATTTACGAACTTCCTGACAAACCAAACACTATGAAGAAAATTTAAGAAACCCAGACGAGAAAATCACCTATAAATATTATAATTAAGGTCCTTGGAAAAAATCAAGGGGATATCTTCACGAAGCGTCCGTACGGCCAGGCCAAGATTGACATAAAAGTCGTCCCTTTGTTGCTTATCCTGCGCAACCCTGGAGGTGTTAAGCTGCGCACCCTCCGACAAAGTGGGCGTCTGTACGCTGGCGAGAGGAGAGAGGTGAGAGAAAGAAAAACTGGGTTTTGTCTGGGCAAGCGTTTGGTGAATGGGTTTTGCTTTGGTTTTGGTTTGGAGGAGTGGGGAGGAGGGAGAGAAGTTTGGTAGCAGAAAAGCCATTGCCTTCCCTGTTATTCTTCAATACACCTTCTCATGTGGAGAACTTTAGAGATAAAAAGGGAAAGGATTTGGAGTTCTAGAGAGAGAAAGGATGATTTTTGAGAGTTTTGTGTTCTCCGTGTGTGGGTTGGAAGAGAGCTTAATTTGATTTTGGTGTTGGTATATCAGACAAATTTTTTATTATAATCGGAATACAATATTTGTATAACGACATGTTAGATACCATCCGTGTGTCGATCAAAATCTCCGGTATATTGAGTGGTATTGAACGTGGCCATGAATGTGTCCTGTGTTCCGATTGATTGGAAGTGCTTCGATGTTGAAAGCGGACAAACTGAGAGAACTATTATTTGTGGTTCTTGCACTCTTTCCCCTTAACTTTGCTCTATTTCGTTTCAATTTTTCTTTGAAATCAAAGAGATGCAAAAATCTTGTTGCTCCCAAGCCCCTTCTCCCATAAATAACTTTGTTAGCATCTTAAATTTTTCTTATTACCCATTTTTCTTTGCAAATGTGAGGATGGTCGTATTTGTTAACAAGCTGAAATTTTTTTGCGCAAAGTTGAATATCAGAGACACGTGTTTAACTAGTTTAGTTAGAACATTATGTTTTCCATTCTACACTCAAGACCTTTCCTTTCTTTTCAACTTTTAGTTGTATTCTAATTTTTAATTCATTCAACGAAAAAGAATTGAAACCTAGGATTTATATCTCCAAGTAATTAAAGAATATTTTTTTCCGACATTCAAGGTCTTCCATTTGATTTTCTCCTCTATTAATATCACTTGTAAAAGGAAATAAAACATAAAATCCTAAACTTTCACATTGGCCATCCATCCTATAAAGAAATGAGAAGTTTCAACAATGAGATTGATGTTTGTTTCACGTTTCATGAGTATTGAATTCAAACACATGTTACACATAATAATATACTAGTATGCAATCTTTATCCAAATATCTCATAAGATCCAAACCTATTTAAGCGGTTGATTATCCTAGCGTATATGATCTTTCTCTTCGATCAACTACATCACAGGTTCAAACTTTCCTCAATGGTAATAACAAAAAAATGATCAAAACCCATTTTCTTGTTGGATGCTAGGAGGATAGAAATCGAAGAAGATAATGAAATCTTATCCCCAAAGGTCAAAAGACCAAATCTAAGTTAGAAATGTACAAGTACCCAATTGTCTATGAGGTGGACTCATGCCTAATTGTCTACCTTAGTTTGATTGGAATGTAGAGTACGCAATGACAAAACAAGATTTATTTTTAAGGTACGCCTCTTGGAACTTTATTTATTTTACCCTCTATGACTTAAAAGCCATCATTTTCCTCTTTGAAACTCCTCCTTAAAACTCAAAATTCGTTCTATTACACTTTTGCTTGTGGAATTTCTCTTCTCCTTGAAACTTATAAATCACTTCCTAAAACATTTATGAGACTCAATACCCAATAAAACTGTCACATGTGCAATAAACTTGATTATAAATTTCCATTATGCATCAATTCAACAATCAGAGAACATTAAGTTTAAAAGAAATTGAAGAGATGAAAAAAATTTAAAAGCAATTGATTAGCCTAGCTCACCCAAATCAGGGAGACAAACTGGGATCAAAATCAAGTTTCAAGAGGCAAAGTAAAACGGATATTGAGTGGGAGTAAAATGAAGAATTTTAAGTTACAGAGAGCAATTGAAATTAAAATCGAGTTTCAAGAGACATACGTAAAAATAAGGCACAAAACAATGCAAAAGGTTAAGAAGCGACTGCAAAGAATCATCAAATTGAGAAAGCCCATGCCTTTTAGAATATATCAACTGTGAACTAGGCAAACTTTTGAGTCAGAATAGGAGCATTGCCTTGGTGATACGTACTAGGTTAGATTATCTCTAATTCTTGAGTTAAAATTTAAAATTTTTTATTCAAAAAATTTAAGTTTTAACCCAAAACCGTTTTTTTTGTTTCAACCTTGATGGGTTAAATATTTTACCCAAGATTACTAATGAATGACTTTATGATAAATTTTTTCGTAACTTTTTTTAAATTAAAAGATATGTTGACTATTTTAATTTAACTTTTTGAACATTTTAAACTAGAAATATTTATATTCAAATAAATATTAAAAAATCACTAAATCAACGTCATGAAACTTATGGCCATGAAAGAATTTGTTTTAATTGTTTTGGCCATTGGATTTAAATTTAGACCATTCATATTTTTTTTTAACCGTTGAACTTGATCATATTAAATCTTAACCATTAAGTTCAATGAATTTATAATTATAAATCTAAAAAAAATACACATTATTGATGGGCTACTCACCAACTCATGCTGAAATTCTGACTTAAATTTGCTCAAAAAATGAGCTTTGAGTTTTTTTAGTACATCTATACGTTCAAATAAGCCGAGTAATCTAATTTGGTATCGAATACGCTATCCACAATATTAAAACGTAAGACCTCTCACTTCCCAATAAAGAAAAATACTACCAGACCGTAACACTAAGTGACAAATATAAGATTTGAGTTAAAACTCATATTTGGCTTAAGAGTTGGGGCAAATTAGAGTGGGTTTAGAATTCAAAATTTAAGATTTGCTCCTAAAGTTGGAGTCCAAGGTGCTACGGTCTTAGGGTTAAGAGTCCGAGGTACCGAGGGATCAAGTTTAAGTTTCGTGTGTCAGGGTTCTTTAGTCCATATCACGGCCATGGGCAACCTACTCTTAATGCCAAATGCAGATCACAATCGTTCGTAGGTTGAGTCCGAAGCATGGAAGAAAATGCCGATAATATCGGCGAAATATCGCCGATATTATCGGTTTTTCGAGACATGGATATTTTAATTGGTATCCGAATGGTTTTCGGCCAAATATCGCGATATTATCGATAATATTGCGATATTTTGGAAATATCGCGATATTTTTGTGAACTGTGCAATCGGACTCCGAGCCGAACGTCGGAGATGAACGCCGGAGATGGTGTGCCTATTCCCGAGCCGATTTCGTCCCAAAAACCTTGCAAAAACACAATTTTTAACTTCAATTTCACATATAAACTTCAAATTTCACGCATGCAAGAGGTAATAAACGATTCAACATATGTGATGTCGGTTTAGGGGTTAGGGTTTCAATGGAATCTCACCTGAAAACGTGTTCAGCGGCGCACCGCCACAGACGAGAGATCGGAGAAGGGAGAAGAGAGATCGAGAGATCTCTGTGTGTGTGTGTGTGAGTGGGAGAAGGGAGAAGAGAGATCGGAGAATGGAGAAGAGAGATCGAGAGATCTCTGTGTGTGTGTGTGTGTGTTTGGGAGAAGGGAGAAGAGAGATCGGAGATCTGTGTGTGTGTGTGGGGGGGGAGAAAGAAGGGAGAAGAGAGATCGAGAAGGATCGAGAGAGAGAGAGACTGAGGTCGTGGTCTGCGTGTGTGATGTTTGTGTGCGTGCGTTGTGTGCGTGTGTGGTTGCGTGCGTTGTGTCATTTGTGTGTGTGTGTGTGTGTGGGTTCCTCCTGTCAGGAGGACACATGACTCACTCAATATTCCTGACAAGTTTTACAATTATTTTGACAATTTGACAGACTCACTCAGTATTCCCGACAAGTTTTACAATTATTTTGACAATTTGACAGACTCACTTTTACAATTATAATTTGTATTCTTTTCAGACCATGGATGGTGGTTTCATTCAAAACCGTGTGCCGATATTGTTTTAAAAGGTGGAGTATCAGAGCCATTGTGATATTCTTTCAAAGCTGCATTCTTTCAAGAGGTCGAGTATCATAGCCATTCAGAGCCTTTTTGATTATTTTATTTCCCTTACCCCTTTCAAAATCATTCCAGATCCATTCCAGAGCTTGAACACAAAAGGTTCCATATTTAAAGTAAGTTTACAAACTTATATTTATATTCTTATAATTTATACAACAACAAAAAAATTTGTATGAACTCGTATGTTAATTTTTTTAAGTAATTAATACTTGCATGTTAGTTTTTGTAAGTAATTAAGTAATGTTAACAATTACATGTTAATTCTTTTAAGTAATTAATACTTGCATGTTAGTTTTTGTAAGTAATTAAGTAATGTTAACAATTACACGTTAATTTTTTTAAGTAATTAATACTTGCATGTTAGTTTTTGTAAGTAATTAAGTAATGTTAACAATTACATGTTAATTCTTTTAAGTAATTAATACTTGCATGTTAGTTTTTGTAAGTAATTAATTAATGTTAACAATTACATGTTAATTTTTTTTAAGTAATTAAGTAATGTTTAATGTTATTTATTATTTTATTTCCCTTACCATTTTCAAAGCCATTCCAGATCTATTCCAAAGCTTGAACACAAAGGGTTCCATATTTAAGGTAAGTTTACAAACTTATATTTATATTATTGTAATTTATACAACAACAAATAAATTTGTGTGGACTCGTATGTTAATTTTTTTAAGTAATTAATACTTGCATGTTAATTTTTGTAAGTAATTAAGTAATGTTAACAATTACATGTTAATTTTTTTAAGTAATTAAATAATGTTGTATAATTATTCCCTAGGATTATTTTAATATGTTTAATGTTATTTATTATTTTATTTCCCTTACCATTTTCAAAGCCATTCCAGCTCCATTCCAAAGCTTGAACACAAAGGGTTCCATATTTAAGGTAAGTTTACAAACTTATATTTATATTATTGTAATTTATACAACAACAAATAAATTTGTGCTCGTATGTTAATTTTTTTTAAGTAATTAATACTTGCATGTTAATTTTTGTAAGTAGTTAAGTAATGTTAACAATTACATGTTAATTTTTTAAGTAATTAAGTAATGTTGTATAATTATTCCCTAGGATAATTTTAATATGTTTAATGTTATTTATTATTTTATTAATATTAGGTTTTTTTTTTATCAAATTGGATTATTATTCATTAAATTAGATTATTATCAAATTGGATTATTCATTAAATTGGCTTATTATCAAATTGGACTATTCATTAAATTGGATTATTATTAAATTGGATTATTATCAATTTGGATTATTATTCATCACTATGTTTTATATTAGGATTATTTTTAAGATAATTGGATTATTATTCATTAAATTGGATTATTCATTAAATTGGGTTATTATCAAATTGGACTATTCATTAAATTGGATTATTATCAAATTGGATTATTATTCATCACTATGTTTTATATTAGGATTATTTTTTTATCAAATAGGATTTTTATTCATTAATATTAGGTTTTTTTTATTATCAAATTGGATTATTCATTAAATTGGATTATTATTAAAGTGGATTATTATTAAATTGGATTATTATCAAAAAGGAATATTATTCATCACTATGTTTTATATTAGGATTATTTTCATGAAACATAATTATCATCATTTATAGTAGGATTATTTATATTAGGATTATTATCAAAAAGGAATATTATTCATCATTTATATTAGGATTATTTTTTTATCAAATTGGATTATTATTCATTAATATTAGGTTTTATTATTCCATATTATTTTTTTAATTACTTAAATTTTTACAATCATTTTCTTTACTTCATATTTAATTCTTCTGTAGAATAACTTTATTATTTAGGTTCTCTTATATAACCGTCATCACTACTATATTTTTTGGCCAAAAAATATTTGTCTAATTTTCATGAAAAATAAATGTAGGTACATTTACGATGTCGAGTGGAGCTACTAAACGTGATCCAGCTTGGGAACATGGATACCCAATAGACGGAAACAAACATGGCACAATTTGCAAATATTGTGGTCGGGTAATGAAGAGTGACGGAGTGACACGACTTAAGTACCATCTTAGTGGATTAGATCCAGCAAAAAATGTCTAACGATGCGATAATGTCCACCCAGAAGTGAAGGCATTCATCAGCACATTATTAAAAAATAAAAAACAGCAGAAGGAAAAGATAACACAGGGAATGGAAAATATTCGAGCTGGGCTACGGGGAGAAGTCTATGGCCAATAGCTTGACAATGATGATGATGACGATGAGGACGAATGTGATAATGACATGGGACCTGAAGAATGACGCAGTTTGAAACAAGTATTATGTGCCTCCAAACAGTCAGCATGGGAAAAAGAACACCTTCATAAAATTCCTAATAGAGCACAAGGTTCCGGGACAAGTGGTGGTGCACAAATGAGACGGGGAGGCAGTCTTAGAGAATCACAACCAACATCACCAATAGCCCCAAGTTTATATAAGTCATCCAAAGCACGTCAAAAGAGTGTTTGGAGTTATTTCACTGGAGGTAATGTGAAGGAGGGAATGGGGCGTCTAATTAGCAAGTTCTTTATCTATGAAAATGTCCCTGCTGCGAAGGCATCATCACATCATTTCAAAAATATGGTAGTGGGATGTCAACAGGCCGGTGTTGGAGTACAACCTCCCACTCCCTATGAGATAAGAAACAAATATTTGGATATGGAGTATAAAGACATTGGCGAGTATGTTAACAAGTTGAGGTCAAAGTGGGAAACTAATGGTTGCACAATCATGTGTGACGGATGGACCGGCCCGACCAGATTGTCTATCATCAACTTCATGGTATACTCCAAGGGAAAGACAATTTTTTTGAAGTCTGTTGATGCTTCAGACCATATAAAGAATTACAAGTATATTTACAAATTATTGAGGGATGTAATCATGGAGGTGGGAGAGCATAATGTTGTCCAAGTCGTGACCGATAACGGTTTTGCATTTGTCAAAGCTGGAAAAAAAGTTAATGAAGCATCATAATGTGTTTTGGACATCATGTGCAGCACATTGTATTGATCTCATGTTTGAGGCAATGGGGAAGAGAGAGAATGTTGCTACTGTGGTCAAAAGAGCTAGAACGATCACAAATTATATTTACAATCACGGTTGGTTGTTGGCAAAGATACGTGAATTTTGCAAAGGATAAATTATTCGTCCAGCTACCACTCGATTCGCCTACAACTATATTGCATTAGACAGCATACTCAAGAAGAAAGCAGGGTTAAAGCAACTATTCACTAGTGACGATTGGGCCAACCACAATTTGAGCCGCTCAAATACAGGTCGTATGGTGGAAAGTATAGTGCTTGATCATGCTTTTGGACTCAATCAGAACATGTGTGCCAAGTGTTTGAGCCTCTTTACAAAGTTTTACGGATCGTTGACACAGAGGTGTATCCTACTATGGGGGCAGTATATGAGTTGATGCGTGTAGTGAAGGATGAATTGGAAAGAAAACATGGTGCAAGGTGGGTCATAAAGATAATTGAAGACCGATGGTATAAAACATTATACCACGATTTGCATGCAGCAGGTATAAATTATGTCATAATTTTGCAATTCGTTTCTTTAGTTGCATAAGTATTATTTCTCTTATTAGAGTATGTGTTTCTTTGAACAACATATTATTTGAATTTCCGATACCAATACAGACCCGGTGTTGGAGATGATGGTAACCTTATACGTGCTGTACATAATGTATACTCTAAATTAGACCCTGCATCACCAGCAGTTGGCTAATTTGGAAATGAGGTAGACAATTACTTAAATTATAATAATTACTTTGTTGGATTAAACTAACATGATTTATTGAATTCAGCTAACATGATTTAAAGATGCAAGAAGAACTTTTGGAGAACCAACATCAGTTGCTGCTCGAACAAATATGTCTCCTAGTGAGTATAAACATATTTCACTATAAGTTTATAATAGAATTTGTTGGAGTTATTAGGCTTATCAACATTGTTTTTCATTGTAGCTGAATGGTGGATCATGTGTGGGACTGACGCACCAACTGTGAGAAAGTTAGCAATCAAAGTATTATCACAAACAGCTTCCTCATCTGCTTGTGAAAGAAATTGGAGCACATTTGCACTCATACACACAAAGCAAAGAAATAAGTTGGCTCATAGTAGCTTGGAAAAATTAGTTTATTGCTACTACAACATGAAGCTTCAAATTCGAGATAAGGAAGCAGAAATAGATCATGTCGACCGTGGGGACCCACTAGATGTGTTTGATATTGTTGGTGAAGATGATGATACAGAGAGTAACCAACTTTTTCAATGGATTAGACCTCTTCATCTAGATGATGATGAAGGCAACCCAGCTCCCAGAGTTGCTGAAGAAGCACATAATGAAAGGATAAATGTAGAAAGAGTATTAGAGGAGGAGGTGAGATCTAGCAGCACTGACTCTTTGGAAGAACCTTTGCGCCCAACACCAAGAAACACTGGAATTCCACCTTCTTCCAATCCTACACAACCACAACATCGTGCTGATACTAATGATAGCTCTAGTACAAGATCAAGAGACTCACCTACCACCGGAGGTGGGAATGATGAATGACATAGTGGAGCTGGATGTAGTGATGGTGGATATGGAAACTATTATGGACCACCCCCTCCCGGATATATGAGCCCCTTCACTGGTGAGGCAAACTTCACGCATGCAACACAGGATGATGACCATGGCAGTAGGCCCATGGCAGTAGGCGAGCAGGACCAGGAATTGGTGCCATAGGGAAGGACTATATTCGCAGAGAAAGAGGCAAGGGGATTTTGTCAAGTCAAGAAGATGACTCGTTATCTAGAACTTCAGACTCTGTTGGATTGGAAAGTAGTAACTATGGTTATACTCATAACCAACCATTTCCCTACCCTTCATATCTCAATCCTGTTGGGATGGAATCGAGCGACTCATGGAAACAATCCCAGACTCAATCTTCAAATGATTTTTCTTATGGACAACCTCAACCAATCTCGGATCCATATGGGTGGCATGTTAACAATTACATGCAAAACCATTTTGGAGATTTATCATTTGATAACTACTCTTCACAATACACTCATTCTACACGTAGAGATGATGAAGATAGTAAAAATATTGTACTAATTCATTATATATAAATGATTATGATGTGTTTAGACTTCTTTCATTAATTACTACATATTTTCTACACTCACAATGTTTGTCAGCTCGCTATATAATCAACTTGATAATGTTAAATCCATCATGCAATGCATTTCTTTCTAATTTTTTGTGATAAACTAATAGATAATTACTAAATAAACATCCTACAAAATTTCAATAAAAATTTCCAAGTTTTTCTTACAATTTCCGTGATTTCCATGTAATTTTTATCGATATTTCCATCGATATTTCTGTGTTTTCGGACTACCGATATTTCCGATATTACCGATATTTTCTTCCTTGGTCCAAAGCAATGGTGACCAGGACTTGAGTCCCGATTGCTGGTCCTAATTTTAAAATTTTGAGTAAAAAAAGTAAGAACTTTAAGAATTTAAGGTGAAGTTCAGGAATGTGGGAACATCTGAATGCATAAAACCTTAGAAAAAGGAAAATGCCAGAATCTCAACTCCCAATCAATCGATCTCGGCAACGTACAGCACTGAAAGCCCTACTGCATTTAGAACATCAGAGACTCTAATTTGTTGCCTTTCCAAACCCCAATTAAATAACACCAACTACAATTAACTTCAAATTATGGATATAAATTTGGATGTGGGAACATACGAATGCATAATAGCTGCGCAACAGTGAAAAAACTCCATCGGGAGGGTCCCTTTAGGGTCTTCCTTCTGAAGGTTTAGTTGGGTTTATGATAATTTGAAGGTTTAGGGCACGTTTGTTTGACAGGATTCGCTGGGACTGGACTGGACTAGACTATAGTCCAGTGTTTGGTGGGTACCGGGATTAGCTTTAATGAGCTTAGGTGGGATTCGCTAGGACTAAGGGGGGGCTTAGCCGTTCTTCACGAGGGATCCCAAATTCGGGCGGACTCGTAAGCCAGAGAAATCGCGTCTTCCCACATCTCACATCCCACATCGTCCTCATCTCTGCGTCTGCCCTCGTCGTCGTCCTTGCCGTGCTCCCACATCGTCCTCACGCTCATCGTCGTCCTTGCATCTGGTCGCTGTCATCTGCCTCTAGTCGGTAAGCTTCGAATCTTGGATTTTTTTTCGTCGATTTGTGTGGATTTGTTTGTGATATTAACTGAGGTTTATTTGATTTTGTTGTTTTGGGTTTGAGAAATTCATAATATACAAGTGGATTTGCAATTGAACAAATTAGGGTTTTGTTATTTAGGTGAAATTGAGATTAGAATTTGGGGTTTTCATAAGATGAAATTGAGATTAGTCTCAGGTGTGTGCTCTCTGTGTGTGTGTTTGTGTGTACCGAAAAAAATTTGTCTGTGTGTTTGTGTGTGTGTGAGTGTGTTTGTGTGTGTGTGTGTGTATGTAATCTGTGTAACCTGTGTAATATCTGTGTGTGTGTGAGTTGTGTGTGTAAAATGTGTGTGTAATCTATCCGTGTGTGTGTGTGTAACCTGTGTTATTTGCAGTGTGTGTGTGTGAGTTGTGTGTGTAAAATGTGTGTGTAATATGTCCGTGTGTGTGTGTAATCTGTTTTTGTGTGTATGTGTGTGAGTTGTGTGTGTAAAATGTGTGTGTGAGTGTGAGTGTGAGTGTAAGTGTTTGTGTGTGTGTGTGTGTTTGTGTGTGAGTGTGAGTGTAAGTGTGAGTGTGAGTGTAAGTGTAAGTGTGAGTGTGTGTGAGTGTGAGTGTGTGTGCAGTGTGTGTGTGTATGCAGTGTGTGTGTGTGTGTGCAGTGTGTGTGTGAGTGTGTATGCAGTTTGTGTGTGTGTGTGTGCAGTGTGTGTGTGAGTGTGTATGCAGTGTGTGTGTGTCTATGCAGTGTGTGCAGTGTGTGTGTGTCTATGCAATGTGTGCAGTGTGTGTGTGTGGGCGCAGTGTGTGTGTGTGTGTGTATGTATGCAGTATGTATGCAGTGTGTGTGTGTGTGCAGTGTGTGTGTGTGTGTGCAGTGTGTGTGTATGCAAGTATGTATGCAGTGTGTGTGTGTGAGTATAAAAACAGAGTGTGTGTGTGAGGGTAAGAGTGTGTTGCACTCTGTCCCCGTGTGTGTGTGTGTGTCACTGTGTTCAGTGTGTGAGTGTGAGTGTGTGTGAGTGTGAGTGTGTGTGCAGTGTGTGTGTGTATGTAGTGTGTGTGTGTGTGCAGTTTGTGTGTGTGTGCAGTTTGTGTGTGTATGCAGTGTGTGTGTGTGTGCAGTTTGTGTGTGTGTGAAATTTGTGTGTGTATGCAGTGTGTGTGTGCAGTTTGTGTGTGTGTGTATGTGTGTGTCCAGTGTGTGTGTGTGTGTGACTGTGTTCAGTGTGTGAGTGTGAGTGTGTGTGCAGTGTGTGTGTGTGTATGCAGTGTGTGTGTGTGCAGTTTGTGTGTGTGTGTGTATGTATGTAGTATGTATGCAGTGTGTGTGTGTATGTATGCAGTATGTATGCAGTGTGTGTGTAAGTGTGAGTGTGAGTGTGAGTGTGAGTGTGAGTGTAAGTGTAAGTGTGCAGTGTGTGTGTGTGTGTTTGTGTGTGAGTGTGAGTGTGTGTGTGTTTGTGTGTGAGTGTGAGTGTGAGTGTGAGTGTGTGTGAGTGTGTGTGCAGTGTGTGTGTATGCAGTGTGTGTGTGTGTGTGTGTGTGCAGTGTGTGTGTGAGTGTGTATGCAGTTTGTGTGTGTGTGTGCAGTGTGTGTGTGAGTGTGTATGCAGTGTGTGTGTGTCTATGCAGTGTGTGCAATGTGTGTGTGTCTATGCAGTGTGTGCAGTGTGTGTGTGTGTGCGCAGTGTGTGTGTGTGTGTATGTATGCAGTATGTATGCAGTGTGTGTGTGTGTGTGCAGTGTGTGTGTGTGCAGTGTGTGTGTGTGTGTGTGCAGTGTGTGTGTATGCAAGTATGTATGCAGTGTGTGTGTGTGAGTATAAAAACAGAGTGTGTGTGTGAGGGTAAGAGTGTGTTGCACTCTGTCCCCGTGTGTGTGTGTGTGTCACTGTGTTCAGTGTGTGAGTGTGAGTGTGTGTGAGTGTGAGTGTGTGTGAGTGTGAGTGTGTGTGCAGTGTGTGTGTGTATGTAGTGTGTGTGTGTGTGCAGTTTGTGTGTGTGTGCAGTTTGTGTGTGTATGCAGTGTGTGTGTGTGCAGTTTGTGTGTGTGTGCAATTTGTGTGTGTATGCAGTGTGTGTGTGCAGTTTGTGTGTGTGTGTATATATGCAGTGTGTGTATGTGTGTGTCCAGTGTGTGTGTGTGTGTGACTGTGTTCAGTGTGTGAGTGTGTGTGCAGTGTGTGTGTGTGTATGCAGTGTGTGCGTGTGTGTGTGCAGTGTGTGTGTGAGTGTGTATGCAGTTTGTGTGTGTGTGTGCAGTGTGTATGCAGGGTGTGTGTGTAGTGTATGCAGTGTGTGTGTGTAAGTGTAGTGTATGTAGTGTGTGTGTGTGTGTGTGCAGTGTGTGAGTGTGAGTGTGTGTGTGTGCAGTGTGTATGCAGGGTGTGTGTGTAGTGTATGCAGTGTGTGTGTAAGTGTAGTGTATGTAGTGTGTGTGTGTTTGTGTACTGTGTGTGCAATGTGTATACAGTGTGTGTGTTTGTGTACTGTGTATGCAGTGTGTGTGTATGCAGGGTGTATGCAGTGTGTGTATGTATGTATGCACTGTGTGTGTACTTGCAGGGTGTGTGTGTAGTGTATGCAGTGTGTGTGTGTAGTGTATGTAGTGTGTGTAGTGTATGCAGTGTATGTAGTGTGTGTATGTATGTACTGTGTTTGCAGTGTGTATGTATGCAGTGTGTGTGTAGTGTATGCAGTGTATGTATGTACTGTGTTTGCAGTGTGTATGTATGTACTGTGTATACAATGTGAATGTTTTGTATTGTGTGGGGTTGATGCTGAATTGCAATTTGTTGTGGTTGTTGGTTGCAGAGAAGAGGAGCATAAACGGAAGGCTAAGGCTAAGGCTACTGCATTACAGGTGTCCTTTAATTTCCCTTTTCACATGCAATGCCTAGCAATGATAGCAATCCTCATACTAGTGTTCTTAGACAAATGTTTATAGATGTATAAGAGTAGAACATTTTGAATATGATGCCTCGGGTTAATGAAAACTTTTTTTTTTCAACGCCATATGTATATTTGTTGCCTCGGGTTAATGATTTAGTTAATTTGTTTTTTGTTTTTTGTTTTTGTTTGGATAGATATGGATCGAAGGAAGCTTTTATTGATCTTATTGTTAGAGATGTCTTATTTGGAAACAATTTGTATTTGTACGATTCTTGTGGTGATGATGCTACGTGGCAAACAGAGACATGTTGAACGACCCACATTGACTAACCGTTCACTTATTAGACGAGAGATTAGTTTGTGTTATCTGAATGGTATAATAGGGAATACTGATACTGAATGTGTTAACGAATTGAGAATGGATAGAAGGACTTTTGGCATATTATGCGACTTACTTCGTCAAGATGGGAGGGTAAAAACTGATGGTTTGGTGTCTGTAGAGGAACAGGTGTGTATGACTTTACAAATATTAGCACATCATACTAAGAATCGTAGTGTTGGCGGTAGATTTTATAGGTCGGGAGAGACTATAAGTAGGTATTTCAATAGCGTATTGCAAGGAATTTTGCGATTACAAGGTTTCCTACTAAAAGTCCCACAGCCTGTGCCTATTGATTCTACAGATGCTAGGTGGCGATGTTTTAAGGTATGATGAGAAATATTTTTCATTTTCCTTAAGCTTTAACTCTTCATTCCCTTTGTATAAATTAACAAAAAGTTTTTTATTTTTTATTTTTAAGAATTGCTTGGGAGCATTGGATGGAACACACATTGATGTGCATGTACCTGAAATTGACAAACCAAGATACCGAACAAGAAAGGGTCGAGTCGCAACTAATGTGTTAGGTGTGTGTTCAGGAGATATGCAGTTCATATATGTGTTTCCGGGGTGGGAGGGTTCCGCATCAGACTCTAGAGTGCTACATGATGCAATTAGTAGGCCTAATGGTTTTAAGGTACCAGCGGGTAAGACTATTACTTAGTCTCAACTTTCTAAGTTAGGTTTAGTTCTGTTTGTCAACTACAAAACACTAATAAGGTCTGTTTTTTTTTTTCATTAGGTTGTTATTACCTTGTAGATGGTGGTTATACAAATGGTGAAGGATTCCTTGCACCCTATAGAGGAATACCTTATCATTTATCTGAATGGGAGGGACGAACACCTTCTAATAAGGAAGAATATTTTAACATGAAGCATTCTAAGGCAAGGAATGTAATTGAACGCTGTTTTGGCTTGCTAAAAGGAAGGTGGTCGATACTAAGGAGTCCATCTTTCTATCCGATAAGGACACAAGGTCGAATAATTACCGCTTGTTGCCTACTACACAATCTTATTAGGCAAGAGATGTCAGTAGATCCAATGGAGAATTTGCCAATAATAGAAGATGGACAAAATACAGAAGAAGGTGAATATGTTGGTAGTGTTCAATCATCGGACCAGTGGACTGCAATGAGGAATGATATGGCTGAGGAAATGTATAATGAGTGGAGAGCAATTAGGAACCAGCAACCGAACTAGCTATATGTTTTAATGATAACATTTTATTTTAGTATTCCTTTTTATCATGCATTTGTTAGATATTAGCACAATGATTGGATGGTATGCAAATTAATTGGATATTATGCAAGTTGATTGGATATTATGCAAGTTGATTGGATATTATGCAAATTGATTATTTGTATGGTATTTTCCTTCATTAAAATATTTTTTGTTTAGGTATGGATAACGAAAATATTTTGAATGCTACTCAAGAGCCAAAAGGAAGAAGGCGTAAATGGGAAGCATTTGAGGAAGAAGTATTACTAGGAGTTCTTGAGGATTTTGTTGCTCGGAAGCAACGGTGTGACACCGGTGCTTTCAAACAAGGTACTTTGGTTGAAATAGCAAAAGCTGTCAATGTTTTATGTCCTCATTCAAATATAAAGGCAAATCCACATATTGAGTCCAAGTTGAAGAAATGGAAAAAAACATATAGTATGGTCGTTGACATGATAAACACAAGTGGATTTGCATGGAATGATGTCAAAAAGTGCGTTGAAGTTGACAGTGATGACGCATGGCAAACTTATGTGCAGGTTCATATCCTATTTTATTTATGCATTAGTTATATTCTTGCTCCTATATTTGTTACGCATGCTAAATTTTAGTTTTGCTATGTTGATATAATCTTAGAGAAATAAAGAAGCCGATGGATGGAGAAGCAAACCTTTTCCACTGTTTGATAGATTTGCATATATATTTGGAAAAGATCGGGCTACGGGTAATGTAGCCGAAACCCCTGCTCAAATGGTGGAGGAACAAAGTCATGATCATGTTGGTGAAAGTGATATTGGAGGTGATAATTTTGTTTCTTCAATGAACCAACAAAGCCAACAAAGCACCCCATCTGAAAATAGCCAAAGAAAGAGGAAAAGAGCTGTGGGAAGTTCAAGTGATGGAACCGAGGCAATTATCAGTGGACTGAAAGATTTTTATGTTGAAAGTGGGAAGAGGATGCAAATGGTAACTGAAGCTTTAGTTCAAGGTACTGCAGATCATACTGACATAGCTAATGAACTTGAAGCAATGGGTCTCTCTCCTATGGATCAAATTGATGCATTGTCTCTTATTTTGGATAAACCAAAAAATGTGGGAGTGTTCAGGGCAATCAAACCGGAACTCAAGAAAGTGTTCGTCCAAAGACTTTTAAGAGACAACGCAAGCGGATGAGGATTTTGGCTAATGTTAACATGGATGTATTTTATTAACGTTAACATGGATGTATTTTATTAATCATACAGTCTTATGTTATGACTTATAACTTAGCTTTGCACTAGTATTTTGGCTTATGTTAACTAGCCATTTTGTAAATTATGGAGATCTATTTTGGCTAATGTTAACTAATGTTAACTAGGATTTTCTAAATTATGGAGATCTTATGTACTTGTATTTGTTGAAGTTGCATGTATTGGCCACTATTATTTTTCTTCTGTTGGGTGATAGAGTTTAAATCAAGCTACATTTGCAAATTAAACCCAATTCTATTAGCAGGTAATAGAAACAAAACAATTGTCAATTTTTTTTAAGATTCATAATATACATGGCAAAAATATGCTCCAATTAACCCATATCATGAGATTTGTAGCATTACTCTATTACACAATGACAAAAATTTGTAGTCCTAGTCTAAGCAAACACAAATCTGGTGAACAGTACTGTTTTTCTTATCCTGCTTCTTAGTCCGAGACTGCACCAAACGCTTCACTAAGTTAGTCCAGCTTAGTCCAGTCTAAGCCAGTCCAGCTTAGTCCCGGCAGCTAGTCCAGTCCGAGACAGTCCGGCGCAACAAACGCAAGTGAACTAATTTCAGCAATAAACAAGATATATATAATGATGGAAAGCAAGTCAGACAATTCCAAATGCCTCAAATAATTGAGTTCATGAAAAAAGATTTCTCCTTTTTTCACACATCTAATTGAATCATCACTCTTGCCAAATCCCACTTCCAACTCAAACAAATTCATCAAATAAATTCCAAAAAAAACCCCCAAACAGGATTCAGATTTAAAATGTTACCCACCTAAGATGGAGACATTTACAAATTAACAGTTTACCAAATGGGCCAGAAGCACCCCAATTGGCTGAAACACCCAGAATCAAATAGCATGGAAACAATCTGCATTTAGAACATTAGAGACTCTTCCAATAAAATTACACAAATACAATTAATTTGAATTTTAATTAGGATGTGGGAACATCTGAATGCATAAACCTTATGGAAGTAAAAGGCAAATGCCAGAATCTCAGTTCCCATCTTCTTATCGGCAACGTACAGCACTAATTACGCTATCGAAACAAGCGAATCAGAGACTCTAATTTGTTGCCTTTCCAATCACCCAACCCAACAAATTCCCATGCTTTCTCAATAACCCAAATTACCCAATCGAAAAACAAAACAAAACACAAATCAACACAAAAATTTCAGATATTATGAATAAAAAAAAAGGCTCAGAGTGTAAAGTTGGCATCAACAAGCCCGAAATCCAGAGCTCTCAAAGTTTGATGGTACACAGATTTAATCATCACTGCCTCTCTTCGCCAAAAAACTACCAAAAATTTGGACAAATTAAAATACTTTATTAAAAGGGTAAGAGGAGGCCTCAGAGGCTAGTGATTGAATCATCAAAGATACCAAAATATCTCGGATGGTACGGACAATACAATATCAAAACATCACAGGCCAATTTCATCACCACAAAAATGAAAAAAAAATAAAAAATTAAGAGAGAGACACAGAGGGTTAGAGGAGGCCGGAGGTATGCTTTGCTGTGATGATGGATGAGAGCCTGGAGGCGGGTTTAAATACTAGTGAGGAGAAAGAATCGAAACCCTAGTTGTGCCAATTTACCATGGTGACCTTGGTTTTGTTGTGAAGCCCATGGAAATCTCAAGGAACTTAAAGCCCATCTTACACAATGGTGGCCCAAAGTGCTTTTATTGGAACTTGGGATATGAAGGTTGGTTCGTGAGTTTTGGTATTCCTTTGATTAGTTCGCTTCCATGTAGCTATTCCCTTGGTTTGGTGATATTCCTCTTTAAAAGGTTTGTTACCAAGCTGACGCTAAATTTCCAAGAAATCAACATAAGGGTCTAAATCAATACTCTGTACAAAACCCATGAACAAAACGCAAAACCCATTATCCAAAACACAACCAAAAATCTAATCTGCAGAAACGAAAAGTAATCAAAATGAAAGAAGAGGTGGAAGGAAATCAGAGCTTACCAGAGAGAGAGTGGTGGAGTTCAGTAAAGTTTTTGAGGGAAGAAGATGAGGGAGATAACCAGAGCCAGAAGGAAGGAGCACATGCTGCACATCGATCTCAGTCTCAGAGAGCAATGGCGTGTGAGGCAGCGAGAGAAAGTGAGGAACGTGAGGGCTGACGGCTGAGGTCCTGAGGTTTTGGATTAGGGCTATTGAAATTACACAAAAATCCTTACTAACGGGTGTTAACGGGTGGTTAACGGGTTTCGCGGGTTCACCCAAACTGACCCGTTATGTAACGGGTGACTAACGGGTTGACCCGTTAACCACCCACCCGAATACTAATTTTAACGGGTCGGGTCGGGTCGGGTTAACGGGTTGGGTTAAAAATGCTAGGCCTACCCCTACTCACAAACCAAACGCCACCTAACTGATTGTCTTTCTTATTATTTCCAAACGATTCAACTTAGAGAACGAAAAATAGTGTCGAATCTTATTCATTTTGTGCGTGACTTGATACATTAATTGGCCCTTAGGTTACGCTCTCGTGTTCCAAGGAACCTCTGAGACATGAAAGTGTTGTGAGTTGTTTACTGCTTGTTTGGCAAGCAACGAAGAGGTTGAATGAGAGATTTCACTCGTGGGAAGGCAGATAAATGACTCAAGTTTTCCCTCTTCATCTGGATAAATTGTTGGATGTAAAAATTTAACCGTTACGTGATTTAACGGAGAATGTGACACAGAACCAAGCGCAATAATGTTTTAGGATTCAATCTGTGACCGCGTGACTCTTGCCTCGAGAAACTTCTCCTTTATTCAAACATTTGGGAAGAGCTTAGCATATCATAGTTGGTGTGTTAGTGATTGATTCGTCAAATAATATAATTGACACCAAGGAATGCGCAAATACTCACTATTAACAAAAATAAATGCCACATAGGAAAGGTATTCCATAAAGTTCTACAAACATTGGTTGTACAAGCAAATAGCAATAACAAAATGAATGCACAACCCGCCGGTTATTTAAAAAACTTCGGTCTGCACATAGCTCTACAAGTTACTACCATCTTCACTACCGCTGTCATCGTTATCATACACTGTTCTTGTGTTCCGGCCTGTGAGTGAACTCAAAATCTATATGCACAAAAGCCCGTTCCACTTCAGGGAGTTGCTCAAGCTTCTCTTGGAGAGTCTCGCCAATGTTGTGCGCTTTGTTCAGTAGCATGTCTTCTGGCAAGACAATGTCAACCTCCACAAAGTAATGGGAACCAAATGTGTACGCCCTCACTGTATCAATGTGCTCGATCTCTTCGTGGTGGTTCCATATCAAGTATGTCAACTTTGCCAAAAAGTCGGGTGGTGCTGTTCTTCCAATTAGCGCATGTACATTCTCCAAGACTGTCTTTGTCCACGTATTAATGGTATATAGTGCTATCTGCATAATGTGTTCGAGAATGAAGTTAACATTACAACAACAACAAAGTCTTTTCCCACTAAGTGGGGTTGGCTAGAGAATGAAGTTAACATTAATGATTAAAAAGTACAGCAGATCAGCAGGAGCGAAAATGGTAAATGAAGAACTTACTATAATAGCACCAGTAGGATCAATCCACCAGAAGAACCGGACAGCTAGGACTGCTGCTGCTAAACCAACTGAATTAGTAATGACATCGAAAAAATGGTCTTGTGCATAGGCCCGTACAATTTCATTCTTAAATCTACGACAGTAGACCATGAGCACAAACTTCACTACTGTGACTGAGACCATGATGCCGATCATCCAATTCTCCTGCGTACGATTCATTTTTGCAGGCGGTGACTGCACCCACAAAATGATACAAAGGATACAGCAGCAACATTAATTACAAAACAAGCTAAATTAAGATCTACAACGTAACCATATATTTACACCAAATAATTGCATATAGGACCATGAACTCCGTTCATTTGATGAAGAAAAAAAGACCTAGGGATGTCAAATAGACCTATCTGTTGTTTCTGATTTACATGAAATCCAGTTTTAACTGTCAGCACTAGGATGACCATAAAAACTAGCTAGAATGCAGCAAGTGAAATGTGAGGACATAATTAGACAATTGTTTTTACATAACGAAGCAACTGCGGCCAGAAGAAAAAAGATCAGACAGAAATAGTCTAAGAAACCATCCCCAGGATTGAGATTCAAAATATCAGTTCCAAATAACACTGAAAATCTAATGTTTTGCTTCCACAAAAACATAATAGAAGACAATTAAAAGGGAACACCGGAACATATCAGAGCTTTCTCAGAACCCATAAAACAGTCTGAAACCTGGCCAGATGTCTTCTTAGTCCAACTTCAAAGATGGGGTGCGAAGAAAAATATAGAAAAAGGTGTCACCTGCCTGTGAGATGAGCTCCCGACCACACTCAATCAATATTTGCAGTCCAAGAGTAGCCATAACAGATGCAAAGACAATGATACCCTGCATGATCAAACACAATTAAAGATATACACACAAAAAATAATATGGCGAATCAAGCCGGACAAGAGATCCAATTGGAGAACACAGAAAATATGCAGCTCCAATTCATCCACTCATTGTGGGAACGAAGACCCAACTATTTCCAAAATTACCATTGTTATCAAGCTTGATAACTTACCACTGGTTGCATACGTTTCTTCCCAATAGGATAGCGAAACTGGTTGGAATTTTTCATGGCATTAGCAGTGAACCACAAAATAAAGCCAGATAAGAGATCCAAGAGGGAATCCAAGGTAGAGGCAATAACTGCCAATGATCTGCTCATAATTGAAGCATAAACTTTTGCGGCAAAAAGAAGCAAATTAGCTACGTTTGATGCATGAACTGCCATCCGCTCCCTCTTCGCTAGCTGCTTCATTTGATCCTGAGAAGAAATGTATGCAAAAGACACGAGTTTAATTGAGAAATTTGTCATTCCAAGAAATTTCATGCTGTGAGAAACAACTCATTAACCAGACTTGTGCACTTATATGTCTAATGTAGAGAAAATAAAATTCAAGGATAACAAACTGCTAAGACTTGGCAGCTTCTGTGCCCTCCCCCTCAAAATATAACTACAACGCATTTAATTCCACAAACTGAAAATAAAGAAGTACGAAAATAAAATTCAAATATCCAAATCTCAATACAAAGAGAGGGATAACATACAAATTGAACAAACCTCTGTAAGACTTGCAGGCAACCAACCCTCTTCAGTCATGGTCTCCATCTCACTGAACCCTTCAAGAAGCCTTTCTTGTTGCTTGTAATATTCTTCAACCTTGAACTCTTTCCCTGAGTTTAAAAGCCAAAAGTGTCCTAAATTTATCATTATTGATAAAACCATTACAGGTTAATTCAACATGAGGCCCATAAAGTTCAACAAAATATATCAAGCAATTAGTATGGGAAAATTTGATGGAACACAAAATTATTCACGAAAAATATGCAAAGGAACTCATTAGACAAGTTCAAGGTCAATTAAAGTACATGACTTGCAAACTTGGAAAGAAAAAAAAAAAAACCAAATTATAAATCATGTCAAAATATCACAACGTTCATCTTTCGATGATCTCCCCAAGCACAGAATAAATTATTTGCAAACTACAAATGCCAAAATATAAAAGACAAGCCAGTGCAGATAACACACTGAACATCCAAAATTAGTAATCACCCTTTAATTAATTCACTCTTAAGATTTTCCACTTTAACAAGAATCTTGGGTTAGGTCCAAACTAATTCTCTCTGCTTGAGAGACCTTTCTCACCACCGCTTGTGTGAGGGTTCCACTTCCGATCAAATCCGATGCCGCCGACCCTAGCTGTGGCTGGGGTCGGTGGTTGTGCTTTCTTTGTAATGTTGTCTTCCTTTTTGCTGTTTTTCCCGTGCTCTCCTTTCCGATCTGCCCCATTTCTTCATACCCCCATCGGCATTTCTCCTTGCTCATCTCTGCTCCTATCTGCAGCCGCTTCAAAACCGCGATTTGTTGTGGTACTTCGAGATGGTGTGTAGAGTTCCGGTGTTCCCACCGGCTCGGGGTGTTCAACACCACCACCTTTTCACTGTCTGCCTTTGTTGGCATTGTTGCTCGTGGAATCCCACGGGCTTCCTTTACATGGTTCTTGGTTCTCGTCTGTGTGGCTGTGTTCGGACAGGTGCTCCTGGTTGGATGTTGCAACGGTGAGGCGTCGGTTGGTTGATGGCGAGGGTTTGTGCTGGTAGGGATGCTCGGCGGCGGGTGCTGCAAGGGAAGCTTTGGTTTTCTTTTGTTGTATTGTAGAGCTTGGGCATTTACTGTTTGTTGGGTCTTTTGGGCCTGTTTTGTTTTTGTTTATGCTTCTGTATCTTTGGACCTTGTATTGTTCCTTTGTGTTTGGTAATGAAATTGACCCACTATCCTTTCCAAAAAGAAAAAAAGAAAAAAAAGAACAGAACAACCCTGTTTTTATTTTCTGCACACAATCCAAATCTTCCAAAAAGTTTGAATCTTTCAAGTTTGAATCCTCTTAAAATTATGCATTAAGAAAAATAATTAATACCAAATCACCAAAGAGCCCAAGAACAAAGTGAATTTTGCAGATAAACCCCACGATTCAATCTTTACTTAATACGATCAAGATTACTAACATTGCATGCAATACAAACACAAAGAAGGAAACAGGTAAGAAAGAAAACGACGAACAGAACCCTTACTGGGGGCGCAGAGGCGACGGAAAGCGAAACGACTCCGTCCACTGTCATGGTCGTCACCACTAGTACCGCTCTGCTGGGGCAGCCGGAACTCCTTAACATCGAGTCTCCACGGTGTGTTTCCGTCCGGCTGTACGGTGTCGTCTTGTGAGACCGGAAGCGGTTCAGTCCGGCCTCCGGAAGTAGGCGAACTAATCTCCATTGTTGTTGGGGATTTTGCCGACGTAACTTCTCCGGAAATTTCCAACTTAATAAGATATGTAACCAGCCCGGCTTTATAAGTGGACTGAATTATTATGATCTCGTTTGGACGTGTTTTAAAATGACTGAAAATATTTTTAATAAAAATATTTTTTAAATCAGTCCTTGGTAAAAATGGTAATAAATCCTGGAAAAAAAACACTTAAATGCTTCCTTGAAGAAACACATAACTGGTGCTTCTCATTGGAACTCAAAAATATTTTCTCTAAAAGTGTTTTCAGTCATTTTAAAAGCACATCCAAACGAGTTATATATAAGTTTATCGTTGAGAACTTTATACGTCTATATTTATTTAGAAGCTTTTAAAATTAAAATAATAGTTCAAAAAGGTCAATATCACTACTAAGGAGAGAGATTCGAACTCGGGACTGCAAGTATAATTCTACTTTTTTGAACTAAATAAATTATAATTTCAAAAACAAAAAGAATTAATCAAGTTATCATTATGGTAGCGTCAGCGCTTTTGATGAAAATGTTTTTTAAACTAATCATTGATAAAAATTTGGGCGAATTTTGAATAAGCACTGTAAACACTTTAAGTTATTGTAAAAGAATTTTCCTTCATTTATAAGGGTTTGATTTCAAATTTGGGAACTTTAACGAAAAGCACCCGGTACTATTCACTTTAACGAAAAACCACATTTTTACACTAAAAAGTCAATCCTGGTACTATTCACTTTACCTTTTATTTTGTCCTTATCATTAAAACTCAAAGTTTTCAAGCTATTTTCATTAGTTTTCCATTCAAATTTTCCTAAGCTATAATATTTAAAGAGAAAGTTGAAAATAGCCCCAAAAATATACATCACTAAGAAGCAAGGCCACACAAACCGTTAGGCGGCACAAACATACATAAAACACAACTTAGCCGAGAAGGAAACTACCGTTGGCTCAGCTCCAAGGTGGAAAAAAGGCACACTCGTCCAAGCCATCTACGGTATCACCGTTGGCTCATCTAGTTTATGGTATTTCTTTTCTTAATATCGAAAGAAGTAAAGTGTTATTTTGAACTCGCACACTTGGTAATGATTGTAATGTGGAACACGAACAAACAAAACTATTAGAAGTGTGGTCGTTGTATAGCTCGTAGAGGTATCAAACTATTTTCACTTGTAAATTTGAAATTTTAGATTTGACTCAAATGCATGAAGAGTTTGATAACTATCATGACTGACTCATTGTATAGCTTGTAGGGGTAGCATCAAATTGATCGATTCAAACTGTTTTGGACGGTTAATTTGGTTTTGATCAAGAATAAAATAAAATACAATTTAAAAATCAAACCAAACCAAACAAACCATATATTTTAATTATTAATTTAATTTATTCAGAGGTCTTCCTAAACACATTATAAGTGTCAACATATTATAATTGTAATGAGAACTTCACAAATTTTGTTTCTGGGAACTCACATGAGAACTTCATAGGGGGTCACCCATCCTGGGAATGCTCTAACCCGAACTCGCTTAACTTCGGAGTTCTGATGGAACCAGAAACCAGTGAGTTCCCAAAAAGCCTCGTGCTATATGGAGGTGGGTATGTACATATAAGGTACATCACACCCTCTCCGTCGGGCGATGTGGGATGTTACAATCCACCCCCCTTAAGGGCCTGACGTCCTCGTCGGCACACTCGCACCACACGATAAAGTGGCTCTGATACCATTTTGTCACATCCCAATCTCGACTCCACCGTAGCATGATATTGTCCGTTTTGGGCCTTGGCCACACTCTCACTGTTTTATTTTTGGGAACTCACACAAGAATTTCCCAGGAGGTCACCCATCATGGGAATGCTCTCACCCGAACTCGCTTAACTTTGGAGTTCCGATGGAACCCAAAGCCAGTGAGTTCCCAAATGCCTCGTGCTATATAGAGGTGAGCATGTAGATATAAGGCACATCACTCCCTCTCCCGTCGGGCGATGTGGGATGTTACACATTATAAGTGTCAACATATTATAATTGTAATGACTATTAACAATTACAATATTTATTTGTATCTTATGCGTATGTGAGTTTGTAACTAATAAGTCATTTGCTAGCGTCAGATTTTAGTTAATTGAATCTTAGTCTTAGTCAGTGTTTTAAAAATGAGCCCCGAGGCGTGCCTAGGCGACTTTGAATGCGGGGTGATGAAATTGCATCTGTCCAATGAGAGTAGGCGAAAACTCGCTAAACGTGGCTAAGGTGCACCTAAGGCGGTTAATTGGGCGTCAATTTTCGTGTAAGAGTTACCTGAATCTAAAAATCTTTCTGTTGAATTTGAAAGTTTGATCATCTCCATGGCGGAAAAAATGCATGCTTGTCCAAGCCATCTGCGGCATCACCGTTGGCTCATCTAGTTTATGGTATTTCTCTTCTGAATATCGAAAAAACTAAAGCGTTAATTTGAACTTGCACACTTAATGGTAATGATTGTAATTTGGAACACGAACAAACAAAACTATTAGAAGTGTGGTCGTTGTATAGCTTGTAGAGGTATCAAATTATTTTTACTTGTAAATTTGAAATTTTAGCTTTGACTCAAATGCATGAAGAGTTTGATAACTATCATGACTGACTCATTGTATAGCTTGTAAGGGTAGCATCAAATTGATTGATTCAAACTGTTTTGGGCGGTTGATTTGGTTTTGATCAAGAATAAAATAAAATACAATTTAAAAATCAAACCAAACCAAACAAACCATATATTTTAATTATTAATTTAATTTATTTAGAGGTCTTCCTAAACACATTATAAGTGTAACATATTATAATTGTAATGACTATTATAAGTGTTGACAATTAGTGTATTTATTTGTAATTTATGCTTATGTGAGTTTGTAACTAATAAGTCATTTGCTAGCGTCAGATTTTAGTTAATTGAATCTTATTTTTAGTCAGTGTTTTAAAAATGAGCCCCTAGGCGTGCCTAGGCAACTTCTGATGCAGGGCGGTGAAATCACATTTGCCCAATGAGAGTAGGCGAAAACTCGCCTAAATGTGGCTAAGGTGCACCTAAGGCGCTCAATTGGGCGTCAATTTTTGTGTAAGAGTTACTTGAATCTAAAAATCTTTCTGTTGAATTTGAAAGTTTGATCATCTCCATGGCGGAAAAAATGCATGCTCGTCCAAGCCATCTGAGGCATTACCGTTGGCTCATCTAGTTTATGGTATTTCTCTTCTTAATATTGAAAGAAGTAAAGCGTTATTTTGAACTCGCACACTTAATGGTAATGATTGTATTGTGGAACACGAACAAACAAAACTATTAGAAGTGTGATCGTTGTATAGCTTGTAGAGGTATCAAACTATTTTCACTTGTAAATTTGAAATTTTAGCTTTGACTCAAATGCATGATGGGTTTGATAACTATCATGACCGACTCATTGTATAGCTTGTAGGGATAGCATCAAATTGATCGATTCAAACTGTTTTGGGTGGTTGATTTGGTTTTGATCAAGAATAAAATAAAATGCAATTTAAAAATCAAACCAAACCAAACAAACCATATATTTTAATTATTAATTTAACTTATTCAGAGATCTTCCTAAGCACATTATGGGGGCGTTTGTTTGCCCTCACTAAGTGGGACTAGACTGGACTGGACTAGCTGTTAGTCCAATACTGTGTTTGTTCCATGCTGGGACTAACATTAATGAGACTAAAGGGGACTAGCATGGACAAAACCCTTCACTAAGAGGTCTTAGCGAGACCCCCCAATAACCATGGGACTAGCTAAGACTATCCTCTCTCATCCTCGTCATGCTCAACAACCACTCCCGATAGACTTCTCGTCATCTTCGGTCACCTAGATCATAATAAAATATTAATAATTTATATATTAAATAATATAATATTAGAATTTGTTATTATCCAGCTTCTTAGTCCAACACTGCACCAAACGCTTCACTAAGTTAGTCCAGCTTAGTCTAGTCTAAGCCAGTCCAGCTTAGTCCTTGAAGCTAGTCCAGTCCGAGATAGTCCGGCGCAACAAACGCCCCCTATAAGTGTTAACATATTATAATTGTAATGACTATTATAAGTGTTGACAATTAGTATATTTATTTGTAATTTATGCTTATGTGAGTTTGTAACTAATAAGTCATTTGCTAGCGTCATATTTTAATTAATTGAATCTTAGTCTTAGTCAGTGTTTTAAAAAATGAGCCCTGAGGTGTGCCTAGGCGACTTCAGAGGCAGGTTTAAACAGTAGTGAGGAGAAAGAATCGAAACCCTAGTTGTGCTAAATTACCTTTGTGACCTTGGCGCAGATGGGTTTGGTTTTGTTGTGAAGCCCATGGCAATCTTAAGGAACTTAAAGCCCATCTTAGACAATGGTAGCCCAAATTGTTTTTATGGGAACTTGGGATATGAAGGCCCATCTTAGACAATGGTAGCCCAAATTGTTTTTATAGGAACTTGGGATATGAAGGTTGGTTCACGAGTTTTGGTATTCCTTTGATAAGTTTGATTCCGTCTAGCTATTCCTTTGGTTTGGTAATATTCCTTTTTTAAAATTCGGTAAATCTTTTTTTCATACTATGTCGTACATAAAAGTTTTTGCATAACGGGTGTTTCAAAGTTGTTAATCCCCATACTCACGAACCAAACGCCACCTAATTGATTGTCTTTCTTATTATTTCCAAATAATTCACCTTAGATAACGAAAAATATAGTAGTGTCAAACCTTATTCATTTCGTACGTCATTTGATATGTTAATTGCCCCTTAGGTTATGGTCTCGTGTTCCAAAGCACCTCTTAGACGTGAAAGTGTTGTGAGTTGTGCATTGCTTGATTGACGAGCAATGAAGAGGTTGAATGAGCGATTCCAATTGTGGGAAGGCATACAAGTTTAACCGTCACATGGTGTCTCCAATCAAAGTCTTATAAATACGCTCGTTAAACAAGAGTGAAAAAGTATCAATCTGTGGCCGCTTGACTCTTGCCCCGAAAAACTTCTTCTTTATTTAGACATTTGGGAAGAGCTTAGCATATCATGGTTGGTGTGTGTTGGTGATTGCTTCATCAAAGAATGTAATTGACATCAAGAAATGAGTAAATACTCACTGTTGAGAAAAATAAAAGCCACACAGTAAAGGTAACTCCATAAAGTTCTACAAACATTGGTTGTACAAGCAAATAGCAATAACAAAATGAATGCACAACCCGCCGGTTATTTAAAAAACTTCGGTCTGTGCAAAAACATAGCTCTACAAGTTACTACCATCTTCACTACCGCTGTCATCATTATCATACACTGTTCTTGTGTTCCGGCCTGTGAGTGAACTCAAAATCTATATGCACAAAAGCCCGTTCCACTTCAGGGAGTTGCTCGAGCTTCTCTTGGAGAGTCTCGCCAATGTTGTGCGCTTTGTTCAGTAGCATGTCTTCTGGCAAGACAATGTCAACCTCCACAAAGTAATGGGAACCAAATGTGTACGCCCTCACTGTGTCGATGTGCTTGATCTCTTCATGGTGGTTCCATATCAAGTATGTCAACTTTGCCAAAAAGTCGGGTGGTGCTGTTCTTCCAATTAGCGCATGTACATTCTCCAAGACTGTCTTTGCCCATGTATTAATGGTATATAGTGCTATCTACATAATGTGTTCGAGAATGAAGTTAAAACAATGAATAAAAGGTACAGCAGATCAGCGGGAGCGAAAATGGTGAATGAAGAACTTACTATAATAGCACCAGTAGGATCAATCCACCAGACGAACCGGACAGCTAGGACTGCTGCTGCTAAACCAACTGAATTAGTAATGACATCGAAAAAATGGTCTTGTGCATAGGCCCGTACAATTGCATTCTTAAATCTACGACAGTAGACCATGAGCACAAACTTCACTACAGTGACTGAGACCATGATGCCGATCATCCAATTCTCCTGCGTACTATTCATTTTTTCGGGTGGTGACTGCACCCACAAAATGATGCAAAGGATACAGCAACAACATTAATTACAAAACAAGCTAAATTAAGATCTACACAATAACCATATATTTTCAACAAATCAGTGCACATAGGACCATGAACTCCTTCATTCGATGAAGAAAAAACGACCGAGTAATGTCAAAATAAACAATCATATTTTACATAACAAAGCAACTCAGACCAAAAGAAAAAACATCAGCTAGAAATAGGCTAAGAAACCATCCTCAGGATTGAGATTCAAAATCGGTTCCATAATAAACTGAAAATCTAATGTTACACTTCCACAAAAATATAATAGAAGACAATTAAAAGGGAACACCGGAACGTATCAGAGCTTTCCCAAAACCAATCCGATGAGTTCATCAATGGTCGGCAAGTATGATGGTCCTAATGATGATCCTGCACGTATTTCGCGTGTATCTCACCGGCGGCTTTAAAAAACCTCGTGAATTGACTTGGGTTACGGGTGTGGTTTTGGGTGTATTGACCGCATCTTTTGGTGTAACTGGTTATTCCTTACCTCGGGACCAAATTGGTTATTGGGCAGTAAGAGTCGGAAACCTGGCAAGGTTCCTTCCTAGTCCAACTTTAAAGATGGAAGTGCGACGAAAAATATTAAAAAGGTGTCACCTGCCTGAGAGACGAGTTCCCGACCAGACTCGATCAATATTTGCAGTCCAAGAGTAGCCATAACAGATGCGAAGACAATGATACCCTGCATGATCAAACACAATTAAAGATAAACAAAAACTAAAAAATAAAAAAAGAGAAAAAAGAATAGGACGAATCATGCCGGACAAGAGATCCAACCCTCCAACTCATCCAATCATTGTGGGAACAAAGACTCAATTATTTTCAGAATTGCCATTGTTACCAAGCTTGATAACTTACCACTGGTTGCATACGTTTCTTCCCAATAGGATAGCGAAACTGGTTGGGATTTTTCATGGCATTAGCAGTGAACCACAAAATAAAGCCGGATAAGAGATCCAAGAGGGAATCCAAGGTAGACGCAATAACTGCCAGTGATCTGCTCATAATTGAAGCATAAACTTTTGCAGCAAAAAGAAGCAAATTAGCTACGTTTGATGCATGGACTGCCATCCGCTCGCTCTTCGCTAGCTGCTTCATTTGATCCTGAGAAGAGATGTATACAAAAGACAGTTTAATTGAGAAATTTGTCATTCCAAGAAATTTCATGCTGTGAGAAACAACGACCGCTCATTAACCGGACTCGGCAGCTTCTGCGCCCTCTCCCTCAAAATATAACTAAAACGCATTCAATTCCACAAACTGAAAATAAAGAAGTATGAAAATAAAATTCGAATATCCAAATCTCAATACAAAAAGAGGGATAATACACAAATTGAACAAACCTCCGTAAGACTTCCGGGCAACCAACCCTCTTCATTCATGGTCTCCATCTCACTGAACCCTTCAAGAAGCCTTTCCTGTTTCTTGTAATATTCTTCAACCTTGTACTTTTTCCCTGAGTTTAAAAGCCAAAGCAAGAAAAATTCATGAGCCTATGATATTTGGCAGTGAGGAAAAAGGCCGTAAAACCAAAAAGCCAATGAAATGAAAGTGTCCTAAGCTTATCATTATTGATAAAACCATTACAGGTGAACCCCAATCTTCCAAAAAGTTTGCATCTTTCAAGTTTGAATCCTCTTAAAATTATGCATTAAGAAAAATAATTAATAACCAAATAGCCCAAGAACAAAGTGAATTTTGCAGATAAACCCCACGATTCAATCTTTACTTAATACGATCAAGATTACTAACATTGCATGCACACAAAGAAGGAAACGGGTGATAAATAAAACGACGAACATAATCCTTACTGGGGGCGCAGAGGCGACGGAATGCGAAACGACTCCTTCCACTGTCATGGTCGTCACCACTAGTACCGTTCTGCTGGGGCAGCCGGAACTCCTTAACATCGAGTCTCCACGATGTATTTCCGGCCGGCTGTACGGCGTCGTCTTGTGACACCAGAAGTGGTTCAGTGCGGCCTCCGGAAGTGGGCGAACTAATCTCCATTGTTGTTGGGGATTTTGGGGAACGCAACTTCTCCGGAAATTGCCAACTTATAGGATATGTAACCACCCCCGCTTTATACGTGGACTGAATTACTATATAAGTTTATCGTTTATACGTCTAAATTTATCTAGAAATTCTTCTATATCTATACTTACTGTTATTTAGAGAAACCTCATTGTTAACTTTTTGCCCATTTTTTTCTATTTTGCCCTCACTTTTGATACACAATACTTACATAATGAGGGCAAAACAGGGCAAAACACATACATGTAATTTTAACATATCTCTAATAAAATAATAATAATAATAATAATTTCTCACTCTCACATTCTCTATCACCCTCTTCCTCTCTCATTCTATTTCAAAAACAAAAATAAAAAAAATTTCACACTTTGTGTGTGCCCATATGCTAGTACTATTTTTGCCCATTTTTCCTATTTTGCCATCACTTTTGATACACAATACTTACATAATGAAGGTGAAATAGTAATTTTGTATCTTTTCAGAAAATGACAATCATATCCCTATTTTTCCTATTTTACCCTCACTTTTGATACACAATATTTATATAAGGAGGACAAATATTATTAAGAGAACTCCTTGTCAACTTTTTGCCCATTTTTTTCTATTTTACCCTCACTTTTGATACACAATACTTACATAATGAGGGCAAAATAGTAATTTTGTATCTTTTAAGAAAATGATAATCATATCCCTATTTTTCCTATTTTACCCTCACTTTTGATACAACAATCTGCGAGGTCTCGGGCAACCGGAGGACTCGTCAGCGTAGAGATGCTTCATTTGATTTTGCGTTTTTCTAGCGAAGATCGAAGAGAACCACGAGGGTGACGAAGCCGACGATGATGACCTAGGCGGTAGTGACGAATCCTTAGGATCTGACCAGGACTTATCGGATTTTGAGATTATTGAATTTGCATAAATTGGGGAATTGAGGGGAGGTTGTGGATTTGGATGGAAGAGGAGATTGATTGTGTATGTGTTTGTGCTAGAATGGAGTTCGGGCTAGTCATTCTGACTGATGCAAATATGGATGAGAGACGACGCCCTCCGCCGCAGATTTGTATTGCAGGGAAGACGACGGGAGGGGGAGCAAAGGCGCAAGGGAGGAAGATGCCTTTGTAATTTTTTAAAATTTTAAAATTTTATTATTTATTCATTTTTAATAATCATGTGGGCCCCCATATTGATATGTGGCCCTTAATTATTGTCCACGTGGACGCCATGTCATCGATTAACAGAGATTCTGACAGAAAAGTTAAGGTATGTCTGAAAGTCTTCCAAAATTATAACTTTAGGTACTACTCTAGGATGAAAAAAACTTCATGTATCAAATGTTGAAAATCGAAAAACTTCAGAATAGTAAACTGAGATTAATCTTTTCAAATAATAATTCAAAAAGGTCACTATCACTAGGATTTTATTTGTTTGATGCTACATGCATACAAGTAGTATTTACGGGGGAGAGATTCGAACTCGGGACTGCAAGTATAATTTTTGAGAAATTTTATTTGAACTCTTGTAGCCTCTTTCTACACCTAACTTACTCTCTTACCCATATTATTTTTAATTTAAGAATTAATGTCACAGCCCGTCCCGAAATAAATTAGCGATGACGTGAGTTGACTATTTACCCTTGGACGTGAGTGCTGTGGTGTGTGTTATGCATGTTAGTGGTGGCCCAAACTTATGTTTTTCCTTAATTTTTGGACCAAATTAGAACTTAGTTTTTGTGGTTTTGATTGGTGACCCACGTGGACCACTCACACACACACACACACAAACTTTTCCTCTCTCTTTCCCGTGCATTCTCTTTCTCATTCCTCTCGGATTTTTCAGAAAATCTGTACAAAACATACGGAAAAACTCCAAGCTTTCCATTTCAGGCACGGATCGACGTTAAAAAGGTAATGTTTTTGTTCCCTACAAGCTCCTGAGTCTATTCGTACGATTTTTAGAACTTGAAACCTTTGAAAACCCTAGTTTCTCTCGAACTCCGATTTAGGTACTATTCATGCATTCATAAATCACGTGTTTTTGGGGATTTCAATTGTATAGGTAGCTTAAGGAGGTCCTCACGATGCTCGGAGTGGTTCGTTGGAAGAATTTGGACGTCGGACTATCGAAAACCACGAGTTTTAAGAATTGCTGGAATATCGAGGCTTTTTATAGCAGGTTTTCGATGGTTTCAGGGCTTGACTCAGGTATGATTTTGTTTGTCTTGGTGAGATCTTCAAAATGGTTCAAGTTTCATGAAGTTTGGTGTTAAAACAAGAGAGATATAAAGTTTTGAAATTAAACCTAGAAACCGGCGAAGTCACCAGCGTCCGGCAACTCGTCGGAGAAGATGAAGGCATATTTTGTCAGTTTTGACAGAATATGCTAACAGCGTTAGATGACGCCGTTAATAATCAACGGTATATGCTTGTTTTTGGACTGAATATTCCCTAACGCCGTTAGGGTTACCGTCAGTGTGCCTGGCACATGCCTGCGCGTGGGCGGCACGTCTGGTCGTGCCTTGATTGGCGTGTGGTGGCGCATGGGTGGTCGGAAATTTTTTCTAAAAATATAGGGATGTTCGTGAGGTTGTGTAGATCACGTTGGTATATCAAACACGTCATTTGAGCAATGTATGAGAAGTTATTAGCTAGTATTGGTTATGTGCTTTAAATTAACCTTTTTATAGTTGTTTCGCATATAGGGGAGACTTATCCCGAGGACGAGCGCAGTCAAGGGCGACTCGGGGCTACGACCCTTCGACATACCAGTGAGTGGGCTTTTGGTTTTTAGTATACACTTATATACTTGATATTTTCCCAAAAAATGCGTTTAAATGAAAGTATGCCTTGAAATGCCATGCATATAAACTTATATTTTGTATATGAATTGGTATATGATGCATATTATATAATTGTGGTGCTGTGGACGCTCAGGTAAGCCCAGGTGAGTTATGAATTGTGAATGTGATTAAAGTTGTGATTGAGAAACATTGAGCTCATAAACCTGCACCTAGGGTGATTGTGATTTAGCCAGAGATATGACACATGCTTGTTTATAATGTCACATCCCGCACTATATGCTCACATTGGATCCAATTTAGGTGCACAGTCTTGTCGTACAGACCATCATAGGTGGTTCTGACTTGTAGGTGACTAGCGATTTATCGCCCAGCTATCATGAGAGCGTAGTATTGAGCATAACTATATTACACCCAGTCTTGTCGTACAGACATTTTTAGTGGTTCCGACTTATGTGCTGTGTAGTGCTGTATAGGTCACTGTAGTGACTCCGGCTAGATTGAATAATGAGCTATGAATTCAGCCGTACAGACTTATACATGGGTTTCGGCTAATATGTTATTTTCCATTAATTTATTCTCACCTAAGTTACTTATTCTATTTTATGTTTTGGCATGGCATACTTATGAACATGATTATGTGGAGCATGATTTGAATTGAGATATATATATATATATATATATATATATATATATATATATATATTTATGCATATGTTTATATTCTATTTCTGGGAAAAATTATACATGTTTTCCGGCGAGGGGTTAGAACTTTTGAGAAATGAAATGAATTTGAAAACATTTGTTTTTGCCCACTCACATTTTCTGTTTTGCACCCCTTCAGGTTTTAGGTAAACTTGCGGTTGGTGGCGTACGAGGATTTCGGCGGTTCTGACATAATAAAATAATTGTAGGACATTTTCTGGTATTGTATAATTAGTACTTGTCCTACTGGACTGCACATATACTTTCTATGCTCTAATTAGGAGTATTTACACTTGTATCTCTCTCCTAACACTTCCTGTTTATTAGTGCACTTTATTAGCTTTTGGTTTTTATTTATCCATATATTTCTTATCTTTATTGCTTCCGCACTGTGCACATGGCTACATTACCCTCACGTGACAGCCAGCATGCCTCGATCTCGGTCGGGGTGTGTCAATTAATCTCTCTTTAAACCTATATTTATTACATAAACTACCCTCCATACCCAATTCAAAGAATCAAGATGTTAATTTCTCTTTACACCCATTTATAAAACAAAATTTCAAACTAAGTAGTTTTGTTTTCAAAGAAATTCAAAAGTAAAAAATCTTATGGGTCCCTTGTATCTAGACCCGGCAGTTTCTGACACGACACGGTGACACGACATGAAACCGACGGATTTCGGATCAACACGATAACTTATCGGGTCATTATCGAGTGACCCGTTAAGAACCTGTTAATAATGGGTTCTTAATGGGTATACACGTGGGTAACCCGTTTCGACCCATTAAGAAAAAAAAATATTTTGATAATTTTAAAGTTTAATTACTACAAGATTTATTATAAAATACAATAGCCATATTAATATATACAATATATTCTATATTAAATATATAGTTTTGTATTATTATTCTATATAAGTTTAAAAAAAAAAGTTTTAGTCATTATTTATTTTTATTATGAGAGTTCCTTATTATCATTACTAAGATAAATTTTACTTAACATGTTATTGTCCAAAATTAAAATAAACTAATATAGTATTTGTATAGGCAAAAACTAAGAAGACATACATACAAGTATGAAAAATATGAAAGAATATATAAACACTTGTGATTCATCATTATTCCTCCACGAGTAGATAATGGTTACACTTACATTATCGTTTAGATTTTTAAAATCCTCCAAACCTTCATGAATAATGTTTTTTATTTGAGGGAAAAATTAATAAAATTAATAATAATTATTGTAGAAGTGTAAAAAATGTAAAAAAATAAAATAAAATCACTCATAGTGACAAACTTTACAACTTTCATGAAGGGGTCAATTTCAAAATCCAACACTATAATTCATAAACCTTAAATTTATATTTAACCGTCGATTGCCATTTACGCTTTATTCTTCTTACTGAATTTTATTTTTTGAAAACATGATCATCTGGCGGATGTAAGAAGATGAACGGTTCAGATCTTTGATATCATGTTTAGATATTTACGGTTAACTGAAATATGAGTCGATGTCATATAGTTTGTAGAAACTTTATAAACATCAAGCAATATTTTCACTAACCATAAAACTCTGAATATAATATCAACGATCCAAACCGTTCATCTTCATGCATCCTCTAATAGATCAAGTTTTCAAAAAAGAAAATTTGAAGAAAAAAAAAATTGATGAGAACAATGAAGCATAAATGTAAGCAACAATCAACGGTTAAATTTGATCTATGATTTATATGATTATAGTGGTGAATTTCAAAGTTAAGCTATTCATGAAAGTTGTAAAGCTTGTCATTACGAGCGTTTATATATTTTTTTCTATATTTTTTTTACACTTCTACATTAATTAAAAAACTATTAAAGACTTTAGGTAAGTGAAAATATACTTAAAAGAAAAATGCATTTTTATGTTTTGGATGTGACAATATGATATGTATATACTTATTTAGTATTATGTTTTTCATTTGATTATTTATTGGTTTAAAATATATTTTCCTTAACAGGTAACGGGTCGGGTCATATTATCTGTTAATATTATCGGGTCAATTTCGGGTCGGGTCATTTTACTCGTTTATTTTAATGGGTGTTACACGACACGACCCGTTAAGATATCGGGTATGACACGAAAACAACTCGAACACGGAAAACATGATACAAATGCTAGGTCTACTTGTACCCCTCACGGATGCAATTGCAGTAGCTGAGGCGAGAAATAGGAGGAAAAATTTCACGAAGCCATAGAGCGCTCATGGCCGGCAATGTCGGACATAGTGCAGATTCGTGTTGGCTATAAATTCTCTCCTAGTTTTCATGCAGGTCCTTTTATTTCAAGGGGACTCCTTGGAGATTTGAGTCCAGAGCACATCAACTGACCATGATTATAGAAGGTTTGTTGAGACAATAAAAGATGTGGTCTGTAACATAGGTACATCTTCAAGGCTTTTATTTGTACTTTATATGTTGTTAATTGATTTAATTCAAATGGTTTGAGAGTGAGAGCTGGTTCATCCAGCTCCTCCATCCTTGCTAGAATTAGGATTGTAGCCATCGATAAAAAAAAAAAACTTGTTTTTCTCTATAAGAGTTATTAGGATTTTAGTCAGAATGAACGTAAGATAATAAGTGATGGTAATGTTTAATTATAATGTGCGGGTTTATTGATAAATTGTAGTTTTATTATTAATTTCATCTTGTAATTGATGGTAATTATGCAAGAGGATAAAAAAGATAATTAACATTTAAAATTTAAGTTGGGTATAGAAAGAGATTACATGAATTTAAATAAAATTTCCCATAATTGTGTTTTGAACTAAATGAATTATAATTCCAAAAACAAAAATAATTAATCAAGTTATCATTATGGTAATGTAATTGAAATTAATCCTTAGTAACAAATTCAAGTGAATTCTAAAAAAGTACTGTAACCACTTTATGTCATTTTAGAAGCATTTCCAAACGAGCCAATTATCTTCATTTATAAGGATTTAATTTCAAGTTTTCCTAAGCTATGATATTTAAAAGAAAGTTGAAAATAGCCCCAAAAATATACATTAAGAAGAAAAATAATCATAAAGAAATATGATTTTGTTTCATACGCGAACCTTCCTCATTGGTACTCCTAACAAAGTGGCTTTAAATGGAATAAGTTTTGTTGGGGTTAAATCTTTGCATGCCCAACACACAAAAAGGTAGCGGCAATATTTCCTTCCCTTGCAAGATGCATAGAATCTACGCGTACCGACTCATATGCTTTTCTTTTTACACGTCTCTACGCTGATTGATGAATTCTTTTTGTAAGAGGAGACAACTGATTACTTCGTCACGGTAGTTTACTTTCTTTTCTTTTTTTTTGCAATGAAAAGCCACTCAGGTATTTTAGCTCCCATGGCCGCCATCATGTGATTTTATATAATGTAAAGAATCGAACTCAAGACGTGTTGTGTGGAATACGGGTTTAGAATTCTTTCCCAACCACTGGATCACCTGTGGTGGTTGTTGGTTGATCATGTTTGGCAAAAAGAAAACACTATTTGTGTGTTGCATAAAAACTTACCTACAACAAGTTTATACATATAGGCCTCGTTTGACAGGTCGGACTGTACTGACTATTTCAGTCGGATAGGATAATTTGTCATCGGATAGTACTAACTATTTAATCGGGCGTTTGGTGCAGTACCAGATTAAAAACTCAATTCATCAAAGATTATCATGTTCATTTACTTACTCAAAAGGAGATTAAAGAACATGTATGACACTGAGTTTCACAATTTAAAACTAGCAAGAGAGATGGAAAAAGAGTCAGCTTGATTTTGTTTTCAGCGACCCGACTAATTAATACCGACGATTTGGACTGTATAAGTTATCCGGCGTACGTCGTATAAAATAGGCCGGACCACATAAATAATCTGGTGCTTATTTAATACGGAATGACACCAAACACTAGATAGTATTAAATAGTACTATCCGGTGTGTTATCCGGCATGCCAAATACGCCCATAGTTATTACAAATTTTCGCAAGTCATGTAAATTGTGAGATTAATATCATGCTAGAGAGAGATTCATTAATCTCGATTATCTTATTTTCTAGATAGACCTTGTGGTCCTAATCTTTTGGGATTCGAAATTCTTCATAGACGAAATTGGATCGTTGTTCATATTTCCGTGGGGAGAAATTTCTTGTGATATTGCATGTAGGATTCTAAGTATAATTTGGTTTGTAGAATGAGTTCTTTGGGAATTAACCTTCTTCATACAACGTTACTTTTTGTGTGCCATAGGAATCAAAATTTTGCTTTTTGATACAAAGAAGAAGAGTAAATCAAACTTAGGAATATTTTTAACCAGTTGAGCTCTTGCAGGATCCATCAATTAAATGCATTTCCATTTTCCATATGATGAAAATGATCCAAAGGAGGTCCAAAGGTTTTCACACTCGAGACTAAGAAAAATTAACACAAACCTCGCTACAACATTTCACTACTTAAATTTTCACACTCCAAGAATAATTAACTGAACATTTTTCATCTGGTGCAAAAACAACATGATCTCTTTGGTTCTCTTGTAGTGCAAAAACAACATCTACAATTCATGGACAACCATGGTTTTGAACATTTCCCATCTGGTGCAAAACCAATAAAATTGTAGCTTGGTGCACCAGCTTCATTCTGGACAGTTTGATTTTGAACATTTTCACCTTAGCATCCTAGTCAAACAATACAACTTAACATTATGATGCAGGATGACTCAATCTTTATTTAATGTAATAAATATATGTTAGTGGGGTAGATTAAGTGGGGTTAATATTATTGAGTTCATTAACTCTAGTAATGATGCATGTATCAGTAATTATTAAGAGGGGGTTAGATTTTTATAAAGAGGTGTGATATCCACACACATTTTTTTACTTTTCTTACACCCTTTTAATTTTTGGCCGTAGAATTGGATGAATTGAAGAATATCAAATGATAGAAATTAACAAGGGGTGTGAGAGAAGTAAAAATTGGTGTGTGGATAGCACACCGCACACTCCTTTATAAATTATGAGTATTTTGTATTCTAGGGGGAATATGATGATGAATTGAATTGAAAATTGAGTGCAATTTGAGAGAGTTTTTTCATTTTTGTTCTTGTTCTATCAACTCGGATATTCCAACAAAATTAACGAGGTATAGACACCCCAACAATCATTGACCATTCTCGTGTAGAGAATCAACAACGCTCGTGTGATAAACTTCTTGCCATTCTTGGTGAATCAACAAGAGGTTTAGAATTGTGGAATTCGGTATTGTCTTTATAACAAATCTGGATATCGATCCTCGAATGGAGTACGAATGTTAAAACAAAAACACACCAAATGCGTAACTTTTCCTCGCAGATTCGTTGATTGTCAAAGACAATACCGAATTTCATGTCCTAAACCTCTTGTTGATTCACCATGAATGCCAAGAAGTTTATCACATGAGCGTTGTTGATTCTCTGCATGAGAATGGCCAATGATCGTTGGAGTGTCTATACCTTGTTAATTCCATTGGAATATCCAAGTTGATAGAACAAGAACAAAAATAAGAAAACTCTCTCAAACTGCACTCAATTTTTTTTTTCAATTCATCATCATCTTCCCCCTAGAATACAAAATACTCATAATTTATAAAAATCTAACCCCCTCTTAATAATTACTGATACATACATCATTGCTAGAGTTAATGAACTCATTAATATTAACCCCACTCAATCTACCCCACTAACATATATTTATTACATTAAATAGAGATTGAGTCATCCTGCATCACATTATAAGCTCATAATTTGTGTAATACAAAAAAATATGCAATGTAACCAACTTATCAATTCATGGCCACTGCTTATGCCATTCCGTTAATATTTACTTTCATCTCGCTTCAACCTTCAAGAGATACATACTTATCCTATAACATTATTAATATATATATATATATATATATATATATATATATATATATATATTTAAACAAACATTATAACATTATAAATATTAATAATTGGATGATTAATGATTTAATTGACAAATGGGTTTTCAAATGGGGCATTAGTGAACAAGACAAAAGAAATTTTAAACACAATGAAGGCATAAATTTGGTGCAAGATAAGTCTATATGGCATCCACTAAGTGGTGAAGATAAATGGGGAAAAATAGTCAGCATTCCTCGTGTAAATAATTTAATCATGATGAATCACAAAAATGCATTTTCAATTTCCAATGATGAAAATGACCCAAACGATGTCCAAAGGTTTCGAGTTCTCATTTATTTGAAAGGAAAATTAATGAAAATGATTTGAAAATTTTAAGTTTTAACGATAAGAATAAAATAAAAGGTAAAATAAATAATACCAGAATTAACATTTTAATGTAAAAATATGATTTTTCATTAAAATGAACGATACATAAAAATTTTCGTTAAAATTTCATTCTTTATAAAATCTCTTTTTCACGCTCATCCTAAAAATTTTCATTCTTATTAATTTAGATACACAAATTTAATTAGATTGCTGACAATGTTGTAATAGAAATGAGTCTTATCATTAATGTGAAGCCTAGTGATAAGTAGAGGCATGATGAGAAATGTGAGCGGTCTAGGATATTGTGATGCCCATTAATTTAAGGGAAAAGTAAAAATACGGCACCACAAGGTCTATGTCACTGTGCAGCCAAACCTATATGTATTGCATATTTTGTCAATATATCTTTTCACAATGATTGTCTGCCATTTCATTTTCGGTGCCTTTTATTTGTGTGGTCATTGTTAAGTCATGTTAATATTTTAAATTATTATTTATTTTTGTCTTATTATCTCTATAAAAAAAATATAAAATGTTAACGTGACTTAACCGTGACCACACAAAATAGGAGAGCACATGAGGGAACCGAAAGTGGAAGGGCAGACAATCCTTCTCCTATATCTTTTGATGTTGGAATATCCCAATATTATAGCCTTCTGTTGACATTTATATCTTGTAGCTCAAGAGAATATATTGATTAGAGTGGTCACACGTTCGTCTTGACTTGTGAATTATGAGAAAGGCGTATGAAATCTACCCATTGGCTCTAACTTTTATTAAGCTTCACGAGAGAGGATGAGGAGAACGACATCATTTGGTCTTTTGGGTTTTATATATATTTTGTTTTGTATAATGAAACAATGAGTTTGGGTAGGGGAGTTTTTATAAGAGATGATCAATCTTGAATAGAAAAAGCAAACCCGCTATTAATTCTATTTTCTCAACTAGAGTATGCACTCTATTATTTACTAGCGGAAATAATTTTTATACATCATTTTTAGCTTCTATCACCTCTCTTTATTTATGACCATCGGATTAAATAAATCAAACGAAAATAATAGTCAAGATTGAACTTGGGTATGTAAGAAGATAAAAAAAGTGTGAAAATCAATTCTCTTTTCTAAAGCAACTCACCCCTTCATTGTTTGCAAACCTCTTCCCTTACTCTTCTATTTTCTACCAAATTAGATTTCTTTGTATTTCTCTACCTCTTACTTGGTTGTCAGAATTTGTGTAATATTTGTATTCTATTGAATTTAAGAGGTCTTTTAGTTTGTGTACTCCAATTGCTCATGCTAGTCTAAACTGCATCATAGTAAGAGGTTTCTTTGGGCACGACGGAGTCAATGAAGGCTCACTGGGGGCAGATGCCTCCACTCAAGCAATTCATTTGTTTAGTTGCAGACTACAATTATATAATATACACGGGTTATCTTTGAAGAAAATATATGTATCTAATATCCAACATACATTCATTCTACTTATACTCCATATCAAATATTATATGAGCAATAGTGCTCTTGTTCATTCAAATCAAAAAAACCTTCTCCCACCTATCATGTACTTATATTTTTCTCATCACTTTGCCACTTTTCACTACTATATTGAAATTTTTGTAACATTGAAATTGTGATATCATCATTTGAAACCATCCTTAATATCATATTGCGTATAACCATACTATAATAAAATTTTCTTAGTTGTTTCGGTTGCCCCCACTAGAAGAAATTTCTGGCTCTGTCCCTAGCACCAAGGTAATTAAGGTACAACTAAGGCTAGTTCTTCAAGTTTTGGAGTTCCATTGCGTTAACGAATACGGCTGGAGAGACCAATAAGTTCAATCCTTTTTAGTATACACATAAATATTTGAGAAAACCCCCTCTCACGTACAATCCTAGCCAGCCCCGCCACTAGTTGTTTGTTGATTTTAGACTTTTCGTTTTCTCCAAGATGAGGTGAAGAGATATTAATATTGAAAGAAAAGGGCAAGGGCCTATCGGCATGACGAGCTGTTTAAGATTATTGGGGATGGAGATATAAGTTGCTGGTTTGGTGTTTAGGTCAAATTTGTCAAAGATTGAGGTTCAAGTTGCAGGAATTTTGGTGGCAAACAAAATCAAGGGCTTAAGAGGCATGCTCTCCACCAAATGTATACTAGCTACAAAATTGTATTAGTTTATATCACACGTCCTCAAAATGAGGATCTTAGGAGAGCAAGACTGTGGACTAAAGTGATGAATAAACCCTAGTCAAAGTGAGTATATAGTTGGCTAAAGATTCAAAGTTTGAGTATTTTTTATTTAGCTTTGCAAATAATGAGTATTTTTGTCAAAAACTCAAAAAATAATACCGACGTTAATTAATATGTCACAGTTGATCGGCAGTCTAAAATCTTAAGAAATTCTTAACTTCATCGCTAAGAAGAAATCTGAGAATATGTGAAAATGTGCGAGTGATGTGATGCCGATGCGTATGCTGTGTCATTGGGAATTCCATTGGAGACCAGACTTGGCTCAATCAAAGCAAAACTTGTTGGGTATATTTATTCATTGCTTTAAGAAACCATTTTTAATTAATCCATCAAGCTATATATTATTGTAATTCTCAAGATAACTTATATGGTTTTGCTTTGCTTTTGCAACTTTGGATAGCTAACTATAGCGCTGTACGTAGTTAATATCTAAGACATCTTTTAAAAAAAATTAACAAGAAGGAAAATAAAATTTAATAATTGCACAATGACACAAAAATACAAAAAGAGTCCCTTAGTACTACGGTGTGATATTTCTCTTTACTTGTAAGTGAAAAGTTTTAAGTTTGATTCTCGCCAAATATGAATTTGAACCACATTATTGCTAGCTCGGCTTAGCACAACCCTTCTGTTAGTGTAAATAATGTCGTTTGTTTAAAAATAAATAAATAAATATATAAATAATACAAAAAGATAATGCGTCTACCTTCAATGGGATGCGAAATTCTAATCTCTCCTAGGAAAAATCAGAGAGGAAGAGGATTGGTGGGATATTAGTGGAATCCTTGTAATTAAAAACAAATTAAATTAATAAATACTAATTATCTTGGGAAAAAGATCATTGTTCGATTCTTTTCCTGAGAATTTTAGGGATTCCGTGATCGTGACCGTTTATTGTACATTATGCGGTTAGAAATCATTTCAATATTTAAAATTTAAAATTAATCATCATTACGGGATCCCTAAGAAATCTTTGTCCATGATCTTATTCCACTTTGGGAAAAAGCAGGACGTGGTTGGGGGGTGGTGCGACAAACCTCGACAAATATGAAGTTTTACTCAAACAATATATTATTCGTTTTGTTTATTGGCCTCGCGGTAGGCTTTCTTGTAGCGCTCTGGCTTTTAGCTTTAGTAATATATTTCCAGTTTTTTCTCAAAAAAAAAAAAAAAATATATATATATATACATATATTATTCGTAAATAAATGTAATGCTTTTGAACTTTATATCGTTTTAGATAATTTGTTGGTACTAGGTGGGAAAATCATTCTTTTTAATTTTTAAAAAAAGATCAGCGGGTGGTTTTGTCATAGTAATTCACTTTTTTTTTCTATTTTTTTGTGTTAATGAAACAATGAGTTTAGGTATGGGAGTTTTTATAAGAGACAAGCAATCTTGAATAGAAAAAGCAACCCTGCTATTATTTTATTTTCTCAACAAGAGTAATATGTACTCTATTATTTTATAGCGGAAATGATTTTCACACATCATTTTTAGTTTCTAACACCTCTTTTTATTTATGATTATCAGATTGAATAAATCAAATGGAACCAATAGTAAAAATTAAAAATGGATGTGTAAGAGAATAAAAAAATGTATGTGAAACTCCGTTCTCTTTTCTAAAGCAACTCACCCCTTCATTGTTTGCAAACCTTTTCCCTTACCCTTCTTTTTTTCTACCAAATTCGATTTCTTTGTATTTCTCTACCTCTTACTTGGTTGTCTAAGTTTGTGTAATATTTTTATTCTATTGAATTTAAGAGGTGTTTCGGTTTGTGTACTCCAATTGCTCATGCTAGTCTAAACTGCATCATAATAAGAGGATTCTTTGGGCACCAAGGTAATTAAGGTACAACCAAGGCTAGTTCTTCAAGTTTTCGAGTTCCATTGTGTTAATGAATACGACTGGAAAGACCAATGAGTTCAATCCGTTTTAGTATACACATAAATATTGTAAACCCCCCCCCCCCCCCCCGCGTCTCTCTCACGTACAATCCTAGCCCTTCCACTAGTTGTTTGTTGATTTTAGACTTTTCGTTTTGTCCAGGATGAGGTGGAGAGATATTAATATTGAAAGAAAAGGACAAGGGCTTTAGGGCATGGAAAGGGATCCGGAAAGGATCCTTTTCTTCTAATCCACCAAGTTCAGGGATCCAAGCCGTTGAACTTTGATCCAACGGTTAAAGTCATAATAACTTTTAAAATGGGTCCATGTTTGTAGCCGTTGGATTAAATTTCAATGGTCCGGATCCCAAAACTTGATGGATTAGGAGGAAGGGATTTAGAAAGGATCCCTTTCCTTAGGGCATGACGAGCTGTTGAAGATTATTGGGGATGGAGATATAAGTCACTAGTCTGGTGTTTAGGTCAAATTTGTTGAAGATGGAGGTTCAAGTTGCAGGAATTTTGGTGGCAAACAAATCAAGGGCTTAAGAGGCATGCTCTCCACCAAATGTATACTAACCACAAGATTGTACTAGTTTATATCACACGTCCTTTAAAATGAGGATCTTAAGAGAGCAAGACTCTGGACTAAAGTAGTGAATAAACCCTAGTCAAAGTGAGTATATAGTTAGCTAAAGATTCAAAGTTTGAGTATTTTTTATTTAGATTTGCAAATAATGAGTATTTTTGTCAAAAACTCAAAAAATAATACCGATGTTAATTAATATGTCACAGTTGATCGGCAGTCTAAAATCTTAAGAAATTCTTGACTTCATCTCCAAGAAGAAATCTGAGAATACGTGAGAATGTGCGAGTGATGTGATGCTGATGGCGTATGCTGTGTCATTGGGAATTCCATTGGAGACCAGACTTGGCTCAATCAAAGCAAAACTTGTTGGATATGTTTATTCATTGCTTTAAGAAACCATTTTTTAAGTAATCCATCAAGCTATATATCTATACTAGTAAATTTTACCTATATGTTGTTGCGGAAGTGAAAATATAATTGTAGATTATGTTTGTAACATATAAATATGCAAATAGTGTTATAAATACTAAACAGAAAATGGAGCAAATATTTTTACAAAGCTGTCTAAGTTTATATAATAAGGGGCTTTTAGATCCAGGTCCAAAAACATAGAGTATTTTTAAGAGTGAATCAAGTTATCTAATTATATATTTTTATTTCTTTTATACTCATTTTATATTTTCTAAAAATATTAAAAGTCAATTAAAATCTTCTAAAATTATGCATTTTCAAACTCCAAAAAATATATTTAATATCTTATAACAAAAAAACTAATATACTAACATAAATTTATCTGCAAAACATCTACCTTAACTCAAGTAACAAAAATATGAATGTATATAATACCTATACGTGAGATATGAAACCTAATTAAAAGGTAGAAAAAAACATAACATACCTACAAGCAAAACACATTAATCTATAACAGGTTGATTATAAAAAAAGAATCTGTCATATAGGTAGATAAATATAATTAACCTGTGATATATGTTGATTATAAAAATTAAAAATAAAATCTATAAATGGGGTTTAAAGCAGGAGGAAGAATGAGAAATAACAAAAAGATAAATAAAAAAAAATAAGCAAAGAGATAATTGGGAAGAAATTTGATTTTTATAATAAATCTTATCATTGAACAAATAACTATTGATAATTAAATAATTAAATATAAAAAATTGGACTTATTTTAATAAAGTGGACTATTCCTACTATTGGCTCAAAAAATTGGATTTATATCAAGTTTCCCCTTATATAATTTACAGAAAAGACATTATCAAATACCTGATCATCAGTATACAAAAATGATTAACCTAGTATTCCACCTTAACAGTCATCCTAAGTCCTCAATTGTCACCTTTTTCCTAGTTTGCAAAATGTCTTCCTCATTGGCTTGCTTGGAAGAAGGAGGTAGTGTTTTAATAGAATGAGGCCAACTTGAAAACCTGTAATAATTTAGATTGAAGATTGGAAAAATAGAGAGATAATTTTTTTTTTTAAATATAACCACGCGATGATTATCATTCTATGAGAACCACGTGATGCAGAATGAATGGACTCACAATGATTTGTACGTATTCAATTATGGAATGTTTGGATCTATAAAGAAAAGTGTTGAACTAGTGCTGTTCAAGATGATGTTGTATGTACATTAAACAAAAGTCAAGATAGAAAAAGAGAAAAATTATGCAATAATTGACATTTGAAATAGTTTTCAATCTAGGCAAACAAAAATTGTAAACTATAGGTTATAGAATTTAAGATCGTTCTATAGATTTTAAATACTATGTATCACAATAAAATCATATATAACACAAAAAGGGCAGGATGAAAATTAAGTTTCTTGTATAAAAAACAACATGTACAATATGTTTATTATGGTAATAACATCCTTTTTGCAAACATGATGTGGATCTCTCATCAGCAGTTTGACTCTTTTTTATGTGAGAAGCTATCTTTGATTATGATTAACTAAAATATATTTATTAATGTCTAGAAAAATTGCTAATTTATACTTGTAATGATGCAACATCATAAGATAACATTTGTTTTTGTTGTGCATCGACATAAAGAGATAAGACATTAATGCAGTCAATGTTTTAATACACTTCTCATAAAATAAAATCACCTAACATGGTTTTGCAAGCGCAACAAAAGCCAATTTAATAGCTAAACAGATTATAAAAAAAAAAATATTAAAGTAAATACCAGCAAACAGTTTTATCCTCAGGTTTGTAAAAACAACAATGATTGGTTGGGGCAACTCTATTAATGCGAAAGTAGAAAAGGCATGTGCAACATCTGACCACAGTGTAATCTTACCCTCTTCATTTTTGTAAAACAACAAAAGCCAAAAAGAAAAAAAAAAATTTAAAAGTCATGAAAATCTTAACTTTGTATTTAAAATTCTTGAAACTATTTTTAACAGAAGAATATGACTATTAGACTATTGAGATGGAATTGAGAGGTAAAAAAAATTTAAATTTTATTATGGACACGAAATGACCTGATGTTTTGTATAACCAAATCACATTTGTGATCAATTCTCTGATTGATCTGTATTGGTTCTAAAGGCTGGACTACAATCAGGTGGCCAATAACATCTTCAAATTTGAAAAAAAAAACCAAATTGGTAGGAAAACGTTGAATAAAATAAGCACTGACACATATTAATATGCTTATTTATGTATATGATTACCTGTTAAGATATCAAGCTTGTTTAACCGAGGATACAATATGCTATAATCTTGCAAGAAAAATTTGTGTCGTGGAATAGGCGGAAAGACACATGCCAACTTCTTAAAAACTATCTTGTAAGTGAATATGATGTGGGTGTCATGCGGAACAACTCTATACTAAGCACTTGCCATGTTAGTATGGAAATTCATGATTTCATAACAAGCACCCACTTCAATCTTTGGAACTATTATTTCATAGTCCATTTCATTAGAAGATGCTTCGATAGCTTGTTGCTTGACAATAAAAGAGATAAAAAAACAAGAAAAAAAAACATTGAGAACACTGTGGATAAGCAAATTGTTCTAACTTTTATAGTTGAAATAACATGGAATTATGCATAGATGACCAATATTAAACAACAACATGGATAGTAAATAGCAATAGTAAACAAACAATTGTAACTAACAGTTCAAAGGAGATGAATACGCATAAAAAAAACTGTGCAGTACACAGAGTAAACGCCAAAACAAATGTTTGATTTGACAACATAAAATTGGAGAATAAAGAGTTTAGAAATAAATTGTACACAATGTTTAGTACAGAGAGTATAAAAACTATATTATGTGCTTTAAAGCAAACAATTCATTCTTAACATAGACGATCAAATGTCTATAAAGTAATTTGATAAAAAAATTATCACAAAATTTTTCATCAACCAATATACAGTGCAGGCCTGTATATTTGTCGCCTATGTCTGGATACTTTGGTCTCCATATCCTACAAACACGTACTTTAATTCTGACAACCTTTTTATATGCCACCAATTGATCAAGCGAAGTTGGACCTTCGTCTTCCATTTAATCTATACAAATGAAATACAAATTTTATAAATTTATAAACGGCGTAAGGAAAAAGTTTAAAATACCAGCCACACTATAATATCCATTTTTATAAATATTATAAACATATAGAGAAACTATAATTGAAATCTAATTTTGAGTGAGAATAGTTATCCAATAATAATAATCAAATCAAAACACACACAATCACTAAATCAGTTGTCAGTCTCTTTGGATTAATAGAATTAGACTAAAAATTTATTGTTTGTGGATCCTATCAAATTTCATTAAGCATTGAGATGATTTTGATGCAACAAATAATAAATATTAAATAGGCCTGTCCAGAACACCATAACCTAGTTAAAATGAAGATAAAGAGTATTTTCAGACTTTATCAACAAATTGGCAAATGATACTAAATCATATCAGCTCTGATTTAAGCTAACTAACGATCAAATTATAATTAAAAATTTATGACTCATAAGCTAAACTAATGCATTACTCCATCTAAGGGAACAATGAACATCACCTGTTCCTAGTTTTATCCAGACACTTTAATTTACATCACGCCAAATTTAATCACCACGATAATATAGTTAGAGAACCAACTAAAAACCCTACATGCCATATAGCAATAGCAAGCTAAACAACTTGGAAAAACACCAAAGGTCAACACCACCAACAAATGTAAATATTCACAGCTTAGTGAAATCTAAACCATAATTGATTTACGAAAGAAACCTTATGTTTTGTACTATGTATTATGGTTGATATTCACATCCTAGCGAAATGTAAGTAAATCATAAGGTCTCTTTGGTGAATCAATACCGTGAATCAATATGAAAGTAGGTGTAGATTAGTCATGGTGATTTCAAAATGGATAGCGAACATCCATTCATTTGAATGAAAGTAGCTGTTGTTAAATTGACCGCCTAGTCAAATGTAAATCATAATTGATTTACTAAAGAAACCTTATGTTTTTTCCTGTGAATTATGGTTGAAATCCATAGCCTAGTGAAATCTAAATGATAAGATTTCTTTGGTGAATCAACATGAAAGTAGGTGTAGATTAGTCATGGTGATTTCAAAAAGGATAGCAAACAGTCATTCATTTGAATGAAAGTAGCTGTTGTTAAATTCACAGCTTAGTGAAATCTAAACCATAATTGATTTACCAAAGAAACCTTATCTTTTTTACTCTGAATTATGGTTGATATTCACAGCCAAGTGAAATCCAAATCATAAGATTTCTTTGGCCAATCAATATGAAAGCAGCTGTAGATTAGCCACGGTGATTTCAAAATTGATAGTGAATAGCCATTCATTCGAATGAAAGTAGTTGCTATTAAATTGCAGTAGGAAAACGATTAATTTAATAGTGTTCTTATTTGGTTATAAACAAAAACATCACAATCACCACTTTTAATAATACATAGTCCATATTAACAGAAGCATCACCATCACCACTTTAACAACACTTGATATAGTTTATATTATACTTATATAGTATGATATATTAACAGATACCATAGTACAATTTCGAAATAGAAACAAAACCAACCTGTAGATGCAAATTTCCGTCTTTTTCTCCTTTGACGAAAATGCACGTGTAAAACAATCAACACCTAAGATCAAGGCCAAGAGCCTCTCACGCCCATGATGAATGGGGAGGGGGGGCTTTGGCCGAAGAATCTTCGATGCCAAAGTTAGAATTTGAGAGAAAGTGTTTAGATAATTTTTGGGAGAGAATTGGACTTAGGTTTTGGAGAAAATGAGTGGCTATATATAGGAGTGTGGCCAACCCTATTAGGAGAATTGGGACCGGCCACATTTGGTTGATTTATGGGATTGATTGCAATATATTATGTAAAATAATACCTTGCAATTAGTTTGGCAATTAATCAATTAATTAGGAAATTAATCAATTGATTTTGGCAATTAATCCTAATTTGAAAAAGATGATCGAGAGTTACCTTGTGGGTGAGGATTTAATAAGGAGTGATGAGAGGGTTTAAAAGAATACCATTTTGATCATCTTTGACCTCGATTGAGCCGCTATTGTCCATTGCATGCGCGTGAGAATCCCGGTGTGCCTCGAGGGTAATTTTGTCTTTTTTACCCAAAAGTCTATGTGTCGCCCTTGTGATTTTCTTGATTATTTTTGGCTCCACACAACCAGCAAAAAAAAAAAAAAAACATAAATCCAACTGAACACTAAAACGCATCATATAACACCCAGATAAATCGATAAAAGGAAAAAGTAAAAAAACTTAGGGTTAATCTTAGTTTACTACCTTAAAGTTTCTTGATTTTCAACATTTGATACATCAAGTTTTTTTCATCCCACAGTGGTAACTAAAGTCATAATTTTGGGACAACTTCATACCTCCATTAAGGTTGCTGTTAAGTTAGTCGTTAACTTGTGACGTGGCGCCCACATGGACAATGACTAGACGTCACGTGTCAATATGGGTCCACGTGGATATTAAAAAGTAAAATTTTTTTTTCACTCCCCTCCTTATTTGACTACACTTTCCTTCATTCTTGACCCACCTCATTGCCCCAGCCCATTCCTCATAAACCATAATGGCGCCAATACCATTTTCCCAATCGCAACTATGGTCGCCGCTGCACCGCTATCACATCCCGGCCCGGGCCCCCACCACATCCCGGGCTCGATTCCGCCGTAACACGATATTGTCCGCCTTGGGCCCCGACCACGCCTTCACGGTTTTGTTTCTGGGAACTCACACGAGAACTTCCAATAGGTCACCCATCCTGAGAATGCTCTCGAGCAAACTCGCTTAACTTCAGAGTTCCGATAGAACCCGAAGCCAGTGAGCTCCTAAAAGGCCTAGTGCTAGGTAGATATGAGAATATACATATAAAGCTTACAAGATCCACTCCCCTGGGCGATGTGAGATGTTACAATCCACCCCCCTTAAGGGCCCGACGTCCTCGTCGGCACACTTTCGGCCAGGGATTAGTTCTGATACCAAATCGTCACATCCCAACCCGGGCCCTCACCACATTCCAGGCTCGACTCCACTGTAGCACAATATTATCCTCTTTGGGCCACAACCACGCCCTCACGGTTTTGTTTCTAGGAACTCACACGAGAACTTCCCAGTGGGTCACCCATCCTGGGATTGCTCTCGCGCGAACTCGCTTAACTTCGAAGTTCCGATGGAACCCAAAACCAGTGAACTCCCAAAATGCCTCATGCTAGGTAAAGATGTGAATATACATATAAGGCTTACAAGATCCACTCTCTTGGACGATGTGGGATGTTACAACCGCCACCTACCCCAGCCCCATATTCCTTCAACGACGTACCCCAGAGCTTGACCCCAATATACTACATGACTTAATGAAGAAATGAAAGGACATAAGTTTGATTTATAGATCTACCAAGAACCATGAATTTTTCTATCTAAATCAGAACGAAGAAGGTACACTAGATCCATACAAATTCGCCAAGAAAATCCACCCTACATATATTTATATGACAAACACCTCAAATTTATTATACCATATTCGCCTTGTGCGCGATCTAATTACGATTTAGGGGAGGTAGATAGGTTCAACCGTAAGCGGCGACGACGGCTGGGGATGTGCTGACAGCGACATAGGGTGTGACACTGTTGAGGAAGGAAAAGAAGCCAGTGGAGGGGGAAGGCTCTTGCTCGTAGAGGAAAAGGTCTTTGGGAACCTTAAAGGTGTCGTGCACAAAGACAACTACGGCACCGACGATAAGAGTGGAGATGAGGACGGATTTGACAGATGTGGAAGATGACGAAAACTGAGAGGCGATGAGGCCCCAGAAGGTTTGGGTTTCAGAGAATGTGAGGCTGAAGATGACGAAGGGCTGATTAGAGATGCAGTAGCAGCAGTGGTTACAGTTGAGGAAAATGGTACTGCGCCACTGTGGTGTAGGAGGAAAGGGATGGGTTTTACATAGATGACCTATTCGTGAGGGATGGCTATAAGAGGAAGGAGTTGGGAGAAGTGAGGGAGAGGTGGGTTGGGTATGAAAGAGAGTGGAGTCGAAGAGAAGGGGAAGAGAAAATAATTTTGATTTTGAATTTTTTTTAATTTTGAATTTTTGAAGTTTTAAATTTTTTTAATATCCACGTGGACCCATATTGACATGTGACGTCCAGTTATTGTCCACGTGGACGCCACATCACAAGTTAAAGGCTAATTTAACAGTAACCTTAATGGAGGTATGAAGTTGTCCCAAAATTATGACTTCAGGTACCACTCTGGGATGAAAAAAACTTGATGTATCAAATGTTGAAAATCAAGAAAGTTTAGGGTAGTAAACTGAGATTAACCAAAAAACTTAATACTTGACAAAAGAAAGCAAGAACTCCAACCACAAATCCTCAACACAGAACCTGATTCAAAAAAAAAAAAAAATTAAAATTGCATGCTCCAACGAAAGAACATCATGTCATGGACGGAAAAATAACATCATAGTTCCAAGGGAAAAACAAAAGCTTGAAAGCAAAACAAAATGAAAGGCAAAAAGCACAAAAAATGAGGACCAAACTTACAAACCCATATTTGCAAGCAGCAATAAACAGAAACATCATTGTCACCACTTTTAATAATACAGAGTCCATATTAACAGAAGCATCACCATCACCACTTTAATAACAACACTTGATATAGTATATAGTTAGACTTATATAGTGTGAAATATTAACTGTAAGATCCCACATCGACCAACGAAGAGGGGGTGATGTGCCTTATATGTACATGCTCCCTTCCCTATAGAAGTTCTCGCGCCGAAACCCAAAACAAAACCGTGAGGGAATTGTAAGCCAAAAACGGACAATATCGTACTACGGCGGAGTCAAGCTGGGATGTGACAATTTGGTATCAGAGCCACTCTGCCGTTCGATGTGGATGTGCCGGCGAGGATGCCAGGTTCCCCTTAAGTGGGGTGGATTGGATTGTAAGATCCCACATCAACTAACAGAAAGGGGGTGCTACGACGGAGTCGAGACTAGGATGTGACATTAACAGATATCATAGTACAATTTCTAAACAGAAGCAAAACCAACCAGCAAAAAAAACAGCATAAATTCAACTAAACACTAAAATGTATGATATAACACCCATATAAATTGACAAACGGAAAAAGTAAAAAAACTTAATACCTGACAAAAGAAAGCAAGAACTCCAACCATAAATCCTCAACACAGAACCTGTTTCCAGTAAAAAAAAACAAATTAAAAATGCATGCTCCAACGAAAGAACATCATAGACGGCAAAACAACGTCACAGTTCCGTGGACAAAACAAAAGCTCGAAAGCAAACCAAAATCAAAGGCAAAAAGCACAACAAAAATAAGGACCAAACTTACAAATTCAGGTTTGCAAGTAGCAATACAGAAAGAGGAGAAAAAGCATAAGTCAAAAGCAAAAAGAAAGGGAAATAAGACAGCAAACATGCGGGAAAGAAAAGAAAAATAAAAGAGAAGAGTTTACAAACCTATATTTGCAAGCAGCAATACAGAAAGGGGAGGAAACGTAGAAGTCGAAACAAAAAAGAAAGAGAAATAAGAGAGCAAATGTGCGGGAAAGTAAAGAAAAATAAAAGAGAAAAGTTGAAAAGCCAAATGCAAAGGATGATCAACACGCGGCACAATGTAAACCAAAAGCAATCAAAACATGTTTCCAGCATCACCAACAAGCGGGAACAAAACCAAGAAGAGGGCAAAAGCGGCAAATCACTATACAACCTGAAAAAACCTGAAACCATGAAGAAAACAAAAGATGAAACAGGAAGCCCACTGTTAATGAACAATAGTCATCCATCGGGTTTAAGAATATATATATATATATATATATATATATATATATTATTGTAATTCTCAAGATAACTTATATGGTTTTGCTTTGCTTTTGCAACATTGGATAGCTAGCTATAGTGCTGTACGTAGTTAATATCTAACACATCTTAAAAAAAAAAAAAATAACAAGAAGGAAAATAAATTTTAATAATTGCACGATGACACAATAATCCAAAAAGAGCTATTTAGTATTATGATTTAGTGATATATCTTTTCACTTGTAAATGGTTCGATTCTCGACAAATACAAATTTAAACCACATTATTGCTAGCCTGACTTAGCACACCAATCCCGTGAGTGTAGATAAAGTTATTTGTTTAAAAATAAATAAATAAATAATACAAAAAGATAATGCGTGTACGTTCAATGGGATGCGAAATTCTAATCCTCTCCTAGGAAAAATCAGAGAGGAAGAGCATTGGTGGGATATTAGTGGAATCCTGGTAATTAAAAACAAATTAAATTAATAAATACTAATTATCTTGTTCCACTTTGGAAAAAGTAGGACATGGTGGGGGGGGGGGGCGAGACAAACCTCGACAAATATGAAGTTCTTACTCAAACAATATATTATTCGTAAATAAATGCAATGCTTTAAACTTTACACCGTTTTAGATAATCTGTTGGTACTGGATGGGAAAAGCATTCTTTTTAATTTTTTAAAAATGATTAGCTGATGGCTTCATCACGGTAATTCATCTTTTTGAGAGTCGGGACTCACAGAGGCATTTCAACATCTCTACTATCGTGCGATTCACCAATGTTAGAAATCGAACCTAGAACGTACTGTGTAGAATACGAACCTAAAATTCATCTTCAACCACGAGATCACCCGTGATGGTTTTGGGTGGAAAAGTTGGCCGATGATCCTTTTGGTAAACATTCAATCATGCAGGAATATGTTATGCGTCAATGCGTCGGTCGGTGTCTCACTTTTGAATTTGGAAGTCGCATCTCCTGGCATGCAAGCTAGCTAGCTAGGTCCACTCCGTCGATATTAGTTTGCTTAAGTGAGTGTTCAATCTTAGTTTAGTGATGCTCGGTGCTTTGGTGACATCTTTCAACGTTGCGAAGAGAAGTACGGAGAGTGTAGTTGTTGTGGATTGAGCTTTTGTAAACCGGGCTTCAAACAAAATGAATCGACACCTTCGTTGTAAATTTGAAGTATGATCTTATGCTGAATTTTAGGATGATTTCATGGGTTGGGAAAACAAAATTATGTATCAACTTATGAAATTCTGCTACTGTAATTGGGGTGACAAATTTGAAAGAATACAAAAGAAAAAAGAATTGCTTACTGCTTGAATCAAACCGAGTTTTGATCCATTTTCCTCTTCAAAGACACGTTGAATTAAACTGCTGTTTTGATTGTTTTCCTCTTTACAGACACATTTTAGTCTCCGTTTTGATCCGTTTTCCTCTTTACAGACACGTTTTGGTCTCACGTGTGGAAAGAAATATATTCTATGTAAAGTTTATTCTACGTGAAATTTATGTTGGATTTCTTAACAAATCACTAGTGAATTTCACGATATAACACGAACATGATCGGTTTTTAACGCGTCTTAGCAGATTCACCCCTTATCGAGCATTAACGCTCGACCCGAACATTAATTTTCATGCATATCTGAGTGATGCTATTGAGTTGTACGTAATTTTACCAGACTAATCAGTACAAATTGTGCTACCACAGTACCAAGAAATGACAAATAATTGCAAGCCTGCTTCTGTAGTGACCTCAACCAAAATACATTTCAGGCATCCAGGTCAGTTGGAAAAAACTTCTCGGTTGATGCTAATTTGGAAATAAACAACTATTCTGAACAAGCCACAATATGCACTCAACACCCCAAAATTTCGTGGTCCACGAAACGAGACGACATCAGTTTACTACAATTCACTGATGTTCATCAAGCGATCCTCTTAAACGAGCAGAACTGCATTAACACACCCGTCGTTCTCTGGATTATTTGTCACCTGAGCATACTTCCCTGCATCAACCACAAAGAAGAGACAAATGCAGCAACAAGTCAGAATCTAAACTATCCGCCTTTAAAAGAGTGATGGCAAAGCTATAAATGAGATGGCATCAGATAAAATGCCGACCACCACAAAAAAGGCTGAACTCACCCCATACAACTTTCCCAGCAGGTGTGACTAGACCGAGTTCACTGACATTCACCTGATATCCACAAAATAAGTAGATAGCGTAAAACACCAAGGGATTGGCATTATAAATGGTCATAAATGATCACATAATGAAAGATTTACCTCAATGATGGTTCCCTTGGTCAACACACCAAGAGATGTATACATTTGACCATTAGGATTCTTCTTCACACCAATGATCTCAAGGTTAAAAGTGGCTTTAAGTTCAGGGTGTGTCACGTGAGCTTTGGTGAATCGCAATCCACTGGGACGGATAAATCGCTCATACTTAGGAGGTTTCCTCGTGAAACCAGGTCCCACCAATGTAGCTTTTGTGACCATCCTCTTCCATTGCTTGGCTACAAAAAAGAATTGAGCAAATAAGCAACAGAGGACTAAGTAATACATTCACATGAAAATACTGGCATCAGTTTCAAACTTTCAATTATCCTCAATGTCATGTTATACGAACTTTAGCTTGATCGCATTTAGGCCGGAAATCATTATAAACGATAAATTTAGACAATAAATGAACCAACAGCACACTTTGATTGCTATGGAAGTAGAGAGGAAGAAGTTGGAGATACTTACTCTTGCGTTTTCCAGATCTAAGAATTTTGAACATCTCATCTTCAGCCACAGGCCTCACCTAGAGAAGATATAAAACTGTCAGAACATTATATCAATGATTAGCATACAATAAAAAATGAGTCGCACAGGAAAACAGAGAAAAAAAGAAAAAGCGTGGCATGTGCTCTTACCTTGGGCAGTGGGACTTCCCATTTCCCAGCTTTCTCCTTCCGCTTTTGCTTAATGGTGTTGTTCAGAATCTATTTCCAGCATAACGTCAGATAAGAAACATGAACAAATATCTTCCTTTTTAAGAAAAATATCTATTAATAGCTGGAAATCCGTACTTTCGCACGTGTTGTATTGACACGATCGATCAAATATGCGGGAATAGAGCCTTCATGAACATCATCATCCACCTTGCGCCTAGTTGATGACTCCTCATGCATAATCAACCTGTGGGCATTCACAAAACATAAATTTAACTCTACATATATGTAAATCGTCAGTAGCATAACAAACAAAAGATACAATAAGGAATCAACATAAAGACAATAGCCACTAAACAATATAAAAAGCCACAAATAAGGTTATGTAAAGTGTAGCTTATGCAGTTTAAATATGAATGTAACTATGTCTATGTGTATATGCAGCAGCAAATTAATAGTCATGACAAGTGCAATATGAAACAAACTGTTAGAAGCACATCATATGAATGTAGTTTAAGTGCTGTAAGGTACATCTCAACAGTCTATTCTACTGGGAAAAAGACACTAGAGAACTCACGTTTTCTTCATGAGAGCCTTTTCAGCATAGCGCTTCTTAGCAAACATCTTACCCTTGATACCTAGGGCCTGTTCCAATACAAACATTCCAAATGAACAAAATAAGCTTAAAGTTCCAATTTGATTGTCACTTTCCACGAAAAATAAAGGAAAAGGATTGGAATTGACCTTCTGAGCAGTCTCAGAACGCTTATGGACGAGACGAGCCTCCTTCTTGCGCTTTCGCTCGAAGTGGTCAGGTCGGTACCCATACCGCTTCCTGTGAAGGTCTATGTAATCTCCCTGCGGCTGAATTTCACAAAAAAACATTGCCATACAATATTAAATGCGTCCTACACATTATGAACGCTTAAACGAAATACAGCAAAGAGAGATGGAGAACAAACCATAGCTACTAAAAATTTGTCACTCCCGGTTTGTTGTCAGAAACTGTCACACAAAGAGCAAAACTGTCACACAGTAAGCCTCAGGACAAATCTATAAAACCATAATCACAAACATAAATTTAATTGAAACTAAAATGGTTAACTATCAGGGAAAAAAAGAACCAAAAAAAAAGAAAAAAAGAATAACCATCTAACAGTAACAAAAAGAATTTTCCTTGACCTGGCTTACTTCCTATCCTGTGATATCATCCAATACCAACCACGTTCAAAACAAAATTTCAGTCATTTAAACTTTCAAACTAGTCGAAGACTAGAGAGACAAGAGTAAGGATAGGCTGAGAGGAGGAGATGCGGCTGTAAGTGGTTTGACAGAGGGTTGATGAGGAGGAAGGACTTTGAAAGGAACTCTGTGAGTTATCTGTGGCTAGGGTTTCTAATTTGTGGGTTAAATGTTTTGGAATTAAGCGGCTCTAGCCCCGGATCCCATAGTTCTATACAAAATAGCATCCTTTTTTCACATATCAGCACTAGTATACCCTATAAACGCATATCACCCTTTTTTCACTTTATTATAAAAACCCAAATAAAGAGCTTCTCCGAATCTCCCTCTCCGCCCTTTGTCTAACATGCACCCTAAATTCACACGGTTTCAATCCACAAAACTAATCACATTTTTTTTAAGTCGAATGTAAAATCACATTTCTGCGTATACAATCATGTCCTATGAGCAGAATTCTGGTAGTGCTTATCGAAACGGAGGACAAATCACAACTCCAAAACATCATACAAAGTTACAAACATCAGAAAATTCTACTCTGCACAGACAGCATTGCAACTTCAAAATCTCAAGACTCGAGCTTTAAATTCACCCCAAAAATTGAAATATATCTTCACATATATTAGAAATGCAGAAATACATATTCAAATTTGCTCTTTCCTTTCACCCACGTTTAGCCAAAATACGCAATCACATATTTCACCTCTTTTATTTCAGAAAATAATTTGACAATAAATAAACAGGAGGTGAGTAATAAACAAAATAATTTCAAGAAAAGATATGGAATTAAAAAACGCCATATGAAGAACCAGTCGGAGTCAAAGTTCATACCTGTGAGTTTCAGTAAACCCTAGGGCCTAGGAAGAAGACGGAAGGAGGAGATGAAGAGCCAACAGGAAGAAGGCGGTGAACTGATTGGGCAGGGAAGTGCTCGGGGGTTTAGGATATATAGGTTTGTTTGTTGTGATAGACTGTGCGAAGGAACATGGTACACATCTGAAAGGTCAATCAGAAGAAGCCACGTGTCCAGTAATATAGAGAAAATTGAGAAAATAAAATAAAGGCCCATATCCGGCCCAGCTCACCCACCCCTTTCTCCTCCTTCTCGTCTTCAACCTTCACGGCAGCTCATCCGCCGTAAGCTCAGCTGACATCACCAGCTCCGCCGCAAACTTCACCCTACTTAAATTGTGAAGGGAAATGGCAGGCAGTGTGAAAGGTGACGGTACGGAAGAGTTTAAAGGCCTTAGAATCACATCACTGGACGATGATAGCGACGAAGAAGAAGAACAGAAAGAGCCAGAGGTTGCTATGGATGACGATGACGAAGAAGAGGAAGACGAAGAAGCAAGAAACTCTGTGATTTTAGGTTTTGTGAAAAAGCCTAAGAAATCCCGCTCTCTTCTTCGCCATTTCTTTCCTTCCAAGGCTGGAGGCGTTCCCGTATGCCATTAAACCCTTCAATTTCAATTTACATACTAGTCGGACTTTTCTGATGTTTTGGCTTGTCATATAGGCTTGGCTGGATCCAGAAAACTTGCCGTCCGGAAGATCTTGCTGCTGCGATATATGCGGTGAACCTTTGCAATTTGTGCTTCAGGTGAGGGATGCTTGAATTTCATTGATCAGATTATATCTTTATCATGCCATTTTCAAGTCGAGGGCGAGTTGGTGTAACGGAACGGAAACGTTGCTCCTTTGTGACATGTGATCAAATGGTCACGGTTCGAATCGTGGAACAAGCCTCTTTGCATGCAAAGCAAGAGTAAAGCAGCATACATACGAGTTCCTCCCCGACTTTCGCAGAGCGGGAAGCCTTGTTTGCTTGGGGTCGCGCTTTTTATGCCATTTTCAAGTAGTAAAAGTTGACAATTAGATTGTGATATTTGGTCTTTATTGCGTGGCTAGGTATATGCGCCAGAGGAGAAGGAATCTGCATTTCACCGAACATTGTTTGTGTTTATGTGTACGTCAATGGCGTGTCTTCGTCGTGATCAACATGAACAATGGAAATGCCAGCGGGACGAGCCCTCTAGAAGGTATTGTTCTCCCTATCATGTCTATACCAAAGGATTTGTGGTTTTTTTTCTTCTGATTATGTGATGTTTTTTCTTATAGCGTGAAGGTTTTCCGCTGCCAATTACCTCGCGATAATCCTTTCTACTCAAGTGAGCCTCCGAAGAAGGATAGTACGGAGGATCCTCTTATGGCTGGAGGTAGCATCTTGTATCAGTTAGCATTTACAGTTGCTAGCTTTTGCTTATGAATTATTGCCAGATTGTTTTAGCTTGTTCAACCTTGTTTATGTATATTTATGCTCCTTCAGTATTGCAATTTGACGTCTTTTAAACACTCTTCCAATTGAAGGGATCTTTTGATGATATTTGCCTTTTGATTGTTGTAGCTGCACTATGTAATTGGTGTGGTACCTGGAAGGGGAGTAAACGCTGTACTGGTTGCAGAAAAACACTTTATTGCTCAGAGAAACATTGGGTAATTGGATTTTTTGGGTTTCTGCAGCATCTTTTTTCCCCTTTGAAGTAGCATCAGCCATCCTTAAAGCATACCAAATATGTTTTGGTGGTTTGTAGGTCAAGCATTCTCGGTCTGGTCATGAACATGATTGTCAACGATTGAGGATTCAGCTGGCCGACAGTAGCTCTGCTAACAGTGAAACCACTTCTGCTGTAGTTCTAAAAGGCAAGTACGAAGTTGTATTTTCTTGGGAGGAGTTTTGGGTCGGCAATTTAACTGCACTTTTGAGATTTGGTGGGTTGGGTTCAAGATCTTAATACACTCTCTTGTTTTTCAATTGTGAACAGTTGCAAGTAATAATCTATGGCCAGAGTACAAAATTATACAGGAGCCTGAAAGTTCATATGACACGGAGATGCCTGATGAGAGTGTGGGCACTAATTCCTTGGTCTCTAGTAACCGAATGGATGATGGGCTAATGTCGATAGCAGACAATTTTACGGTATTAATTGTTGTTCTCGCATAACTAACATTTATGTTGTCTATGTATTGGTAGAAATGAAAGTTGTGCTCTTCTTCCTTCATTTTTTCTCTGATAAGAGAATAATAGTTTTTAGTTGCTTGAACTCTTACACGTTTATACCTCTGTAAAAGGGTGATGGTGATAGAAAGAGCTGGGCTTCATTCCACGTGCGCATAGCCCTGGCCCCTGAACAAATACTAAGGTGAATTTTTTTTTGGATAAATCCATTCAAATCAAGATACAGATTTCTGAAGGATGTGACTTGGTGCAGAGTGTTACTTCAAAGTTTTTTGCGCTTGTTACATTCCTTGGCTTTCATTGATCATAACCACTATTTTACTTCACAATAGTTGATCCATTTCCATTTTTTTTCTTCCAAATAACAGGTATTGTAGGAGTTCCGGTGCTAAACCCTTATGGCCTGTGTCAAGTGGCCGGCCATCCACGGCTGATATTCCTAAATGTAGTTATTGTAGTGGCCCAATGTGTTTTGAATTTCAGGTACCAGATATAACAATTGTTCGTTTTGATTGAAGCTCGATTCCAAGTTTGTGCATTTCAGTTTCTTTTACTACCACGACTGCCCTTTTCGTTCTAGTCAAAATTTTAACCTTGTGAGTTTTATTGGCTTCAGATTATGCCTCAGTTGCTATTTTACTTCAACGTGAAGAATGACGTGGACTCTCTTGATTGGGCTACAATCGCCGTGTATACATGTGAAGCCTCTTGTGATGCAAGTGTGGTTTACAAAGAAGAATTCGCTTGGGTTCAACTTTCTTAGCCATTTGCTCTCTTGCCAATACTTTGTACCGTCTAGATATGAGATCAAGTCTTGCTAGTATTAGTCTTAAATCAAGTGTTCTGTAGTTTTCTTATTTATCGGAACGATAGATTTTGACTGTCAAAAACTTCCACAGTTTTTGTATCGGAGTGATGTGAGATTTTGATCATGTACTCAACTCTTATCCAGATTTTCTTTCTGGGCAATTTTGTTAGTATGAGTAATGTTTGAGACATGAGAACCGATGTGTTCATGTCTAAATTAATCCATATGTCTAACTCGTCCATATGAAGAGTTGGCTTACAGTGCATTACCTTTGTCTTGGATCATTCCAACTAAAGCATTCTCATCTTCTTTACGCTCATTTTTTTTTGCACGTATTGCTTTTTGATCGCCCAACATTTCGTGCCAATGGCTGACTTTATTGTTGTCTTGTAAAATTTCCTTTGAGCTTTAGTGGCATACGACGATACCGCAACACACCCCATACACTATTCCACTTCATCCATCCAGCTTGTATTTTACGGTTGAGCTCTCTATATAGTTCTTCGTTATTTAGCAAGATAGATCCAAGACAACGAAAAAATTCATTGCAACAATTAAGAAAAAAACGTGTGTTTGTGATCTTCTAAACTGCTTTAATCTACAGGGAGGAAAATTTGAATTTGATTGTAAGGTGACGAGCACAGTGCATTAACCAACTGACCTAAAACAACTAAATTAACGACAAACCTGTGTTAAACTTCCAGGCCAAAAACCCATCTCATAAAATGAGTTTATCTCATTGAAACTTTGAGTTTAATAATATGAAAGTATTAAGAGAAGGACATAAGAGCTTACTTAATGACTAGATAAAAGAGCCAAGGCCAAAATAAGAATCCATGCTTCTCTCAGCTGGAAGCTTGAATCCATACATGTTGAGCCTCCATGATGCCTCAGTTGGCACTTTCACTGTCTCTCCCATCACGTCCGGCGACAAGAGCTCAGTCCGGTAATCCGAAGAATCTGTTCGAAGATCCGCCACCATTTTTCTCAGCAGAAAGAGTTTGTTTGCGAGGCAAAGAATGGCAACTCAGTATACAAAGCTAACACAGGCAAATAAACGTATAGGCTTATTGATAGTTTAATGCCAGTTTTCAGAGATTGGAGTGTATTTGCATCGTAGTATTTTATATTACGTGATGAGAGATACAGACACATGGGTGCATACATTATCTGGTAATGTTTAAAGTTGTATTTGTTGCTGAGATAAAATACTACTCATTAGGGTGAATAAAGTGACGTATTTAGAGTCTGGGGACCGACGTGATGCATGAGTTAAATTTTTGAAGTGCTATTGAAAGGCCAATGATATTATAGTTCTCATTTTTGCGAATTAGCTTCTGTAATTTATTAATTGTTGCAATTTAACTCCAATTATTTCTTTCGTTTTTTCCGACAAAATTAGAACTCTAAGACCATGCGTTAGGTGTTTTACACTTCCATAATGTTCCTCTTATACCACATATTCTACTCACATCAAGAAAAAGAATTAAGAAAAAATTAAAAACATGTTTTTCGAGTTGCAACACTTACTAAACTACAAGAGTTTAATAATGAATATTTTTTTATTATAAGCGATACTCTACTCTAATCTACAATAAAGAAGAAAAGAGAGTTTGAACCGAAACGCATATTGTTCCTTTTTACATAGATATTTTACCCAAATATTGTTTATTTTTTATTTTTAAAAAATAATGCAGTCCTGCTCCTGCATTGAGTGTTGAAGGGTTGTAGCCGGGTAGGGCATAGCGTCCGGCAGAAGCTTACTAATTATGAACCATTTTGTAATACTTATATAGCTTTCACTAAATAATTTCATCCGCATCTAACTGTCGATGAACGTTAAAAGATCGTCATCCCACATTTTTATGAACGATTATGTACCATGAATATGTGTGACTCTTGTAGTGGACCTCACATGCATTTGACGGCCAATTCATGCACGATTATCAGCCGTTTACACACAGTTTTCATAATAAATCTCGAACGTATTTAGCGGTCAAACGAATGTTAAAGATAGTTGTGTCACGTATTTATAATCGCTTACTGGACATTAAACACGCGGCCCTCACGGTAAATCCACACGCATTTAACGGTCGCTGCCCGTGGCCTCGGAAAAAAGCAATTAAACAAAAAAAAAAAAAGGAAAAACAGAAATAAAAACCAATTGGAAACACAATATGCAAGGAACCCAGAAAGCCAGACCCCATTGAGGGAGATACAGACAGATTCTTCTTCTGTATTTCTCTGTGTACGTATTACACAGAAACTGAGCAAAACCCTGGTTTTCTCTCTCTAGGAGCAGTTCAAGGTTTGCGTTTTCATCATCGTCCACCTCAAAGATGGTGAGCACTCTCTATTTTTCAGCTTTATTTTCTTATTCCATGATTTTTGTGTTAAATATCTTCGATTCTGATTGGTTCAGTTTCATGTATGCTTATTGTTCCTGACCAGTCTCTCGCTTCTCTACGGTTAATTTTAACTTTTACTCTGTAATGTTTCACTTTTTCATGATTTGTTCTGGATGTGACTTGTTCTGCAAATTATAGCAACTTTTTCACTCCTGTCAGACCAAAGTTTCGATTTTTAGTAATATTTCATGTATTGAGAAGTTGGGAAAGCTGAGAAAAGGGATTAAAAGATGTGTGTTTTGAGTTCGAGAACGTACACTGGTTAGGGAGTTTTCGGGCTTTTTTGGTAGTGAGATCAGTTAAAAAGAGGCTGTTGGTTTCTTAGGTTTTGAAGAAAATTGATGTAAAATTAAATTTATGGCAGGGAAAACCTTTGTTGATGTGAATTTGAGGAAAATTTGGTTATATTTGGGTTTTCTTGACGTAAAAAGTAACCTATAGTATTGGTAACACAAGACAGAGCCCATTACCCAACTTTTCATTGTCCTCTTAAAAGATTACCCACATTTCAGTTGCATTTTTGCAAAAATTAGTTCGTGGATGTTGATGTTATGCTAATCATATACGTTCATTTGTTTGTGCGCGCATACACTTGCGAATACCTGAATCAATATGCATGCATAATTTGGTTTTGTACTCCCTCTCTCCGCTTCACCTTGGATTCTCTTTTTGACAGAACAAGTTGGGTAAAGGGCAACGCGATAAGCTCCAGCAGTTCATCATGATAACTGGAGCAAGGTAATCCGACAATCATACGCAACTTTTCTGTTTTTCTTCATTTCACGTCTTTGAAATCCATGGCAGTTTTGCTCAGTGGTTTTGCTAGCGTATGCATGTCATGCATTGATATTTAGAGCACCATTTAAAACCAGTTGGCGTTGCATGTTGAATTGATCATGAGGATTTTAAAATGTTACATATAACTTCATCATAATTTTTGTCTTTCTAAGGGACATGTGTTTGTGTTGTGTTAGATTTGGTTGAGTTGAGCAGTTTTAATCGTCAGTTTGTTTATGTATCTTTTGAAGTTGAATTGGTTTAATTGGTCTGTGCACACACATATGTGCTTTGTATTAGACTGGTGGGCGTGTATCGTACCTTTTTCTACCCTTACTCTTTTTGTATGATTCTTGGATTGACTAGTCTAACTTCCCATCATATGCAGTGAAAAAGTTGCTCTGCAGGTTCTGAAGGAGAGTGATTGGCATCTTGAAGGAGCGTTTGATATCTTCTACACTCAGCCCCAGCTGCAAGCAGAGACTGATTCTAATACTGATTCTAATACTAATTCTAGACAATTGGAGGAATTATACAATACATATAAAGGCAAGCTTTACCTTTCCATTCACTTTTATCCTCAATCTTAGACATTAGTGTATATCTTTTGTTCACATTCATAGGAAATTGAAAAGACAGAGATGTAATCAGTTTATAAATTCACAAGCATGCGGTGTCATCAAGTTTGTAATAGCTGAATTTGGTTGGAATCCTATTACTTTAGTTGTGAACCCAATGGATTTTTTTTCCTTCAAGCTTCTTCATCAGCTGTGTCTTACTCAAATATATATTCGCGATACTGGATTGATTCATACTTATGTACTAGAGGATTAGTGATAATATTGCACGTACATATATAAATTTCTCATTTGTGATATAGTGATACTGTGATAGCATTGTACCTAAAATCAAATGGCCCAACAAATGTTTCTTTCTTCTTTTTTTTTTTTTTTTTGGTAGTTTTTAACCTAAGTTTATATGGTTAGCAGAATTTTCTTTTCACTAATAGAATAATTTTTTTTTTCCTCAGATCCAGATGTTGATATGATACTTGTTGATGGTATCAGCCTCCTTTGCAATGATCTTCAGGTAACTGTTTGGTGCAGATATTAACCTGTCTCAATCATTTGTCTTTAATATTGTTTGTTTCTTATGATTGTTTTCTTTCATTTTCTTGTTCTTTTATTTTGATTGACATGCTAGCTGTCATGATTTGACAGGTGGATCCTCAAGATATAGTCATGGTAGGTATATTCGAATAAACCTTGTTATGGTTAAGATGTGCATGCCTACAAAGTTCCTTTCAAGTCCGCCAAATTAATGTTTAGGCAATGTAAAAATTAAATTCTACGAAGTTCTGTCTATTTGAACTAAAGAACCTTCTTGCTTGAAAATTCAACAGAAATTCTGACAAAATTTCATATAGATATAGTGATTTTCTGGCTGGGGCCTTCCACATGTATGGGCACAGTCTAACATAGATTTCTAGGGGATTAAATGTTACATTTTCAAGTTTGGAGACTAATGTGTAGCGGGCTAAAATTTTGGGACATTGGTGAAATTTACCTTGAACTACATAAAAGAGAAATTGCGATGCAGGTAATGAAGATATTGTCATATGAAAAGTAAGCTTCATGAAAATCAAATATATGTTTCCAATTTGATTGGTTAACTTTTGTTTTTTTATTTGCCTACATTTTTTCAACTTAACCTTGTGACTTGGCTGGTTATTTTTGGTACAATGGGCTGTTGATGCAGTTAGTTGTTTCTTGGCACATGAAGGCAGCTACCATGTGTGAATTTTCCAAAGAGGAGTTCGTAGAGGGATTAGAACCACTAGGGTAGGTACAAAGGATTTTGATGTTTTTTATATTCTTCTAAACCTCAAATTATAATAGGTACATAGTCTATAACTAGAGAAATTCAATTAACAGAAGTTTGTGTTATCTGATGGCAGGATAGATTCTTTGGACAAGTTCCGTGAAAAGATACCATTTATGAGATCCGAGCTGAAAGATGAACGTAAGTGAAATGTGATTATAGTTTTATTTAAGTAATTAAATTTTTATTTGTACATCATTTTTTTGGTTTTTTGTGGAAGATACTCATGATGTTAACATGTATTTGTTCAAATAGCTTAACTGTAATGTAAAGATATTCATGTGACTTGAATTTTGCGAGAGTACCTTTATATTGCTGACATGATCTTCTTTTTATTTTCCAGAAAAGTTTCGAGAGATATATAATTTTGCTTTTGACTGGGCAAAAGAAAAGGTATGTGTTTTTACTTTTTAGCGCATGAAGAATTTTATTTGTTGTATTCTAGACAGTGCTTATTTCTCAAATTTGAAAGATAAAACTAGAAATGAGTTCCTTGACATATATTATGATTCATGAACAAAACAAAAAAAAAAAATATATCTGATACGGTATCTTAAATAAATTCTGGTATTAATTTGTGTGTGTGTGTGTGCACGCGTGATTATATTCCGTGTTCATAATCATATACACGTATATTGCTTCATTTTCATTTCAGGGTCAGAAATCTTTGGCATTGGATACTGCAATTGGAATGTGGCAATTAGTGTTTGCTGAAAAGCAGTGGCCGTATGTTGAACATTGGTGTCAGTTCTTACCGGTAAGTTACAAAATTTATTATTTGTTGAAAGTAGCTACGCTGGGCTTGCAGTAATCATTTATATTATCGGATAGGAATCATTGCCAAGGAGTTCTGATAAATGTTACAGTTTCTCTGCAAAATGGAGGCCTCATGTTGTTACCTTTATTCCTGCATCATTCTTTTACGAAATCATTGTCACGCCTGTTACATCTTTAGAAAGTTTGTTTGCGTTGATTCGTTGAAATGGCATTAGACATCCCAAATTGATTGTGAGAAATACAAAATTACCAGCAAACATATTGTGGTCTCCCATACTGCCACAGTATCATAATTTCTTGTATTCTAGGTTATTATTTTCTTGATTTGTTCCTGTCAATATATTTTCCGTCCTTGATTCCATCGTTTCAGGCTCGGCATAACAAGGCCATTTCGAGGGACACATGGTCTCAACTATTGGAGTTTGCAACGGTACTATATCAAGCATCTATGTAACCAAAAAACAGGAACAATGCTACCCATTCTTTTTATTTCATTGGTTAACTTGATATTCTGCTTGTAGGCTGTGGATCCGTCACTGTCAAACTATGACGCGGAAGGTGCCTGGCCTTATCTTATTGACGAATTTGTCGAGTACTTGAAGGAGAACGGAGCAATCCAAAAGGGTTAATTGCCTGAATGGAGCCAGAACTGATTAGGACTGCTTTTTGGTGAATTAGAAGTTTCTCTCAGCTTATTACTGTGATTGAGGAGTACTGCCCTGTAATTGAACTCGGTTCGTCTTCAAAACACGACGACCAAAACCTCGAGCTCTAAAATATATGATTTTTACACTTTACAATCGGTTAGATCGTTGGTCTGGAATGTATATTATCTGGTACAATTTTTGCCTCTTTGTTTCGTGGAGTATCTATCTAGTACAATATCTGACCAAGTGAAGCCAGCATCTGGCGCTTACATTCTGTCTAAACAAAAATGAATTTTATATCTAACGAAAAGGAGATACTCTCTTATGTGATCAAAACACGTCATGTGGTGAGCTTTTATTGACCGAGCATTTCATTTTTTGAACACATGGTTCGTCAAATGAGTGATGTTCCAAAGACTATGCATTGGTTGCATGAGAGACTATGCATTGGTTGCATGAGAGACTATGCATTGGTTGCATGAGAGACTATGCATTGATTGCAAGAGAGAAATGAAAGAGGTAAGAGAACCAAGAGAATGAAAAGTACTACAAAGGGCCATCCGGATATTGTTTACAAATGGCAACTTATAATTATACATCATCTGCCCTCCTCATTTTAGTGCTGGGTCCTCTCTTTTTCTTCAAATCTTGTTCATTTATGTATGCTCTCACAAAGGAACTCCTAATTCATTGACAAACGTCAAAGAGTAAAAGGGCTCGTTCGTTAACATTTTATAAAAGGAAATTTTATTTAAACCCTTGTAATTTATTTCCACATCCAACTTAAATTTTAAGGAACTTTAACAAAAAGCTCATGATACTGTTCACTTTAACGAAAAACCACATTTTTACATTAAAAAGTCAATCATAGTACTATTCACTCTATCCTTATCGTTAAAACTTAAAGTTTTCAAGCCCTTTTCATTAGTTTTCCTTAAATTTTAAATGTTAATTGTTTATATTACCCTAGCATCACCCCTTGTTTATACTACGTTCTTTCCGGCTAAAACTCTAATAGCTCTTATAGAGAAAAACAAGCTTTTCTATTGATAATGGTAATTTTGAAGTTTTGAATCCTCCAACTAAGATATGACTCGATTTATGGATATTTTGTTTGTTTGCTTCTTCTTTGGATTAAATTTCATACTTTTTATATTATATTGTATTTGTTTTTCTCTGCATGTGTCTGTGCCCCAAAACACCTTGTAAGGACTTTTGATTAGTACTTAAAAGATATATAACTTGATTCTTGGTGCAGATAAATACAAATAATAAAGATGAGAATTCCAAACAGCAATTAACTTCTACAACCTGGTAGTGTTATGTCTTCTTGACCCGCGTGATGATTATCATAGGCCCTGAGGAAACAAGGTTATTTGCATCATACATTCATTTAGAAGTAGAACAGAAAGATGATTGAAAAAGGACTTAATGAGAATATTACCCCTCAATGGACATGCCTCCATCCAAATTCAAAGCATCAAGGCCAAATGTTTCCAACAAAGTGATGGATTGAACTGGAGCTTTCATTGCATTATGTGGCAAATTCAAGTCTATGGATGGGTTGGGTAGCATAAAGAAAAGAAAAAAAAAGCCATGGAAATCCTAGTCCTATACGGCATATGCAATTATAGAAGGGCAAAGGACGAAAACATAGTGTTTTGTTTGGCTTCAGTAAAGAAAATAAACATAGTGTTCATTTCTCTTGTTCATCACTTTGTACTACCAGTGCGATACAAACATACCTCTATATATACATAGAGAGATTTCCACTTACACTCCAAAATAGTAAAAACTAAACTTCTACGTATTTGAGCCATATAATTTGCTTTCATCCTCCATCCTTAGCCACATACTTGTTTTATGTGGGCATATTCACATTAGTAACCTTATCATCTTTGTAAGATCTTCAAATCTTGCTCCGAATTTACATACTTGAATTCAGAGAACATATTTTTTCTTCAGTAATTGCATTTCTTTTATTTGTTGCCGATTTTGAAGGCATATAGAGAATAACAAATTGGCTAGCTTGCCAAGCTTACAAGAACTGTAAGTAGCAATCGAATTGTGAGTTCGATACTTCCATTTATTATTCAGATTAGTATTCAAAAATGAGAAGCGAGGAAATTCCGTAAATGTGAAATCCTCATGTGGCAGGTACATACAGAACAACTCCTTCAGTGCTGAAATTTCTGCAGAATTGTAAACTGAAAAAAAAAAAAAAAAAACCCACTTTTATGTAAGTTTGATTTTCAATGATGTATGCAAGGCTATAAACGTGACAGTATATCGCAACCTAGAAAATTTATTGAGATATTTGCTATTCATCCTGTAGTTGGGGACTCTATCGATAATTGCATAATCTTCGAAGAGTCATCTCTTCAGAGAAGTACTATGCCAGCACCCGTTAAGCACTAAAACCCAAACACAATGGTTACATGTAGTAGAGAGAAACGGGGAGAGGCGTACTGGGTACATCCTTTCCCAAAACCCTCCCAAGAAGGAAATCATTCATTACTTATATGTAAAAAGTTTTGATTGTATTCACGTGAAACTTTGCTTCTATATACTCCCATAATAACGTCACCTCTTATATGCTCTTTTTGGGAATTATTACATTGCTGAAGCCTGAATGTGGTCACCAGGAAAATTTGTGATTGTAAAAAGAAATTTTCGTCATGCTTTAAGTCCTTACTTTCACTATACACACAAAGACAACTGACATAAGAGATACTCTTGTCACCAAGCCATCACGTGGCAAGTTCTTAATAGACGAATAGTGTACTTTTTGAACCCATGACAAACACATGTTTGATGAGTAAACCTATCGAAACTATGTCTCATGATTTCCAGAAAGAATCTCTCCAGCAGTATACTGACGGGTTTTGATTGAGAGGACAATTATTTTCTAATTTTTGTTCCTTATTGTAAATAGGATTATAAGTAGACTTCCACATATATATAAATATATAAATAGTATTGCTATCTTTTATATATTTATAACTTTTTACATGTTTTATACGATTTTAAATTCGGGAGCAACACTTTTGCTAGCTATTGGGGGCTATATATGCGTGGTGGCGTCCCAGTGTGATATCAACTTGAAGATGTAAGGTGGCGAGATCAATTACTGCACCATGTTGGATATTATACTTGTGGTGTATGATGGTACTATAGTCTATACCTACTTTTTTTCTTTTCTTTTTGTTACATGTTTTGCATGTGGTCCAATATCCTAATGAATAAGATGTTGAGTTTTCACTCATACGCTCCCGATTTGAAAAGTCTCCTAAATTATTGTAACACCTACGACAAAAAAAATGAGAAAAGAGACTCAACTATTGCGAGAACTGTTATGCATGAGCCATTTCCTTCAATCAGTGTTACATGCATATGCTATTGCTGTGAGAAGGAAGGAAGATGATAATAATGCACTAAACTGCCCATAAGACTAAACTACAAAGGTTAAAAGAGTTGGCCAATATGCGTTGACATAATCCTATCTAATTTTTCCACATAACAAGATTATTTTGATTCACCGAAATGATATCGATAAGAATTAGAGATGAACTGATACTAGCTTTGACATCAGCGGCTATGATATTGAACATACCTCAGAGTAACCAAATTAAGGAATAAAACAGAAAATTAAAGTTGTCTCATTGTAAATTAGGAAAGAAAACAGAAAATTAAAGCTGTCCCCATTGTAAATTAGGGAAGAAAACAGAAGATTGAAGTTTTCCCAATATAAATTAAGGAAAGAGAACAGAAAATGGAAGTTGTCCTATTGTAAAAAAAAAAAGAGACTAGCTACCTACTGTAGATGACTTTGTTTCCTTGATCAAACCCTGAAAATTCATACTACAAACCCTAGGGTCTTAGGATGTCTCTACGAAACCATACCATACAGTGTTGGAATAAGAGAGAGTTGTAGCTATAAGGCAACTGAAAAATACTGAAGAAAGAAGGGCATGGCGACTTTCGCAAGGAAGCTCTTTGTGCTTGTTTTGTTGCTCATCATCCTTCTAACTTCTGGTAATTAAGTACTCTCACTCTTTCCCTCTCACACACACAACAAACACAATTATGGATAATCTTTTATACATCATTTGTGTTATTGACATGCAGATGAGACTGTGAAGAACACCGAAGCTGTTGGACAAGAAGAAATGAAGAACACGAAAGCTGTTCAAATTGGGGATTGCACGGACCATAAACTTATTGGCTTTTGCATCAAGACCCGGCCGCATCTGTAATAGGAAATGCATAAATCAGGGTTATGAGGGCAGCAAATGCTCCGCGTTCCTCTGCGCGTGCGACAGGCCTTGCCCTACCTAAAATAATTCCTAAATAAAATTACCATGCAAATTGCAAGAGCAATTAGTGTGGTGATGTAGCATTATTTTAAGTTAATTATGATTAAATAATTGAGCTAGTGAACTTGTTAAGGTACATTATATATGTGTATCATGAAATAAGATGCATGAGATTTTCGTATCATGAATCAATGAAATTATTACAGGAAGTGACTTTAAGCTATAGCCGACGCACAATCATAATCTTTTTGAGGTCTAATTTTCCTTCGTGTTATCACCCTTGGATAAAAGTTTATGATACACAACGAAAATATTAACCAAAACACATCATTCAAAAACAAAAGAACATAGATGTTACCTTCGGTTAGAAAAATTACAGCCCTCAAAATTGACAAATTTTTAAGAATAATCTTAGAAGAAATATTAAAGAGACTTAGGAGAGAAAAAAAACTAGTTTTAAAGAAACCCCATTTGGAGTAAGACCAATACCTAGTTATGTGGTTAATACCCTTAAAAATTGTACTATTTCTTAAAGAGGCATGTGGAAATCATCTCTGTTTTTTTTTTTAATATATAAGACCGCTACTGTTTTTTAAAAATATATATACCTATACCTAGGTGGTTAAATCCTTAAGTAAACTACCCAACCAAAAAAATCTGAAACAGAACTGTGAATCACATTATTAAATAACAACAAAAATTGAGGACTTACAAATAAACAGAATGAAAATTGGGATTTATTTCTAAGCGGTGTTTTGTTTGGGGGATTAATGCATGCTAAACCCTCTGGCGAGGTTTTTTTTATTTTTTATTTTTATTTCTGTAGGAAAGTTGTCTCATTGTAAATTAGGAAAGAAAACAGAACATTGAAGTTGTTCCATTGTAAATTAGGGAAGAAAACAGAAAATTAAAGCTTTCCCATTGTAAATTAGGGAAGAAAACAGAAAATTCAAGCTGTCCCATTATAAATTAGGATAAAAAAAAACTTTTTATATTAGCACCCCACAAAATGTTGAATGCACCCAACATTAAAATTTAATATTAAATAACTTATTTACCCTACTATGCAATGACAATTTTGACCTTATTAGGTTTAAAAAAAAAAAATCTAAATACACCCCAAATTATTTTTAACGTATTATTTATCTTCTTCAACTATCAAAACCCCTCTGACCCTCCATTGTTGAACAAAACCCTAACCAATGAAATTAGAAACATGTTAATTGAGAAAAATGATTTTTTGACGAATGAAACACGAAATCATGTTTTGGAAGCTTCACATCATATAAGACTTCATTTTTTTTATTGTTTTAGTGATTTGACGACATCGATAATTATTTAATCTTGCCCTTGTTGCGTTATTCAAGCTTCTATGTTTGTATTATTCTTTTAGGGATCATAGGGATTATATGAAGAATTAAACACCTAAAATTACCACCACATATTAAAAACAGACGACATGAGTTTTAATGGTGGAATTGAAAATAACCCACATATGCTTTAAAGGCAGCATCTTTTGTCAAAATTCCAGTTGACATTTTTTGTCCAAATTAAAAGCTTTATAAGATTTGAGAAATGTGGTGTGTATAGAAAATATGGGGCGCATGTAGAAAATGTAAGGTGTGTATTGAGAATGTGGGGTGTGAGGGTATTATGGGGAAGTATGTAGAGTGTATTAAGATAGTTTTTAATTGAAAAATCAAATGTGAGGTTTATTCAACAATTTGTGGGATGTTAATATAATAAGCCTAAAAAAACAGAAAATGATTTCGAAGTATCAGTTTGTCTCTAATTCTTACGAATATTATTTATGGACTTTTCTATTTTCATATTCTCATATTCACATTATAAATTAGGAAAGAAATTCACATAATTGAAATTTTCACACTATAAACTAGGAAATAAAACAGAAAATTGAAGTTGTATAGATGATGATAAATGAGGAAAATTAACAGAAAATTGAAGTTCACCAAGTACTAAGAACACTGGATTACCACACTGGTATTGCAATTTTTAAATAATCACGTTGTTTTCTTTGATAAAATCCTGAAAATCCATATTATAAAAAGCCTAGGGGTCTAAGATGTGTCTGCAAATATACATATAGTGCTGGAAAGAGAGAGTCGAAGCTATAAGGCAATTGAGAAACGCACAAGAGAGAAAGGTTATGGCGACATTGGTGAGGAAGTTCTTTGTGCTTGTTTTGTTGCTCATCATCCTTCTAGCTTCCGGTAACTACGTACTCTCATTCTCTCCCTCTCACACAAACAATTAGTAAACATATATATTGGAAGAAATCAAACTCGAAACTTATTTTCTTCGTAAATCATTAGGCCACGGTCATCCCTATTAATTAACCCCGAGGGCTTGATTTTTAACAGTTAAAATTACTTAAATGATGAGTTAGTATTTTCTCCCTCAGCTTATTTTGAAGCTCAAAATTTAGTGAATGCGTGATATATCATCTGTATTAAATTATTAATCAATCTTTTTATATATCATTTGTATTATTCACATGCAGATGAGACAGTGAAGAATACTGAAGCCATTCAAATCGGGGACTGTACAGAACTTATCGGCGGATGCACCAGGACACCTCCCTGAGTCAGAAAATGCAAGAGGCACGGTTACGATGGCGGCAAATGCTCCTTATTCCTCTGTTTGTGCAACAAGCCTTGCCCTCCATGAAATTATATTATTTTTATTTCTAAAATAATAGCCCACCATGCAAATTGCAAGGCGCTGCAATTAGTGTGGTAGGCTGGTAGCGATAGTCATAACGATATAAGAAATTTATTTATATTGTTAAGGAACATTATATGCGTATTATAATGAAATAAGATGCCTTAGATTTTGGTATCACAAATTAATGAAATTTAAACGTGAACTGATCTTTTTATATATTTTGAACTTTTGAACATGCTGGAGGGCTGGAGGCAGTATAAACTCAATTAAATATCACATATAAATCATACTAATATCCACACAATCACAATCTTTTCCATGCCGAATACACAATCGCTGCATATATGTAGATCCAATTTTCCTTCTGTCTTATGACAGATAAAAGTTCATGAGCGGCAACGAGAGTATAAACCAAAACTGATCTTTCAAAAAAAAAACAAAAGGGTATCAATTCAGAGGTTTTCATGGATGCTATCAATCATAAAAAGAGCTTATCAAAGAAATTTTTCCTTCTCACCATCACACTAGAGGAAGAAGAATTTACAAATGGCACCAAAACTCATGGATTCTACTTCGGGCCGGAGTCTCCAAAAACTCAATTCCGAAATATGAGTTGTAAGGGTCTATCTCTAAAGAACTTGTTCTTTTTTTGTCACTAAAGTGCAAAATTTGTAGGTCATCTGCAAAACAAAAAATAATTGAACATCTTAGCTTTATGAGATTTACCATATCCAAGTATATAGATGTCTATAATTAATGAGAATCCAAATTAACAGACAAAATGATTCTCCCTCTCACATGAAGCCAAAGAGCTTTGTATCCATGCCTGCCACTAAACACCCATATTTATAGTATATGAGATGGATTGAAGTTTTGTAAATAGCCACCTCAAAGTTTTTTTGTTTGGTAGAACTGGATTTTTTTTTTTTAATAAAATCCGACTATGCTTTGTATGAGAATTAAGAGAGGATTTCATAATAAATCTCGAAGAATTAATTAAGCAAATCGCAGTGCTTATGTATGAGATATCGATAACTAACACGTGCAGCTCAAGCTCATATGACTTTGGTGGGAATCGGATTGCCTGATTTTGAGCACTTATTTTTAGTTTGTGGTTCGAATACATCTGATGCACAATTTATCCGTCTGTTTTCACAAGCTCAAAAGTTTAGATCCAAATTCTTATTTTTCGGTTCAACTGTGGTGACATAGCTACTTAGACATACAAGCTTAGCCTTCCACCATGTTCACAGTAGCCAAAAGTGAGTGTGATACCAATGTATTAAACTCTAAGGCACAACTTGTTGAGCCTTCAACTAGGTCGACCCTGGGTCTGTATGCATTTTTTCTACAAAATCCCTGAATTGAGAAGCAAGACAAGTTCCCAAATGATTGTCAAGATTAAGGCCGAAACAAAGAAAATTTCACTGGAAAGTAAAGAGACTGTACTAGCAGCCAAGAGAAGGACGAGAAGGAGAATAATTGACACGAGCCAGCTTCTTGCGGTTTACCCCTGTCCACTATTCTAAAAATCCTCACCTAACGCCGCCTAGACGCTATGCCTAAGGGTGATGGATGAACTTTTGGACTTGTCAAAGTAAAGATGGTAGGAAATTTCCGACAAAGTTGCTGCTAAATTATGAGAACATTCACGTTAAAGACTTTTCTTGGACACAAAGGGAAAAAGGCCCTTCAACAGAGAGGTATATTATAATGCGGGTACAAATAGATGATGTATTTAGCCCAAACAACATGGGAGCTCATCATACAAATCAAAATTTCCATTATTTTCAAGTAGAAATATGCGACGTCCGTCTAAATCTCCACTTCAATAAAAACGAGATCATGTGTATAAACTACTCTTCAACCAAACTCATAGCAAGCATCAAAGTGATAAAATTTCGGAGGCACTCGTTGACAACAGATACCTATCATAGGTATCCTATGCTGCCACTAACGCCATGTGCTCTATGAGGTCCAAAACTCGGTTGCTGTAAGAAATACGAAAGCGTGATTAGTCATACGCATTGACTTAGACACCATAGACTTTGAATTAACAGATACCGTGGGCAGCAAAATTGTAATATGCATGCAAAGCGTGAAGTGTTTACCTGTATCCCCACTCGTTGTCGTACCACGAAACAAGCTTAACAAAGGAGGAACTGAGTGCCAATCCAGCCTTGGCATCGAATATACTAGACCTGGAATTTGAGGAATAAATTAAAGACAGATCAGTAAAGAACTTCCACAACTGAATCTTACCGAGTAGATTCATGCTAGTGCTGCTTTCCTTTTGAAGAAAGCTTAGGAAAAAGAAAAGGATCCTACCTTGAGTCACCGACAAAGTCATTGGAGACGACATCTTCTTCTGTGTATCCGAGGATGCCTCTAAGTGGCCCATCAGCAGCATACCTTCATGTAAAATATCAAAGTGAATGAGCTATCCAAAGAAGGGAGTAAGAAAGAAGCATAAAGGCAGATACTATACAAACAAAATGCAGAACATGTACCTGATCGTGGCTTTGACATCCTCATATGAAGAACTCTTCTCAAGTCGACAAGTTAAGTCCACGACAGATACATTAGGAGTTGGGACACGGAAGGCCATACCAGTGAGCTTTCCATTGAGTTCTGGTAGAACTTTTCCAACTGCCTACATTTCCAAGAAACAAAAGAGATTAGTGTACCTTTAGACCCCGAAAATAATTTAAAACGCCAAAATATCTTAAGTTAGTACCACCAAGAATCTAATTTCAGGTATAGTACCTTTGCAGCACCGGTAGAACTAGGGATGATGTTCTGTCCAGCTCCTCGGCCTCCTCTCCAATCCTTCATTGAAGGGCCATCCACTGTCTTCTGTGTTGCTGAACGTGTAAAACCATCAGTAAGTTAAACACCATAACAAGTGATCTACAACGCACATACTTGAGTTTTAGAGAGAGAGAGAGAGAGAGAGAGAAACCTGTAGTTGCATGCACAGTGGTCATCAAACCTTCAAGAATACCAAATTCCTCATGAATCACCTACAAAATAAATTTAATGAGGTAAGATATGGCAAGAGGCCGTAGCTTGTTATGAAGTGCTAGCAACAGACATAATAGAGATAACGGACTATTTGGTGACCAATGCTGAAAAGAATTATAATTGGAAGGAAAAAGATATAATAGCAGACATGTTTTTAGATAACATCTAACATCCTGAACGATAGTTAAAATTATACTGGAGCCAAAAGTTAATATCAATAATTTATAAGATGCAACCAAACCTTGGCAAGAGGAGCAAGGCAGTTGGTGGTACAGCTTGCATTTGAAACAATGTCCATATTTGGCTTGTATGTATTCTCATTTACTCCTACCACAAACATGGGTGCATCAGCTGATGGGGCGGATATTACCACTTTCTTTGCACCACCCTGCAAAAGAGAAGCAATCAGAGATTAACTTGGTGTGCCAGTAACGGGCAAAACAGTGCAGAAAACTGACTTAAAGCAACAAACCTTTTTATGTAATGCCGCCTTCTCAAGTGTTGTAAAAATCCCAGAAGATTCGACAACATACTCAACCCCATAATCACCCCAAAGAATCTCAGCAGGATCTCTGGATAAGGGTCAGAAGTTAATCCCAAAACAAATAGCTCCATATGATACTATTACAATAAGAAAAGAAAATTCTTCTGTCCACATTGTTCTCTAGAATATTAAATTACCATTGAAAATCACAGCACAATACCTTTTGCTCACAACTTTGATTTCCTTCCCATTTATTTCCAAGGTGGAATTATCCACAACACTAATTGATCCATCGAATATTCCATGTGTAGAGTCATACTTAAACATGTAAGCCTGGACATTGAAAAAATGAATGGAAAATTAAACCTTCATAAGAATCAAGGAAAAACACAAGAGCATTCTTGTCAGTAATAAGTTTGAAACTGGGTATACGAAGGGAGCAAAATGAAAACCCAGGAAAAAAATCATAAATTTTTTACTTTTTACTTGCATGAAAATAACTGACAAAAATATCTAAAATTTCAGTCTTTCACAAGATCTACTGTACCAATATTAACAGAAAGAAAAACAGGGTAATTGGAAACTGTTCAAATGTAACACTTCCTATAATATGACTCTGTTCCACATCTAAGCACAAATTCCATTGACTTTTTTAGTGCGGTCAAGCTTTCAATACCCAAACAGAGATGACACTGTCTAATGAACATCACTCTAATCTTAAAACATAAAGAACCACTGGCAACGATATGGCACTATGTGCTACGGAATTATGAGATGGAAATTAGCATATTGCACATAAACACTGTCAATGCTACATCCTTATTGCTTACCATGTACTTAGGATCAACTAAAGGATCATTGACTGCTACCACTTCGATATCATCTCTAGTGGTTGCAATCCTTAGAACCAACCTTCCGATTCTACCAAAACCTGCAGGAATAGTGATTTCAGCATATACCATCACCCTTTCTAAGCCAAGACAATATAAACTTTAGTAAAATGTAAATAGTGAGTTATTGATATATCAGCAGTAATATGACTAACAGCTAACAATTGTTTAGCATCCAGAAACAATTAAAGAAGCTAATGAGAAAAGCAAAAACAGTAATATTGAAATTATAGTCAAACAACTTATTACTTAGTAATCAAACTACCTAAACTAAGCAAAGAAAACATCAGTCATGCCTACAGACAAGCAAGAGAACGCACAATTTCAACGAACTTACCATTGATTCCGATCTTTGTCTTCCCACCACTCCCTGATTCTAAACAAAACAAACCAATCAAAAGTAAGTTTCGGAGCAATATAAATCAATTCCGTGTTTGAAAAGTATTTTTGGAGTTCTTACTCTGAACTGTGGGTGGCAGTTCAGTGGCTGTGGCCTTGATGGGTTGGACGCTCCTGGCGCTGCAAATCCTAGTAAACATAACATATATCACAATCTATTACAAACAAAGCCTCAAATCGAAAAACCAAAAAGTTAAACAGATTAAATGAGACTGATTTGCTCAACTGTAAAGATGATAACCCGCTTGGGATGGAAGTGCCAAATATGGTGGATTGCACCTTGGGACAGTTCAGATTGCGACTGAACCCGACGCTTGACACCTGAACATCAAATAAAACAAAATTAAAACAGAGAAACATAGAAACTGCATTTGCTATTTATTGCTGTAGTGAGTACTGATTTCCTCTTTTTCATGAAATAATTCAGAAAAAAAAAATTAATATAAAAAATAAAAATCATAGAGCTATTTAAAGCTAGAAAAACTCAACTAAATTACTACAAAATAAAAGATTAAAAATTACTAAAATGTCGAAACAATATCAGCATGCAGACACTAAAACATCAAAACTTGTAAAATTGAATACAAGCAGAAATCCAAAGCATTAAACTTCATAACAAAAATTGGTAAAAAATAAAATAATTTATTCAAAAGACTACATTTTTCAGTCCTTTGTTTCAACAAAATTCTGAAATGCTTGAAGCAATACGACGACGTTTTAGGACAGTTAGGTGGTGATCAGCCACAAGCAGCTTAGGGGAGTGAAAAAACAGACCTTGAAAGAGGCGGAGGCGGAGGCGGCGAGGTCGGCGCGGGAGGCTTCGATCAACGGAGCTGAGACTGTAGATCTAAGCAGAGAAGAAGCCGCCATTTGTGATCGGATCGGAGCTCTCTTACTCTCTTCGTCTGAAGTAAATGGAATGAAAAACCCTAAAAAGCGAGAAGCTTTTAAGCAGCTTTTGGGGACTCCGAACAGCCCACCACCAGAACCCGAATGTGCTTTTTGTTTTTATATTTTTTAATTAAAAAATATGAGAAGTGTGAGAAAGCATGCGGAGGTTCTTATGGATCTCTCCTGGAGAAACTCTCTCTCCTGCCTCCTCTCCTTCTTCACGTTCCTTACGGGAATAATCTCCTGCGAACCACCTCGAAACCTTGATGGATTTTAACCGTTGTTTTATCGAGGCATTGAGGACAGACGGTTGATATTTAAGGATGCATGGCTTATAATGAGAGTGGAAACAGCGGGTGTGCAGCTGTGTACTTTACGTAGGTGAGTTTGTCGTGACATGGGGAGGAGAGAGAGGATCTCGTAGTCCTCGACGGGTGACGGTTGGAGCTGTGTGGGCCTTTTGGGGCTTTTCCCTTCTTTTAGATTCCGGCCCTACAGGCGGCCGGTTCACGTTCCCCGTCCAGTGTACTTGTTTTTGCTATCAGCCGGACTCAACAGGGGAAGATCTTTGTATCCATCTTCGGTAATAATTCAATACATTTACATTATTCGGTTTACAAAATTTAGTTTATAATTTTGATCTTCTTGGCATTACACCTTTCTCTATATTAAAATTACTAAACTATCCGTCAATTTCAAAACTTGAATCTTGATTGTGCGTTAATAAAATGGAAGACGGGGTCATTTAGGTAAAGAAAATATTTTATTTTGTGAAGTATAGCACCCGTATACGATAACAAGCACAAAAGCTATGGTGGAGTTGGATGTGTTTAGTGTGTGGGATTAGAACTTAGACATCCATGTGATTCGTTCGTGTGCATACAAGAGGTTTTCCCTCACTTCTTGTTTTTCTATTTTGCATAAGGTTCCAAACTTTCTTTCATGCAATCAAAGAGTCGGTTACATTTGTTTATTCCACACAACACGTCCTAGGTTCGATTCTTGGGGATGATGAATTATACGAGGGTGACCAGGAGAAGTTGAAATGTTTTTGTAAGTCTTTTCGACTCCCAAAAGTATGGACTGTCGTGACGAAGCCATCAGCTGATCCCCATTTTTAAAAAAAATTGCCCTAAATATCCCAACTTTCTTAGTTCGCTTAACTTCTAAAAAAGCAGTACGTATGGATCCAATGCTATCTTGGAACTTTGAAAATTCATTGAATCTTTGATTTGAATATGGTTGTTCAGGAGTAGAGGGAGGAATCTAATTTCCAATTATTTTGTTGACCGACATGTGTTACTAGTAATTTATTGCAAAAATTGATATATATGTGAGACATAACTAAAATATATGATGCACTAAATAAATGGTGTTCAACAAAGTCATACTAAACATAATTCACACGCAGCCATGGAGGATTGAAACTTGGATGTTCAACCTCAAAATCTAACTCGAAATTTAAACTCGTACTAGAAGGTTACCGTGGACCGAAAAACGTAAGTTCAGTATTGTTACTCGAGTCTAACAATTGGAAAAAACGAATTTTAATAATTATTTGTACTTATGGGTTAGTTATTTTTCTTGAAGGGAGAGGAATAATTTGATATGAAATCTCTTACCATTGACAAAAGAGAAGTATCGCCATCTAACGAGTTTTTTTTGGTTTGAACAAACGATATTATGGGATGGAAAGTGGGTCAAGCCTCACAATGGGCTTGCAATAATGTGGTTTAAATTAGCTTTTGGCAAGAATCGAATATGAGATCTCTCACTTACAAGTGAAGATGAATATTACTCGACCATATATAGTACTAAGTGGCTATACCGAGCTTATTAAGTTAGGTAAATTTAAACAGGATCAAGTTCTAATTCTTAAGTCCTAAAATCATTTTTTTTTTGTCGAACCTAAAATCAATTTGAATACTGCTGAAATTCTATTATATTTCAATGCATTTTATTCATTAAAATTTTTAGCCGTTAAACATTTTGGTCAAAGAATTTTTAATCAAGAATTTAATAACGACAAAAAAAAATGATGTACAGGTATCTAAATACAACTACTAACTTACCAACCCTTCAAATCCGAACCGCACAAACCTGCTTTTGTTATTTGTGTTGGTCGCCGGGGGGATCAGAGTGGGGACCTTCATCGTACAAGTAGAGGAAAGTGTCGATAATCTTAATTATTGACATTGATTATTGAATGTGATATCTCAGCGTCGAGCCGACGCGTTGTGCACAATACTAATTTGGCTTTTGCTTTGTTGGTGTGTGAAGTGGTAGGTAGGGTTGAAAACAAGCAAACACAGCTTTGCACGTGGTCTTCCCTAGAAGTTGGAAGATACTTCATGCATGCACAAGAAGAAATTAATCACGTGCGGCCATTCGCATTTGATTTTAACACTCTTTGTGATGTAGATTATTAAGATCTAAAAGCCGGAAGAAAAATTGATTACGCACATGCACACGTTCAACTGACCTTATCATGCATCTTAGTATAAGGTTAGGAACTTAGGAAGGTAGAAGACGGGAGGCATATGTGCTTGCAAAGTAACAAGTGCAATTCTTGCTTTCGGGAATATTATTCACTCCCTAATGAAATACCTAATTATGGGACCATCAATATAGTCGATAGTACATGTAAACCTCAATAAAGAGAGAGACTTTTATGAAAGGGGTTTAGCGGCTATCACAGTGGCGGTGTACGCGGTCCCTTTCATAAGCAACTATTATGTATAGTCTCAACATTTTTTTATTGTAGATTTAGGTGTGCTAACTGTGAATGCAAATTTCTTCCTCCTTGATCTTGGACAAAATTGCACCTACAAACAATTAACACCTTTGGTCAAGGCCAAGAGCCTCACGCGCCCACGATGAATGGGGGGGCTTTGGCCGAAGAACCTCCGATGCCAAAGTTAGAATTTAGAGAGAAAGTGTTTGATAATTTTAGTAAGAGAGTTGGACGTGAATTTTGAGGAGAATGATGGGGTTTAAATAGGAGAGTGGCCGGCCTCCTTGAGTGAGAGAGGACCGGCCACCTAGCTCCCTTTGTGGGCTAGGTTCTTCATTTGTGTTAAATTGGGAGTTATTGAAATAATTAGCTAATTAATTAGCCAATAAAATAATTACCTAATTAACTAGCTAATTAATATCATAAAAGGGGAAAATGTGGTAGAATATATAAGGCATGGCCGGTTCCCTTGGGAGAAAGGGTGACCGGCCTTTGGTGTGTTTTTTTTTTTTTTTTGTATAATTGGTGATTTAATTGGTAATTAATGGATTAATTAGGTAATAAATCCATTAATTAATCAATTAACATAATTTAAAAGGAATGTTTTGGGAATTACCTTGTAGGAAGGATTTGATGAGGATGGATGAAATAGGCTTTGAATTGTTACCTATTTTGGGCACTTTTGACTTGATTGAAAGATGATTGTCCACTGCTTACGAAATGAAATTAAGAAAGGAAAACAAGTAGCTAATACATGGTTGAAAATTTTGTTTGGAATTGCTTATGTAGGAAACAATTATCCTCACAACGCTTATAGTGTTTTTATCATAAATATGTAGAGATTTACATTAATAATCTGAGTGTTTCACGTGGAAGCGCTTATTGAGGAAGCACCCGACTTAAGGCTGGTTTGGTATTGCTGTGCTTTGAAAAAAAAGCTGTTGTGAGAATAAACGGTTGTGCTGTGAGAATAAGCGGCTGTGAAATAAATCAACAGAGTGTTTGGTAAATTTTTTTGTAAAAGTGCTTTTGGAAAAGAAAAAAAACAGTCTAATAGTGGGTCTTTTCATTAAAGGAGCAATGTAGCTCTGTGTGCTTTGAAAAAAAAGCCAGTTTTCCAAAGCTGCAAATAGCAGCTTCAGTTTTTTCCTTTGATTTCAGCTTATTCTCACATCAGCTTCCAAAATAAGCAATTTTTTTCAGTTTACCAAACACCTAAAACCCTCATAGCTTTTTTTTCATGAGTGCTTTTTTTTTAAGCACCTCACTCCCAAACCACCCCTTAACCTAGAATTACTTTTAAGATTTTCCGCTTAACAAAATTTTAATACAATTCTGAATGTCAAAAAGTGATTTTACTTAAAAAAACAATCTCAAACATTTTCAAAATATTAGAAGGCAAAACACCAATATTGGAACATATTACTTTAATTTTAGATTTTATATGATCATTTTGTATATGTTTTCTTACTCTCCTGTCAACTTTTCTCATCTGTCTTCCTTCTATCTCTATTCTCTTCAATTAAAATCACGGCCATATGTAGATTTCGAGTACTTATTGTATATAGTATATATGAAATGCCCGATCCCAATATTCTCCAAATACCCGAGGTAGACATGTGCTGGTTGACACCCGAAGGTGACGAAGCCATACTAATATGCATGAGAAAAAACGAACATAAATAAAACTTATAAATTTAAATACAATGATTATGCAACTTAGGAACTTGTTCAGAGCATACAATCTAACTAAAACAATAAGGGAAAGAATATAAAACATGAGTGGACCAAGTTGATATATATAATACTAAAACAGTTATTCAACAACGTACAAACCCTCAAAGTTTTATGAAAACATTAATAGCATAATACGTAATAGGTTTTTCCAAAAACCCTAGCATGCCATAAAACCTTTCATAAAACCTATCTCATATATATATTGTGCTAAATAATGGTATGATAATCGACCCGTAGGCCCCTACATCACCCGACCCGTAGGCCAAATAAGTATCATCGCCCGTAGGCAGAATAATGACCACTAGATAAGCACAAAACATTGTATATAATCTTTCCAACATATGTACATATATCTCAAAACATCTTCATAGTATATAGTCATCCATCATATATACTACAAGGAGCATAAGTTCGATGAATTATGGCATTCCAAAATATTCTTAGTAAAGCATGATAATAATAACGTGTAAATCTAATTTACTCATAAAACGTAACCATTAAATCATGCTTTTCATGTATGCATTTCTACTATTAAAAAATGCATTTTAGAAGCGGTCCACTCATAGATACTTCGCCACCTAAGAGCCACGCAAACTAGTTAAGATGGAAACACCACAAATAATTGCCCCTAAGCACATAAAGGGTCCAATTAATAAAAATCTATTCAAATGATTGAATTTGGAAAAAACGGACATCATAAACAAATTCAGGACGTCGAAAAACATAAAAAGGGACCTCGGGTACCCTTACGCGCCGACGGAAAGTTGGCTGGAAAATTCGCCAGCTCCGCAATGGACGGCGACATGTGTGCTCCACCCGCCGGCACCGATCGCCTTTCACGCATAGGCCCACACGCCTTCACGAGCGCCTTGGGGTCTGGGTTAGTTAGGTTTGGGCCTAGGGTTAGTTAGGTTTGGGCCTAGGCTTTGGGCTTGGTTTCAACGGGCCGAAGGCCTTAGTTTACTCGGCCCAAAAGGCCTGGGTTCTGAGGGTTTTAAAATAGGGTTTGGGTTTGGGGTTAACGGGCTTAAGGCCTGAGTCCTATACAACCCAAAAGCCTTGGTTAAAAAGGATTTTGGGTTGGACTTTAAGGGTTTAGGATTGAAAGCCTGGTTTAGATCTGGGTTGGGTTCAAGGCCCAACGAGTTAGAGCCGGCCAAACTCGATGGAGAAGGAAGTTGAAACTTCCCGAGCTCCGTTCAACGTCGTTGCTCAAACCTAGGACTCAATTCACCTATCAAATTGAAGCTTAAAGAACGTAGGTTAAGACGGGACCTTTAGTTTCCTCAATCATGGCTGGAGTTGCCCGAGAACTGCCTTGAAGGCTGTCGGGAACTCGTCGGGTTCACCAAACCTTTACACCGGTTTCCATGGCACTACACCTTTCGACCCTGGGGTTCAAGGGTTGGTGTCTTGGTCTTTAGGTTCGAAGGTTGGTGTGTATGTATGGGTTGGCACCTCGAGGAAGATAGCTGAGGGAGAGAGGTATGCGAGAGAGAGGGAGAGGGAGTGAGCCGTGAGAAAAAGAGAGAGAGAGATTGGGGGAAATGAGAGGAAGAGAGGAAAGTGAGGGAGAGAGGGTGCCACGTGGCAACCCAAGAAGAAAGGCCGGGGACCAAAAAGCAAAAAGGGCCCCAATTGGCTCACCATTTAAGACCCAAAAACAATTTTTAAAATAAATATCCCAAACTTAATGAAATTACAAAAATACCCCTTCATTTCGTAAATTCCAGTACGGGTTGTTACAATATATACACAAATGATATTATTTAATTCATATTAAACTTAGATTGGTGTAGAGATTTTGGTATCGCATCATGTATGCAAGATTGCAAGTGATCACCAAACCATTTCGTTATTTTTTTCCAAGTTGTCAGTAATTCTTACACGATGCTAAATGTTAATATACTTAATATAGTAATTAGGTTTGCATGCATCAAATTAGGTTAGTCAAGTGATTTACGCGAGCTTGATGCAGCACTTTAGGTTAATTATTAGGTTTTAGGCTGGAAATAGTTTTCTTCTATTCCAAGTTTTATCATATGTTCTTGAGGTTGTGTGTTTGTAGTTTGTGTTCATTTACATTTGAACATTCATGATTTCATGTAACCAAACTTATATATTTTCTACAAATAACGTTAGAATAAAATTGATAATTTACGAAGGCGTAACAAAAATAAAATTAACGTTCTATTTTTTTATGCAAACGATATTGAGAGAACAAAATTGAACTCAGAGCCTCAGACACAAAGATAAATTCTCTTAACCAAGTTATTAACCTCTTGCAAATTACCTTTTTACTTGATGTAGAGTTTATATCACGAAAAAGAAAAGAGTAAAAACGAAAAGTTTTTAGTTTACTAAGGAAAGAAATTTAGGGATACCACATTTTGAGACTATTTTTTTTGTAGATTATATGATATGTCGGTTGATGGTTCAACTATTTTTAATGATTTAAAAGAGGAGTCCAACCATCAACCGTCACATCATGGGTTTTATAAAAAATAATTTAAAATTTTGGTCTCTTTAGAATCATCTGAAAAATAAAATGAAGAAAGTTTCAGCATTGGTTAGGCAAGGATAGCCAAGTGTCATTCTCTGACAAGCTCTGCCAAACGAAGAGTGGTATTGCCACATTCCCGGCAACCATTGTCAATTTTCCACCTTCCGTTTCATATATAACATTTGAGCAATCTTTCCTCTCTCGAGATCAAAAATAAAAAATAAAAAATAAATCCATTCTCTCCGATCTTTCTCTTAGCATCGGCCCCTGGGAAGGAGGAAGTGAAGGAAACTATTTCCTCCTTCTTATAGCACCTCTTTGCGCTGGTAATCCAACTCTTTTGCCTCTTTGAAAAATTTATCTTCCCATTTATGTTGTCAAAACGTGAATAAAGATCGTTGATTGTACGAGATCATGCATGTTTAAATGTAATAACAAAGCTTAACACGCAATTTTGACTCTCAGTATAACAACTTAAAATGTCACATATATGATTAGAGATCACCAATTTAATTATGCATGGAATAAATTTTGTATATGCATGTATATTGTATTTCTATGTGTTTGTTTTGGGTTGGCATGTTATGGGGTTTAATTTCGGTTTTGCTCATTTGATTGTGTTATTTTGCTCTATTACTCTTTGTTGGCTGGGAGGGCGAGCCTTGTTACAACATAAATGTTGTTCTTTTGTGACCTAAAGGTCACGGGTTTGAGTCGTGGAAACAGCCTCTTTGCAAAGCAATGCAAAGCAAGGGAAAGGCTGTGTAGACATTCCCCCAACCCCCACTCTCACAAGGCGGTGAGCCTTGTTGGCCTGGGGTCGCCCTTTTTTACTCATTGTTGGTTAGCTTTATGTTCTGTGGATAGTTTATTATATGCAATATATGGTGAAGAACTGCAGCTTTTTTATGGGGTGGTTCATTTGTTTTGAGCTTTGGATGTTGTTAAAGCGGAAATATGTTTGATTCAGGTTGCAAATTTTCGTGTTAGGGAACAAATGAATTAAATCATTGTTTACAGCCTTAAAACTGCGATGAATTGCACGGTATTGTATTTAATTTGGGAACTTGATGAATACTGCTGTAAGAAATTAATCTTCTTGTTGTATATCAGATGCTAGGATAAAGATCCAACAAAATTACGAGGATGGCTGTCAGCTATAAATATTGGAATGACTGTGTTGATCCCCATGACCTGGAAGAAATGTGGAGTAGTCCTTATGTGGCTGCAGAATGGTTAGATGCTGGAGAGACCAAAGGCCAGAAAGTTCACATCTCGCGCGATCCCGATGGAAATGCTTATTTGACACAGATCGAGATGAAGGTGAAGCAGTTGTAACTACATTGAAGGAAATGACAGTTACTATAAGTTTAACTAAGAAGTTTTGAAGTATGAGACTAGGCAATTAGCCGATTACATTTTCTTTTGCAACTGTTAGTATCGTTAACGGGAACAATTTTTACTAAGAAGGCTAAAGAGAACTCTTTTGGAATAAATTAGGCGCAGACCATTTGCTTCCGAATTTGTTGAATAATTTACCTTGCATAAAATGGCTGTTTTGCAGGCTGTGGCTGAGATCATCATCTGCCGTCATTTTGGTTCACATATAGATCCTGTAAGTTTTCTATGATAAGAAAAGATTAGCGAGTCTGTTTCCTTTCTATATGTGTTTTAATCAGCTTGAATTGAACACACTTTTTCCTTCATCCAAAAGAATAAAAGAATGGACGTTTCCTTGGTGGCATATACATATGGTCTTCGCAATTGAGTCATCAGCTGCTGTGAATGCAGCTTCAATTTCTGCAGAACAATAAACATCCCCTTGTTACGCGTCTATGTCTTTTCTTTCCCCTTAATTTTTTCCTTTTGTTTCCTGCAGGATATGATTTGTGCTATTTCTGAACTTGCAAGTGATAGACAGCCCCTGGCTACGCAGTATGATAAAAAATCCAAGTCCACCTCTGTAGGGATCATGCAACTTTTTCCAAAGACCGTTGACTGGCTAGCTAGGTACAGCCTTTATGAACTGATTTAATTTGAGAGCAGACCTCTTAAATGGACCAGCAATGTTCGTTATCTACTTTTTATGTAATTTGGAGCAATGACGATGTAAGTGAAACTTTCTTGCAGTGATTTGGGTTACCATGCATATGATATTCAAGGGAATCACGATCTTCTGTTCAAGCCTTTTGTAAATGTATATTTTGGTGCTGCGTATCTTAAATGGTTAGCAAAGTTTGATAACAAGTAAGTTACAAAATGTAGTGTTCATCTGATCATTTTTTGGTATCTGGTTACATTTGGCTCCTAGGAATGTGAACTTGGTCATGTCCAGCTACTAAGATTCGTATTGATATATACTTCCGAGTTCCGTCTTTGTTTGTAGAGAAAGAGGTGAAGAATTCATAGTTAGGGCATATAAAGGTGGTACCAAGAAGGCAACTCACAAATCAACTTTGCAGTATTGGCAACGGTATCTTTCGGTCAAGGAAAGTCTTCCATCCAGGTTGCTGTCTCCTCTCTATCACTATAATCTGGAACTTGGTTTAAGCATTTTTCGTAACGATAGTTTGTTTTTGACAATGTAAATGATGCACTGAAATGTTTTCCACTCAACTGTATAAAGGTTTAGAATGTTTGGTGAAGAATTGGAGCCAAGTTAGAAATTGTTGTGCAGTGAAAGACGAATTATTTGTAGCGAAATGAAAACAATGTGTTATGCTTGTTGAATTATGAAGTCTCAGGGTTAAGTAGAAGCTAACTTTTTTCAGATATATTCCTTTCTGATAACGTTGTATCACACCTTTGTGCAGAAAATGTTTTGAAGGTCATCGATCTCCAATCCATGGTTCTGCTTCTAATGCCCATCATGCTGCGCCGACTGCACCCTCACACAACACAGGTTGGTCCTCTTTCCAGTTACAGATCGAGCTACTGTTATTCGGGTCATATCAACTGATAAATCTTTTTTAGAAAAATATATTATGTTTTGTTTAGTACGAACATTGTAAAGAGAACATTTGTGGAGGTTGCAGTCCGTGAGTTGGCACGGATGGTACTAATCCAACCATGTTTTGTTTTGATAAGAATTTCTGTCGTTTTTATTCCTCATTTCATCAGGTCATCATGTTTATTGGGATGCCAGAGCTTCCCCAGAAGACATGGCAGAAATGTGGAATCATCATGACGTCTCTAAAGAGTGGACTAGGACTGGAGAGAAAGAAGGAAAAGTACGATTCTCCATTGACGAAAACAAAAGACCATATCTTTCTCGTGCAGAACTGAAGGTATGAGTTTAGAAAGACTGGTTTGAAGTTCAGGATTATATTTCTATGGCTATCGTTGTGAATGAAATCAAGCTTAACATGTCACCTAAATGATATTGACTTCTTGCAGGCAGTTGCAGATATCATACTCACAAAGCACTTCAGTACAAAGCCAATGAAAGCTGTAAGTATAATCTCTAAGTTGTGGAATATGTTTTCAACTGTTTTGGACACCGCTTATTACAACCTGATTCTTCATCTGAGATATGTAAAAGCCTGGAAAATAACGAAACTATTTGTCATTTTCATCTTGTGTTCTTCAGTGTCATAAGCATTTCTATCCTCACTCAGTTCACTTCTTTGACTCCAACAATCAGAGTCTTTTACTTTGTTATCTTCTTTTCGGGGGACTTATTTTTTGCACAGTCAGTTCTTTGTGCTCTTGCAGAGGTTGTTAGCTTGCGTTTCCTGAATGGTGTCGGACCACGTGCTGGAATAATGGGAATCGACTATTCTACGGCTTTATGGCTTTACAAGTATGTCAATCTCATAAAAAGAACAAAATTTCTTAATTTGAACCGAGGAGCATGCTCGAAACTTTATAACAATCTGTATAGAGATCAAGTTCTTAGCTTGTCATGGTTTCCAATGTTTGGAAATGTCACCGCAGATTATTTTGAATTTTTACTATGCACTTAAACTTCCACGTTGCATGCAGCGAGATGGGCTTTAGAGCATATAAACCTAATCAAGCCGATGATATTTGCAAGCCATTTTTCTCGATGTACTTTGGTGCAGCCTATTTAGTATGGTTAGTGGAATATGAAGGGAGGTAAGTAAGTTACAGGATTTCTTTGTCGCTGGAAAGAATTTTTCAATCGCCTAATGTTGACATCGTTGACCATGTTATGTCTAATTTGATGGTCATATTAAACGAGCAGGTTAAGAACTCCGGAGTTTGTTGTTCAGGCTTATATCTTGGGGCCAAAAAATGTGAATCTTCAGGATTCAGGTCCACAGTGGCTCAAGTTTGAACAAGCCTTGAGCCACTATGGAGACTCGAAGAAGTGTATTGAGTATGTACCATCTCACTTCACTTGTAAAAATTCAGAATCTTCTGTTCATGACTGATGAATCAACCTTGTCGTTGTAGGGAGCACAGGAGCTGCTCCATCATGTAAGCTGACGAAAATCACGTATGTTGCCACCTTCGGTTGTAAAGGATTCCATCCTTCGGATTCAGCAGAAGCATACGTGAAAAACTCGAATGAATTGAGTAAAATGCTGCCAGGATATAGAACTGGTTCTCTTTTAGAATTGCTTTTGTGATCTTTTTTAAGAGCTACTTTTTTTTTTGGCAAAAACTATGTCCGAGTATAAAATATTAACACTTTGGTGCATCTGTTTTCTCAAAAGAGGATAGTTCTTTTTGTTAATCATCATTGTATGCTTCTGTAAAATGACTCAAAAACAAAAAATTAAACTCTAAAACATCATATTATTTGTTCTAACCTCAGAATTAAACTCTAAAACAAAAAATTAAAGTCAAAATTGGATGCCGCAAAATCAAATTATGATAAATGCATGTCAACCTCAGCTCCCCTAATTAAGAATAATCTTCAAATCACAGTCAAAATCTTGATCATATTGGTGTTAGCGTCATCACTTCACAGTCAAGATCTTGATCATATCAGTGTTAACGCGGTGCAACGCCACAACGGAGTCTCCAGGCTTGCAAAGTCCCTTTGCTTTTGCATGTTGTATGGCAAAATGTATGCTCTCTTCGGTGGACTCAGCATGAGAAGCCCTAATGGGACTTGAGCTGAGAAGAGGCAGAACTCCCTGGTAAATAAGGCCGTGCCTCGCTGGAGCTGCATCACTGCAAGACCACTCGAAAGAGTCTATTGTTATCTCAGGCACCACCACAGACAAAATCGGCATACTTGGCCTGTACTTAGCCACCAGCTTAGCCGTGCTTCCTCCTTTGGTCAGGACTAAAATCAGTGCCGCCTTGATGCAATTCGCTGTCTGAACTGCTGAGGAGGCCAAGCTCTCTAGTGGGGACATAGGCATTGCTGCAACTTCCATCTTTCTTTTGAAAAGCTCCCCATAATTTATAGAGTCCTCAGCAGAAACACAGATTTTGGCCATGGTTTGAACTGCAATTTCTGGATAGGCTCCTGCTGCTGTTTCACCGCTAAGCATCACACAGTCAGTTCCGTCAAGAACTGCATTGGCAACATCGGTGGCTTCAGCTCGTGTGGGACGAGGAGACTTGACCATGGATTCTAACATCTGAGTAGCAGTCACGATCGGCTTTCCTAGTCTGTTGGCCTTCTCTATCATTAATTTCTGAGCTAAAAATATCTTCTCGATTGGAATCTCCATTCCGAGGTCACCCCTCGCCACCATAAACGCATCCGAATTTGCAAGAATTTCATCAAAGTTGGAAACCCCTTCTTGATTCTCAACCTACCAAAGAACAAAACACAAAAATCCATAAGAATCAGTAATACAAAAAGTTCAAACTCTGAAACCAAATAGGGTTTAGGGTTTAGTCTACAATAATTTTCAACCACTTACCTTGGACATGAGCATTATATTCTTTGCATGCTCCCCCAACAATTTTCTGACCTCAAGAAGGTCTGAACCTTTGCGCACGAAAGAGAGTGCGATCATGTCAATCTTATTGGGAACCCCCCACTCCAAGATATCAACTTTGTCCTTCTCTGTTAGTGTTGGCAGATCAACAACCACTCCAGGGAGATTGACATTCTTCTTCTCACCCAACTCTGCAGAGTTTTCGCAGCGACAATGCACCAAACCACGCTCCTCGTCGCAAGCCAGAACCCTCAGAGTAATTTTTCCATCAGCACACAAGATATCGGTTTGCGGTTTCACATCCTCAGCCAACCTTTTGTAGCTCATACAGATCAAACTCTCATCACCAAGAATGTTATAGTCGGTGGTGATGGTGATCTCTTGACCTTGTTTAAGATTTATAGACTTCCCGTCTTTCAGAAATCCCGTTCGAATTTCTGGACCCTGTAGAAAGAAAATAACACCATTGTTAGCCAATTGTTCACAATAATCACAAAAAGGAAAAGGAAAGAAGAGAAAAAATCATCAAACAATTTCTCATTTTTTTTTTTTCAAAAATCAGAATCTCAACAAGTAATCGCATGAGATTTTACCTTGGTGTCCAACATGACGGCGCAGAGGATGCCGGTGTTGTTCATGGCGGTCCTAAGATTATCCAGAGTTTCTTGATGGTAAGCATGAGTACCATGTGAGAAGTTGAAGCGAGCCACGTTCATCCCGGCCCTCAGAAGCTTCTCCAGCATCTCAACAGACCGTGAAGACGGCCCCAACGTGCACACGATCTTAGTCTTAGGCTTTCTATCCCCCACAACTTCAAGCACCTTCTCCATTGCCATCACAAACCAAACTTCACGGAAAGCAAAGGGTGTAGGAAGGGTTTTGGGTAGGGTTTTGAAACAAAAGGTTTCTTGGGCAGGACGTCTCTTGTGAGTTGTGACTTAAAGCGTTGAAAGATGAGATATATATAGGGGTGTTACAAACTTCTTGTCGGGACTTTTGCGTTGGGGTTTTCCTATTGCAATTGGCATATTCCCTTTATTCCCGAGTGAGCAAGGAAAAGGAAATTGAATTTATTTTCTGTGTAATTATTATTATTGCTTTGGACCAAAGGACTTTCCTAGTTAATTTCTTTGTTTGCCTTGGACCCGAAGGCCAAAATTATTAAAGGGAATATAAAATCTTTCATATGATTATGGAACACTCTAGAATATTCAGACCCCAGCCTCCACTTTTTGTAGGAAAAAAAATTACCTAATAAATTCAGCATTCATGTGTTTCTTAGAGGATACTTTGTTTTCGGTTTTGATTTAGGAAAATTTTATTTAAATCCATGTAAACTTTTTATACACCCAACTTAAGTTTTAAATGTTAATTGTTTTTTTATCCTATTGTATAATTACTATCGAGTACAATATGAAATTAATAATAAAACTTAAATTTATCAATAAACCCACACACTATCATCAAACCCTATCATCACTCCTTGTTTATCCTATGTTCATTCCGGCTAAAACCCTATAAGCTCTTAAGAAAAACTAGTTTTTTTATCGATAGATGGTGATGAAGTTTTGTATCCTTCAACTAAGTTATGACTCGACTCATGTAAGTTTTGTTCATTTGATTTCAATTTGTTTTAGAGTTAGAAGATGAGTATTTGGGTTTCAATTTTTTTTCATCAATCTCATGCTGCTCATCGTTTGAACTTTTTGCACCACCAAAGTGGAAGTATTAAAAAATTGTTGCAGACACCAAATTTCTACGATATATACAAAACCCTTTCTATGAATAGAAGTTTTTTAATCTTTGTTTAAAGGAGTCTTCACATCAATTAGATTACAGACAAAACAACTTGGAAGCCGCTATTTATGGCCCAAAATAACAACTACTGTACTTGATTATGCTCACAAATACTTTAACCCTTTTGAAGATTCAAGTATATTCAAAAATCAAGGTTTTGATTAGAAAAATACGAGTATAGATTACAAAAATTGTAACCACATGAAAATTAATGTTTATTTTTAAACAACTATTTTTTCTCCAATGTTACTAACAGCAGCCTTACTAGTATTTACAAAGAGTATTGTATAGTGCTTAGTTAGATGTATTGACACTTGCCACAAAAACAATTGAAGAATTTGCAAATGGATTGGAATTGTGACCAGTTAGCTGAACAGCTCACGGTGGGAGGACGGACAAAGGACCCATAATGCTTTTTGACTTTCGATTCTCTTTGAAAACAAAACTATTCAATTTGAGAATTTATTTTTTTAAATGGATGTAAAGATAACTTTACATTTTGAATTGGGTTTGAGAAAGTAGTTTAGATAATAAATTAGGTTTAAAAAGATCTTCGTTCTTTAATTAAAAGTAATATGAACGTAGAGAATAAATTGGATGTTGAAAAAAGTTACATGGGTTCAAATAAAATTTACCTTTGATTTATTTGGAAAATTACGTTCCTCTTACTTTATGCGTACTCTACTTCTTTTTTGTTTATGTGGTCAAATTCGAATACTCGATGACGGGTTCTTTTCCGTTTTTATTGCAGGCCTTGCAATTTCTGGTGCCTTATTTGCCTGGTTAAGTATGTGTTTTTTTTTTTTTTTTTTTAAGAAACGACATTATGTACACTAAGGGAAAGAAGGTGGGTTAAGTCGCACAATGGGCTAGCAATAATGTGGTTGAATCAAACCTAAGACCTCTCACTTACAAGTAAAAAGAAATATCATTAGACCATAGTACTAAGTGGCGGTTAAGTAAGTATATTAGAGTGAGGATTAATTTGGTAATAATGATAATCTAAGCTTTAATTAATTTTTTTTCTTCTATAATTAGAATTGAGGGTGAGTATTTGAATTAAGTTACAAGTGAAAAGCACTATTAAGCCCTAATGTCACTGGCAACCTTAATTGTTATTTTCTTTATAATTATTATTATCAAGGGGAGGAGGAGAGTTTGAAACTATTACAATAATTTAAAGGAGGGGAATTTCCCAAAACGCATGGGTAGAAGCTCAACCACTCTATCTACTAAGATATTGGACCACATGCAAATATATATTTAAACTAACTAGGGAAGAGAGAGGAAGAAATTTGTGTTGAACTAGCCATCTACGAGATTCAAACTTAAAATCTCTTAATTACAAATAAAGATAAATACTATTATATTGTATGGGGTAAACTGTTGATGTAGTCCCTAAATTACTACCTGAGTGAAAATTAGGTTCCAAAAATATTTTTTTTAAAATAAATCAGTCCTTAATCTAATAAAATCTATCAATTACATCCGTAATATTAGATTCATAGCTATTCTATTAAATTTTTTGTCAATTTAAGTCACATGACTTGCAAGTGGCACATTTTAGAGAGTAAATTCGTAATTTTTCATAGTTTAAGGACTTATTTTTTCGAAGATGTAGTATATGGAGTTAATCTTAGAGGGTAAATTAGACGTTAGATTCACAAATTATACGCAAGGTTAAAGGCTTATAAGCAAGACAATGATAGCGTTACCCTCTAAAACGTGTCATATGACTTAGGTTAATGAAAAAATTGATAAATAACTTTTAATATAATATTAGTGATGAAATTAGCAGTTTTAATCAATTAAGTGACTTATTTTACCTAGAAAATTAAATTATGAACCTAATTTTCACTAAGGTGATAATTCAAAGACTAAGTCGACAATTCACCCCATCATATGTGGCTATTTTGATCTCCTTTTAACCTACCAAACAACATCGTGTTACAATGTCTTAAGAAGGTTGGCTTAATTAGGGAAATTTTGATAACACAATTTTCAATCATACAAAACCATGAAATCTTGATCGGATAATCCCACTTTGCCATTTTTCCTAGGGATCTCTTGATCGTGATTATTAATCGTATTTCATGCGATCAGAAATCATTTCAAAATTTAAAATTTAAAATTAAATATAAATACCTAACAAAAACTGACTGCACGATTTACGATGAAATATCACGATAGCGGAATCCCTAGAATTCCTAGGAAAAGGATCCCAGCGAGGATCCGTTTCCAATCCCACCCTCAGTCAATTTGAAGCCCCCAATCCAATTTAACAAGTAGGGCATACAATGCTTACAAAATTGACAATTTCCTAAGCAACACGTCCTACATTTCAAAGATGATAGGCTTGTTGCTAGGCTCATTGTGCACGTTCATGGTCTAAAATATCGATATTATCCCGATATTTCTATTGAAATATTCGTATTTTTGAACTACCGATATTTCCAATATCATTGATATTTTAGACCTTGATATGAACTCTATGCGGTACTAAGTCACTCATGTATCTTACCATACAATGTATAAAGTGTAAAATATTGTACTAATTCATTATATATAAATAATTATGGTGTGTTTAAACTTTTTTCATTAATTACTACATATTTTCTACACTCACAATGTTTGCTAGCTCACTATATAATCAACTTAAATCAGTTAAATCCATCATGCAATGTATTTCCTTCCAATTTTTTTGTGATAAACTAATAGATAATTGACTAAATAAACATCATGCAAAATTTTAATAAAAATTTTCAAGTTTTTCTTACAATTTCTGTGGTTTTTATTCAATTTTTATCGATATCAATAATATCCCGATATTTCCATCAAAATTTTCGTATTTTTGGACTACCAATATTTCCGATATCATCGATATTTTAAACCTTGCGCACGTCAAGGTTACAAACATCCTGAAGATAGAACATACAGCCATGATTTGGTGCAATGCAATTTTACTAATTCACATGCTATAATACAAACAGATGATAATGATGAATTATATTTTACCGTATTGTAACACTTTAGTGAAGTGTAACATCTTAGCGGCCTAACACAGACACCAAATAATTTATGGGTAGATATCATCAAACCATCAGATGCCATTATAAGATCAGCACAAAACAGCTATGTTCCAAAAACATGACATTCCATACCAAACTGATATCAAGTATCTCAAGACAGCACTTATTCAAAACCCTAACCCTATAAGCCTCTACAAGATCAGCTCTGTTTTTACTTGATCCATTCTGGTTGGAAACCCAACCATCAAACTGCAACAAAATGCACAAAAACTGAGTAATATTTCAGCTTAAGCATCGTCGAGAGCAAGGACTCCGGGTAGTGTTTTCCCTTCGAGGAGCTCTAAGCTTGCACCGCCTCCGGTGGAGATGTGGCTCATCTTCTCAGCAAGCCCAGCCTTCTCAACGGCGGCAACTGAGTCACCACCTCCGATGATTGTTGTCACGCCCTTGCCGCTCAGCTCTGCAAGCTTCTTAGCTATTGCCTGATCACGCGAAAAGAACTAGATTAGTATCTGTGCCTAAATGTGTCAAATCTCTGATTATCAAGGTTCTCAAGTACCAAAACAGTTGTAAAATACGACTTTAGACAATACAAATATACGAATTTACGGATCCACATTTTATCAGACAATTCACAAGTGATAATATAAGAACTTATGATGGACATCATAGCACGGAGGCTTCTACGGATGAGGTTGATACTTGAAAATTTCGAAATCATCAGAAATTTAGTTGTCATTTACCTCAGTCCCAGCAGCAAACTTCTCAAATTCGAAAACACCCATAGGTCCGTTCCAGATAATAGTTTGAGTGGTATCGAGAGCTTCACTGAAAGTTTTGATCGAGTCTGGTCCAATATCCAATCCCATCCAACCATCTGGAATAGCAGACGCTGGCACAACCTGCAGGAAAATATATGGCATTTGAGACTCACATAGTTATCACCTTTTCACGACGATTTTTAAAAGAAAAGAGAGGAACTACTGACCTTGCTGTTTGCATCAGCAGCAAACTTGTCAGCAATAACCACATCAGTTGGGAGGAGAATAGAAACCCCCTTAGACTTGGCCTTCTCAAGAAGTGACTTTGCAAGATCAAGCTTGTCCTCCTCCACAAGGGAAGATCCAACTGAATGGCCTTGGGCCTTGTAGAAAGTAAAGATCATTCCTCCACCAAGCAAGAGAACGTTAACCTTCGCCAACAAGGATTCTATCACTCCAATCTTGGTTGACACTTTTGAACCGCCAACAATAGCAGCAAATGGCCTCTTAGGATTTGACACGGCACCGACAAGATAGTCGAGTTCCTGATATCACCACATAAATAGAACATGGGTTAGCACAACAAGAAAATTGTTGTACCAAATATGAAAAGTGAATGTGTGAAACATCGTGCGACCGCCGTTATTCTTAGAGGGAAAAACTTCAATGAGAAGCAGGGCAGTGGAGCATTCATAGTTTAAGTAAGTGCAATTGGTCTGATACAACTACATACCTTCTGCATAAGGAATCCAGCTACGGAAGGCTTCAGGTACTTAGCCACTCCCTCTGTTGATGCATGAGCCCTATGAGCAGTACCAAAAGCATCATTCACATAAACATCTGCGAGTGAAGCAAGCTTCTTGGCGAATTCAGGGTCATTCTTCTCTTCCTCCTTGTAGAACCTAACATTCTCAAGGAGTAAAACTCCTCCCTCTGGAAGTTGAGCAACCAATTTCTCGACTTCCTCACCAATACAGTCATTGGCAATCTTAACCTGTAACAGAAAATAAATAAACACGTGATGAGCAAATAGTGCCTCCCATGAGAAAAACACCATCAGACAAAAATTGTAATGTTTAATAAAATACAAACCTCGAGTCCAAGGAGCTCAGAAAGTCTGGGCACGAGAGGCTTCAAACTGTACTTGGGAGTGACTCCCTTGGGACGTCCCTGAAAACAACAATTCAGAGAATATTTTCATAAGTAACTTTCAAAGGTTACCACAAATTGGTATAGCAAATAAGAATGTAAACACAAACCGAAACACCATTGACACCAGACCTTGCAACACAAATCCATCCCACTATATCCAGGCATTTAGCAAAAGTAATACACAAGTTAAAAAAAGCAGTGAAATGTGAAAAGAGAGAAATTTGAAGGACAACTGCTTAAGCACCCCAAGAGCTGCACAACTTGCCAAGGTCATCAAAGGCGATGTTTTTAAGAAACGAACTTTTCAAAGGAAACAATCTATAATGATTCTTCATTGCTTTCAAAGGATCAATTATAGGAGTAACAGAAAACAGTCACTACTACGAAACAATGACAGATGAATTACCAGACACTGGGAACAAAATTAAAGCAAATGATATGGTCAAAATAATAAGATAACTAAAAAATAATAAAGAATAGTAAAACAAAATGGGGATCTTCAAATTGACCGACATAGATCTAGCAGAAAATCCATCACAATCTTTATCAATCAAACTTATAAGATCTAAGCTGACCATGCAAAGCAGATCCAATCAGTAATTTTCAGAATTCAGAACAACTTCAATAAAAACCTAATCGATTCAAAACACACAAATCTTGCAAACCGACACAAACCCAAATACTTGATCATCCAAAAAAGGAACCCAGATTCTAAAACAGGAAGAAAAAAAAGCAACTGCGGATTAATCGAAGCCATGGATTACCAGGTGAGAAGCAAGGATAACTTTGGCGCCATGGCCGAGCAAGTACTTGATGGTGGGCACGGCGGCGCGGATTCTAGTATCGTCAGTGATGTTGGAGTTGTCATCCAAAGGAACGTTCAGATCAACCCTCACAAACACTCTCTTCCCCTTCAACTCAGCCTCCTTCAAAGTACTCACGCTCTTCTTGGTCGCCATCGCAGCACAAAATTCACCTTCAAAACAATCCAAAAACAGTACAAATCGATCAGAATTATAAAAACCCAGATCATTTAATTAACAAATAAATACGAAAAGGAGTGAAAGATTGGATCTTGGAGGGCTTACCGAACAAAGATGAGAGAAAATGTAGTTGGTTTTTGGAAGCGAGAGATCTATGAACAAGGACGGGAGACTGAGGACTCAGTTGTGAGAGAAAGCTTACTTTATAGAGGAAGATTTGGTGCGTGGGATGTACGACACGTGCGAGTTTTTTCTTAGGAGCGCACCTAGTTATTGCTATTCTTGGGCAGCACGAAGTCTGAGCTTAAGGATTCTTGACTCTTCTTCCTCTGGGCCTGGCTTTAGAGAGATTTTTCAAGTGTGATCGGTACACGGTTCACGTGTTACTAAATAAATGATGAAATATGTGTGTTAAAAAGTTAATAACTTAAAAAATAAAAATTTTCACCATTCCTATTAAAACATATGATGTACCACTTGTGTTCCCGTCACAACTCAAAATTTCACCTGGATAAAACCTTGGGCTGGCAGTTGACGGTTTTGCGAAGGTGGTATAAATTCTACTTTTCTTCACCTAAAGATGTTTTGAAATATTCTTGGCATCCTATAATAGGGTCATTTTTACGTAATCTAGATGGGTAAATTACACAGTAACCTCTCAGGTTTTGAGGTTTATTACAACCTCATACAACAACTTTAAAACATTTCACTTTCATACCTCAAGTACTATTTTATTTCAATATAATGCATCCATTAGATTTTTCATCCATTAATCCGTTAAAGGCTGACGTGGCTGCCACATTGTGCCACGTGGTTGATAAAATATTTTTTAATTTTTTTTTTAAAACCTAAATTTTCTCAAAAAAAAAAAAAAAAACCCAGATCTGCAAGAAGAAGAAGAAGAATAGGGAGGAAGAAAGAAAAAGAAAAAAAAATTGTCCTCCCCCCCCCCCCCCCGCGCCAAGCGACCCAGAAGAAGAAGAAGAAGAAGAAGAGGAAGAAGAGGGAGGAAGAAAAGAAAAAAAAAATTTGTCCCTAACCCCCCCCCCCCCGGCGCCAAGCGACCCAGAAGAAGAAGAAGAAGAAGAAGAGGAAGAAGAGGGAGGAAGAAAAGAAAAAAAAATTTGTCTCTAACCCCCCCCCCAACCCCAGCGAAGAAGAAGAAGAAGAAGAGAAAGAAAAAAATCCCAAACCCCCCTAACCCCAGCGAAGAAGAAGAAGAAGAAGAAGAAAAAAAAAAAAAAAAAAAAAAAAAACCCTCCCCCCCCCGGCGCCCAGCGTCTTCTTCTTGTTGCAGATCTGGGTTTCTTTTTTTTTTTTTTTTTTGATTTTCTTTCTTCTTCTTCTTCTTCTTCTTCTTGTAGTGGGTTTCTATTTATTTTTTTCTTTTTCTTTCTTCATCCCTCCTCTTCTTCTTCTTGTAGATGTCGGTTTCAATTTTTTTTTTTTTTTGAGAAAATTCAGGTTTCTTAAAAAAAATTTAAAAATTATTTTATTTACCACGTGGCAGACATTTGGTAACCACGTGGCATATATGTGACCGCCATGTCAGCATTTAACAGATCAATAGATGGAAAATCTAACGGATGTATTATATTGAAATAAAATAGTATTTGAGGTATGAAAGTGAAATGTTTTTGTAGACATCGAAATTTCGGTAAATAAATGTTGACCGATAAATCAAAGTGTCAACGCTCATGTATTACATAAATTTTACACGTAGCGTGTGTCTCAACGAAAATTGAAATGAGTTGGAAAAGTCATCAAATAGGACACGTGTCAACACCTGGCAGAAACGACTTATTTCATCTGGAATATTATATTCAAAATTAGGCCTTGGAAATTTCTATAAATACAAGCCCATTTCATTCATTTAAGGGAAACCAATTCATATTACACCTTGAAGCTCTGAAGCTCTGAAACTCCGAAGCTCTCAAGCATCCAGGTTCCCGAAGAATCAAGAAAGTGTTCTTCGTTCTTCGTTCATCGTTCTCCCAAGATCAAGCCTCGACGGCCCTTGGATCAACAATCATCCACCTTCAAGATCAAGCCCCGACGGCCCTTGAAGAAAGCGTTCTTCATTCTTCGTTCATCGTTCTTCCAAGATCAAGCCCCAACGGCCCTTTGGATTAACAATCATCCACCAATTCAAGATCAAGCCCCGACGGCCTTGAAGAAAGTGTTCTTCGTTCTTCGTTCATCGTTCTTCCAAGATCAAGCCCCGACGGCCCTTGGATCAACCATCCACCAATTCAAGATCAAGCCCCGACGGCCCTTGAAGAAAGCACCATCGTTCATCATCCGTTCATCCAAGATCAAGCCCCAACAGCCATTTGGATCAACAACGTCGACAAATCCACACATCCAACCGTTCTTCAAGATCAAGCCCAAAAGCCCTTGAAGATCCGTTCATCACTATTCTTCGAGATCAAGCCCAAAGGCCCTCGAAGATCCGTTCAAGCCCAAAAGCTCTCGAAGATCCGTTCGTCACTGTTCTTCGAGTTCAAGCCCAAAAGCCCTCGGAAATCCGTTCATCACTATTCTTCAAGATCAAGCCCAAAAGCCCTTGAAGATCCGTCAATCACCATTCTTCAAGATCAAGCCCAAAAGCCCTTGAAGATCCGTTCATCCTCGTTCTTCCAAGATCAAGCCTCGACGACCCTTGGATCAATCGCACATCCCACAAATCAACACCTTACGGAGATCGAATCAGATGATCAAAATAGAGAGAGATTGTAACCCAAAATCATCATAAATACAAATATTTGTTTGTGCACGTTCGTTCTTGTCTCTTTCGTTTCAGGAATTTTCCGTGTTCACAGTTTTAAAGTTGTTGTATGGAATTGAAATAGACCTCAAACCTGAGGTATGAAATTTACCCAATCTAGATTTCTATGCTAGCTATTAATACAATTAATTTTGTAAAAATTAAAATTAAAAAAACTTTTATTGGATCTTCTATTCACAATTTAATACAAATATTAGAAAAAAAATTACGGACGTAAGATAATTTGATCAAAATTTTTTTCTTTCCTCACTCATGTCATCAAATCATCCCACCCCTCTCTAAATCCTAAGTTTCCTTTCCCCACTCTCATCTCTCCGTCAAAAATGAAAAAAAAATCAATAAAAGAAAAACAAATTAACTCACATTTCTCTCCTTATTTGCTCTATAAACTTTCAAAATTTTACACACAAAATGTGTGGAGCACCTTATATCTGATATCTGACTCGAAAAAAAAAAAATTCAACTACAATGGATCTTTCACTACAAAATCCATATCTGATTTGTTTGATTACTGGATATCCGATCCGATAGTATTACCTTATCAGTATGTGGGAGGAGTGTAATGCGCGAGGTTGTGGTAGTCATGGGGTCAAGTGACACTTATGTTTGATATCATGGGGTCAAATGACACTTATGTTTGATCAACACTTAATAATAATAAATAATCTAATTATCAACAATCACGTCATATGATTTATAAAATTTGGTCTTGGTCTCCCTAACATCACCCTTTTTATAACAATTGTAATTACTGAGTGAGAATTTCAAGGAAGAGATGAGGGTAAGAAAAAAAATTAAAAGATATACATACATGGATTAATTTTTTTTTTGTCTAATACATGGATTATTTTATTCAAACTCTACATATTATTGAATATATTCCACATTATCACATCATGTTCAAGGACCGATATTCATGAATATTTAGTTCAGAGACCAAAGCTCCAATTGTGACAAAATTCATGGACTATTGTTTCAATTATCTCTTTTTTTTTTCTCGGCTACAAAAACCCTAATTCCTTTTTTTTCTTTTTTTTCTCGATTACAAAAACTCTAATTCCACCTACAACATATATAGTTGAGGGGTTTTGTTTTTCCCGTATGTGAAACGGCGATTGTACTTTGCTTTTTCAATGACCACTGCAAGTTTTGAGCATGCTCGCAGTACCAATCGTCGCAACCGAAAAAGAAAAAAGAGTAGGATAGATAGATTCAGTAATTTCCCAACCGAGATCGCTCATGATATTTTGTCTCGCCTCAACTTTAAAGACCTCACTAGGGTTGGCTGTCTGTCCAAAAGATGCAAAGAGTTTTAAAGGATTTTAAAAGGATTTTAAAAGTGATAGATTTGATAGGATTTAAGATAATTAAAGACTCTTACAAAATTCATATGGATTTTAAAGAATTTGAATAGATTGTGGTGGATTGTGGGGGAAGGATTTGAAATCCTAGGGGGTGAGGTTGGATTCTTTTTAGTTTTGGTTATATTTAGTTTTTTCTTTCAAATCCCACAAAATCCACAACTTTTTCAAATCCTTTAAAATCTTAATTTTTTTAATACACTTAGATTTGGATGGATTCTAAAATCCTTTAATATCTTTTAATTGACTACACCTAGATTTTAATGGATTCTAAAATCCTTTAAAATCTTTTAATTGACTACACTAGGATTTTAAAGTCTTTTAAAATCCTTTCAAATCCAAGTTTGACTACACCCCCCTTATATATCGACCCCGTACTTGAATTTTCATGACTTATCTGGTGTGGATACATCCACTTGTTTGAAAAACGAAAGGGTTTTGGATTCCTTTAGTAGGTTCTTCTTTCAACGTGGGGTGCATCATAAGATACAATGCTTTCGTTTTCGTTGGGACCTTTGGGTTGATGATGGTGACGACGACGATAATGATGACTGTGATGTTTATTTCCAATCGCGATTGAGGGAATGGATTGAAATTACAGTGAGGTGCAATGTTGAAGTGATTCATCTTGTTGTCATTCCTAATAAGACGTTTGGAGAGCTTCCTGCTTCCCTCTTGCACTGTAAATCGTTGAAGTCTTTAACTGTGGACATGATCTGGAACATTAGTGTTGTGCCCTCTATGGATTTTTCGTCTAATCTCGAATGCATGAGGTTAAAAGATGTTTCAATAAAGAATGATGGTGATCGATTTTTGAAGTGGATTTCAGATTGCTGCACATCCATTAAGGAATTATTTCTTGAAGATTGTGTTGGGGTCAACAACCTTGTCATCGAAAGCTCATCTCTGGAATCATTTTGCTATCAGTCTTGTTGATGCACAAAATCAGTGAGGACTTTGGTACAACATAAAGTGTCAAGTTTGTGACCTTTGCTAGATTGCTCTGGTCACTAGTGTGGATAATTATGTAAATGGATAGAGACAGGGAAGCAAACACAAGATGTACATGGTTCACCCAGATTGGCTACGTTCACGGAGTAGAAGAGTTCTCATTAATTGTGAAGGGTCTACACAAGTACATAGGTTCAAGCTCTCCTTTAGTGAGTACTAGTGAATGATTTAGTACAAATGACATTCGGAAATATTGTGGGAGAATGATTTCCTTTTATAGAAGAGAGTTTTTAGCTTTGTTCTGACATTGACACGTGTCGTGTTGTGATTGGCTTCTGATGTTGACACGCGCTATGATTGGCTTCTGATGTCGACACGTGTCGCGCTGTGATTGGCCTCCTGGTTGGAAGGAAACTCTTTTGGGTCCTTGATGGTATAACGTTAACCGGTGCTCAGTAGTTTCGGGACTGGTCAAGTATGGTAGTGCTCCCCTAAGTTCCCGAGTGAGGAAATCTCCTCGATTAGGGATTTACAAGATCCAAGCCGCTGAGTAATCACGAAACTTCTAAGTACCGAAGTGTGGTATCGTTTTCACTTGCCTTATCTGTCTCATAGGTAGATGTGGCATCTTCTCTGGAAGTACTTTTCCTCCATCCAAAGGTGGTATCTTTAACCGGTGGAGATGCACAAGGTAATGTATCAATTTCACTTGAAGCTTACTTATAGTTTCAGGCTTGGTCAAACGCGATACAAACCATGTAGTAAAAGTCCCCCAAGTCGCCGAGCTAAGAGATCCGCCGAAAGAGGTGACAGACAAGGTAAGCAATCAGAGCTCCCCGCAATCAGTCTTAGATCAGAAGTTTGATTTCGAGTTCTGGCTGATTGTTCTCATCCTCCCTATCTTGCAGGCAGCAGGAAAGATAAAGAGAAGAAAAATGAAAAGAGATGATATGAGATACTTTTGCTTTTGAAGAAGTAACTTTCCACATGTTTATTCTTGAACTGGGCTGGAGGGTTTTCTGGTTTCCTCCAGAGTATAAGGTCGACTCAAGAATTTGAAGATCAAAACAAGTCCATCAAATCAAGAGTGCGTTCGACCTTGATGATATGGGATACTTTTGCTGTTGACAAAGTAATAGATGAATCGACACATGTTCTGTTGCGCTTGTCTCCGCATGCTTCCTTGTATCTTTCTCACTTGCCCTATTGGTTCCTCAGGCAGATGTGGTATCTTTTCTGGAAGCATAAGATGTTGAAGATGAGTATTCGAGAGCAATGCCAGGTAAGTAATCAGGCAAGGAGTTCCAGATAGTCAGTTCCTGATTGGAAGCTTGATTCCAAGTGCTGACTGATTGCTCTCTTTCTCTTTGTCTTGCAGGTAAGAACAAGGCCAAAGGAAAAGACAGGGAAAAAACATGATATGGGATACTCTTGTTTTTAACCTTGATGATATGAGATACTCTGGCTCTGTTGTGGCTTGTTTGCAGAGGTATTATCGGGGGAAAAATAAGCTGAGTATTTCGAGAAACTCTGCTGAGAGTGCCCTCTCGAATGTGAAGAAAAGTTGAGCTTTTTTTTTTATTTGCAGGTTTGCTTGGATGTGGAGGATGAAGGTCGACATATATAGGAATTGTCTCAACAGTGAGTAGTAACGCTGTTCATTTACCCTTCTCGGTCATACCAATGTAGTGGGAGCTGCAAGATTCACGTGTTTTAACTTTGTTAGAGCACTTTGAAAATGTAGTCTGTGGTATCTGAAAAGCTGATGTTACGTGTGAAGATTACAGATAAGCATTATCCAAGGAAATCTGGCTCTCGAAGTTCGAAGAGCGGTGCCTCTTCGATTTTCGAACAAGCAATCATGTCGGGGACCTAGCTCTCGAGATTCGAAGAACGGTGCCTCTTCGATTTTTGAGAAAGCAATCCTGTTGGGAGTCTGGCTCTCGAGATTCGGAGAGCGGTGCCTTTTCAATTTTTGAGAAAACAATCATGGTGGGAGTCTGGCTTTCGAGATTCGGAGAGCAGTGCCTCTTCCATTTTTGAGAAAGCAATCCTGGTGGGAGTTTGGCTCTCGAGATTCGGATACCGGTGCCTATTTGATTTTTGAGAAAATAATCCTGTTGGGAGTGTTTTCTCGATGTGAGTAAAGGTTGGGCATTTTTGCAACTTTGCTTTGCCACGAAGCATAGAGGCTGACACACATAGGGACTTTTTAGTTATCAAGCAGTGGTACTGTTCCTTTACTCTTGTGGGTAATTGTGTGCAAGAAGTACGTTTAGAGAGTTATTGCTTGTAGGAATTTTCCCTTTATTTTTGTATTTCAGAGATTTATTGCACCTCATTTCTCCTTCATCATTTCTGAGAATGTCTGGCCCATCCGATCGTCGTTTTGACTTAAACTTTGGTGAAGAGGCAGCCATGCCTTCTCAAGATAACATATGGCGCCCATCCTTTTTATCTCCTACTGGTCCTCTTATCGTTGGGGATTCTGTGATGAAGAATGATATGACCGCTGCGGTGGTGGTCATGAACCTTCTCACTCCCAAAGATAACAGACTAATTTACAACGATCTGATGAGTTGGTTGTTAAGGATTCTCTGGCTTTCAGTGTTCAGTGTGCAGGTTCTGTGCCTAATATGGCACAACGCCTATTTGCTCGAACCCACCAAGTTAAATCATTGGCGACTGAAGTGATAAGTCTCAAATAGGAGATTAGAGGGCTCAAGCATGAGAATAAACAGTTGCACAGGCTCGCACATGACTATGTTACAAACATGAGGATGAAGCTTGATCAGGTGCAGGAATCTGATGGTCAAATTTTACTTAATCATCAGAAGTTTGTGGGTTTGTTCCAAATGCATTTATTGCCTTCATTTTCTAGGGCTGTACCGCGTAATGAAGCTCTAAATGATCAACCTCTGATGCCTTATCCTTCTAGGTTCTTTCCAGTACTGAGGCTCCGAATGATCACCCTCTGGTGTCTTTTCTTTCTGAGGCTCTACTGACTGCTGAGACTTCTCATGAGCAACCTTTGTGAAGGCTCCCTCTTGTTTGTTTATTTTGATTCATGTATATGTACATACTTGTAACTTATCGGAGATATCAATAAATAAGCTTTGCTTCATTTCAACGTATTGTGTTAAATACACCAAAGCCTTCTTCACTAAGTTCTTTGAATTTTTTCTTTTGTTGAAGCTTTGTGAGTGAAGCATGTATGTTGACGTAGTGCTCCCTTAATTTCCCGAGTGAGGAAAACTTCTCAGTTGGAGACTTGAAAAATCCAAGTCACTGAGTGGTCGTGAGACTTCCGAGTATCAAGGTGCATTGGCATATGGTAGGAGTCCCTCAAGTCTCTGGTTGAGAGAGTTGATGAATGAGACATTTCCTTTCTAAGTGGTAGCCCAAAACTCCTCCTTCATATATATTTGTTATGAAAGTTGTTAGGACCAAAGAAAAGGAGGCCTAGGCATTTTTATTTTTTTTTACGAATTTTCGAATTTTCGAATAGCCCAAAACTTCTCCTTCATATATATTTGTTATGAAAGTTGTTAGGCCAAAGAAAAGGAGGCCTAGGCAATTTTATTTATTTATTTTTACGAATTTTCGAATTTTCGAATTTTTGAATATATATATATTTTTTTTAAGCTTTGGTGTTGAAGTTTTGTAGGTGAAACTTTGAGGTTGAAGCTTTGTTGGGTACCATAAATTGATTTTGCTTCACACTATCTTGATTAAGAGTATGTGAAGCTTTTGTAAGTGAAGCTTTTGTGTTGAAGCTTTTGTAGGTGAAACTTTTGTGGGTGAAGCTTTTATGGTGGGTGAAGCTTTTGTGAGTGAAACTTTTGTAGTGGGTGAAGCTTTTGTAGATGAAGCTTTTTGTGGGGTGAAGCTTTTGTGGGTGAAGCTTTTGTAGGTGAAACTTTTGTAGGTGAAGCTTTTAAAGTGGGTGAAGCTTTTGTAGGTGAAGCTTTTTGTGAGTGAAGCTTTTGTGGGTGAAGCTTTTGTGTTGATGCACAAAACCTGGAGGATCTTGGACCAACGTAAATTAGGCCGTGAATCACACAAACGCTCAAGAACACCAAGATGTATTGTGGTTCACCCCAATGTTTGGGCTACGTCCACACTGATGTTGATTCCATTTACTGTATGAATGTATGGATTACAATAGATCAGCAAGGGAGCTCTCTGTGGATGCAGCCCTTACCCTTTTGCTCTCTGTTTGGCTGAGAGGGTATTGCCCTCTATATTGTTGTGAGGGATGTCTCTGAGACTCTCTGGATGTGAGGCCTTCCTCTTAGTGAAGGTGAGACCTGTATGTTTTGGGCGTATCCTAGAGTCTGATTTGTGAGGGGGGAGGAGTCCCCTTTTATAGAATAAGGGGCTCCTCCTTTTACATAATTATGGGCTAGGCAATGAGGCCCAAATGTTGAGGCCCAATGTGTCATAGCCTGAGGCCCAATATGTGTGGTACCTACAAGTCTCATGAATACAACGATGGATGCCATGTTAACATCTCTGGTGACAGACTTGAAAAATTACATTTTGTTGAACAGATTGGGAGGAAAACAAACAGATTGGTCAACATTTCTGCTCCGAATCTTAAGTATTTGGAATGGATTGGGGAATTTTCGAATCGCCAAAATCTTGGAAACTTAATGTTTTTGGAGAAGGCTGTGATTTGTTCTTCCCCTTGGAACTGTAACTTTGATGTCTTATTTGATTTTCTTTGTAGCATCCGCAAGGTTAAATTGCTTTTTTTGGACCCAGATACTCTTGAGGTAAGACTACACTACACAAATTCAGCAAAATGATTCACGTTATGGTTCGCAAACTCGTATATATTTCGTTGGTGTTTTGTTTTCATTCTTTTTACTTGATTGTCCGTCTTTTCAGTGCCTATGGTTAAAAAGGGACTATTGGAAATCAAAGGAGCTTTCGTTTATTTCTCATGCCAAGGAGGTAGTCATACATTATAAATTTCGGTCTAATGTTATTGAGTTCGCATATTATATTCTCGAGCATGCTTATGACTTGGAGAAGATGATCATATACTATCCTCATCGTTCTGAGGTACTCAACGCCGTGATGAAGTCGAGAACAACGGTGATGTCGAAAGGAATTCACTTTCACAAAATTGTGACCCATTACGACCATCAGGTGATTAGATCCTTAGTTCGGTTCAATCTTTGGTGATTTTGTTTAATTTTCTTTGTTTGCTGCTGAGGTGAGTTCCAATGTCATGTTTCCCACCATGTTATGAGATTGAAATGTGAACACCGGCTGTATTTGTCTAGATATGTTGGCATCATTTCTTCACTTACAGCAGAGTACATGAATTGAGAACAACGTATGGCTGCAATGTAACTAAAAATTCTAGTTTTAGAATAAAAAATAAAATCTGTACGCGTCTTTTATATACCATGATGAACAACATAGGTTTTGAACTTTTATTTTTTGGTCTGAAAACAAGGGACTAACTACATTTATGAAAATTGTAGTTGTCAGTCCGTTGAATATTTGATTTTCGCAGCTTGGAAAATTGTAACTTAGAATCGGAAACCAAATCCGTAGGGCGCAGGGGTTAACACAAATTTATTAGATTGCTCGAATGGCTGCCTTTGTCCCTCCCCGCCGTCTCATATGGAAACATTATATAGAGACATTTGGGACCTTATATTGAAGGTAACATTAGGCAATCACAACTCGAACTCACACCTTCCTCCCAGTCCAACAACAGGGAAGAAAAGTGTTGCCTAATCACAGAAGGAGCATCAAAGAACCTTGAAAGAAGAGGCAAACACCACCGCCTCACAAACCGCGCGCCTGAAACTTGTAGAGGGAGGTGTAGTATTTGTCTATCTCTCTCCTATTTTCTTGATCATAGTCAGTGTGATCTTGTTCTTCTTGTCTGTGAACTGTGAACGGTGATTTGTGCTTTTCGTTTTCAATGGCCACTGTAATTCCTAAAAGTTTTAGCAATCGGATAACAAACAGTAGTAGATTAGATCGATTCAGTAATCTCCCAATCGAAATCGCTCATCAGATTTTGTCCCACTTGAACTTCGAAGACCTAATTAGGGTTGGCTGCGTGTCCAAAACATGCAGAAAGTTTTATGTGTCGACCCCGTACTTGAATTTTCATGATTTTTATGGTGTACTGGTGAATATCTCCACTCGTCGAAAGAACAGAAGTGTTTTGGATTCTTTGAGTAGGTTTTTCATTCAACGTGGGGTGCATCATAAGATACAATGCTTTCGCTTTTGTTGGTACCTTTGTGATTATAATGAGGATGCACATGAGGTACATTTCCAATCGCGATTGAGGGAATGGATTGAAATTGCAGTGAGGTGCAATGTTGAAGTGCTTCATCTTGTTATCACTCCTATTACATTTGGAGAGCATCCTGCTTCCCTTTTACTATGTAAATCGTTGAAATCTCTGCTTGTGGACATGATCTGCAATCTTAGTGTTGTGCCCACCATGGATTATTTTTTTCTAATCTTGAATACTTGAGGTTGAAAGATGTTTCGATAAAAGATGATGATGATCGATTTTTTAAGTGGCCTTCAGGTTCCTGTACATCCATTAAGGAATTACTTCTTGAAAATTGTCTTGGGGTCAACAATCTTGTCATCGAAAGCTCTTCTCTGAAATCATTTTGGTGTGAGTCTCGTGACTTCAACGACGAATGCCATCTTAACATCTCCCGGCCGTGACAGACTTGAAAAAAGTACATTTCGATGCACCGATTGGATTGGTCAACATTTCTGCTCCAAATCTTAAGTATTTGGAATGGTTTGGGGAATTTAAGACTCGCCAAAATCTTGGAAACTTAATGTTCTTGGAGAAGGCTATGATTTATTCTACAATTCAGATCTCCAACTTTGATGTCTTATTTGATTTTCTTTGTAGCATCCGCAAGGTTAAAGTTCTTATTTTGGATCCAATTATTCTTGAGGTAAGACTACCCTTCAGAAATTAAGCAAATTGATTCACATTTTGGTCACAAACTCGTTATTTATTTCGTTGCTGTTTTGTTTTCATCCAATAATTTGCTTGATTGTCTGTCTTTTCAGTACCTATGGTTAAATAGGGACTGTTGGAAATCAAAAGAGCTTCGTTTATTTCTCAAGCCAAGGAGTTTAAGTCATACAATATGATGAACACCAGTCTAAAGTTATTGAGTTCGCATATTATAATCTCGAGCGTGCTCACGATTTGGGGAAGATGACCATATACTATTTTCAGAGTCACCGTTATGATGTACACGATGTCTTGATAAAGTTGAGAACAGCGATGATGTCAAAAGGAATTCACTTTCAAAAAAATATGATCCTTCACGACTATCAGGTGGTTAGATACTTTAGTTCTGTTCAACCTTTGGCTTATTTTGTTTACTTTTCTTTGTTTGCTGCTAAGGTGATTTCCAATGTCATGATTCCCCCAGGTTATGACACTTGAAATGTGAACACCGGTTGATATTTGTATGGTAGAATCAAATTTAGAGTGATTTTATGCTACATTTGTTGAGTTTGATTTTGCATTTCAAATGTATTCATAGTTAATTTGTTCGGTGCACATTGTTTATATGCATAGCAGTTGTCGATGCGATGAATTTTGTCATTGTAACGGGTGAATTATTTGTTTGATTTTCACTGCCTAGTGTACTTGATATTTTGATGTTTCTAGTACGAAGTAGACTAGATATGTTTGCATCAGTTCTTCACATACAAAAGACATGAATTGAGAACACTGTAAGGCTAACTGAAAATTCTAGTTTTAGAATAAAAAACAAAATCCGTAAGCATTTTTATTAAAAAAAATGTTATTCTTACCACCTACTTGTACTATGATTTGTACCATTCTAATATAAACGAGACTCACATGTGTTTGTGGGCCCTACTTTTATTAAAGAGATGGTACAAATAGATAATAAGTGTAGCATTACTCTTATATAAGCTATGACGAACCTCATAGGTTTTGAACTTATAATTTTTTTGGTCTAAAGATTGTACTTGTCGGTCCGTTGAATGTTTGATTTTCGCGGCTTGAAAATTGTAATTTAATCGGAAACGAAATCTGTAGGGTGCAGGGGTTAACAGATTGTGACTGGGATAGAGAACCAAACCTCGAGATATTTTAAAAAGAAAATGTTGCAAAGAACAAATTTATTAGATTGTTCGAATGGCTGCCATTGTCCCTCCCTGCCATCTCTTATGGAAACTTTATATAGAGACATATTGGGACCTTATATGAAACATAACCAGGAAGTTCTTTGTCTTCCAACAACTCCACACTCGCACCACCAGCAGTTGATATGTGGCTCATCACACTAGCAATTCCTACTTTCCCCACGGCCGCAACAGAATCTCCACCTCCGCTGATTGTTGTCACTCCCTTCCACTAAGTTCTGCAAGCTTCTTTGCTACAGACTGCAGAGTAAGAGTTACAACTTAAATCACCACCCACACATCACATTCATATGGCAAGAGAAGCTAAAGAGTTCCCTCACACAAAACAAAGCTACTACGTGGTCAAATATTTTATACTGACCTTAATATTCATATCCATAACTAGCACCATATATGACAGCGGTAACTCTTTTTCTCTTTGTTGCGGGGAAAGTTAGCATCAATTTTTTTCTCCTCTTTCTATCTCTTTATTTCTTACCATGCAAGATCTGGATTTACGATTCATATCCATATATATATTTGTTCTTGATTTGCAATTCAAAAGCAAGGGTAGTATAATAGGAAGAAAAATAGAGATAAAATTTGGGGTGGGTGGGGTGGACGGAAGAGTTTAGAAAGGTGTGAGGGATGAAGAGAACAGAGGGAGGTTGTTCGCAGCTAGGGCTATTCGTTTCTCAATTGAAATTTTGTAAATTTTGTTTTTGCCTAATCGAATAAATGGTACTCTTGGTGAAAAAAAATTAGGAAATAAATTCTTGAGGTGAGTTTGTTATGATTCATGCCCTAAACTGAAGGTTTGTCATTCTTCTGTTAACAGCTTGCACGCGAGCCTCACGTGTGAGGCTAAAATCGTCATTTCCCTCTTATTCAACTGTTAGAAGCTTATAACTAATACTCATTCATAGTCACTACCCAATGCGGAGTGATGAAATCGCGATGTGGGTTGTTAACGTTTATCATATGCTATCGAATTTGCGTGCATGAAATGAAATGTTTAATTGAAATCAAAGAGTGGAACAATAAAATGGGAATCAGCTGGTTGTTAGGGTTCATCGTTAGAAATCGAATTGTGTTTGAGTGAGAAAACTAATCCTATGGAGTTTTACGTTTTGTTTTTTGATTGACGTTGCTCCTTCTTTCTTGTATGTTTTGGTTCACATGAGAAATTGAATTAAACTTAGCAGTCGATTTCGCATGGGAAAAGCGATTATGGATGGGCTTGGCTAATGTTGCATTCAAGAATCTATCTCTGCTCTGTCTTTTTTTTGTCGAAATCCTCTGCTATCTTTATTAGTTAAGCAAAATGTTAGGGTTTTGATATTGAATTTTTATTCCAGCAGAAAATAAAGTTAGAAGTTAACAACCTCCTATACATACCCACAATAACAGTTACCATTCTAAACCAAGCCAGCTACGTACGGAGGTGATCGATTGGAAAAAAGGTTAAAAAACTTCAAGCAGAAGACCACGCCGGGTGGATTGAACCACGAAAAACCCAAGATTGCACGGCTCCTTTCATTTGTCTCCTAGCCATCAATGTGGCTACTCAAACATCAACCAAACCTTACTGATTTCAATCAACGATTGCATTTCACACATTTCAGCTTGATTTCAAACAATAAAATTAACACCCACGTCGCTATTTAATCTTTTGGAATGTGGAGCGAATACGAGCGTTGAATAAATATTTTTTTCTCACATGTGAGATTCACGTGCATGATATTAAGAGAGAAATGAATAAATTTTCAATTTTGGGTTCAATCCTAACAGACTCACTCACCATAGAGATCTTAGGCTCTTTTTTCTATTTTCTTTTTCTTTGACTACAAATTATATGAGGAATAATTTCTAACACGGTTTTTAAAGTGTTTTTACATAGGGCTAAATTTGGTACTAAATTTTTTATTAAAAAGTTGGTAGAAAAATTAGGCTATGGTTAGGCAGCACTCATATTCATAGCAAATTGTGGATTAGGGTTTGATTTAACTCTCTTTCCCCTTTCTGTCTCTCCTCCCCTTCACTTTCTCTCTCTGAATCTCTCTCTCGACAGAATCCAGACACCGCCGTTCCAGCGACAGGCGCAACGGCTCCGTCGTCAGGCGGTGGAATTAGACCACCTAATCACCATCATTAGATTCCACCTAGCACCCGGCACTCATCCCCTACATTTGTTTCTAGAAATTCGAATCCAAACCCGTTGATTTATTTAGCTCTGAGGCGGCTCAATTCTCCGGCGAGTTTCTCACCGTTTCCGGCGAAGGTAAGCTTCATACTACTACCGAAAGACCAATACAACAAAAGCAGTCGAAAACCCTAATTCCTTTGTTTTTATAGGTCACAAAAACCCTAATTCCACCTACAACATAGTTGAGTGGTATTGTTCTTCCTGTCTGCGAAACTGTGATTGTGTTTTGCTTTTTCAATGGCCACTCCAAGGTGTGATCAAGCTAGTAATATAGATAGATTCATTAATCTCCTAACTGAGATCGCTCATGATATTTTGTCCCGCCTCAACTTCAAAGACCTCACTAGGGTTGGCTGCGTGTCCAAAACATGCAGAGATTTTTATATATCAACCCCGTACTTGAATTTTCATGATTTTTGTGGTGTGGTGGGTATATCCACTCGTCGAGAGAGCATAAGGGTTTTGGACACTTTGAGTAGGTTTTTCATTCAACGTGGAGTGCATCATAAGATCCAATGCTTTCGCTTTTGTTGGAACCTTCGTGATTATTTTCATGGTGACGACTATGATGTTTATTTCCAATCGCTATTGAGGGAATGGATTGAAATTGCAGTGAAGTGCAATGTTGAAGTGATTCATCTTGTTATCACTCCTATTACGTTTGGAGAGCTTCCTGCTTCCCTCTTACACTGTAGATCGTTGAAATCTCTGCTTGTGCAAATGAAGTGCAGGATTAGTGATGTTCCCTCCATGGATTCTTCGTTTAATCTCGAATACCTGAGGTGTTGGTATTTAGACAATCTTTCATCATTAATAAAACTTGAATAAAATGATAAAGATTGAAAATCAAAGAAACAGAGTGCAGAGGGCTTTGGAAACAGATGGCTGATGCTTTTTATAAAAGCAGAGATCTTATCTTTTCATTCAGATATTTCTAATATATATGGCTCAATACATAAGCCGACTGAAGTAATTGGGTATAAAGAGAATGGGTCGACTGATAAAGGCAACAGTCAGCCCTTTTACACAGAATCAGTTTCAGTCAGCCCTTTTATACAGAATCAGTTTCAGTCAAGCATTAACTTTTAACATGAGGTTCAAAGATGTTTCGATAAACAATGATGATGATCGATTTTTGAAGTGGATTTCAGCTTGCTGCACATGCATGAAGGAATTACTTCTTAAAGATTGTGTTGGGGTCAACAATCTTGTCATTGAAAGCTCATCTCTGGAATCAATTTGGTATGAGTCTCATGCCTACAACGACAAACGCCATGTTAACATCTCATGTGACAGACTTGAAAAATTACATTTCAATGCACCGATTGGGGGGGAGACAAACAGATTGGTCAACATTTCTGCTCCAAATCTCAAGTATTTGGAATGGTTTGGGGAATTTATGACTCGCCTGAATCTTGGAAACTTAATGTGCTTGGAGAAGGCTGAGATTTCTTCTTCATTTATGACCTGTAACTTTGATGTCTTATTTGATTTCTTCTTATTCTACATCCAGATATTGTTCAGGTAAGACTACACTTCACAAATTAAGCAATAAATTGATGTACGTTGTGGTCACAAACTCGTTATTTATTTCGTTGTGTTTTGTTTTCATTCAATTTACTTGATTGTTTGTCTTTTCAGCGTCTATGGTTAAATTGGGACAATTGGAAATCGAAAGAGATTTCATTTATTTCCCAAGCCAAGGAGGTAGTCATACAGTATCAATGCCGTTCATATGTTATTGAGTTCGCATATTTTATTCTCGGGCATGCTCATGATTTGGAGAGGATGACCATATACTATCCTGGGCGTCCTGATGCACACAAGGCCGTGATGAAGTTGAGGACAGAGGTGATGGCGAAAGGAATTCCGTTTTACAGAATTACGACCGGTTATGACATTTATAGGGTTAGATCTCTACTTAGCTCGATTCGATCTTTGGATGATTTTGTTTAATTTTCTTTGTTTACTGCTAAGGTGATTTCCAGTGACAATGTTCCCTTCAGGTCAGGAGATTTGAAATGTGAACACATATTTTTAGATGCATATATAGTAGTTGTCAATGCGATGCATGACTGTTATGTTTTGACATTATAACGAATGAATTATTTGGTTGATTTTTCCCGTGATTGTTATGTTTTGTCATTGTAACGAATGTATTATTTGTTTGATTTTCCCCGCTTGGCGTCCTTGAGATTTTTTGATATTTTCTTGTAATTAAACTAGATATGTTGGCATCATTTTGTCACGTACAGCAGACATGAATTGAGAACACCCGTAAGGCTGTAGCGTACCTGAAAATTCTAGTTTTAGAATAAAAAACAAAATCCGTACGCATATTTTGTGTACCATGACAAACAAGGTAGGTTTTGAACTTTTATTTTTTTTTGGTCCGAAAACGAAAGGACTAGCTATATTTTATGAAGATTGTACTTGTCAGCCCGTTGAATGTTTGAATTTCGCCGCTTGGAAAATTCAAAATTGTAACTTTGAACCGTAAACCAAATCCGTAGGGCGCAGGGGTTAACGGATTGTGATTGGGATAGAGAACCAACCTTGAGACATATTAAAAAGAAAGGGTCGCAAAGAACAAAATTATTAGATTGCTCGGACGGCTGCGTTTGTCCGTCCCCGCCATCTCTTATGGAAACTTTATATAGACATAATGGGACCTTATACTGAAGGTAACATCAGACATTCACAACTCGAACTCACATCTTCCTACATGCCATTTCTCGTTTACAGACTCGAATGAAACACCAACACGGTGGGCAGGGAAAAAAAATACAGGAAAAAAGATTGTTCTTACACAGGAACTGGTGTGGCTTCGTCAAGAGCAAGTACACCAGGAAGTTCTTTGCCTTCCAACAACTCCAAACTCGCACCACCACCAGTTGATATGTGGCTCATCACACTAGCGACTCCTACTTTCTCCACGGCTGCAACAGAATCTCCACCTCCGATGATTGTTGTCACTCCCTTCCCACTAAGTTCCGCAAGCTTCTTTGCAACAGACTGCAAAGAAAGAGTTGCAACTTAAATCACCACCCACACATCACATTCATATAGCCGGATAAAGTAATCATAATGGGCGAGAGAAGCTAAAGAGTTCCCTCACACAACACAAATCTACGACACGGTCAAACACATTAAACTAAACTTAGGTAAACAGTGCAAAAGGATTCGAGAACTATCTATCTGACCATCTCATCTCTTGAGGATCCTCAAGAGATAGACGTTGACTACGTTACAAGATAACACTTGTCCACTTAGTATGCATTCGTAAGATGTATAGGAACGATGATGAACAAAAAGTGAAAACCAGAAAAAAGACTCTTGCATACCTCTGTTCCTTCTGCGAACTTGTCAAACTCAAACACTCCCATCGGTCCATTCCAGATGATGGTTTTAGTGGTATCCAGTGAATCATTGAATGTCTTAATAGAGTCTGGACCAATATCCAATCCCATCCACCCGTCAGGAATGCTTGAAGCTGGAACAATCTGCAAGTACAAAACCAATTTGTCATTTCTTTCACATGAAGTGCTGATCAAAGTTAAACATAAACACACAATATTATTGCTGACGTTGAATCAACTAGTTTCCAGCAAGAAGATAGAGCAAATCGAAGAATCTGAAGAATCAAGTTGTAAATGTACATTAAGATTATGTACCTTGCTGTTTGCATCAGGGGCAAACTTGTCTGCGATTACGACATCAGTGGGCAGCAAAAGAGACACTCCTTTTGCCTTGGCCTTTGCCATGAGTGATGTAGCAAGTTCTAGTTTATCTTCTTCCACCAGAGATGAACCGACTGAGAGACCCTGTGCTTTGTAAAATGTGAAAATCATACCTCCACCAAGAAGTAAGATATCAACCTTCTCCAAAAGCGACTCAATCACTCCAATCTTGGATGAGACCTTTGAGCCACCAACAATGGCAGCAAATGGTCTTTTCGGGCTTGATACTGCCCCAACGAGATAGTCAAGTTCCTAAGAAGAATAAATAAGCATTAACATTTAAACCAGGAATTAATACAGAAAAGCGGTGAGGGTGTTGGGCTGATACTTGATCACATTTGTAATGTCACGTTTTTGTTAGGAAGTAAACAGAAATTGGAAATCATGATTTTTAATTAGTAAGACGTCTTAGCAATTACTAATGTGTAAACTCTCCGCAAGAGTGACAATAACAGTCCAATAACCCAAGCCAGCATGAGTTGCATGTTTGAATCTAAATATTATGGTAGCTTGAATAGTTATAAGTTATAACTAAGGCTTCAAATTATGAAATATGTATTCCTTGAAGGATTGGAAAGGTCTGCAGATTATTAAGGTCAATGATACAGCAGAGACAAGAATGGGAAGCCTCACCTTCTGCAAAAGGAAACCAGCAACAGATGGCCTCAAGAACTTTGTGACTCCCTCAGTTGAGGCATGAGCTCTATGTGCTGTCCCAAAGGCATCGTTGACATAAAGATCTGCTAAGGCGGCAAGCTTCTTTGCATGCTCAGGATCATTCTTCTCTTCTTCCTTGTAAAATCTCACATTTTCAAGAAGAAGAACACCACCTTCAGGAAGTGAAGCCACCAGCTTTTCTACTTCTGGACCAATAGAGTCCTCAGCTTTGACAACCTGTTTCAGTTACGATAGGCAAACAAAAGTAGAAGTAGCAAAAAATAAGTTTCAATATACATCCCGTGTCACTGCCATCTTGATTTTTCTTCTTATACAATTTTCTCTTCAATAAAAATGTAAACCTGAATGCCAAGAAGCTCCGATAGCCGAGGTACAAGAGGTGCCAAGCTAAATTTTGGGGTCACACCTTTTGGTCGTCCCTGAAATAAAATGCACATTGATTCAGCTTGCATCATACCACTGTATTTGGCAACAAACAGATGCCAAAAGTACAAACGAAACCAGAATCATAAAGCACCATAAAAGTTGAAAACATAGCCCCAAGGCCCCCAACCATCAACACTGAAATCTACAACAATATTCTTGATGGGCGATGAAAAAAGCCTGTGCTTAAAGAAAAATCAAAGATTTATTGCATGACATCATTCAATAACTGATGAGATCTGCCCAAACATCAAATAGGAAAATGAAGACATAAACCCCATCTGTTCTTGGTAGTGGCAGAGTAACTAATAGTCTAAATCCCAAACAGAACTATCAAATTCATCAGTCGGAAACAAAAATTTCCAACCAATGAGGGAAAATGATTTTGGAAATCCACATTGTAACAAGTACAGAGAAAAAAGCTACCAAATTAGTACATTAATCAAACTGTAAAACTAAATAAACCAATGGGACCAAAATCAAGCCCCAAACTAAATCCAGAATCTCACACAAACACAACTCAAAGCTCATACATTTTTGAAAGAGACCATAGCACATATCGAAAGATTTCGACTTCAGCCAATTCCGAATCAAATCAAAAGGGAAAAAACGAGAGCTAACTAACAGAACCCATTTCAGCAAAGTTGACAAAGAAACCATATAAACAGAGAAAACAATCAAAACCCAGTAAAAAAAGCACATAATTGAAAGAACAAACATACCAAATGACTGGAAAGGATGACTTTAGCCCCCTTCTCAATCAAATGCTTAATGGTGGGGATAGCAGCGCGGATTCTAGTATCATCAGTGATGTTCTGGCTGTCATCCAAAGGCACATTCAAGTCAGCCCTGACGAACACCTTCTTCCCCTTCAGCTCCGCCGCGGTAAGGTCCCCGACGCTCTTCTTCGCCATCGCAACGACGCCTCTGACCCCTTTGCCGGAGCCAAAGGATCGGACTTTGGAAGCTACTTGAAGTGCGAGGAGGGGGTCGGCAGCGGAGAAGCCGAGGCGGCGGAGGGCGGTGGGTTTGAGGGAGGAGGGGAGGGAGACGTGGGAGAGGGAAGCGCGGGTGCGGGAGGTGGAGGTGGTGGCGGAGTGGAGGAGGGAGAAGGTGGTGGGTGCGGTGGTGGATGCCATTGCTGTTGGTGGAGGTGTGGGATAGTAAACGGAGGTTGACTGAGTGAGATGAAAGGTTAATGTGGTTGTTTTTCCAACTGTGTATACTGGGAGAGATGTGGAGGAGAAGAACAACGGGATTTAGTGGGTGGTTTGTGTGGGGGGCTGTGGACTCCTCCTTATCGTTGAGGAGAGGTTCAAAGTGTTGGATGATTTTGTGAGATTGAAAAAAGTGGCAAAATGTGATATGATGGGAGGTAAATGAATCAGCCTATGATCACAAAAATATTCATTTCACCAAATTGATGGGTTCTTTGGACTCATCTTCAAGTCTATACTAGTCTCCCCTTCTTCATTGTCCTTTTTATATCTTTGTATAGTATACACTATGTCACAACGTTAGTGTTTTAAGTCCATTCGCATTGTTAAATAGAACAGTTAAATTACATGATAGCATGTGATTCGTATTAAATAATCTTCTAAAAATATTTGTCTAACGCCGTCTAGACGTCTCAACGCTAAACTCTTGCATGTCGCCTAATTAACGTCTAACGCCTTTTAAAACTTTTTAATGACATTTATGTTGTATGTTTGTAAGCATGTTGCCAAGAGCTCGTGAATGACTGCTACACTTTGATCCTATAGTGGCTCCAAGTTGTTAACCACTTGTCCAATTGGCTTTTCACTACTTGGCAAATATACTAGTTATGAATTCAAAGGTAAGAAAAATTAAAAGTACCTTAGACATACCAAATGTTGAGTAGTAGACCTCATGACCTAATACGCTAATTATTTTCTTTCTTTTAGTTGTATATGACCGATAGATGTTGAATGGACTTGATATGGGTTTTATATTTCGTGTATTGGTATCTCACATGAGTTGAAAATTATAGTACACAAACAAACAAAAGGATTATTAAACTACGAATATTATTTTATTGATGGAAAATAAAGACGGCTATGACGGTCACGTATTAAAATACTATATCTTGATAGACTTATTATCAACCAAAGATGCAACTCATCGTATTTATAGAGAGCTAACCTTAATACCTAATAAGCAATAAAACAAAACCCCAATTCACGAAAATGACTTCTTTCTCACATTGGTGACGAGGTAAGTTCTGCTCATGTCTTGTTAGTTTGTTTTAGTTGTGGTACTCGTTCCTAAATCAACATTTTTTCTGTGTTTTCTATTTGCAAGGCGGAGCACAAGAGATTGAAAGTATAACTGGTGTAAGAAAGGCCTTTGAAGTGCAGTCATTAGTTCATCACTAGGCCATTCCTCGGGAACCATTCGGATCTACATTGAACATGAAGAATTGTCTTCCATCAAGTAGTTGGATCTTTCAAGAAGGAAGATCTCGAGATAAATGAAAACTCCGTATAGAGAAATGATCAAATGGACTTGCTGACTTGTTGCTGTGATACCCCATACCAAAGTTTAAACAGTAAGAAAAGAAAACAGTATACATGTTGAAGAACAGAGACGAGAGAGCACAATCAGATCAAGAATTCAAGAAGGTGAACCAAGAACCAGAAGTTGAAGAGGTAGCTTGCTAAATTTGTAAGTACTACACTGTCCAACACGAAATGTCCTGTTGCATTTTCTCCCGCTTCCTTTCTTATTGAGATAACCTGGATAATCATCTCGCGTGAAGGGTGCTTCCTCAACCAGGTATAACCCTACCTCTTCTGCTAACTTCACAATGTTCCAGTTGCTGAAAGGATGAGCGGTCTTGTGAGTCACATGAACTTCTCCTCTTGCCATCAGCATTTCACACGCAGTGGTGAAGAATCGCTTGACCAAATCTTGATGCAACCTGAAAAATTCATCGCTCTAATGCATCACTCCACATTTGATTAATGTAGAATTAATCTGTATTAAAACTCACTCAATTTGAAACCTCTGGCTTTCCATCCCGACGAAACCCGCATGAGGAAAATTAAAGACGATTCGATCAAATAGTTTATCGGCTAGCAGAGGGTGTTGGCTCATGGTATCTACATCCACTTCATGCAATACTACACATCCCTTTCCCTCTAATTCGTTCAAGGTCCTCACTGCATTTGGGTACTTCTCCATAAATGACTCTACAATTGGTATGGAAGGGATTTTAGTCAAGAAATTGGTATATACATATATAAATATCAGTATATAAGTTAAGGACATTCTTTTGAAGGCTACCCTAGAATGCATTTCAACGATTGGAAACCGTCTACATTTTTTGTTCTCATTTAAGGGTCAGTTTTGCTAAAAAAAAAAAAAAACAAAAAGTACATCTAAATTTATTTTTTTAATAAATAAATGTCGTTGAACCCCACACTAAAAACAAAATGTTCTTAATTTAAGAAAGTCAATAGTATCCCTAGCGTAGATTCTCACTACACCATAGCAAAAATAAAATAGATTATCACTCGTAGTACCTTTGGAGTCGAGAGAAGTGGCTACAATGTTGCTTGCAGAGGCAAATGCAGTGGCTAAGCAAGCAGCAAAAGAGAAGTTGCCCTCACCTACTAACAGTATCTTCTGAGAGCCGCTGTAGTGCATGATCTTTTTCTCCTCTTCCATTTGAGTCTCTTTAATTTACTCCCAATTTCTTTTTATTTTATTATGCAACATTAAACACAAAGAGTTAGAGGGAAGGAATGGCCAATCAACTGTTTGATTTGGAACTGGAAATTAAGCACACACAACGTAAACACAGGGATTAAGAAGAAAAAGGGTCGCAATCAATTGACTGCCTTTGTTAATTTCCAACGTAGACCATTAAGGGCTGGTTGGGGGTTTTCTGCATGTTTTTTTATTGCAAGACTGTACAAGTCTTTTAATATGCACCGTCCAAAACGATCCAAGGGTTATAACGATGCCACGTATATCATTCTCCAAACTTCAACTTTTCACCTCCCCACCCGTCCCTCTTCCCTTCCATTTCCACATGCAATGGGCCATGGCAGATCATCCTTCCTCCTCCCTCTTCCGCCCTCAAGGTAAGACTGCCAAAGTCTCATTGGGATGCCAACCATTGTCGTCTTGGCCACCTTTTTGCTCTTTCATCTTAACTGAATAATATTTTGTTTTGGTTTCAATGTATCTCAACTTGGAGGGAGGAAGGGAGACGGGGTGGGTACTGGTATTGACAACGGCGGCCGCCGTGCCACCGGAAAAAAGAAGGGACGGGGTGCGAAATATTGGTGAATAAAGAAATATAGCCCTTGTCGTTTTGGACGGTGCATATTAAAAGACTTGTATAGTCTTGCACTCAAAAAAACAAACATGCAGACCATCATCATGCATTTTCTTAAAAAGAAATTGTTATTCATACCTCCATTTTTACTTTTCACATATTGATCTTTGATCTTATTCAATTCATTCAATTGGATAACGGAAAATTAAGAAGGGTATGAGAAGTAAAAACATTGGCGGACGGAGTAAAGGACCAGGGATTGCCTGGGCCTATCATGGCTTTCTAAATATATATATATATATATATATATATATATATATATATATATATATACATAGTAGGGAATTATGCATCTTTCTATTGCTTCAAGTCCTGCTTTCCAAGTTTCAAGCATAACCCCATCTCCCAATTAGCTTTAATATTTTATCTAGCTATCTCCTTAACACAAATTAATAGCATTTAAAATTAAAGCAATATTTTGCCTTTCTTTGAATAGAAAACATTCAATTTTAATTATGAAAATTAAAAAAAAATTCCCCTTTTCTTTTTGAAATCTCATACATTTTATAATCCTAAATTCGAAATCTATTCAACAAACAAGTTTTAAATTTCTTTGTTTCTCTATTGTTTCTTCTCTATTCTACATATTACATGAGAGTTATGGTTCGTAAAGTTTTTATTTATCTCATTGAATTTAATAGTATAGGCAACGGGGCAACGGGGTTATAATAAAACGATTTTAAAATATAAAAACTCGTCAAATACAATTATAATTTTTGTGTGTATGTAAAGCGGGAGCCTTGTGCACTGGGTACGACATTAGACATTATTATGTAATATTATATGTGCATATGTTGTTTTGAACATTTGATTTTGATATATATATTAGCCTTGTAAATACCATCTGCTTAAAAAAATTATAAAAAAAAACCTTTATGAGAGGCCCCTCCCCACCAAAAATTCTAGCTCCGCCAATGAGTAAAAATAAGATAGTACTTGCCTTCTTAAAAACAACTTATCAAAAAATTGAGGTCTAAATTGCATTTGGTGAAAAGAAAAGAAGCTGCATTAACGACGAATTAAAAGAAAAAAAATTTCAGACAAAATTGTGTCATTGGCAGAAAACTCAGCCCTAGACATGCTAACAACAAATTGGATGAATCATTGGGGATATTTGGAAATATAGCCATTTTTTAAATCACTTGTTGAAATATAACCTACATTTTCTAATTTTATAAAACTAAACCAAAATTACAATTAAAAAGACATAATTACCCTTAACCTTCTATTAACACTCCTATGCTGTCTTTAGACTCCTCATCTCCATTGAAACACCACCACCAAACTTCATCTAGTGATCCTGCCAAGTAGTAACTGCAATTAAAAAGACATATTGGATCGGCTACAATAGTATGGCGTAAGGCTTCTCCTGGGAAGAAGGTTGGTTTCATTGCTGCTAGGTGGACTGGTGGTCTCAGAGGACAAGTTGCTGCAAACGTCTCTAAGGCAGACAAGTGATGAGATTACATTTTCGACTTTTTCTATATTTGCTGTGTTTGGACTGTTTATATTTTATTCAAAACTAGTTTGGAGCGTTTTGTGGAGGAAATTTTGTTTAAGAAAAAAAAAAACAATGGGGACGAAGATTTAGAAAAGAAACACCACGATTCTGGAAGCATGGAAGGTTTTAAACTAAGGGCAATAAGACTTTTTAACATCAATTTTGGTTAGTTTTATAATAAATGAAAATTGTAGGTTATATTCCAACGGGTGATTTCTAAAATGGCTATATTTCCAAGTTCTTTGAATCATTGGGTGAATTGTTTATTTTAGAAAAGTTTATATCCTTAATTTATCACAAATAATAGTTTAAAAGCATCTTAAAAAAATGTAAAAATCTCTAAATCAGCAATAATCGTAAAAAAAAAAAAAAAAAAAACAACTACAATGTTTTCCAATCGATAAATTAAATCTGATGTGAGATAACATGGAATAGTAACTTTCCCTTAGCTGTCAAATTGCCACGTCAAATATATTTTTATGAATTTTTTTTATCAAATCTGCAACTCTCCATGCTCGTCCTTCTTCTCCCCTTTTCTCAGAACCTAACCCAGAAACTAACCTCACGATCTCAACCTAAAACCCAAATGTAAGACTCCATTTCGAAAGATGTTAATCCCTGAATTGAAGAGTTTGGAGGAACTCGGATTAAAAACAGAGGCGTTTGAACCTTGGTCACCTCCTTCAATGGCGTCCATGGCCACCCTTTTCGTCAACATCCCCAACCCCTCTCACTCTTTCCCCAAGCCGTCATCTGCCCATTTTGCCCCCGTACTCAAGCTCTCAACCTATCTCGGGTCCAAGCTCAGGACCCGCCAAAGGCTCTGAATTTCAAACGGTTTGAGGTTTGAGGTGTGAGGATGTGAAGAGCTGGGCGGCTGACCAGGCGCGAAGGAGCGAGTTGGCGACTCGGATGCGATGGAAAATAGCGGAGGCTTTTTTGGTGGCGGCGCTGGTTGTCGGTTGCTGGGAGTGGTCGTCGGTTTCGCCGGCGCAGAGTGTTTGGATGTCTTTGAAGGAGGAGAAGGAGAAGGGGGAGGATGGGATGACGTGCCGTGAATTTGTACCGTTGATTTGCTCCACGACCGCCATATTTGAGGGTTGGGATCAGAAGTTGGATTTTAGCAAAACCCAGACGAAGAATTGCACAAAGATTGAAACTTTAGGAATTGGGTTGAAGAAACAGTGTAACAAAATAAAAAGAAAAAAAATAGTGCAATAAAATAATATTTAATTTGACATACTGAATGGAGGGTAAAATTTTGAAAGATATGAAGATGCCACATAAGCTGTCAAATTCAAATTTTATGTTTAAAATTTGACATCCTCTAAAGAGTCAATTTTAATTAGGGTGATAGTTCAAGAAATCAATCGACAATTTATCCTTATTATTGAGATAATACTAATTATGCACACAAAATTAACAAATTTGCTTGCATGGTAATTAATATAGACGGATCTCATATACGATGGTAGGGTTTACTTCTATTAAAAATTGTCAGTTTTATATGTACAAATAATATTATTGTTAATTATTTTTCAAGAGCGGGGCTTAAAGTTTTATTAATTTAAGAAATTATATTGTATAGATGATTTGATTCGAATAAATAAGATGCTATTTTAAAAATATTTGGAAGGTATACATGGAAAAATGATGACCAACTTGGAGATAGGAGACATTACTCTAAACGAAAAAACCAACTAATCCTTTGTACCATACAAGGTCTAAATATGAGTGATGTCACAGCCCGTTCCGAAATATTACATTCGTGGCTGTGAATGGACGAAATTGCCCTTAAGAAATACTAAGTATGTGAAGCTCAAGTTGTTAATTATCTAGGTTCCTAAGTTTTGAAAATAAAATGGAATTTATTAAGGATGGAACTTAGATTTTTAGGTTAAAATTTTGTGGTTTGGAGTTGGGGATTGGAAAAGGACCACGAGGGATCCCCACATCCCTCAATCCTCTCCCTATTTTCTGCATACTGTCTCTCTCTCTCCTCCCTCACGAAACTCTCAGTTCTCTCTCCCTCTCCTTCGAACTCACGGACCAACCACAAAACCACCCTAAATCTATACCAACGACGAATCTAAGACCACCATTGGAACCCTGAAGACTTCATGAGCACGATGGTATCCATTTCAGGTAAGTTCTACTTCGGAAAACCCTAGTTTTCAAGGACCCCGTGATATTGCACTGTTCATGAACTTCGAATTGGCTTTGTTTTAGGTGAAACCAAACTCACAGTGAGCTTTAGGAAGTCACAAGGAAGCTCGGAGTGCTTCGTTGGCATGGATTGGACGTCGGGATCACGAGTTGTAAGTTTGGCCGATTTCTTGAATTTTTGAAAAGTTTGATCTCGTAGTTTTTAGGCCCTAAAACTAGTCCAACGTGAAAGTAGATGTTTAGGGCTTCAAATTGGTGTAAAATTCGAGAAATTTGGATGAAAAACGAAGGAGAATAGTGGATTTGAAATATTCCCCAGTTTCCGGTGACCGGAGTCCGGCGAGGGACGACCGGAGAAGAAGAAGGAATAATCCGTTATATTTAACGGAATATTCCTAACGGCAGTAACGGAAAAAGGTTAAGTTAACGGAATATTCCGGGGTTTTAACGGAATATTCCTGACGGCGTCAATTGACACCGTCAGTGTGCTTGGCACGTGGCCGCGCGTGGGGGGCGCGTAGGTCCGTGCCACGTCAGGCGCGTGGGGGCACGTGAGGACTCCAAAAATTATTTTAAAAATATGGGGATGATCCTGAGGTTGTGTAGGTCACGGTGGTATATTCATATACCCAATTTGAGCAATATATGAGGAGTTATTAGCTAAGAGTGGGATTATGCGTTAAATAACGTCAATTTGGTTACTTCTCGTATAGGCGAGGATTATACGGACATCGGGCATGGCCAAAGGATGCTCAGGGACCTACGAGACGTCGATGTAATCTGTGAGTGGGCAGTTTTGTTTTCCGTATATATATATACTTGACGCTTTCCCAGAAATTGAATTAGAATGAAATTATGTTTTAAATGAAAGGTATATAGAATGATATGAAAACGTGAATTGAAAGATCATGCATAGAAGTATATGAAATATATATGGAAATGTAAATTGAATTGCCATGCATGAAATGATATGAAAAGTATGATTTGAGATATATGATGCATATGAATGAATGGTGCGGCGGACGCACAGGTGAGTATCAGGTGAGTATTTAATTACTGTTATGATGATGTTGATGTATATTGAGCTCAAATCCTGCACCATGGTTTAGTGCTTATAGTATTCACCGCATCGCACGCTCGCCTTGGATCCAAGTAGATGCTGGTCGCACAGTCCACGCGGAGTGGGTGCGACGGGCCAGTCGAAGAGTGTTAGTGAGATTTCGACTGGTGGGTGACCTTAGATTATGTGCACAGATGATTGATGAGAAAGCACTAGAGCGTAACTTGTGTGCAGAAGGCCGGACAGGTCACGCGGAGTGACTCCGGCAGAGTGTGAGAGTGATAGATTTTGAGCTCTAGGTTCAACCGTGCAGGGCTATTAGAGGGCCTCCGGTTGATTACTTTCTTGCACCTGATATGATTATTGTTGATGCATCCATACTTAACTGTTGAATTAGACATGGCATGGCATGATTGATAAAGAAAAAAAAATGTTGAGTTAATGTATTGAAGTATTGAGAATATATATGTATATTTATATTTTACATTTCTGGGAAAGTATACAGGTTTTACGGAGAGGGGTTACAACGTTTTGAGAAATGTTTGGATTTAGAAAAGAATTGTTTTACTGACCCACTCAATTTTGGTTTTGCGCCCCTCCAGGTTCAAGAATCACAAAGGTGTGGTGACTACGAGGAATTCAGCGGGCTTCTGACAGATTGGACAAAATTAGGACTCACCTTCGGGTGTATCAACTTATAAATTGTATCTTAAAGCTTCTGTACTGTGCAAATGGTTACGTCACTCTCACGTGACGGCCAGCATGCCCTCCTTCGGGACGGGGTGTGTCAAGTGATGTCCTACATGCTATCGTCAAGTCGTTTTAAACTCACTTCAAAAGTGGGAGAAATTTTTCATTGTGACGGGAATACAAGTAGTATACCACGTGTTCTAATAGAAATTGTGGGAAATTTTATTTTTTTAAGTTATTAACTTTTTAGCACACATATCCCACAATTTGTATAGTGACACGTGAAGTACCATCCCGTGTATCGATCACACTAAAAAATCTCTCCAAAAGTGGACAGTGTCTACGTGAAACCATGATAAAATTGATATAAATACAATCCAACATCTTCACTTCTTCATTGCTTCAAAATATTGAAGTAAACTTAATTGGGACAATTTTGTTCTGGTAAATTCCAATGTCAACGAAAACAACAACAAAAATCAACAGTCAGATAAGGCCTCAAGGTTCATTATTTGCAGATTGCTTGGCAAACTTTGAAGGTACTACACTTTCCCACAGGAAATTCCATAGAGCAATCCCACTTCCTCTCCTGTTTAAATAACCTGGATAATCATATAGTGATAACTCTGATTCCTCAACCAAATGCAGCCCAAATTCTTCTGCCAACTCTACAATCTTCCACTCTTTGAAAGGATGTCCAGTCTTGTTTGTCACATGAATCTCTCCACAGTTGGTCAGCATTTTATGCGCACTCTTGAAGTAATTTGTAACCAAATTCTGATGAAGCCTGAAAGTGCAATGCATGCAATATTATTTCACGTATAAATGACAAGGAACTAGCCTTCATGCACGCGCGCGCGTGCATAAGGTATTTTTTTAATCACGGCGTGCTATGCGCGATTTACATATTTTAAATATATTTATATGCGTAAATTGCTTCAATAATTTTTTTCAATGAAAAAAAGAAAGTCAAATATTTGAAGTAAATGAATAATATTAGACCATGCTAGAAGAAACCCCTCATCAACCAATCAAAACAGTTGAATCCGCATAATAAAACCGGTCTTTCAATTTCCATCTACATTCTATTGAATTTACATTAAGAATATAGAAAATAATATCTAATAAACAACTGATTAAATTACATTATTGCTAGCCTATTGTGAGATTAAGTTCACCCCTTCCCCCTTAGTCTAGATAACATCGTTTGTTAAAAAAAAGATCATTTGACAACTAATTGAATCACATTATTATGCACGTGTGAAAGACTTTTATTTTATTTTTTTTTATAACTGGCACTACACAGTGTTTAAAAATAGAGAAAATAATACAATTTATTGAATCACATTATTGTGCGCGTGCAAAATGCTTTTTTTTTTATCACAGGCAGTATGCGTCTCTTAAGATGTTTTGAACGTATTTAAAAATAGAGAAAATAATATTTAATAAACAATTGATTGAATCACATTTTTTCTAACTCATTGTGAGGCTAAGCCCACCCCCCCTTCCGCTTAGTCTAGATAATATTGTTTGCTCGAAAAAGAAATTAAAAAAAAACTAACCATTTGACAACTAATTAAATCACATTATTATGCGCGTGCGAAAGACCTTTTTTATAACCGGCACTATTCGCCTCTTAAGATGTTTTGAACGTGTTTGAAAATAGAGAAAATAATATTTAATAAACAATTGATTGAATTACATTATTGCTAGGTTATTGTCATGTACTAATTATTTAAAAAAACACTGTACGAAAAGAATTATTTATTAAAAAATACTGTTTATATGACGAAAATATCCCTGTATTATTTTGGACTACTTTTGAACTTTTTTGTTTGGAGGAGCATTTTTGTACAAATATTTTTGGTAAAGCCATGACCCCAAAATGGGGTTGCCGGCTTTATATGTAAATATATAACTAGAGCTTTTAGTCTATGGGAACTTATCTAACGTTAAGGTTATATATAACTTACTCAATTTGGTACTTGTCGTGTCCACGAAGAAAGAAAACAGCGTGAGGAAAATTAAACACGATCCGATCAAATGGTTTATGAATCAGGTGAGGGTGTTGGCTCATGGTGTGGACGTCCACTTCATGCAGTATACTACTTCACGTTGCTCTTTGCACTTAAATACTTAAGAGAACAACTGAAAATTAATTAGCATGAATGCAAAGGATAATTGAAAGGATTAATTAATCAGCCAGGAAGAAGTATCTAATACTACTACAACAACAACAACAAAACCTTGCCTTATTAAGAGGGGTCGGCCATATGAATCCTCCAACATCGTTGCACCAAAAAGTAGAATAAAATGTTACCTTTAGAGTCTAGAGAAGCTGCAATCATGTTAGCAGAAGAGCCAAAGTTTGTAGCTAGGCAAGCAGCGAAGGAGAAGTCACCCTCACCCATTAAGACCAACTCCAATCCTTGGAGTAAGTTCTAAAATTTCCCTTCTATGCCCACTCCATCCCCACCCCCCCCCCCCCCCCCCCCAAAAAAAAAAATCATTCCAACCCTTGTCCTAAAAATGAGTTGAGTGCTAGAACTCAAATACCAGCCAAGAAACCGGTTAATATATTGGCCCACTGTGCGTGCAGACACACTGTGCAAAAAGAGAAAGCGCCCTAGTTAACGCGCTAAAAGCATGGAAATGCGCCAAAAAGCAAGGAAAAGGGGACACTTTGAGGGGAAGTGGGGCCCAACTTGATGGTATTGTCGGCCACCCATATGCAATCTCATCTCCTTTATTTCTATCAGACGACATAGATTTTCATCTCCTTTAAATCTAACGGGTGAGATTCATTCTTTAATAATCTAGAGCTAAAATTTTAGGTTATAAGAGTTGAAGTAGAAAAACTATTTCTGGATTAAAAATTTTAAATTTTATTCCAAAGATTGAAGATGGTCTAAAAATATACTCTGAGAACTACTGTAATGTTTTATCCGTTTCTCTTGTTTATCCTCTTCCATTTGTCTCTTCTTCTTTTTTTTTATCTGAAATTTCTTGGAATTGTTTACTTGATCGTTGAAATATATAGAGTTACAGGATGGGGGTGGGTTCAAAAAATCGAAAACTGAAAAAAACCGAAAACCAAACCGGACCGAACCCGAAAAAAACCGAACCGAAAAAAAACCGAACCGAAACTCTCAAACCGAACCGAACCGAATCTGTCCAGTTCGGTTTCGGTTTTTGAGATTCGAAAACCGAACCGAACTGAACCGAACCGATATATATATTTAATTATTTTTTTCAATGTTTATAAATAGTTTAGTCATACAATTATAACAAAACAGAACTTGTTGTGAAGTTGGTTTTAGTGAAACTTTCCATGGTGGAGCGCATGGGTTCGAAACCTCTTCATGCCCCCCGGATTTTGGAGATTTTTTTTAATTTTTATAACCAAATCAACAAAACCCTAGCAGCCACACTTTTTCTATTTGTAATTGTCATTCCCCTCATCTCTCTCTCTCGTTCCCTAGCGCAGCCACACCTCCAGACTTCCTCCATGCCTCCAATTTCTCCCTCTTCTCTCTCTCGTCCCCTCTTCTCTCTCAGTCCTCCCTCTGGCTCCAACACCGATCCCCATGGCTGCGAGCGTGCAGACCCTGCAGCAACCCTTCTTCTCTCTCAGTCCTCCCTCTGCCTCCAGCACACCCATCCCCATGGCTGCGAGCGTGGTAACCCTGCGGCAACCCCTCTTCTCTCTCAGTCCTCCCTCTGGCTCCAGCACCCATCCCCATGGCTGCGAGCGTTCTGACCCTGTGGCATCCCCTATTCTCTCTCAATCAAAAGGTATTCAATTTTAGGGATTTAGGAAGAGTAACTTAGGGTTTTCTAGATTTAGGGATTTTGGGTTATTGATTTGCTGTTAGTGTATGCGATTCAATATTTAGATTTTGTGCTTGATTTCGTGAAGATTTCGTAAATGGTTTGTGATTGATTTCTTTAATTTTTGTTGTGTTGTGTTGTGTTGTGTTTGTCTTTTCGATGGAGTCATAGAAGGTGACTCTCTTTGTAGTGAAAAGATGGTCAATGCTTAAGATATAATTTTCTTTCTTTTCCTTTATTTATTTCATCCTGTTTAACATTGGATCTGCGGTTAAACTTTCAGGTTTTGCTCGTCGGTAGCCTAACTTATGATCCCAAAAAAGAAGACCAGGAAACTGGAGACTCTTTTCAAACTGCATATGTAAGGTTAAGTGTTGGGTTTATGTTTGATACTTGGATACAAGACAGCTTGCTTATCATTTTTCTCTTTTCAAGTTTCAGGTCATTTCTGGGCTGTTGCTAGTTCCCTTATGTGTGGCGCTGAGTGTTCTTTTAGGTTGGCATATTATCTACCTCACTTTGCAAAACAAGACCACAATTGAGGTTATTAGGAATTAACAAGTTGTATATTATTGTTCTTTTTTTTGCGGCAAATCTGATTTAGATATCTGGACCGCTATTTCATAGCACTTCTTTTTCCTTCTTTCTGGCAGTACCATGAAGGAGTGAGAGGTATGTGGCTTGCAGAGAAAGGAGGGCAAATATATTCCCATCCATATGATCGTGGTGGCTATAAAAATGGAGGTACTAGGCTTGATTTCGTGATAGATTTTGTCCCTTCCCTCGGCTTGTTTTGCTTGCAGCATTATGACTTTCTAAGGACTCACTCTTGGTTATGTGTAGCCACTTCAAACTTGAGTATGTAACTCAGTGAGAAGTGAGAACTAAAATGATCTTCAAGCAACCAGCGCATACTTGAATATGTACTTGACCATCTCAAATCATTCATCTCATACGCAGGACTCTGAAGTGCCTGTAAAAGTATCATGTTTCGTTGTTTGATTCAAACAACACGACAATGTGGAAGCCTAGTACCTCATGAATATTGAAAAACCGTCCTGGAGAGATGGAAACATGTCATATTTTTTATTTCTATCTTATGTTGTGGTTGTTTTGCATTTTTTGGAGAAAAAAAAAAACCGAAAAAAAACCGAAACCGAACCGGAAAAACCGAACCGAAAAAAAAACCGAACCGAAAAAAACCGAAAAAAATTTGGGCCGAACCGAACCGAAATTTCGGTTTGGTTTCGGTTTTGGCAAAAAACCGAACCCAGCCCTAGGGGCAACTGTTAGGCTCCCCATATGATTTAAATAATTACCATTTATCACTCCAAATTTATAGGCTCTACATGCGTGCGCGTCTATGGTAATTGTAGGGTCTTCTTGTTGGAAATTGGAAGACTGCTAATGCTTAACTCTTGTGAATCTGTGCACCTTTTGATCTAGATACATAAGTACTCACTAGTAAGTACTTATAAGAAATATTTTTGTTCATCACCTAATTTATCATTGTTAGAAGAGTTTAAATTTTAAAATCTGTGTAGTAGATAGACATCAATTTCAAAATCTAAAATCATCCAACTGTGATAAATAGGGCGATGAGATTATCACTATGTTATGGTGGTGAGCAAAAATACACCCTACTATATATGCTCACTTTTTTATTTTGGCACAATAATATTTTAACACATTTTATTGTTTAAAAAATAATAGACATTGTCACGCCTTGATCCCGACATACGTCCAGGATTGACATGTGACGTCATCAAATACCAGTATCTCTAGCACATCCCGCCTCCAAAAAATGGCAAAACACAACATTAGATCCAACTGCGCAATAATTCTTCGTAGACTTTATGGCTACATCTAACATCCTCATTAGATTGCTTACGTACCCTAAATAGGGATTAAACCATTCGTAGTTCATTATTTCACTACACTCAGAATATTCATCACATAAATCGTTATATCCCAACAATATACCACAATGCATATCATGCAATATTTCAAAGAACAAACGATGAAGCACAATCATATTCTCTAGCCATATTTATCAACAAGTCTAATCATAACAATAACAATGATATCCAACATAACAATCCCACATGACAATTAACATTTCCACTTCATCCATCACATAACTCATCATGTTTCCCACATAAAATCACAATTCATAGCGTGTAATATATTAAAGAATTAACAATGTACAATATTATTCTCTAGAAACATTGATCAACTAAAATAATCATAATAACGACACTCGTATCCAGCATCATTCCACAATCCCGTCAATTAATCAATTCATGAATCAAAGATGCACGATCTTAGCATTTAATTACGTTAATCAAACAATGCGATAACATATCATTTCACGAATTTAACTACGGAACTCTATATAATTCCTTATTTGGATTATGAGCAATAACATGGTAAATCCATTTTATATTCACAAGGTCTATTGTGGGTAATTCTCATTCACTCGAATCTAGGGTTCTAGACTAGCCTTATGGGAATAAGCGAGAGCAAGGATTCTGGACCACTCAACGGAATCCAACAACACCATGTTCCGGACCACTTAACAGAACCAAAATATCAAGCGGTTTCTAATAATCTACCCAGACCTGTCATATATAAAATCAGTGCCTACATCATGGAAATGGTGCACCGGCCAAACAGAACTCGAATAAGCTGCGGAGCTTGGGTGAGTGACAATAATACAAGTATGTGATAGTCAATAAAAAGTGTTGGTACCACACATATTGGGCCTCAGACTTTGACACATTGGGCTTCAACATTTGGGCCTCATTACCCAGCCCATAATTATGTAAAAGGGGGAGCCCCTTATTCTAAAAAAAATGACTCCTCCCCCCTCACAAATTGGACTTAGTGAACCCAACAGAGGGCAATACCCTCACAAACACAACAACACTCTATTCCTCATGGGGACTCCCCTTGAGCTTGTAATCCATACATACAGTTACAGAGAAATACAATCAACATCAGTGTGGACGTAGCCCAAACATTAGGGTGAACCACGATACATCTTGTATGTTTTACATTCTTGCAGATTCACGATCGGATTTACGTTGTTCTAAGACCCCTCCGGTTTTGTGCATCAACATTTGGCGCCGTCTGTGGGAAACGACAGGAAAAACTATGTTGGTTCTCTTTCATTTTTTCATCAAACCTCACAACCTCCACCGTGAATCTGCAGAAACCGAAGAACCAAACACCTGGACAGTCACTGCAGAATCCATGCCTTCCGCTTCAACTCCCTGTCACGGCAATAGCTACGAACAAGCTTCACATTCCCAACTCTCTCCTCTCCTCCTACTCCTCCAAACTGAAAACCCACTTGAGATCCTCTGCTCTCAACACTCTTAACAAAACACATCATCCCAGCCAATCAAAAGACTTCCCTTCCACGCCATTTCTTCTGCTACGACTCACTCTCACTCTCACTTTCTCAACCTCGCTTACACTTGGAGAGCGCGTGATTCACACCACCCATCGAGAATCTCTTCCTCCGGCGTACATGACTTTTTTTCCGACTACGATCGACGTTGTTCATCAATGTTCCAGAAAAGGGATTGTTTGGTACAATGAATACGAGAAGAAGTGGTGGAAATGTTAAGGGAAAAGATGTCTCGGGAGTAAGTAGCCCTAAGATTGAAGATTTGAGTCATGTGTTACAAACGTTAGCCTAGGTTCGGCCGAGGATGATGGAGGGTGGGAGGTGATTGCCAGGAAATCAAAGAATAGAGCTGGAAGCAGTGCTGCAAGACAATGGAGTACTCAAAATTCTAATTCTAAAGCTTGGACACCGAAACCAAAGAGGGCTCCGCGCCTCCACCGGTGAAAGGCATGGCCTTATGCTCAAGTGGAGGCTTCAAATGTTGATGGGAGAAGAACAAAGAAAGCACACGACCTTTGTTCCCGCACTAGCTCCGAGTACTAGTACTCCTACCCCTGCTGCTTCCCCAGCTATCTCACAACCCCTAAGAATAATGGAGAATTGGCTTTTCTGAGAAAGCCACGGGAAAAGCAACGAATAAGATAAGTTTTCTGCAAAATCATTAACTAGTTTATTATTTAATATTTCATTATTATTTTGTGGTGATCTTGTTGTTGGAAACCACACCATCACATCTTCACATCATTATTGGAATTCCAATCACAGCATTTGCTTTACAATGAGCATACTCTTTTACAGTGTGCATACACTTTACAGCGTTTGCTTGTCTGCAATCTTCAAGCTTACAATACTTGTTTATTCTTTAATATTTTATCATTATGTGTGTCACGGCACTCACAAGACTTTAACTAATATATATTGGTTGTGTACCCCATTGTCATTATAATAAAGTTCATGATTACATTTATGTGCTCATTATGTCGGGTCACATGACCTTAGACTCTTATTGTTACTACTTTATTATTATTATTGTTTGTAACGGTCATCATTACTTTGATCACTTTATAACCACTACCGTAAAACATGGCAGAGTCTGTACACCCACTACACCATTTACATTATATATCACCTCATCTTACCAAATTGGATATCAACAACTTACCTGAAAATATAATATATATATATATACACACACACATTTAGGCAATACCTAATATATTGTTGATTTATGTAGCATGTCATTTATCAAACAACTGAATAAATCATTTAGTCATGATTATATATATACACACACATTTAGGCAATACCTAATATATTGTTGATTTATGCAACATCACACAACAGAATAAATCATTTATTCACAAAAGGCACACAGGACAAACTTTGTCAGTTTGATTTATTCATTATACGGTCATACTTATACTGTCATTTATTGTCAGGAATTATTGAGCAACTAGATCCACTGATCTACATTGTTGCTAATTAAAGAAGTCTATCAACTTATAGACTGATGAGTCACGTGCCCATGGTGATCTCTTGTCTGACCGGACACCCACTTGCTTATCACCAACCAGGTGATCAAAAGTACTTCCAGTACTCCAAAATTATTCTGCAGCATGCTGCTATTATCACCAATCAGGTGATCAAAAGTACGTCCAGTACTCCAAAATTATTCGGCAGCCTGCCGTTATTATCACCAACCAGGTGATCAAAAGTACATCCAGTACTCCAAAATTATTCGGCAACCTGCCGCTATTATCACCAACCAGGTGATCAAAAGTACGTCCAGTACCCCAAAATTATACATGAGCATCATTCATGTCAATCATACATAAACATTCATGAGCATCACACATGTCAATCATACATAAACATTCATGAGCATCACTCATGTCAACATTCATGAGCATCACTCATGTTAACATCCATGAGCATCACTCATGTCAATCAACATAAACATTCATGAGCATCACTCATGTTAACATCCATGAGCATCACTCATGTCAATCAGCTTCGAAAGCTTCATTTACAAAGCTTCAGCTTCGAAAGCTCCGACTTCAAGGTTTCATTTACAAAAGCTCCAGCTTCAAAGCTTTACTTTCAAAGCTTCACCTACAAAGCTTCAATGCATGGTATACAAAGACCGCCTCCGAACAACCGCCACTTTGGCCCATACATGGATTGAATTTCAAGTCTCCACCCAACAAACTTTATTGACTAAAGACTTGGGGGACTACACTATGTACCATATATTGGGTTTCCGCAATTGGGCCTCATGAAAAATACTTGGGGGACTTAACCCATTATTTATGTATTGAGGAACGAGCCCTTATTCTATAAAAATGACTCTCTTACCATTATTTATGCATTGAGGAGTGAGCCCTTATTCTATAAAAATGACTCATTCACCATCATTAGAGAGTATTGCCGCCTGCTAAGCAACCACTTCACCATGAGAACCAACTCTAACCCATTATTCATGTATTGAAGAGCGAACCCTTATTTTATAAAAATGACTCTCTCATTTTCATTAGAGAGCATTGCCGCCAGCTGAGCAACCGCCTCGCCGCGAGCATCACTCCTAACCCATCACTTATGTATTGAGAAGCGGGCCCTTATTTTATAAAAGGGACTCCCTCACCATCATTAGAGAGCATCGCCGCCTGCTGAGCAATCGCCTCGCCGCGAGCACCAACTCTAGCCCATCACTTATGTATTGAGGAGCAAGCCCTTATTCTATAAAAGGGACTCCCTCACCATTATTAGAGAGCATCGCCGCCTGCTGAGCAATCGTCTCGCCACGAGCATCACTCCTAACCCGTCATTTATGAGGAGATAGCCCTTATTCTATAAAAAGGACTCCCTCACCATCATTAGATAGCATCGCCACATGCTGAGCAACTGCCTCGCCACGAGCACCAACTATAGCCCATCATTTATGTATTGAGGTGAGAAGGGAGCCATTATTTTATAAAATGGACTCCCTTACCTTCAACGCCACAAGCCGAGCCAACCAAGGCAACATAAGCCACAAGCCAAACAGCCCCGCAACATGTGCTACTTCTAGTTGAGCATCATTTCACATTAAGCACCGCCTCACATCGAGTATCAGTTCTAGACGACATCTAGTTACTTCGACCCACACATGGACTGAATTTCAAGTCTCCAGCCAAAAGACTCTCTTGACTGAAGACTTAGGGGACTACTGTTGGTACCACACATATTGGGCCTCAGACCTTGACACATTGGACCTTAACATTTGGGCCTCATTACCCAGCCCATAATTATGTAAAATGAGGAGCCCCTTATTCTATAAAAGGGGACTCCTCCCCTCCTTGCAAATTGGACTCGGTGAACCCAACAGAGGGCAATACCCTCACAAACACAACAACACTCTCTTTCTCATGGGGACTCCCCTTGAGCTTATAATCCATACATACAGTTATAGAGAAATACAATCAACATCAGTGTGGACGTAGCCCAAACATTGGGGTGAACCACGATACATCTTGTGTTCTTTACATTCTTGCAGATTCACGATCGGATTTACGTTGTTCCAAGACCCCTCCGGTTTTGTGCATCAACAAAAAGAAAGACCATCAATCATAGTTTATAAACCTCAAATAAAAGTTCGTAAATATGAAAACATAGTCAAGTTTCTAACAACTCCGAATGAGTTACCCAGACATCCAACGGCTTTTCCCATTCAAACTACCAAGATTCTTAAAAACCATCGTTCATATGTACATTAAAAACTTGGGCTGGAGGGACACAGTTCGGCCGAAGCCTACATAAATAACCAAACATGAAGTGGCCCCCCAAAGTGGATTAACCAAGCAGAGCCACCCTGAAAAAGTAACCAAGTAGACAGTGACCCCTACAGCTGTTAGGAAGTGATCACCCAATGTGGATTAACCAAGCATGATCACTCCTAAGCATACATAGCCATAAGGATCGCCCAACGTGGATTAATCAAGTGTGATCCATATATAATATGTGTTAATGCACAAAATCAATGAGGACTTTGGTACAACAGAAAGTGTTAAGTTTATGACCTTCGCTACATTGCTCCGGTCACTAGTATGGATAAGTATGCAAATGGATAGAGACAGGGAAGCAAACACAAGATGTACATGGTTCACCCAGATTGGCTACGTCCACGGAGTATAGGAGATCTCATTAATTGTGAAGGGTTTACACAAGTACATAGGTTCGAGCTCTCCTTTAGTGAGTACTAGTGAATTATTTAGTACAAATGACATTAGGCAATATTGTGGGAAAATGATCTCCTTTTATAGAAGAGAGTTTCTAGCTTTGTTTTGACATTGACACGTGTCGTGTTGTAATTGGCTTCTGATGTTGACACGTGTCGTGCTATGATTGGCTTCTGATGTCGACACGTGTCGTTCTGTGATTGCCTCTTGGTTGGAGGGAAACTCTTCTAGGTCCTTAACGATATAACGTTGACCGATGCTTAGTAGTTTCGGGATTAGTCAAGTATGGTACAAACAGTATGGTTCCCCAAAGTGGATTAACCAAGTAGGACCACTAGTGACCCCCTAATGCAAAGTAACCAAGCAGGGTCAAGATAATCAGGTAAGTAGTGACCCCCCAACGAGAATAAACCAAGCAGTGTCACACCTATAGAACTGTTAGGCAGTGATCACTCAAAGCGGATTAACTAAGCATGATCACTCATAAGTATAAATGGCTATAAAGATCACCCAACGCGGATTAACCAAGCGCGATCCATATATAGTATGGTCCCCCAATGCGGATTAACCAAGCAGGACGACTAGTGACCCCCCCCAATACAGATTAACCAAGTAGGGTCATAGTCCCCTACCAGCCGTCAATTTACAAAACATTTCAATATGCAATTCGAATCACTTTTTCACAAATCTTATCAATCCATGAATCAAATCACATTTAATAAAAATAGATCGATGGCCAATTATAAAAGAATCATATTTTAACAGAAAACACATTTATAAAACCATGTCATATCCACAAAGGATATTAATATAAGGAATCGGGTAATCACCATATCACATATATTAAAGTCACTCACCAAGGCAAATCCACAAAGCTTCACTGAGTCTCCAGTAATACTAATTTTAGTAATTCAAATGGTTCAAGACCTATTGACCAAACGTCAACGGTGGAGTCCACACCCTAGCAATTTAATCCGGAAGATCCGCACGTCATAATCTATATCCGTAACTTCCTAAGGTTCACATTATACTCAAAGAACAACATATTAAAATCTCATTGTGATCCAACGATCGGATCTCCGCCAATTGCTAGAATTAGGTGGCAGTTAACAATTACTTTTACTAACTTAGAAATCTAATTCAGGAAGATCCGTATGTCAGATTCCCGATCCGTCAGTTCCAATTATCTTCAAATATTATGTTCTATAACGCATTAGGGTTTGGTGATTATTCAACGGTCGGATTGGCGATTCATATTTTGATCAAGTAATGTATCGTAATGAAACTAACTTCAAACAATCAAATTACGTCATACAGATATCAATTATGGAATCAGAGCATCTAATTGAACTTAGGAAGACATCATTGGCCCACTAGCCCCGCACCGCCGCACGTGCCGCCGTGAGTGAGGTCGGCCGCCCAAACTCAACGGAAAATTCAACTATTTTAAAAAATTACCAAATTTTACAATCAATTACATCTCAGTGAGGGGGGCAATTTTCATACCTGTGGTCAAGTCCAATTCGGCGGGGAAGTGTCCCAATTTCATCCAAACCTACCTGAAATCCTGAAGAAAGTGTACTTCGATTCGTCACCTCCAATGCTCCGCCACCCCTATAGTTGTTTGGGATTTGTTCCTGGGGTTTAGGGGAGTCTATTGGTGGTGGTTGTTGGCTGTATTACCTTCATAAATAGTGGATCGCTGCTGTAGAACCCCCTCACCCACCAGTGCGGTTCTTCATGAACCCGAGCCAAATTTTGTCAGTTTTTTGGTGTGTTGGGTAGAGGGAAGATCATGGAACGTTTTCCAGGTGGTAGATCGCCTTACTTCGCCAGAGAAATGGCGAGAAAGCCATCGGAATTCGTCAAACCCATCGGGTCGGGTCGAAGAAGGGAACCGGGCAAAATGATCTGGTGAGCTTCCCCTCTCTCCCTTCCCTTCCTTTCTTTTCCTCCCCATTAGCCAGCCTCTCCTTCCTTTCCCTCCTTACTCTTATTTCTCTTCTTCCCTCTCCATCACAACGGTCCATCTCTCCTTTCTCTTTTCTTTTCTTTCATCTCAGCCACACACATGGCACATCTCAAACTCCAGAAAATTTGGGGTCTTCTAGTTAAGGCCAAAATTCCATAAACGTCCCTAACTTTAAACGTTAATAACTCTTTCGTTATAACTCCGTTTCACGAACGGTTTGCGCCTACCCGTTCGTGAGATCGAGCTCTATTCGAAGATATAAATTGTGACCTTGAACGGTCTATGAGTTTTAAATAATTAATTTCCAAACTTCACTTTTTCGTAACTAGTTTAATAAAAAAATCTAAATTCAAACAAATTAAAATAAATTCTCAAAAAATAATATAAAATCTTAAAATACAAATACATGGATTATAATAGTGAAATCCAGGAATGGGATTTCACAGACACATTCTTTAATTTTTCTTGGACTTTAAAAAAAACACGATACATCTTTTGATTGAGCCAAATCTGAATGTGAGTAAAGGATAGTACTATAGCTGATGATGCATGTCTATGTTGAAGGAAAAAAAAAAAGATACCAAGAAATTGAAGGAAAAAATAAAAGTAGACGAACTCAAACTAGCTTAGATAACTTTTTACTAAAATTATTATTGGCAGTTTAAAAATGTGATTATGAACTCATGAAATGTTAACTTTTCCCTTATGTTTCTACAACTTACAAAAGAGGAGTGCATGATAATAGTTTCCTTTTTGTATTAATTTGTAATTGTATAATATCATTCTTTCGATACTTACTGGACCCATTCATCACAAATCTTTCACATGAGCGGATAGGCATCAAAGTCGTGGGTTTAGCCTGATAAATTCAAGAGAAATAAATATTTTGAAGTGCTTGTCTCTGTCTTTTTGCAATTTGACTTTGAGTAGAGGATTTATAAAATTATATTAGGAAAACTAATGAAAAAAGGCTTGAAAACTTTGAGTTTTAATGATAATGACAAAATAAAGGGTAAAGTGAATAGTACCAGGATTGACTTTTTAGTGTAAAATGTGGTTTTTCGTTAAAGTGAACAGTACCAGGAGCTTTTCGTTAAAGTTCCCAATTATATTAGCCATTCAAAGTCAAGTTCCACGAATACAAAAACAACTTTTAAGGCCCTCAAGTATGATTCCAATTTTATAAGAATCAAACTCTTACAATGAGCCGGAAAATTTGAGTTATATGAGAGTGATTTTAATTCTAAAATTCGGTTTAGATGACAAATCTAGCACTCCTGGAATATTCAGTATCTTCAAATTAAACTTCCCTAGTGACGCCTTCAATAAAATGGTACATTTTGCTCATGCTCCACCCTACTTATGAGTTTAAATTTTGAAATTTGTGTCTATCTTCTACACAGATCTCGAAATTTAAACATATCCAACAATGAAAAATAACGCGGTGAGCTTCATTGTCACTTGAAAGCGGTGAGCAAAAATATTTCCTAAATAAAACCCTTCCAGAGATTCGAGGATCAGGTAGCTGGACAAAAGGTAAAACATGGTAAGAGGCACAAGATTAATACAACAATAGATAACTGCAGTTCATCGTCAGAATATGAATATATACATATAGCAACATAATGTATTCGACGGGGATCATACTACAATGTCTAAATAAAGATCATCTTACAAAGCTTGGTCCTTGATTTTCTACTAAAAATCATAAACAACAAAAAGCTAGGTTCTGCCAAGATGATCACTTTCAAAACTAAGCTGGTAAGTAAAGCTTCTGAAGTTATAGGGAAAGAAACAAGGGGACTCATGTTTCATGAAGAATCCCAACGCCTATCGATTGAAAGCGTACTCTCTATGCTACTTTTTGCTAGTAGTCAATATCACTTTATGTGTAAAATGGCCTGCAAGAAAAACAAGAGTTGGGAAAAAAGTTCCGTTACAATAAGTTAATGATGAACATATGAAGCTGGAAAAATAAGGTGACTCCGTGACTGGGAACTTATTTTCTTTCCACGGGTACAAAATTATACTCATTTTTAATGCCCTATTTATGGAGGGAGTTGCAGGGTCAATTTTCTCATTTGGTGTACTAACTCTAAAAATTTAGGCTCACGCAATGCAACTCGCTTGCTCATGTAGTAGTAATCAAAATCATCACAAAACAAATTTGATATGATGTGCTTACAGTTGCATGGGAGGACACTCATCCCATCCAGGCCCTGGACCCGAAGAAGTAGCGCCAAGGTGGAAACCAAAAGTGGTAGAACGGTACAATATCCTGGCAAATTTGAAGGTGCTACACCTTCCAATATGAAAAGTTTGATCACACATCCCAGCTCCTCTCTTATTTTTATAACCTGGATAATCCCATATCGAGAATTGTTCTTCATGAACCAAATATAATCCAGCCATATAAGCTAACTCCACTATTTTCCATTCACTGAAAGGAATTGTTGTCTTGTGTGTCACATGAATTTCTCCTACTCCGGTCAACATTTCCATTGCATTCTCAAAGAATCCCCTGACCAAATGCTGATGAGACCTGAAAAATGCATGAATTTAGTCTAGAATTTGAGTCCTATGTTTACATTGTTGGGCTAGTGTTCTGCTTGCTATCAAAATTAAGTCATTCACATCCTTCGTTTAGTAACCATTCTCGTATAAACCTTAAATACCAGCTTTGCCCTAAAACAAACACCATATGAGCACAAAATATACCATGAGCTTAAACAAAAAGCTGCATAAATGAGTGTGTTTGAACTTACCAAATCTGTAACTTGTTGCGTTCAGAACCATGCAAGTAACCGGCGTGAGGAAAATTATAGATTATGCGATCAAAGCGTACACTAATCAGGAAAGGGTGCCTGCTCATGCTATGGACATCCACCTCATGCAGTACAATGCATCCCCTGGACTCTAATTCCTTCACATTGCTCATAGCTTTTGAGTAATTCACCATTAACGACTCTACATTTAGCATGCAAATGATCAATCAAAACCCCTTTAGTTTAAACATAATAAAAATCAAATCTTTGTGCCCCTTTGCCTATTATTTCACCAATGATGAATTCTACAATTAGCATGCAAAGGATTTCAACCAGGTTTCAGAAACCCTCTATAGTTTAAGCAAAAAGATAAAATCTTTGGTCCCCTCAATCAATTATTTCATTTGGGTCACTAATAAAATGTAAATTTTAGCACCAAATAGAGAGTTAATTTGCAACAACAATACTAAATTGGTTTTTTCATTTAATTTAATTTTCAACTGGGGTTTCTTCAAAACTCAATGAATTGGGATGAAATTAGGACAAAGATTTAAAGTAGTTGGATGTTAACACAAGTCAATGATTGTTGAAGTGTACACACCCTTGATCTCTCGGTTTCTAGGGTCACCCTTCCTAGATATCAAGGTCATCATTATCTCAAGTTTAAAACAGCTATCTTCCTTTGATTGAAGGGAGTTGACGTGATTAGCTTCATAACCTAGTGTTTGGTGTAATCTCCTTGCTTTAAGGATTGGATTAAGTCTCGGTTTATCCGGTCACTAGGTTTCCCAGTTGTTACTTGTACCCATCTCTCTCTCCTCTCCTCTCATATATACTTGGTCTCTTGTACATTGAAACACATGAAATACATTACAATTTAAATCAGAAAATTAACAATGATGGTCACTGTGTTGGAATTACCTCTGGAGTCAAGAGAAGTGGCAACCATGTTGACAGCGAAACCAAAAGCTCTGGCTAAGCAAACGGCAAAAGAGAAGTCTCCTTCTCCCACTAACAGTATCTTCTGGTAGCTGCTGTAATGCTTAATCCTTTTCTCAAAACTAAACACTTCCATTTGACTGATTCAGTGATTCTCTTCTTTGTCTTCTTCAATATTCTCAGAATTGTTTTGCCTTGCTACTATTATTTTCCTCTTGGGAAACTAAAACCGGTTTAACTTTCGAACCTTTATTTAGCAGCACTTTTGAACTTTTTGAGTCGCTAGGCTACCCCTTGGATTTCGTCTTCGTGACCGTTTATTATATATTGTGTGGCTAGAAATTATTTAAAATTTAAAATTTAAAATTAAATATAAATAGTACTTAACAAAAATTAATCGCATGATGTACGATGAACGGCTACGATCACTGGATCCCCAGGATCCAAAAAAAAAAGATCTCGAGAGGATCCTCTTCCATTGAAAGATGATTCCGATCAATTTAATAAGATTAATTTTTTTTTAGAAAGTACAATATTCATTAAGAATGCTAGAAACCGTACAATAAGAGGATAGTATGAATACATGAGCTTCGATAAAAATTTGTCAGGAATTTCAACTCAGTCGAAGGAAAAAAGAATGTCCCAAATAATTGACTAAAAAGCTATCCTCACAACAAATTACAATGGAAACGACTGTTATTCAAAACGAAATTAGAATCTAACAGCTCTCACCTACAAGTTACAACTAAAGAAAAATACTAATAGCAAATGTCTAGAAAAATTTAAATTTGAAGATGGAGCAGTATTTTGGACATAGTAACATTCTTATTATTCGAATGGGAAGCTACTCCCACACAACTTATTTTTTCAATACTCATGTTTATTTTTTACATTTACATTGAATAAAGCAAAGAAGAATAAGAAATACGAATAAATGAGAGTGTTCAGAAACAAAAATGAGTGTGCAGTAAACATTGTTCATTCTAATACAAAGATATATATGGATTCAGATTTAAGTGCAAAATGACAAACACGCTTCTCTATCTAATTGATACAACTCACTTATGTTGTTTTCGACCTGGTTTTAGGTTGGCCTAAGCTCTAGCGGTTATAATTAAAAAAATAGAGTTTGCTAAAAGTACTTTTACAATGATTGAAAACATTTTTTATGAAAGTGTTTTACAAACTCAAAAACACTTGAAATGCATTTTAAAAGAAGTATCAATTGCAATCAGTAGTATGCATTCTAGATTTTTGTTCTTATTAACCTTTGGAGATTAACGATTTAAAGTTACATAAACCTCAAATTTAAAATTTACACTGAGGGGACTTTTTCATTTGAGGCAGTGTTCGTTTAGGTATACAATGATTCTTTTTAAGTCCCAAAATAAATAAAGTAATGGTGGAGGTCCAAAATGGAACGTCGGTGTGTCGCGTACGTGCGTTATGGAAGCTTGGGCCTCTAGCTTCCTGGGGAAGCTTTCCCCCGCCAAATAATGTAGGAAAACATAAATATAATGTACAGTTAAAAACGTGATGAAATATAAATAATTTTTATGGAACTAAAATTGATGATACGTTAACACAATACTAGCTTTTATGCATACGTTCATGCGCGTAAAGAATGCATTTTTTTAATCACAACATGCTACACATGATTTACACGTTTTAAATGAATTTATATGCGTGAATTGATAAAAAGAAAGTTAAATATTTGAAGTAAATAAATAATCTTAGATCATGCTAGAAAAAACACCTCACAAACGAATCAAAGTGACTGGATTAATATAATAAAATCGATCTTTCAATTTTCATCTACATTATATTGAATTTACATCAAGAATAGAGAAAATAATATTTAATGAACAACTGATTGAATCACATTATTGCTAGCTAATTGTGAGGCTAAACCCACATTCCTCTCTCTTAGGTAGATAATATTATTTGTTTAAAAAAAAATCTTTTGACAATTAATTTAATCACATTATTATGCACGTGCGAAATAATTTTTTTATAACCGGTATTATACACCTCTTAAGATATTTTGAACGTGTTTAAAAATGGAGAAAATAATATTTAATGAACAACTAATTGAATCACATTATTGCTAATCTATTATGAGATACTAATTTAAAATATAAAATATAAAAAAACTGTACAAAAGAACTAATTATTAAAAAACACTACTAAAAAGATGAAAATACCCATGCATTATTTGATATATTATTTTGGATTGCTTTTAAATTTTTTTGTTTTAAAGGTATTTTTGTCTAGAAATATTTGGTGAAGCTTATGATCCCAAAAGAAGTTGTTGACTTTATATATTACTAGCTGTTATGCTTCCCCAAGATACGGGTGCGATTTTTGGAACTGATTTAAAATCAACTCCGAGATGTTGATAAGTGCTGTCGTTCTCAACAGTTTTTTATTTGTACGTAGTTTCTTTTTAATTTTTCTTATTGCTTTACAGTCTTGATTTTTTTTTTTTTTTTTTTTTTGCTTGCAATTCTGAATTATTTCAAATTATGTGTCTAAATGCTTTATTTTTTTTACAGCATTGTTGAGTGTTGGGGAAGATGTTGAAGGCCTCTAGGTTGATGATCGTGTGCTACCAGTTTGCGCTGGGGCATGCGGGGATTGTACGCATTGCAAGTGATTACAATGTAATCTAAATTTAGACCATGGTATATTTCTGTTGGGAAAATAATTTTTTAATTTTGTGAACATATAATTCACTTGAACAACTACGAAATTTCTTAACTTATTCTTTTGATTTGTGTTATTATGAAACCGAATAAGAAGTATGATTAAAAATGTGACATCTTTTCAATTGGATTTTGTTTAGGATAAGGATTGTCTGCCCTCCTACTTTGAGTGCTCTTCTGTTTGTGTGGTTACGGTTAAACCACGTCAATATTTTATATTATTATTTATTTTTATCTTATTATCTCTATAAAAAACAATATAAAATATTGACGTGGTTTAACCGTGACCACACAAAACAGAAAGGCACGAAAAGACATCGAAAGTGGAAGATCAGACAATCCTTGTCCTTTTGTCTAAGCTTCAATTGAGACCAATTTAAATTGGTGTATCTAAATGTAAATGTCTGAAAACTATTGTGGCGTTTTAACTTTTAAGGTCTGATAAGCGCGCGGCTACAACTTCTAGTGAGATCTATTTCTGTAGACTCATCATCCCGTTACATTACCCCTTGTGATGTGTGCCCCATATGTACTGTTGGGACCCACTTGTCACTGCTTTCTTCGCGCGTTGCATGCACTCGCCCAAGCGGAGCAAATCTTTGGTCCACCAATTTCTGATACTTAATAATTTTTATGCTTTTGCTTTGTTTGGTGGCACTGGTGGCCCTTTACGCTTTTGCTCTTCATTGGTTTTTTTTTACTTTTCTAAAGGGACTGAGAATGAGGATCGGATTGTCTTTATAAGAATTTTGAAGATCTTCAAATTATATTCGTTCAAAAATGTTTTAAATTAAATATAAATAGTACTTGACGAAAACTGATCACACAATATATAATAAATGGACACAATTTGAGAATTCTTAGAATCCTCACAAAGAGGATTCAGAAATGATCCTCCTAGCTTTTAAAAGATGATAAAGAAATGTACCTAGAAATTCAAAATAAAAAAACATAAATAATAAATTTCTGATCAAGAGCTCCTTCTATTGTTTATGTATTGCAGTGTGTTTAAATTTGAGTTTGACGATATATTTTAAATTAAAGGGAAGAGAAAGTTTGATTAAGTTACATAATAGATAACTTAATTTGGTATCAAATTCATCATCAATGAGATTCGAACCTAGAACTTCTCATTTATAAGTGAAGAAAAATATCATTAGATCATAATATTAAATGACTAAATATAAATTTTAATTAACTAATAAAATACGGCTAGAGAAACGCGTGATCTGCTCATTACTTCCTTTGTGTGAGGAGCCCTGATGGTCCTTTATGCTTTTGCTTTTCATTAGTTTCTTATCTTTTTATGGTCAAGAGTTTCTTCTTTTTCTAAAGAGACTTTGGCAACGGTTCGATTTGAGGACGGAATATATTCATTCGTATAATTACGAAAATTAATCATATATATAACTGTAAATTAATCATTTGGGATTATTCATAATCATATCTACCGAATAACAGATTTTCAATCGGTTATATTCATCTTCGTCAAAAAACAAAAAAAATATATATATTCATCCGATTGACGCACTATAAATTTTAGTAAATACTAATTATGTCATTAAATAGCAACATCCAATTACAAAAAACAGAACAATATATTTGAAATTGTTCATGATAAGCTAATATGATAAATTGGTCCAATAAAAAAGAAAAAGAGGACAAAAGAAAATACGAAAGGAAGACAAAACAAATTGCCTAATAATTCCAAAACTTGTGACGACAAAAGAACGAGATATTTGCACTTCGCTTCTAATTCCACCAAGCCAGCATCATATTTCATGGTGCTCCTCCTTAACGCCCATCAATGGAGCATGATTCCTACACTATTAAGCAAATGACAAAATAATTAATATGAATCGTTATACACATATAATCTAAAAAGAAGATAGTTATATACATATAATATAATTGCCAATACTTACCTCATCCATATCCATATCTTTAAAATAAATGTAGCAACCGACGTGTGCATTAGGACAAGAAGCTAGTTGTGAAACATAAATACTTAAATTAGTTCTAAAACTGAATGCATACTAATTAATTAAATTTGAAAAATAATTTCGAAATTAAGTTTAAAGAACATGCACAAATATAAGATGAAAATAAATTAATATTGGGGTACCTTGAATTTCTTTCCGTAACCAATTTTGGGCCCACATGCTTTAAGGCTTCCAATGTCTTTGGATGAAGTTTACTACGGTGTGGACTTACAAATCTCCCACTAGTACTGAAAGCTGATTCGGAAGTAACTGTAGATACAGGAATAGCTAATATATCCCTTGCCAAAGCACTTAAGATAGGATATTTAGTTCCATTTGATTTCCACCAACCCAAAATATCAAAATCATATGTTCTAGGCAAAACAGCCTCATCCAAATAGTGATCTAATTCTAATTTTACATTATCAGTGCTTACAGTACTAGAAACAAACAAGTCAAAGTTATCCATTAAAGGATTCATCTCTTCAAAGTCAGATTGATTCAATTGAGATGAAGTGAATGATGGTTGATGACCCATGTTAAAGATATGATTAGATTCGCACTCTTTTACCAAATCATAACAATATTTGCGAATCTTATCAATTTCATTCGAAGCATATTGCCCGTACATTAGAGGAAAGAAATACTCAATCAACCTCATCTTGAATCTTGGATCCAATACAGTAGCTACAACCACTATTCCATGAATCACACTCCAATATTTATCAAATTTCTCAATCATACTTCTTGCCATATTTTTTTTTCATCACGTCTAGAGGTAAGCCACCAGGTTAGCGACAACCTGATTCACAAATCTTTGGAAACTAAAGATTGGTTGTAGGGTATTTAGTTCCAGAAAACAACTCGGAGACATTATAAAACAACTTTAACTTCTCACAAGTCTCTCTTGCCATCTCCCAATCTCTATCATCAGGCAAACACTTATATTGCGACTCTTATTGTTCCAAACAAGGGAAAACATCCTTGCAAATCAAAGCAGATTGAATCATTAAAAAAGTGGAATTCCACTTAGTTTTACAATCAAGCACCATCTTCTTAGTGCTTGGAAGCTTCAACTGACGTGATGTTTCCTCAAACTTTTCCTCTCTTTTTTGTGTCGCTTTCCAGTACACAACACTATCACGAATTTTCTTAACACCACCACCAATCACTTCCAGACCATCCTTCATAATCAAGTTTAATACATGCACACAACAACGCATGTGAAAGAACCCTCCACCCAACAAAAGTGAACTACTAGAAAGTTTTTTAAGAATAAGATCAATCATTTTATCACTTGTAGTGCAATTATCTATGGTTAAGGTAGAAAGCTTACGATCGAGGTTCCAATCTAGCAAGCACTCCATCAAAACATCTAAAAGTGTCTCGGCAGTATGCGGACAAGGCACATAAATAAATATGAAAAAGTTACAAAGAAGATGGTTACAATAAAGAATCTGAAATATAAATCTAAAGCTAGACAATAATTAAATAGAAGTTAAAGTATTAAAAATATCACCTTATTATTCGGCTCTGCAACGTCCAAGGGTCATTAATAAAATATACCGTTATTACCACAAATCCTCTGTTCTGATTACTTGCAGTCCACATATCAGTAGTTATGGCAATTCTAATCTTATTTTCATCTAACAATTGCATTGTTTTCGAATGCTCATAATCATATATTTTTAGGATATCACTCTTGATTGTGTTTCTTGAAACAACCTTAAACAACGGTTGGACAACACTCATGAAGTTTCTAAATCCAACATACTCAACCATGGAAAGAGGGTACTCATGCAATATTATCATTTGGGCGAGAGCTCTCCTTGCATTTTCTTGATCAAATGTATACAACTCTACTTTCCCATCTCCCACTTTTTGGGTTAGCATTTGCTTCAATTTTTTTTTGTCTCCAACACTGACATATCGTCACATAATGCCTCAAATGGCTGGTTCCATTTCCAGTGTTCCCACCAAGCTTCTTGTTACAATAATTACATATTGCTTTCATCACCCCATCAACTATTGTTCTTGTGTAATGTTGCCACACCAAATTGCGAAGTCTCAAATTATTACCTTCACCATCATCACCTCCAAGTTCCTTAGTCTTACCAGTGACCTCATTTGGAGTTGGTATATCTTGGGGCCGAGCAATTTGATTTAGTATTTCTCGTTGCACAACACTTGGATTCAATGTAGGTGCTAGATTACAATCAGTTGGGGTAGATATTGTTTCTTCTTGAGACTTAAAATTTTCTTTTAGACATTTTGATTGCTGCGAACACAACCAAATCCATTAATATGTAAACAAAGACATGATATAATACTGAAACTGAATCAATTAACATGTAAACTAAATATATAACAACAAACAAGAAGACAATTATTGATTTAATTTTTCATAATTCTATGGGCTCATAACATATGTAATAAACTAGAAAACTGATGCTAATTGAGAATTTGCATGAATCAAATAACATGAAAAAGAATGAAAGAGTACCTATTGAGCTGACAACATACACCAATTTCTTGACAGTGAGACTCTTGAAGAGAGATGAATCTGATACACTTTTGGAACATTTGATAATTGATATATAAAATGATTCAATGAATTAATTTGATTGAGTATAACAATAAGAGTATTGAATTGATGAGGTTGTTGGTATGCCCCATGCATGATGTTTGGTGCATAATAAAGATAGTATAGGGTTTGATGCATGCATAATGAATTAGTATGGGGAGGGTTCAGTAAATTGAATAAAATTACATTATATATATATATATATATATATATATATATATATATATATATAATATTCGGGTCGGATTTGGGGACGGATATGGATTGAAGACCCCTATAACCATATCCAAAACCATAACTGAATAAAGTTCACTGTTTTTCCCCCTATCCATACCATATCCGAATTTTCATATCTAAATCCAATCCATTCGGGCGATTATTTACGGTTATTGGGTTTAACGGTTAGAATTGTCATCCCTTCTTTTAAAGGGTGATAGACTTGTACCTAGAAATTCAAAAATAAGAAAAGACGATGATTGTTGAAATTAAATCCCACATGTGTGAAATGGATTAAAGTCTCGTAACATGATGAGAGTTAGAAAAATTACGCGCGACTTACACGTTTTAAATGTATTTATATGCAAGAATGTTTTAATAACTTTTTTTAGTGACAAAAAGAAAGTCAAATATTTGAAGTAAATGAATAATATTATATCATACTAGAAGAAACCCCTCATAAACCAATCAAAACAGCTAATCCACATAATAAAATCGGTCTTTCAATTTCCATCTATATTCTATTGAATTTACATTAAGAATAGAGAAAATAATATTTAATAAACAACTTATTGAATCACATTACTGCTAGGCCATTGTGAAGATAAGCTCACCCTCTCCCCCTTAGTGCAGATAAAATCATTTGTTCAAAAAAAAATCATTTGACAACTAATTAAATCACATTATTATGCAAGTGCGAAATACCTTTTTTATAACTGACACTACGCGTCTCTTAAGTGTTTAAAAATAGAGTAAATAATATTTAATAAACAATTGATTGAATCACATTATTGTGCACGTGCGAAAGACTTTTTTTATCACCGGCGGTACGCGTCTCTTAAGATGTTTTGAATGTGTTTAAAAATACATAAAATAATATTTAATAAACAACTGATTGAATTACATTATTGCTAACTTATTGTGAGATAATAATTATAAAAAATAAAAAATAAAACTGTACAAAAATAATTAATTATTAAAAAACACCGTTTATATGACAAAAATACCCTTGCATTATTTTGGGCTGCTTTTGAATTTTTTGTTTAAAGGGCATTTTTGTCCAAAAATATTCATACATCGTATGGATTTACAAATATATAATTATTAGAGTCCAAAAGAAAGAAATCATAGTTCCCCGCTAATGTTGATCCTATAGTTTCTTTGTTTTTTCTTTTTTTCCATTTGATTTTGTACTATATTGACGTAGTTAATCGAGTTTGATAATTGGCACGTTGTTGCATTGAATTTTGAGCCCTCTGTGATGAATTCACAGTTTGGTGTCTGTGTCTTTGTTGATTGCTCCTACGAAACCTTTGCTTTGATTGTTCTCGAGAATTGTGAACATTTATTTGCCCCAATCAAACTTCGTCATTGCCGAATTCGGATCCTCTTTGTGAGCATCCTGTGGCTCCTCAAATCGTGTCCGTTCATTGTACACCGTACGGTCAGGAATTATTTTAGATACTTTTATTTAAAATTAAATATCAACAGTACTTGACGAAAACTGACCACACAATTTATAATGAACAGACATGATTTGATGATTCCCGAGATCCTCACAAAGAGGATCCGGAGAGGATCCTCATCTGTCATTGCTGACCTATACGAAAAAATTGCAAAAGAGAATGAATTTTAATTTTTTTTAAAAAGGAAAAAAATTCATATTGAACTACAACAAAGGTGCAATTGTAAATCTCCAACCAAAATACAGGTTTAAGTCTTATGTATTTTGATCCGAGTGAAAAAAAAAGAAGGTTTTTTTGTGTGAAGGTAAATGAACCCTACTAATTTAAAAAAAATTAAAATTGAAACATTAAGCAACAAAACACTGAAATTTTAGTCAATAAAAAAGAGTAGAAACGCAATTAAGATGACAACCTGTGATATATTGCTCCTATCACATCCCTCCATACTTGATCTGTTGAAGTCAACTTGGAATTTTTCGCATTCCTACATGAAAAAAAAACACGATAATTTATTTTTGAAAAAAGAAAAGAGAACATGAGGATTGTGAATTGTCAACAGTTAAGTAACATATAAAAGTGAAGTGATGTTAATAATAAAAATTCATGTCGAATATTTCATACCATTTATGTGTATATTGTGAGTTACAAATATTTTCCTTTTGTTTGGCCAATTTATTTGGCAACGAGTGAATATTAGATATCCATGTTTTTGTTGCACTTGGAAGCAAGTTTGAGTGGCAGGGGTTTAGGAGTCACAACATGCGGCATATAGAGTTTTTCCCTTTCATATTTGTGCATGCATAACGATATTTTTACTACCAAACACTTTGTTGAAATGGAAGACAAACACTAAAACACTTTGTACATGTTCAGGTTTAAGACTTTTATACTATCGTCCGAGTGGGAAAGTGTTTTTTTGTGAAGGTAACTGAACCATACTAATGTAGAATGAAAATTGAAAGCCATTAGCTAAAAAGGATTGGATAGGATTCTTAATGGAAAACACATTTAGCTAAATTTCACTTACATTTTCTCAAGAACAATGCCCTTTGCATTGGAAGATCCATAAATATAAATGAAACCCCAAATGTTGAAATCCAGAACGGAGTTACCTTTACTTCGTCAATGATGGCCAAACAAAAATCCTGAACTTTGATCTTTTGAAAATTCGTTGTCTCCCAACTATGGACTGGAATTCTGGAAGTTGAACACGCGGATTATGGGGTCCCAAATGTGCTCTACCTTTACGACCAAATCCTGCAATGAGAACGTCGTTCCTTCAAGCGACGACATAATCAGTATAGCCCAAAAAAAAATTCTAAAATACCAAATGCAACATTAATTTAACAAAAAATTAAGAGCAATGCCACGTCCGCGAATTGTAAAGGAAAAACACTTTGCAAGCTGTCAAGAGGGGTGCAGAAAGGATGTGGAGCGTTGTTTTGGTATCCTCTAAGCTCGATGAGCGATTGTCAGGGGTGTTGCCAGAATGTTTGATGTAGAGTCGCTTCGATCTGTCATGATGACGTGCATCATTCTTCACAACATGATTGCGGAAGATGAGTACGATTATGATGCCGTTGATGAATATGAGCCAGACACAATGAACAATTCCAAAACACAAATATATTGTGCTCATGACACCACCGAAGAACCTGTGCAATGCAAGCCATTAGAAAGGGATGGACGTTACAATTAAATGCTCATTCAACGATATATTACACTTCAAAGGCCATATATGCACAATGCCCAGCAAATTGACTTGATAGAGCACTAGTGGGAATTGAAACAAGCTCAAGATACTTAAGTTCATTTAGTGTGTTTGTTTTTATTTGGTGTGTTTATTTAATTTTATTTGGTGTGTTTTTTTTAGTTTATTTAGTGAGTTTTTTTATTTTTTTGGTATGTTTATGTAATTTTATTTGGTGTGTTTATGTCATTTGAATAAAGATTCTCTTAGTATAAATAAATTACCAAAAAAGGTCGTACCTAGTGCACAAGGCTCCCGCTTTACGCAGGGTCTGGGAGAGGTGAATGTCGGCTAGCCTTACCCCTATTTATGGAGAGGCTGCTCCCAAGTCTCGAACCCGAGACCTACCGCTCATGGGTGAAGGCACTTGCCATCGCACCAAGTGCGACCTCTCACTTTAAATAAATTACCAAATTAAATAAATTCACTCTCACTTTAAATAAAGTACTAAATTCAATAAATTGGAAACAACATAAAGTACTCTATTCAATAAATAATAAATTACAACCCAAAGTACTTTATTCATCATGACTTAACCAATTTGTGGTGCTAGGATGATCTTCTCTTGTCGTGCTAGGACCATCTCCTCTTGCTCTCGCTTCTCTTGCAAGCCTTATTCGCACCACGTTCGCTTTCTCCGACTTCTACAAATATTTAGAATTTGGAGACTTCCCTTCTAAAGGCATGTTCATAATGTCACGATCTCGTTGAGCCATTCTTTCTTCTCTAGCATGTTGCCTTTCTTGCCTAAGTAGCTCTTTTTCTCTCTCATTAGCTTGAAATGTTTTCTCAACAGCTGCAGCTTTTACCTCCTCTCTAGCCTTATCAGCCTCAAATTTCGACATTTCCGGCGCCAAAGTCAATTCACCTTGGTAAGCAAGTTCTTCTATATACTTTGCATAATCATTCTTGGAAGCACTCCCTTTTTCTCTTTGAAGCCTTCTTACCTTGAGGCCTAATTGGATAACGGGTCGACCGCGACGCTTGTTCAGGGGGGGGCGTTTCGAGCACTTCTTCTGTGTCATCTTCATGAACATGCCCACCAGTTGAATGATCGGATGTAGAGTGTAGAGGGGTGCTGTTCATGAAAACTTCTGGATTGACAGACACAACTCTGAATTTAGGACAATCTTTGACGATATTCCAACATTCCCACCGGTTGAATGATTTGTTTTTGCTTTTGGTTTTGGCATTATACCAAGCTTGTGCCTGAAGTTCCTACACAATGCGGGAGAAGAAATAATTATAATGAAAATAGCTAACAAATAAATAAGACAAACAAATAATTATAATGAAAGTAGGTAACAAATAAATAATACAAACAAATAATTATAATGAAAGTAGGTAACAAATAAATAAGACAAACAAATAATTATAATGAAAGTAGGTAACAAATAAATAATACAAACAAATAATTATAATGAAAGTAGGTAACAAATAAATGAAACAAACAAATAATTATAATGAAAGTAGCAAACAAATAAATAATACAAACAAATAATTATAATCAAAATAGCTAACAAATAAATAATACAAACAAATAATTATAGTGTAAATTTGGGTATAGTACAAACAAATAAATAATACCTAATCCTCTAAATTTTTCCCACTTCGAGGATTACCACTAGCTTGTGCCAAGGTGTCTCTCCATGTACTAAACGATTGGCTAAGTAATTTTCAACGACTAGACATCGATTCTTTGGTTCCCTTCCCACCATTTTTCTCAAGAAAATTGGTATGAATAAGACTCCACATTTCTCGCAACTGCATCTCATTACCCGTAATCGGATCATGAGTAACTTCAACCTAGCTAGTACACAACGCAACATCTTCAATAAGCATCCAATTCTTTCTTGCATCAGTAGTCATTTTGTTGGAAAAAAATTGGATTAAAACTTTAAGAGAAAAATAGGAATGTGGTTGAAAGTAGTTGAGAAAATATGAAATTGTGGTGTAAGGTAGAAGATAATGAGAAGGTATTTATAGAAAAGTAAAATCATTTTTTTTTAATTCAAAATTTTTTTCTTTAGATTTTTATTAATTTTTTACATTTTATTTTAATTTTTATTCACCTAATTAATCTTTGCCGTTGGATTAAAAAAAAATTCAATTCCAACACTCCAAATTGTGCCACGTGGCACAACGGTAAGATTTCTAATTTTTAAATTTTTTTTTCTTTTTTTTTTAATTTATAAAGGTGAATAACATGGACCGTTGATCTCAGATCCAACGGTCCACATTAAATAAGGTTTTAAAATTATTATTACTGTTGGAAATCCAATGGTAGAAAACAAATGACCGTTGAGATCCAATGGACGCCAAGGCGCCACGTGGCCTCCAACGGTCACTGACGTAGCTGCGCACGTAGGCCCCATCGACTGACGCAAAACAAAAGAAAAAACGTGGCTGACGTCAGGGAGACGTCAACCTTGCGTCAAACCCACTCTGGGCTCTCGGGCTGGCAACTCTCCACAGGCCTCTCCCTCGGGCCTACTCAGGCTCCTTCACCAACACACGCTAGACTGGATTGCTCGGGCTCTCAGGCCCTGTTCCCTCGCATGTCCCTCAGGCTGTAGCCCACGCTCGAACTGCTCTATTACATGAATACTTCTGTAACAACAGCAAAACATGTTAAAAAATTATAATTTATTCCTTTTCTGTAAATGTTTACTGCTTAAATCAAATCTTTACTAACGTTTCTCTTCAAGAGAACTGGTTGTTACCAATCTATATCCACACTATATGCTTTTCGCTTGCTCCTAATACATGGTTAACTACTTGCCTACCCATAAATGGGTTTAGTTGGACATCCAAAAGTATTATCTAAGACGTTTTGACCAAAAATATAACCGCTCCATAAACCTTGGCTAAACCAAAAAATACCTCACCAATCAAGAAATCTTTAAATTTATCCATACAACATTTTTATCATTAGTTAAATACATTAGAAATAATTTCCATGTTCATATCATGTTCTTTTGTCCAACCAAAGGATATCCGCAGAATATTTCTATGGTTAAAACGTCTACATTCATATTTTAGGATGTCTATCTTAAATCCTTCATTGAATAGCCAAACAATTTATAATGTGTTCACAACAAGTTGAAAGAAGAAAGTGTCTGTTTATATATGATAACATTCAGTTCCTCCGAAGATGAAAGATGAAAATGATGATAATACCTGAAAAAATCAAAGTACAAACAATGCAGCAAATTGTATCTCTGTGTTGCAGAGACACTGAACGAAGCATATCTGATATGGCATGTTTATTCTTGCAATGAAGACAACACGTAATTCACTTGCATATCTTTTTGCAGCATATTTTTACAATTTTAAACCGTTGGGAATCATACTGTTCAGTTTCCTCGCTCTTTTTATCATATTTATTTTATTATACATTTTCCCCATGTTAGCAAAGCTTTACATCAAAATTTAAACAACCTGTTAACTTAATGTTAAACAGGAGATGCAGCGTTATTCAAGCACGAATTATCAACAAATCTGTATTGTACAAAACAGATTTTTGCTTAATTTTCCGTTGGTAATTTCAATTTTCAGTTATTGTTATAAATTTTCTGTCATTTGGTTACAGTATCATGTGGTTTTAACTTTTGTTATAATATTTCCAATGCCTAAGAAAAATTCTGCATTGCTGTTGTTATCTAGCTCACAAAGATTACAAGGTATGTTGCCACTCCTCATGATCTGCATAGCTATCGTCTAGATAATTTCAACAAACAACATTATACAACCTGTGTCAACTTGCAGAGTGAAGCTTAATTTGTATTCAGTAGTTCAACACTGACATGTAAACCTCATTCATGTATGGATATAATTGCCTACACCTTAAGCAACTGAAAAGTGAGGACGATTAAAACAGTTATATAAACAAATAAACGTAATTGAACCAGTTCATACATTTATGTTGCTCATTTGTTTCAGCATTTTTGCTTTGGTCCATCTGATTGAAATGTTCTTCCATAACAGGTTCCAACTTAGTTTTTCCAGCACCCTATAAAAAATTGATTCCGTCTTGCACAAATTACAAGGTATGCTCTAACCTATGATTTCATAAATTTCATACGAATTGATGCTGGTTGTAAATACATTTCAGCATGTTCAATTTTACACCCGCAAGACACTATTTTAAAAATACTTGAAAGGTATACATTGAAAAATGGTGACCAACTTGGAGATAGGAGACATTACTCCAAATGAAAAAACCAGCTAATCCTTTATACCAAACAAGACCTAAATCTGACTGATGTCCTACATGCTAACGTCAAGTCGTTTTAAACTCACTCCAAAAGTGGACAGTGTCTACGTGAAACCATGATAAAATTGATATAAATACAATCCAACATCTTCACTTCTTCATTGCTTCAAAATATTGAAGTAAACTTAATTGGGACAATTTTGTGTTAGTTGATTAAGGTCTAAACTGTATTTTCCTTACTTTAGCAAGTGTAAATAAATCAGTTAGTGATCAAGGGCTGAGATTAGATGATATTGTGCTAGGCTTGGATGTAAACATGTGTCAAGATCTCATAGGGTCTTGTAATGAATGGTATGATGAGCTCATAGGCTCACGTAGCTTCTCTCTCCCTAGTAGTCATGTAAATGTTGAGGAAAGAAGGAATATATGAAGTAGAGCATTCTTTGGCTCTCTGGGAGATATTTTGAGAACACTCTCTGTCCTTTCATTTTCTCTCTAAAACCTCTTCTTCTTATACACATTTCTAAATACATCACTGCATAACAGGAATTCCAACATGGTATCCAGAGCCTAGGTTCGATTTCGGACTGGGCGTTGAATTCTGTGAAATTGTGTGAGAGAATCCAACGTGAAATCTCTCCATTTCATTCTGATTCAAGCTAAATGGCTGGATCTGGAAGCGGTGATTTACGAGCTCCCGTTTTTGATGGAACGGAGTTCGAGTTCTGGAAAGTGAGAATGGTCACCATTTTCAAATCGTATGGGATATGGAAATTGGTTGACAAAGGGATTGTTATTCCAGAATCGAAGAAGAAAGGAGAAAAGAAGAAAACAAAGAAGGAGAAAGACGAGGAAGATTCATCCTCATCGGATGATGATGAAGGAGATGATGACGAGTTGGACGCACACATGGAAGATCAGCTCATGAAAGATGCTAAGGCACTGGGCATTATTCAGAGTGCTGTCTCGAAGGAGATCTTCCCTCGGATTGTGAATCAAGAGACCTCAAAGGGTGCCTGGGATCTACTCCAGGAGGAGTTTCGCGGCGATGAACAGGCAAGATCTGTTAAACTTCAAAGTTTACGTCGTGAATTTGAGTATATGAGAATGAAGGAGAATGAATCTCTATCTGTCTATCTTACTAGACTATTTGAATTAATTAATCAAATGAAATCTTATGGTGAGAACCTCACTCATCAAAGAGAAGTTCAAAAGGTTTTGATTAGTTTGTCCAGTAAATATGATCCAATCTGTGTTGTGATTGAAAGAACTTCTGATTTGAATACTGTGACTGTGCAAGAAGTGGTAGGATCTCTTAAGAGTTATGAGCTTAGATTGAGTAGACATGTTGATGAAATTACAAGCACGGAGCATGCTTTCTCCACTATGGGTCTTGTACCTAAAGCACAGAATAGACCACTCACACAGGGAAATCACAGTAAGGGAAAGAAGAATTGGAAGTTTATGTCTAGGAAGTGGGAAAACAACACTCGACAGCCTGAGAGACAGGGTGAGATCACTGAGGGTGTTAAACAAAAGTGCAAGATCTGTGATAAGGCTCATCATGGAGAGTGTTGGTTCAAAGGAAAACCTAAGTGTCATAACTGCAACAGATTTGGACATGTAGTGAGAGATTGTCACCAACCAAAGAAAAATCATACTGCAAATTATTTGAATCATGTTCAAGATAATGCAATGATGTTCTATGCCTGTCATAAGGCCTCTGTGCAAGAAAACAGTGGTGTTTGGTATTTGGACAGTGGTTGCAGTAACCACATGACCAGTACTGAATCATTGCTGATCAATATTGACAGAAGTATAAGGTGTAAGGTGAAAATGGGCACAGGGGAATTGGTTGACTCAGTTGGCAAAGGCACACTGATTGTGGAGACCAAAAGAGGCACTCGGTTCATACCAGAAGTAATGATTGTACCTGGTTTGGATGAAAATCTTCTCAATGTAGGACAAATGGTTGAACATGGCTATTGGTTGTTGTTTGGTAATTTCATGGCCTGCATATTTGGAGATCGTGAACTGCAAGATCATATAACCACTGTGAAAATGAAGGGAAATAGATGCTTTCCACTAATGTTTAATCATGTGGATCATATTGTAGCAAATATTGCTACCACTGAAGGTAACACATGGAAATGGCACAGAAGATTTGGGCACCTAAACTATGACAGCCTGAGAATGTTACAAGAAATGAGTATGGTGTATGGTCTACCATATCTAAAGGAGTACAATCAGGTGTGCGAAGGGTGTGCTACTGGAAAGGCTCACAGAGAGGCTTTTAGCAAAGAACAGAAATGGAGAGCAAAGTTGCCCTTAGAACTTGTACACACAGATGTGTGTGGACCCATGAGTGAGACACTTGGAGGTAGCAGGTATTTTCTCACCTTCATAGATGACAAGTCCAGAATGTGTTGGGTCTATTTTCTGAAGTGCAAATCTGAGGTATTCAGAATTTTTAAAATGTTCAAGGCCATGACTGAATTACAAACTGGTTACAAACTGAAGAAAATCAGAAGTGACAGAGGAGGAGAGTACACATCTCTAGAATTTGAAAAATTTTGTGAAGATGTTGGTATTGAAAAGCAACTCACTGTTGCTTATTCTCCCCAGCAAAATGGTATTGCTGAGAGGAAGAATCGTACCATAGTTGAGATGGCAAGAACCATGCTCTATGAAAAAAAATTACCACTCAAGTTCTGGGGTGAAGCAGTTCACACTGCTGTCTACTTGCTTAACAGGTGTCCTACCAAAGCACTAGAGAACAAGACTCCTTTTGAAGAATTCTGTGGTAGAAAACCAGGGGTAAAACACTTGAGAATTTTTGGTTCTGTTTGCTACACTCATGTGCCAACCCAGTTAAGACAGAAACTGGATGAAACTGGACAGAAAGGTGTATTTGTTGGATATGGGACAAGAGAAAAGGGTTACAGGGTGTATGATCTGAAACACAACAAGATCATTGTCTCAATGAGTGTTATTTTTTATGAAGATGCTGCTCTTAATTGGGAGAATATGGAAACTGTGCATTTCTCAGTACCTTTCTCAGAAGCTAATGAGGGTATAAGCATAACTGAGATAGAAAATGGTGTGTGTGAAGAAACTAATATTAGTTCCTCTGGTTTATCTTGCCCAAATACAAGAAGTGAGTATGTTTCCAGTGTACACAATGATGCTCCTAGCACTGTGAATATGGAGAGTGAAATTCCACTCACAGAAACCTATGACAACACACCAAAGAAGTGGAGAGATCTGAATGAAGTATTTGCTCAGTGTAGACTCAGTGTCATTGAACCTGAGAATTACATTGAAGCTTCTCAAGATGAAGCTTGGAAGAAAGCAATGGATGAGGAGATTACTATGATTGAGAAGAATGACACTTGGAGATTGGTTGATAGACCAAGTGACAAACCAATTGTTGGAGTAAAATGGATCTTCAAAACCAAATTGAATTTGGATGGCACTGTACAAAAACACAAGGCAAGATTAGTTGCCAAAGGGTACACTCAAAAGCCCGGAATTGATTTTAATGAGACATTTGCACCTGTGGCTAGATTGGACACTATAAGAACACTCATTGCTTTGGCAGCACAGAAAGGGTGGAAACTGTACCAGTTAGATGTAAAGTCTGTTTTCCTGAATGGGATCCTTGAAGAGGAAGTGTATACAGATCAGCCAGATTGATATATTGTCAAGGGAGAAGAACACAAAGTATATAAGTTAAGAAAGGCCCTGTACGGTCTAAAGCAAGCTCCCAGAGCTTGGTACAACAATATTGATACTCATTTGCTGCAGAGTGGATTTAAAAAAAGTCCAAATGAGGCCACCTTATATGTGAAACATGTGGATGGACAGGGAACTCTGATTGTCTCTATATATGTGGATGACATAGTTTATACTGGAAGCTGTTTAGAAATGATTGAAGATTTCAAATGTGATATGATGAACAAGTATGAGATGTCCGACTTAGGCTTGTTGCATCATTTTCTTGGAATTGGAGTAATCCAACAAGAAGGGAGTATCTTTATTCACCAGAAAAAGTATGCACTGAGTTTACTGGACAGATTTGGTTTAAAGAGCTGCAAGTCTGTCTCAATACCTTTACCTCCCACGGATAAGCTAAGGAAAGGTGATGGGAGTGAAGCTGCAGATGAAGAATTGTATAGGAAAATTGTTGGCAGCCTTCTATACTTAACTGCAACAAGGCCTGATATCTTGTACTCAGCATGTGTACTTGCCAGGTACATGCACTGTCCTTCCATCAAACATCTTGGCACTGCAAGGAGGATCCTCAGATATGTGCAAGGAACTGTTGACTATGGAATTAAGTATGAAAAGGGAAATGCAGCTCTACTCATAGGATTTTGTGACAGTGATTGGAGTGGAGATGAAGATGACATGAAGTCCACATCAGGGTATGCTTTCAGCTTTGGCAGTGGTGCATTTTCTTGGGCTTCTGTAAAGCAACAGAGTGTTGCACTCTCAATTGCTGAAGCCGAGTATATGAGTGCCTCAGAAGCCACCACTCAAGCTACATGGCTGAGATTTGTGCTGCATGATTTTGGTGAAGAATTGATCGAACCAACTCCTTTGATGTGTGATAACACATCAGCAATTGCAATGTCAAAGAATCCGGTATTCCATCAGAGGTCTAAACATATCAAGAGGAAGTTTCATTTCATCAGAGATGCAATTCAAGAAGGAACAATTGACCTGCAATACTGCAAAAGTGAGGAGCAACTAGCTGACATTTTCACCAAAGCACTTGCTAAAGACAGATTCTGTGCTTTGAGGGATAAGCTTGGGGTAATCTCAGTTAAGACCTTAGAAGGGAGTGTTAGTTGATTAAGGTCTAAACTGTATTTTCCTTACTTTAGCAAGTGTAAATAAATCAGTTAGTGATCAAGGGCTGAGATTAGATGATATTGTGCTAGGCTTGGATGTAAACATGTGTCAAGATCTCATAGGGTCTTGTAATGAATGGTATGATGAGCTCATAGGCTCACGTAGCTTCTCTCTCCCTAGTAGTCATGTAAATGTTGAGGAAAGAAGGAATATATGAAGTAGAGCATTCTTTGGCTCTCTGGGAGATATTTTGAGAACACTCTCTGTCTTTTCATTTTCTCTCTAAAACCTCTTCTTCTTATACACATTTCTAAATACATCACTGCATAACAGGAATTCCAACATTTTGTTCTGGTAAATTCCAAAAATCAACAGTCAGATAAGGCCTCAAGGGTCATTATTTGCAGATTGCTTGGCAAAGTTGAAGGTGCTACACTTTCCCACAGGAAATTCCATAGAGCATTTGATCCCACTTCCTCTCCTGTTTAAATAACCTGGATAATCACATAGTGAGAACTCTGCTTCCTCAACCAAATGCAGCCCAAATTCTTCTGCCAACTCTACAATCTTCCATTCATTGAAAGGATATGCAGTCTTGTGTGTCACATGAATCTCTCCACAGTTGGCCAGCATTTTATGCGCACTCTTGAAGTAATTTCTAACCAAATTCTGATGAAGCCTGAAAGTGGGCATTGCATGCAATATTATTTCACGTATACATAACGAGGAATATAACTAGGGCTTTTAGTCTATTGGTACTTCTCGAACGTTAAGGTTCTATATAAACTTACTCAATTTGGTACTTGTTGTGTTCACGAAGAAAGAAACCAGCATGAGGAAAATTAAACACGATCCGATCAAATAGTTTATGAATCAGGAGAGGGTGTAGGCTCATGGTGTGGACGTCCACGTCATGCAGTACTAAGCAATCCCTGTCTTCTAACTCCTTCACGTTGCTCTTTGCACATAAATACTTAGAGAACAACAATTCTAAAAATTAATTAGCATAAATGCAAAGGATAATTGAAAGGATTAATTCATCAGCCGGAAAGAAGAATCTAATACAATAACAACAAAGTCTTGCCCCACTAAGTGGGATCAGCTGTATGAATCTTACAACTCCATTACATCAAAAAGTAGAATAAAATGTTACCTTTGGAGTCGAGAGAAGTGGCAATCATGCTAGCAGCAGAGCCAAATTTTTTAGCTAAGCAGGCAGCGAAGGAGAAATCACCCTCACCCACTAAAAGTATACTCTGAGAACTGCTGTAATGTTTTATCCGTTTCTCTTGTTTACCCTCTTCCATTTGTCTCTTTTTTAGTAGTCTGAAATTTCTTAGAATTGTTTACTTGATCGTTGAAATATATAGAGTTGCAGGATAGGGCAACTGTTAGGCTCCCCATTTCATTTAAATAATTACCATTTATCACTCCAAATGTGCCGTATGTTGGTAATTGTAGGGTCTCCTTGTTGGAAATTGGAAAACTACTAATTATGCTTAACTCTTGTGAATCCGTGCACCTATGAGCTAGATACTTAGGTACTCATTAGTAAGTATTTATAAAAAATATTTTTGTTCACTACCCTTAATTTATCATCGTTAGAATAGATAAAAAAAATTAAAATTTCAAGATCTATATAATAGATAGACATCAATTTCAAAATCTAAATTCAATGCATCCTACTTTATATACTGGCTTTTTTATTTTTGCCCAATAATACTTGAACACGTTTTATTATTTTAAGAAATAACAGATATGTTACTTAATTTTCCTTGGACTTAAAAAAAAAAAGAACACGATACATCTTTTGATTGAGTCAAATCGGAAAATGAGTAAATGATAGTACTATAGTTGATGATGCATGTCTATGTTAAAGGAAAAAAAAAAGATACCAAGAAATTGAAGGGAAAAAGAAAAGTAGTCGAACTCAAACTAGCTTAGATAACTTTTTATCAAAATTCTTTTGCAGCTTTAAAATGTGATTATGAACTCGTGGAACCTTAACTTTTCTCTTATGTTTCTACATCTTATAAGAGAGGAATGCATGATAAGACCATCTCCAAATGAGATGTTAAATCCTAAGTGGAATGTCATGTAATCAAATTTGAAGGTAGGAGCAAGCTCCAACCGATATGGCAATCCTATGAGGATTGACATATGAGTTTTCATATGTCAAATTTGACAGAAGAGGATCCACTGTAAATCCACTTTGTGGGAATCCTAGGAATTCTCACATCCTAACCGTTCATCGTACATCGTGCGGCTAGTTTTTGTCAGATACTATTTATGTTTAATTTTAAATAAAAAAAGTCAAATGATTTCTTAAAACACGACAAATAACTAAGATGTGACGATCCCTATGAACCCCACAATTTGGATCCGGATGGGATCCAAATCCAAATTTAACAAATGAGAAAAGGTGATGTCAAATAATTTATAATTATTTTATTGTGTAGGTCTCATTAATGCACCAATTATAGATCATAAAATTTTATTTTAATTAATTTTTTTTTTTAAATGGATCCTACAAATATCATTTATAATAAAAAAAAAATATTGGTTGGAAAAATAGAAAATATGATATTGCCACGTCAGCAATCAAATTAATATTTGATATTTATCTTTTGACATCTCCTTTGGAGATGCTCTAATAGTTGCCTTTTTGTATCTTTTTTTTTTTCAACAAACGATATTATATATACTAAAGAAGAGGGGATGGGTTTAGCCTCATAATGTGCTAACAATAATTTGGTTCAAATTCGTCTTTGGCGAGAATCAAATCTAAGACATCACACTTACAATTAAAGAAGAATACCACTACATCGTAATACTAAGAGGCGGTTGTCTTTTTGTATTAGTTTTGTAATCATCTCCAAAGATCTCGGTCAAAGCAGGCATATGTCAAACACGAATAACCCCTGAAGCCATAGGCAAAACACTTGGTAGTGAGACCCAATCTTGAGTGAAATAAATATCACGGCTTCAATCTTTTTCAACAAAATCATCATGTAGTAAATTAACAAAGCCTAAAGTAATCTCTCTTTCCCCCTTAAGTTTACCTACTACGAGACCAGAGTGTATATAATCTCCTCCAGATATACATAACACTTTAGCTAGTACGCGGAAGTGTATACCATGATTCTTTGTCTATCGATAACTGCATGCATTGCACAGAGAATGTGAAGAAGTAGACCATTATCTCGACAATAATGAGGCAAGCTAATATGTGCAGTGAATCCCCTTGTTAAGTAATCATGCATTGAACCTCAATTCTCTGGCAAAAATACAGCTCTTTTGATCATCTCTTCGCATATATCCTTCTTTCGATACTTAATGGACCCCTCACAAATCTTTCACATGAGCGGATAGGCATGAAGCCGTGGGTTTAGCCTGATAAATTCAAGAGAAATAACAATTTTGAGGTGCTTGTTTGTGTATTTTTGCAATTTGACTTTGAGTAGAGGATATATAAAATTATATTCTTTACTGAAAATCAAGTTCCACGAATACAAAAAAATACTTCTAAGGCCTGAAGTGTGATTCCAATTTTATAGTAATCAAACTCTTATAGTAAGCTGGAAATTTTGAGTAATATTATATGAGAGTGATTTCAATTCTAAAATTCAATTTAGATGACAAAACTAGCACTCATGGAATATTCAGTATCTTCAAATTAAATTTCCCTAGTGTAGCCTTAAGGGTGCATTTTTGCTCATGCTCACCACCCTACTTATTATCATTGGATGAATTTAAATTTTGCGATTAGTGTCTATCTTTTACACATATCTGGAAATTTAAACATATCCAAGGGTGATAAATAACATGGTGAGCTTCATCATCACTTGAGGATGGTGAGCAAAACTATTCCCCAAGTAAAACCCCTTCAGAGACTCGAAGATCAAGTTGCTGGACAAAAGGTAATACATGGTAAAAGGCACAAGATTAATACATCAATAGAAACTGCAGTTCATCATCAGAATAGGAATATATACAGCCATATAATGTATTTGACTAGGATCATCCTACAATTGTCCAAAGAAATATCATCTTACAAAGCTTGGTCTTTGATTTTCTACTAAAAATCATATACAACAAGCCTGGTACTGCGCCAAGTTAATGATCAAATTACAAGACCATCCTTTCAAAACTAAGCTGGTAAGTAAAACTTCTGATGTTACAGGGAAAGAAACAAGGGGACTCATGTTTCATGAAGAATCCCAATGCCTATCGATCGAAAAGCGTACTCTATACTACTTACCAGCAATCAATATCACTTTATGTGTAAAATGGCCTGCAATAAAAACAAGAGTTGGGAAAAATGTTCCGTTACAATAAGTTAATGAAGAAGATATGAAGCTGGAAATATAAGGTGACTGGGAACTTATTTCCTTTCACGTGTACAAAATTATACTCATTTTCAATGCCCTATTTATGGAGGGACTCCTAAAAAATTTAGGCTCACGCGATGCAACTCGCTTGCTCATGTATGCAGTAATCAAAATCATCACAAAACTAATCAAGAAAAACAAATTTGATATGGTGTGCTTACAGTTGCATGTGAGGACCCTTAATTCCAGAATATCCAGACCATGGACCCGAAGAAGTAGCGCCAAGGTGGAAACCAGAAGTGGTAGAACGGTACAACATCTCGGCAAATTTGAAGGTGCTACACATTCCAATAGGAAAAGTTTGATCACACATCCCAGCTCCTCTCTTATTTTCATAACCTGGGTAATCCCATATCGAGAATTGTTCTTCATGAACCAAATATAATCCAGCCAAATAAGCTAACTCCACTATTTTCCATTCACTAAAAGGAAATGTTGTCTTGTGTGTCACATGAATTTCTCCTACCCTGGTCAGCATTTGTCTTGCATTCTCAAAGAATCCCCTGACCAAATCCTGATGAAACCTGAAAATGCATGAATTTAGTCTAGAATTTGAGTCCTATGTTTACATTGTTGTGCTAGTGTTCTGCTTGCTATCGAAACAAAGTCATTCCAGTCCTTCGTTTAGTAATCATTCTCATATAAACCCTAAAAACCGGCTTTGCCCGTAAACAAACACCGCATGAGCACAAAATATACCATGACCTTAAACAAAAAGCTGCATAAATGAGTGTGTTTGAACTTACCAAATCTGGAACATGTTGCGTTCACAGGAACGGGAGCCATGCAAGTAACCGGCGTGAGGAAAATTATAGATTATGCGATCAAAGCGTACACTAATCAGGAAAGGGTGCCTGCTCATGCTGTGGACATCTACCTCATGCAATACAATGCATCCCCTGGACTCTAATTCCTTCACATTGCTTATAGCTTCTGAATAATTCACCATTAACGACTCTACATTTAGCATGCAAATGATCAATCAGAACCCCTCAAGTTTAAACAAAATAAATATCAAATCTTTGCGCCCCTCTGCCTATTATTTCACCATTGATGAATTCTACAATTAGCATGCAAAGGATTTCAATCAGGATTCTGAAACCCTCTATAGTTTAAACAAAAAGATAAAATCTTTGGTCCCGCAATCAATTATTTCATTTGGGTCATCACCAAAATGTAAATTTTAGCACCAAATACAAAGTTAATTTGCAACATCAATACTAAATTGATTTTTTCATTTAAATTAAATTTCAACTGGGGTTTCTTCAAGAATAAAAGAATTGGGATGAAATTAGGACAAAGATTTAAAGTATTTGGATGTTGACACAAGTCAATGATGGTGACTGTGATGGAATTACCTCTGGAGTCGAGAGAAGTGGCAACCATGTTGACAGCGAAGCCAAAAGCTCTGGCCAAGCAAACGGCAAAAGAGAAGTCTCCTTCTCCCACTAACAGTATCTTCTGATAGTTGCTGTAATTCTTAATCCTTTTCTCAAAGCTAAACACTTCCATTTGACTGATTCAGTGATTCTGTTCTTCTTCTTCTACTATCTCAGCATTGTTTTGCCTTGCTACTATTATTTTCCTCTTGGGAAAACTAAAAGAACTTTCGAATCTTAGATGAACGGGCACGATAAATTCATTCTCAAATTCTCACAAAGAGGATTAATAGTGGATTCTCATCCTTTTACATTATGTTTGAATGAAGAAATTTAAAATTGTCAAGGAATTTTAAAATGACGGAAATTTAAATGATGAAATTTTATTTTATAGAATTTGTGAATTTTCTTGTTTGGGTAACCTAAAAGAATAATAGAATTGAATATGAAATTTGTTGTTTTTAAACTCTCAATCATAGAAATTGGAAAATGACGCATATTTACATGAAATTTAAACTTGGGAATTGGAGATCCCAAATTCCAAGTTTTTTTCCATGCGGAAATTCTAAATTTCTATGTTTATGAATCCAAACAAGGGAATTGACGCATGTTAATTTATAAATTTTGTCTTTAATCCAAATTCCAAGTTTATTTCCCTCATCCAAATATAGTGTTAAGTCCTTAAATAAAGGGAAGATATCCCCACCGGATCTCTTTCACCAAACTCCACCAATTAATTAATTTTGATTCTTGAAATTTGATCCAATGGTACAAACAGGGAATATCTTAAAAAGTTATAATAATTATAGTCGTCAGATCAAATTTTAAAAGTCTGGATTAATTGATTGGTAATTTGGTAAGATTTGGTGAAAGGCCATCTCTTCCCTTAAATAAATTCTCAAAGTAACTGTGGAAGTCCAAAATAGGACGTTGCTGTGTCGCGTACGTGCGTTAGAGAAGCTTTGGGTCTCTAGCTTCCTGGGAGGCTAAATAGCAAAAATGGTCTATGAGATTTACATAACTCATCATTTTGGTACCTAACATTTCAAATCAATAAAAGTGGTCCTTGAGATTGTCCACCATCCATCATTTTAGTATTTCCGTTAAAAACTCTGTTAAGTGTCCTGGAGCTCTTAGCCAGAAGTTTAGGCAATTTTCAAAGTTTCGTAACTCAATCATTTCTTAACCAAATTCGACCTATAATATATCAAAATGAAGATAGGAAAGTGTAGAATAAGATTATATCTATTTGGAAGCCCAATGGTTGCCGGAGATGGCCAAAAAATTGTCTCAAAGTTGATTGGTCCGAGGAAAAACTGGAAAACTCGTCGGAAACTGAGTAAACTTTAAACGTTCATAACTTCTTCAATATCAAGTGATTCAAAAATGAAAATCATATTTCTCAATGAGACGAAGAGAATGGTACCCTTTTCAACGGCTAACTAGTCGTGGTTTGGCCGGAAAACAACTCAAAAGTGGCTATCTTAGATACCAAGACAACCACTTTCGAGCCATTTTCCGGCCAAACCACGCCAATTAGCTGTCAAAATGAGTACCATTCTCTTCGTCTTGTCGAGAAGTATGATTTTAGTTTTTGAATCACTTGATTTCGTTGAGTATTGAAGAAGTTATGAACGTTTAAATTTTACCCAGTTTCCGGCGAGTTTTCCAGTTTTCTCTCGGATCAGTCAACTTTGAGGCTATTTTCTGGCCATCTCCATAAACCATTGGGTTTACAAATAGGTATAATCTTATTATACACTTTCCTATCTTCGTTTTGATATATTATGGGTTGAATTTGGTTAAAAAACGATTAAGTTACGAAGCTTTGAAAATTGCCCAAACTTCTAGCCAAGAGCTCCAGGACACTTAATGGAGTTTTTAACGGAATGACCAAAATGATGAATGGTGGACAATCTCAGGGACCACTTTTATTGATTTGAAATATTAGGGACCAAAGTGATGAGTTATGCAAATCTCATGGACCATTTTGGCTATTTAGCCTCTTGGGGAAGCTTTCCTGTTTCAAATAATGGAGGAAAACATAAAAATCAATTACAATTAAAAACGTGATGAAATATAAAATAATTTTTATTGGAACTAAAATTGATGATACGTTATCACAAAGGTTTTTATCACAAATGATATATGAAATTAAACATCACCATCAAGATGGTCTCTGAAATTGAAAATCAATCAATGTAATCTCTAAAAATAGGTGTCACAAATCAATGTGGTATTTCCATCACAATTCCATAAAAATTTCTATTAAGTGCTGATGTGACACATAATTGGGTCTCATAAGTCTTTTTTCCTCACAAATGGTTATTGAAATTAACCCATGACATCAAAATGGTTCATGAAATTGACATGCGACATCAAAATGGTCACTGAAATTGAAAATTGATCAATGTAGTCCCGCAAGTAAGTGCTCCAAATTAATGTAGTCATTCTGCCACAATTCTGTAAAAAAAATTGTTATGTGTTGATGTGACACAAATGGATCACACAAGTCTAATTAAATTTAAAAAATTACAAATAGGTTTAATAATTTAATAGTTAATAGAAGTTGTGAAACCAAAAATCCAATCCTGCAATCACCTCAAACCTCAGTCCACATTTCTTTACCTCTGTTTATTCTGTAAAAAAAAAAATCTCAATATACTCATCTTTACACACTTCGACACCCTTCACCGAATTGAATCTAGATCGATATCACCTTTGGTAATGGCTTGGCTGATTGGCAACGACTTCTGGGACATCACCATTAACATTTAGGCGATCAACATACTCACAACCTTAATCTTGGAAAACTTGTTCCGCACTTCCCTGGTGGTCTGGTGACTTAAGGAACGACGAGGTCTGCCTTGAGATAATGAGGTTATAATCGAGATGCGTCTATTGTTGGTTGAAAACTATTTCCAAACCCTCTTAGGCCTTGGTTAAGCCTTGTACCTTTGAGAATTTATGGAATAGATCTCTCTTCAGAGCAAGTCCTACTATAAGAAAAAAAATCTCTTGTGCAAAAAGGTATTTAGACAACTTTTTAAATTAATTATTAAACCCACATCAACACATAACAAATTTTTTTTATAGAATTGTGGCGGAAGCATCATATTGATTTGCGACACCTATTTTTAAGGACTACATTCATCAATTTTCAATTTTATGGATAATCTTGATGGTGTGGATCAATTTCAAAGACCATCTTGATGGTGTGAGTCAATTTCAAGAATCATTTATGATAAAAACTCATAAATCATGTGAAGACACATTTATATGTCACATCAGTACTTAACGGAATTGTGACGAAATGATTATATTGATTTACGACACCTATTTTCAAAGACTACATTGATTGATTTTCAATTTTAGGGACCATCTTGATAATGAGGGTAAATTTGAAGGACTATTTATGATAAAAACCCGTTAACACAATATGTTGGTAGTTGGTACTTCACTGTTCCGCCAATTTTTAGCAAAGAATGAGAATTCATTTGGGTTCTATATGCATCGATATATAAAATGTGCAATTTTATCAAAGAAGCTACCACGATATATTATGAATATACTCAATGAGTTGAGCTCTTGCATAATAGTATAGATTCAAATTTCATTTGCGGCTAATCTAACAAAACTTCTTGTTAAACAAAAAAAAAAAAAAAAAAAAAAACTAGGTCTAAAGGATGTCTAGAACCAGATATGGCATTCAAGCGATACTCGCAAGCTCGACGAGGAACTGGTTGATATATATTCCTGAGCTTTACGGATTTGGGTTTTAATGTCCAGATTTATGCTCATGATGTTTCATCTATACATTTATAGTCACTTAAGTCCCTGTTTTAAGAAAAAACTGTTTCCAAAACAACTGCTACGAAACCAACTAGATTGGATTGGATTTATTTGGATTCTCACAAGCATATCCGTCATCCAATCCACTCGTCGGGATCTGGTGTTTAGGGATTCAATCCAATCTGCCAACCAAACAGTGATAATATGGATTAAAGTAATCTTGGAAACCTTAGAGAGATCTCCAAATTTTGTATCCCTTCTTTGATGTTTTCATCCCTAAGCTCTCCAGTTAAGTGCAAGCCATATCGACTATGTCATCAGACCACGTACTAATACTCAAAGCTCCGGGCCGGAAACTGGAAGCAGCTGGAGGGTACAAGCGCTTGGGAAATCTGAAGGTGCTCGCCTCTCCAACGTGAAAATATACATCACATTTCCCTGCACCTCTCTTGTTTAAGTAATCTGGATAGTCCCTTATTGAGAACTCTTTTTCTTCTTTAACCAAAAATAAGCCAGCCTCTTCTGCTAAATTCTCTATTTCCCACTCAGTGAAAGGATATGATGTCTTGTGCGTCACATGAATTTCTCCACTTCTGGTCAGCATCTCCCTTGAACTCTTGAAGTACCCCTTCACCAAACTCTGGTGCAACCTGAAAAATGCATGATTCAATCTAATAATTAGACCTAGACGACTGTCCTAGAGTCCATGCTATTTGGGTCAGGCTGACTCTGGACAATTTCTCACGGTCAGCCTAACTCAAATCAGTTCAGTTCACAAATGTGGTCGAATGGAAAACGTCATGTGGTATAACTTATGTGTCTTCATTTAACGCACGCGTTAGTTATATTATACTATAAAAAAAATATTCGTTGTTCACTCATATCACAACACATACATGTCATATTGTTGTGTATGATTTCAATAAAAGTAACATTTTTGCCCTATTTTCAGAACTTACAAAATGTGGTGCTGCTTTTTCTCCGACGAACAACGAAAATTCGAGCATCCAGCGTGAGGAAAATTAAATATGATCCCATCAAACTCCATCCTAGTAAGTTGAGGGTGGTGGAGCATGGTGTGTACATCTACCCCATGGAAGATTTTGCATCCCATGTTCTCCAATTCCATCAAGTTTTTCATAGCTTTTGAATACTTCACCTTCAACTCCTCTACAAACAACATACAAATTAAATAATTTCAATCTCTAAATTGAAAAGACATAATAACGTGTTTGGTTGATGTAAATTAATACCTCCTTAGTCGAGAGAAGTTGCAACCATGTTACTAGCTGACCCGAAACTTTTGGCCAAACAAAGCGCAAAAGAGAAGTCTCCTTCTCCCACTAACAGTATCTTGTGAAAGCTGCTGTAATGCTTAATCTTCATTTCTACACCCCAGCCAAACACTGCCTCCGTTTTGTTCCCCTTCGCTCGAGATTTCTCACATATCTCACATTTCTTTAACTTTTTTTTCATCTTCAATTTCCCCATTTTCTGAGCTGATTGAATTTTTCCCTTATTACTCTTGAAAGTTGGAAAATTTATAGGCAAAATGTTTAAACGCATTCATAGGGACTGATTAATTGAGAAGAAATGTGTTACATTAATTAGAACGAGTGTTGGAAATTGAAAGGTCCCAAATTTTAATTTTTTTTGTCAGTCTGTATAACTTCTATTCTATCTAGTATTATCAAATAAATTTGGCATTGTTGATAAGATATGAAACTAAGTAAAATTAGAAAATAGTTATTAACACTCAAAGCATGTACAAATACAGGAATAAAATACATTTGAGAGGGTGTACACATCGCCCTTTATTAAAGAATAATGATTATTTTGGAACTTACAATCTGGTAATTTCTGTCGTATCTATCAACTTAGTTACAATGCTTAGTCCCATTCCAAAGTTCTTTTTGTGTGGCACATGCAATATTAGAGCATTTCCAATGAAAAGATACAAAATTAAGATGTAAAAATTTCATTTCATTTACATTTTGAGAAGATGTAAATATAGTATTTGAATTAAGAGAGTTTTAACAAAATACTTCCGGTATTATTCATTTTTAATGAAAAATCATATTTTTACCTTTAACTGACACTATTTATTATACATTTAAAAATGACTTTTGGTTAAAAGAGAAGTTTTTTTTGGACTTTTCATTAGTTTTTCTTTAAATTAATGGTGAAGATGTAGGTAAATTTAACATTGAAAATAAAAAACATTCAACTTCCATCTTTTTTTACATCTTTCGGTCGAGTTTACTATTTTACATTTCCTTAAGATTTTCTGTAAATAATCAAACAGAAAATAGAGTCATTTCCAACAAGATAATCAAGGTTTACCTTTACGTATGTATAAAAAATTGAATAAGTAATAATTTCGGAGGCCCAAACAAACTTAATCCATGACTTCCCATCCCGAAATTTATTATATTTTATTTTTAGTAGGGGTTATATTATCAAAATATCATTTAGGTGCCAAGTAGGCCTTCCACGCATACCTCAATTTTCCTTTCAGTTTTTCACTTTTATTTTACTACTTTCAAATAGTATTTATTTTTACAAACCCATAACAGCAAACGGAATTTAATCCAAAGTTATAACGAATAAGTTATATTCGAAATAGTATAAATTTATTTGAGAAAAATTCTAACTTTTCTTATGCAGTGTGCATCACCTCCTTATTGTGATGAGAGACTGATTTGTGGCAAATGATTATTAAAATATTGTTTTGTTTGGTTTTTGAACACCCTACCTACTTACCCACTCCATCAGACACCATCGTTACTTTTTATTAATTCTCTCTCACTATTTCTCTCATGTCCCATTCCCCAATTTTATTTTATTTTTTCCCCATGTCAGGCTGTCAGCCGGTTCTCTCCCTCTACCTCATCCTCTCTATCGAGAGAGAGATTTTTTAATGCTACTAGTACACGGGATGGTACATCACGTATCACTAAACAAATGATGAGATATGTGTGCTAAAAAATTAATAACTTAAAAAATAAAATTTCTCACAATTCTTATTAAAACACGTGATGTATCACTTGTGCTCCCGTCACAGTTAAAAATTTCTCCCCTCTCAAGCCTATTTTTCTTATTATTTTATTATTTCTTTTCTCTCATTTCAACCGGTCCCATCTCTCTCTCACAATTTTCCCTCACATCTTTTCTCTCTCTCTCTCTCTCTGACACACACACCCCACTTTCCCGTCCACTTTCCACTCCCTCGCGTCACTCCCTCTCTTTCCACTCATCTCTCTCGCTTCTCTCCTTCATTTTTCTAAAGTTCCTGTCTCTCTCTAACTCTCACTCTCTACAGAGCTCCGAGAGCTCTCGTCCCCTTTCCTCTTCGAATTTAAACAAACCAAACTCCAAAACCATGAAACCTTAATTTCTGGCGCTAGAGGATCCTAGCTATACCGTTGCATGCGTCATTGGATCATCACGGTGTAAACCATCATTGAAGCCGAGAGCTTCAAGCTCTGAAACTCGAACCCAGGTGAGGTTCTCTATGAAAATCTTGTTTCATTATGTTTTAATGTTGCTTGGGACAAGATTTGTGGTGTTTTCCAGTTCGAAACCGGAGGTTCAACCCCCCTGCAATTTCTCTGAAACCTTGCCCAGTTTTTTGTCACCTCCTCCGAGCAAACTCCGGCAAGTTTGTGGGTTCTGGAGCTCGTGCTCAGTTTGAATCCATTCCAGGTACTTAAATACATCGTTGCATGTGAAAATTAGTTGGAAATTACTAAGGTTTGACATGCATGAGTACTGTTTTTCCCCATTTTTAGAATCCGGCGAAGAAACCTGGCCCTTGCAGGCCATTTTCCGGCCAAATGCAACCACGGACGAGAACCCCAATGGTATATTTCGTTAATCAAGTTAGGTGTTAGAAATTGTACAATGTTAGATTATGCTTGTTTGGTGGGAAATTTTAGAAAATAATGATGTTGCTGTACTGTTTCTACAACAAGGACAAAACTGTAAAAATTGTTGAAGCTTTAGGGCTCTTTGGTAATTCTAGGAAGTTGGGGGCATTTTTGCAATTACCTCTAATTTTTGGGGCAATTTTTGTAAAATGTGCAATTTGGACAGATTATAGTTAATCTGTCCATTTTGTATATTAATTATGTTTAAGTATTGTGTTAAGTCAATGTGGCTTGGTATAGGTACAAACTTATTCTGTTTGCCGAATGACAAGGCTTATCGAGAGCAAGCAAGCTATGGTTATGTGAGTGGGTCTTTCCGTTTTTACATATATATATATATATATGTATGTATATGTGATTTTTTTACTAACAACTGTTTTTATATACTATGATGTGACATACCATGTTTAGCTTTACAAGTAGACTTTCCGTACACTTTATGTTTTTAATATTATTTGTGAGCATAAACTTGTGTCATGATATCCTTGCATTTTACTGCTCATTATTACATGTTTACACGGTATCTCTTAGTTATTTGTATTGTCTTGGGCCAAGGACCAGCGTCACGGGTAGTTCACATGCACCACTTACATTCGTTTTGGATCCAAAGTTGAAGTGTCAGCGTGTCTTTTTGTATGATGTGTTGGACTTGTATGTGATGCGATTAGCGCAGCTCACGTGATGTAGTATTAGAATGTAAAACCTACACCCAGCCTATTCCATTGTTTGAATACCTCTGCAATGGACTTGTGTGTCTACATAAATTAATGAGCATTGATTTCTTATGCTATCGATTTGAGATTTAATGTTGAGGAAACTTATTGATGTACCCTACATCATTTAACTCACTTTTGTTGCACGGTACCGTGTTATTATTATAATATTTTTGGGAAACCATATACTTGTTTTACACCAAGGGGTTACACTTTTTGAAAAGGTTTTACAAAGCTTTATTTTCAGGCCCACTCATTTTTATTTTTCGCCTCTCCAGGATTTTAGTGGCAAAGGTTTCATGATGATGAGGATTGCCGGTAAAAGCTATCATGTAGGAGACTTCTCCTTTCGGTATAAATGTCATTACTCTTATTTTACTGCAATTTATCTATACTCTGACATCACTTGTGTGATATTGGTTCAATTCTGCTCACATGCGCGTTCTAAATTAGTCACTTTTAGGTTTTAATTTATTTATTTTTTCTATATCACTATACTTTATGATTTCGTCATATTCTAGGTGTCGGTCAACACATCGCGATTCAGCTGTCCAGGTGGACATTTCGGGTTGGGGTGTGTCATCATCAATTGGTTTGGATAGTTAAAATTTTCCATACTTCAAAAACGACAAAAAATAAGAAGAAATTTTTCAGTGTACCGAGAACACACTCTGGTACATTGAAAAATCTCTCAAAAACAAGGGTTTTATGCAGAGTGGTCTTAGAGCTTCACGAGAGATTCCATCAAACAAATATATATGCAGGTATCTCCCAAACAGTACCGGTCCCAACATCAAAGGGGAAGCTTCAAAACTTCAAGTAGTAGAGGCGGTACGGTACAACTGCTTGGCAAACCTGAAGATGTTAAATATTCCAACAGGAAAAGTTTGATCATATATCCCAAATCCTCTCTTATTTTCATTATCCGGACAATCCCATCTCTAGAAGCTTGCTTCATTGCCCAAATATAATCCAGCAGCTTCTGCTAACCTCACCTTTTTCCTCTCACTGAAAGGATACGATGTCTTGTGTCACATGAATTTCTCCCCTTGCAGATCAGCATTTCGCGAGTCAACCAACTTCTGATGAACCTGAAAAATGCAGGATTTTAGTTTAAAGATGCATCCCTTTAAAAATTAAGCCTCACTTGAATGAATATTATTGTACGAGCCCATCACGTATTTGATCCCTTTCTCGCAATATGTGCCTGTATAGTACTTAGTTAGGACTAGGGGTGGGCACGGGCCGGGCTGGGCCCAAATTTGAAGGGACCGGACCGGACCCGCTTTAAAATGGAACGGGGCGGGGCGGGGCGGGTATTGAAATTTCTGAAGTTGGAACCGGACATAACCCGGCCTGTTTGAAACGGGCGGTTCGGGCCGGGTCCACGGGTCCAACGGAAGGGAACGACGTCGTTGTCTATCTTCCTCCGATGCGAAACCTAGATGCCCAGCGACAACCTTCACCGTCGCGCCGTTCAGCATCGTCACGTCTCCGGCGAACACCACTCGAATCTGTGACTGATGCATGTCGGTCTGAGTATATTACGAGTGTGCAAATACCACTCAGATCCATGACAAAGAGCTTTATTTGCACAGAACACTCGGATCCATGACAGATCCGAGAGAAATGAGGGACGTGTAGAGAGTGAGACTGTGAAAGAGTGAGAGAAAGGGGTGAGAGAGAAATGAGAGTATTGAATTCCAACGATGTTGGCGATGACGAAGCCGAGTATGAAGGTGTCCGAGGAAGAAGAGAGAGACTGCGAGTCTTGGTCCTGGGAAGAAAGAACGGCAAAGTCATCTGCGTCTCGGGAAGAAAGAGCGGCAAAGTCATCTGCGAAGCCAAGGGTGTCTATGTCCAACGGGAATACGAGAGAAACGTGAATGTCGTGAGAAATCACCTCTTGCTGCAGAGCCTCGGCCAAGCCACGGAGCCCGAACTTGCTGGCGGAGTAGGCCGTGTAGCCGTAGATTCCGACTTGGCCGGCCTGGGATGACATCAGTGCGATCGAGCTCCGGAATGAGAGTTGCAGAGATGGGGGGAGAAGAAACAGAGAAGAGGAATGAGGGAGAAGGGAGAAGGTTCGAGAGATTGGGTGTGTGTTCTCGAGAGTGAGAGAACCATCACGGGGAGGGACAAAAAGAAGTGGGCCTGGGACAGTAACAGTACCCAACACAGGGTATTTTTGCAAACGGGCCGATCCGGGTACCCGTTTTTCTATACTTTTGGAACCGGCCCGAACCTAAAATTTCAAAGACCCGCCCCGCCCCGCCCCGTTTCTCTTTTTTAAAATTAGGACCCGCCCCGTACCCGCCCCGAACCGCTAATACCCGCCCCTACCCGCGGATCCAGGACCCGTTTGCCCACCCCTAGTTAGGACGCATATTGCAAGATTAATTATATGTGATGGGCATTGGGTTCGTACCAACATTTCAACTATATAATTTTAGGAAAACTAATGAAAATGGCTTGAAAACTTTAAGTTTTAATGATAAGGACAAAATAAAGGGTAAAGTGAATAGTATCAGATTTGATTTTTTAGTGTAAAAATGTGATTTTTCATTAAAGTGAACAGTACCGTGGGCTTTTCGTTAAAACTCCCTATAATTTTCGTACTTAACTTACATAATTTGGAAACCGCTGCGTTCAGCAGAAGAGGAACCATGGATGTAACCGGTATAGAAAATGCAATCAAACCGTTGGTTGATTAGGAAAGGGTGTTGGCTCACGGTGTTGACTTTCACACCAAGCAATGTTGAGCGTCCCCTGGCCTTCAATTCATTCAGGTTGCTCGTAGCTTTCGAATAATCCATCATCAAAGTAACTGTAACTAGCATAGTGAATAGCTTAATCGCATATTAATTGGTAAAGAATTAACCCTCTCTAAACTAAACTAAACTAAGCTAAGCTGCATACTGACGATAATTACCTTCGGAGTCCAGAGAAGTTGCAACCATGCTGGTAGCGGAACAAAATGTTCTGGCTAAGCAAACTGGAAAGGAGAAGTCTCCTTCTCCGACTAAGAGTATCTTCTGGGAGCTGCTGTAATGCTTGATCCTTCTCTAGAAGCTAAACAATTCCATTTTCTTGCCTTTAACTTACTCGAAACTTACTTGCTAGCTACGTCCAAAGGTGAACCACACTAGTTAATTATACAGGAGTGGCAAGCTAGGGGGCAGCATTTATGTTTCTAATCGAAAGGTCTCTCTCTTAGTTTTCTTTCCCAGTTCGTTTATGTTCCATGTAGTTTTGCTTCTCAATCTGTGCCATTCATGACCACTAAACATTGCTTAATTTTTGTGAATTCATGCACCTTATCTAATCTAAATACTCAAAATTAGGAGATACTACAATCATGTTGCTGAAACAAATCTAAAAACAATTAAAGGAAGGAAACAAATTGGCACCCGAGATGACAAATTTTCTCAAAATATACAAATGATTCGTCAGGGTATAAATTTTTCAAGGTGAAGCATAAACAAACCATAACTAGTTACGAAAGTTTAACCTGCCTCCAAACTACTAATCATATGTTGTTTATGAATTTATATTTGTTGAGTTTTGTCCAAAATTCTAACTATATTTTCTTCTTCCAAACCCAGGGTTTTTGTCTCCTCCAACAATCCCACATCGCTCAAGCACAAGATGTGAAAGTTGTTTATATATCGCTATCCATCAACATGGTTTGCCAAGTTCACTAGAATCTGAAACAACAAAACACTCAAACTCTCCTGGGCTTGGCTCTTTTTAATTTTACTTTTTCACTTTGCTTTTAGGGAAATTCTATTTTTACTAAACATTTTAGTTAATTTTACGGTCTGTATATAAATACTACAAATCTTATCTTCTGAATCCGTTATTTTGTCAAGCTCAAATTCTTCTTCCCGTAAATTTGATGAGTTTGAAATATCAAATTATCAATTGTCGAAAAAGGAGAATAATTCTAATTTTTTTTATTTTTCTTTAAAAATATACTTTTTTTTTAGATGTCCAGATGATTCAACGGGTGGTAAACTGGGCACGAAAATGAAAGGGGAAACAAAACCATTCATTGGAACATTATATAAACAAAACAATGTAGACATTCAAGCTGCTAAAACATACGGTCACAAAATATGAACAGCCATGGGATATGTGCACCCCCCCACCCCCGGGGGCCGGAAAGATATCGACACATTGCAGATACAGCCCGAGGCGAAAAAAAAAAATCAAAAAAACGAAATGAAACTTCTACAACAACGTCACAGCTCTGACAGAATGGCTGGGATGTAATGGGACAACTCGGCCGTCAGAGATTGAAATCCATTCACGAGTTGAGTGTGGAACTCCTGATCTTCCTCACCGATCAATCTGAAGTGCACACGGATTGCACGCTTGCATACGGCCATAAATTCGAGGAGTGCAGCAATCAGTTGCTGCAGTTCCTGGGACCGCAATCTTGTTGCAGGCTCGCCTGATAGGAATGCAGTGCACACGCTCAGTACCCCACTGTTGACCTGCAAGTGGAAAGTAGGGAAATCCGATCAGCAAACGAAGTTGAGTTATGGAGTCAGCAGCTGATACATTATTGGGTTTAGAAAAACATAGTTCGAGAACAAAATTCCACCTGGACGGCAACACTGCCTTGAAGAATTCTTTGTAGGCTCTGGAGACGTGGAAGTTGATCCCCTTCAGAACTGCGAGGCTCTTCAAGTTCATTTCGTAAAGCAGCTGTCCGAGTTTCAATCATTCCAATGGCATTTTCTACTGGGGAGAACTCAAGCGATTCGGATTTGGTAACTAATAGCCTATTCACAAGAGCTGGGAATGAACCTTCAGTTTGAAGAACGGTCCGCCTCTTCCACTGGTCCTCCAACCCACCTTGAGTCTTTCCATTCTTCGTAAATGGGGTATCAAACAAGAAACGATCAAAGACTCGTGCACGAACACTTCCAGTTGAAAGCGAAAAGATTCTCTCCCGTCTACTTCCCAAATCCTCGTCTTCCATGACCGGATCAACAGCTGTTATCTGCAGGTAGCAGACTCCAGGCTGCAATTCATCCGCCTTCACATGCCTAGAATCTGGAATAATGTGTAAGGTGTGATTGCCATCCATCCTAGATTCGTATACGTGACTAAGTTTCTCCATTATGTCACCTAGCCTTACATCGCGGGGCTCCCTGTATACATATTCCTTTCTATCCAACTTTCCAAATCTGTTACCGTAAAAGCCCACCCTATAGTATGTTGCATCAGTGAATGGAATTGGACTTGACTCCTGCTCAAGGATTGATTCATAGATATTGGTAAGCATTGTGTGACATTTACTCAGTTGTCCATACGCCCGCCGGCTTTTATAAACTGGAATAACAAGTTCCAGTATGCTTGCACAGAAATGAAAGAGTTCAGCTTGAGAAAACAACTTATTTGCGAGTTGTAGGTACTTCACAGCAGAGTCAACGGTAAGTTTTGATGCACCATATCCCTCTACCTCAGCTGCAGTTGTCTCAGAGCTGATCTCAATGCTGACCATTGGACAAATTTTACGTAAAGCAGTTATGTGATCTTTGCTCCAAACACCATCATTTCTAGCAACAAGGGCCTATACAAGATTAAAACAGACCATTAGCTAATAGTAAAATAGTGAGCACCTTCACACTTAAAAACAGAGAACAGATTTTGAGAACAGAAAAATGTTTCATGCGGAGGTTGCATTGCGAAAAACCGTAGCACTTACCTGCATTACAATACCGGCCACAGCAACAGCACACTGAGCAGCTTCAGCCCAAGACTGCATTTCCTGATGTGCATCACATAAATGCAGTAACCACATTATGTGAAGGTCTGGGACAGGGGCAAATGCCATAGCAAGTCTATAGAAGCTTTCGGCAGCTGCATATCTATCCATAGTTATCAAAGAGCCCTGCAAAACAAATTGTAGCCGGTATTACAACGTAAATCCAACAGCGTCTCCTCATCTCAACATTTGTCAGAAGAACAAGAAAAACTTAGGGCAACCCAATTTCAGGAAATAATATATTGTTTCTGTTCACAAGAAAATGAAAAAAGCATGGTGGGACAAAGTTATAATTAAAACATAGGAGTACATGGCAATCAGTCGTAAATTTTCCTTAATTTATGAATAGGATGGGGCATGAGAAACCACATGAAGCTTCACTACATTAGTTTTAAACTCAAAAACAGAAAGCCAAAGATAGCGTTACTTCTTTTATCATTGTCAAACTGCTTCTATTTTTAGGCACAGAAATCAGTGGCTTGCTAACAATTACCTTCTGACAGCCATAAAGGAATTTCCATTGTCTATAGTGAAAAGTATTACTTTCGAAAATATTAGAAGTTCAATGCCTATGAAAAAAAAAGAACCTAGTAAAGAGCCGAAGCACCTGGTAACACAAGATACAGATGTATATTCCCTAACAAACAAAGTTGATGTAGGCATTGTCAAACTGACCAGGAGTGCATGTTCCAAGCTGGCATCAAGAGCAAGAAGAAGACTGTCAGCGAGAAATTTCACTTCTGACCAGGACCATCTATTTTCTGTCATTTTTTCTGGAATTTCTAACAGAGCACCGTCAGGAACTCCACACTCTCTCAATAGACTCGGGCTCTTAGCTTCATCTGCCACTTCCTCAAGTGACTTTCGAAGACGCCGTGCTTCACCACTCTCTTCTAGTGTTCCATCAGCCTTCATCTGAGTCACTTGTACTTCAGACATCAACTCAGACAATGTGATGATCAGCATGACCCTCAACCTTGCTGTTTGCATAAAGTAATAGAAAGAACTCTGCAACAAGAACAAAAAAAACGAATGGGAATTATTTTTTAGATTGAAAATTAACAGGAGCATACAATGCCAATGTGTCAGGGAAGCCTACCCTCATAAGCATTTGGAGCCCAATAACAGCCCTTTTTTTGATATTATCATTTCGGAAAACTGCAAGTCGAAGAAGATGAAAAGTTACTTGCTTTAAAAAGCGGTCATTTTCCCTAGCCATCAAAGTTACACCATGAAGATTGAAGACACCGTTGAAGACAGGAAGCAATGATCTCCAGAAAGACAAAGGTTGATTTCGAGAGAAGAAGCTCATAAATATGGCTGTGACGCAGTCAAATTTTCCATAGTCAGTGGCGATGCTGTGGGATGCTGCCATTATGGAGAACTTCTCAGTTATTTCCAAAACCTGAAGACTGACAGAAGCACTCAAGTTTTCTTCCCAGAGCTCCTGGAAAGGTGAAAGCTATTAACTACCTCAAAAAAGCAAAGAGATGACGGACAAGTTCAAAGGCAAGATAGATTTTTATTGCACGATGTAAATGAGGCTCGTGCTGCAATCAAACAACACACAATGCTTACACAAAACTTACCAATTTTTGTCTCAATATTGGATGCAAAGATTCTCTTAACGCTTGAGAAGAAGCTCCAATTCTAGAAGATTGTGCCTGAGCTAGTGCTTCTCTCAAGGAATACGGCTGGCTAGGGGAGCTTAACTGAGAATTTACTCTCTGCCACGAATAACCATTTTCTGGAGTACCCTGAGGCTGCATTAAAGAGATTCAAAACTCTTGAGGAACGTTTGAAAATGTTGGTTTCGTTGTTATAAAATTGAATGCTTCCAAGATGAGACATGAAACTACTAATGGAAGCAAAACTATATTCATTGTGTACTATTGACTCTTGTAAGCTGCCTCGTAAGGACCAGAAAAGTTAACTCACTCTGACTTCTTGTCTAGATGCTTCAGACAGATAGTTGTTGATCGCAGGGGAAAGTCTATCAGAATACTTAGGGGAAGCAGGGGCATCGCCACCAACAGGACTGCGAGAACTAGATCCCATAAGCGTGCTATCAGCAGGTTTTCTGTGCTGTAAAACACATTTAATACAATTAGTGTTACCAGGAGCATTTATACAAAATAAAAAATTGGAATATACAGTTTTTTTTCTATATAATTCCTTTCACTGTGGAAGAAACGCAAAGTGAACAAATTCAAGAATCTATGATCATGAAATGAGATATGTGCAGAGGACAAAAAAGAATAAGCCTCAGAACAAAAACTAATATGAGCTAAATCCTTATCTCTTTCTTACGCATGGAAGCAATACAATAAAAGAAAAGGTGTTTGCCTGCCCAGAGGAAGACCTTAATTTTGAACTAATATGAGAGTATCCATTCTTGGCCATGCTGGCTGTAATGGTTAAACAGCTATTTTCAACATGGGGATTCTCCTCCGGGAATAGAGAGAGTTAGGAGAAGGAAGGGCCTCATAGCTCCTTATTATGGGCGATTCAGGGAAACCCCCACCATTTTTTGTCAAAATCTGACTACGTAAGGGATCACACAAGAATTTCTCTTTTCTTTTTTTTTGGAATGGCAAGAGCTTTTCCTTGTGTTGATCCTATTTCAATGGGAACTCCGAAAGAACTGAACAAGTATGTCAAGAACGACAAAATGAACACCCTGAAAAATATGAATAGAAAGTAAAAAATCATCAACTAAGGAACCAAATATCCTAAACAAGAAATTAATAAAAGGCAACCTCAAATAGAACAAGGCATTCCTCCATGAGTTTGAAAAACAATCTAGTTCTGGCAATGCTCAGCTGCCACGCCTTGACAAGTGATGAATCATCAAGGTTCCGTACAATTTGCAAAATTGCGACCAAAACTTCACGCTTTTCAACAGCATTGAGGTTGTAAAATACAGGCATTTCATCAAGAATCTGCACAGATCACAACACTAGTAATGATTTCTTAATTTGTGACCACAAATACATACGCAAATCATTCTATATTTTCCATAGCATAAACTTTGATAATATCAAATAGTTGAGCACTGCCCTTATTAACCTACAGTGGAATATTACACACTGAAGTTGAATCAAAGGACGATGCTGATGGAAGTATCAACTATTGTTATTTAAAAGAAGATATTTTGACACGATATTAGTAAACATTAATTGGAAAATGGATCTAAATTATAAACTTCAACAGATAGTATATCAATGTTAGCTACATGACACATATGATAAACCTTATACTTCTACTATAGTGTAAAAAGCATCTTTACTTATGGAATACTCAATTCTTTATAACCAAGAACTCCGTGCAAAACCATCGCTGACCCCAGTTAATTTATGTATTGGATACAACCCCCAAAACCAGAAATGCCCCAATAAATTGGCACTACCCCCTAGGTTCAATTTCACTCTTTACGGCAATATCAAAACCAAAAATAGTAGATTCCCATTAGCAGGGATAAACAATAGAGGGAGGGAAATGTAACAGAAAAGAACTATACATTGCACAAGGAAAATAAAACTATGCACCTGTCCGATAAGTGGAAAATAGAGCTGGGCTATATATAGTTTATCTTCTGGCTTTTGGTATCGTGCATCAAACTCATGTTTGCACAAAAGGACTACTAAAATTCTAGCTGCCTACACACATCAAAATGAAAAAGTTAGAACAGAATCATAACATATTTTGCACATTTATCAACTACATCATGATTTTCAATACTTAGAAAATTTACATATATCATATCAATGTCTTGTTTGAGGAGGGATGAGTATAGAAATGTATCCACCAGCATAAGCATAAAAGAAATGTATATCTACTGCAAGCCTCTTGTTTCGTATTAAATAACAAAGAAACAACAATAAATAAGTAAATAAAGACTATTGACTACAAACTTACCTTTGCCCGCAGAGACAAATCGTCATGATCCCATGTAAGAAATAGCTCTTGTATTAAAACAGACGAAAGGTAATTCCTATGACACAAATATTCACTTCATCAAGACACGCTAAACAACACTCAAAAGCTTCTTATATAAGTAACCAAAGTCTTGAACATTTATAGAGGATGACACTGAATTTTATTCAGAAATATCTGCATTCAAATACATATAAAAGAGATAAAATAAATCTTTCTTTTCTTATTAGAAATAAACTTCCAAGGAGAGGGATCAGGATAATGAAGGGAACAAACCCACCCCATCCCCATGTGGAATGAGTACAGTGTATAGTTTGTAAAGATAGGAACAATACAAAAGCTTTTGAAGTAATTAAACAAATACGAATTTTTAATCCAATGAATTCACCAATCGGTAAATCTTTCGGTAGGGGTGGGTAAATTATGATAGAGGGCACACTTTTCTTTTTCAATAGTTCATCAGTGGTTTCCACTGTTAACAGTAAGAGGGTGAATAAACAAAAAAGAAAATTAAAGGATAAGTTACCTGTCAGAAGGGTCTCTCCCAGGCATTTCCACAAAAAGGTCGTGATCGCATATAATTTGTAGAAATGTGAGCTTGCAATCATGAAGAACCAATTGACAAACCCCGGAAAACTTGTCCAGGTACAAAGACACCTACAGCACATTAAAGAGACCCATAAAGTGAATAGACACTACATATTAGCAACCAGGAAGGTTAAATAAATTTTAAACCTAATCCTTAGGTTGGCTCTTTCAATCTCATTTTAAACCCCTGAAAACTTGTCCAGGTACAAGGACACCTGTATACATGATTCATATAGAGCAGTATATACATGATTCATATAGAGCAGTATTTGTTAACTCCAAAATTTCGTTATGTTATTTCGTTGTACATATATTCTCTCCAGACTCCCCATTGCTCTAGTAGCACTAATGGAAACCACAAAACAAATATATCTACATTCTACACACAATGAAAGGACAGAGAAGGATTTGATTGAAAACTTGAACAAAACTTATTTACTAAGGCTTCCTGCAATATATGCCCCTTTGAGATGACACCCTATCTCAGCCCTAAGTTCTGAATAATGAAAGTTAAGCAGAAGGCATACCAATTCAAAAACTTGGCGAGGTTCAATGATGGACAAGAGGTCATAACAAAAGAAAGCTAAACTGCTGTTTAAACGCTTTGCTAAGCTTAATCCCTTCTTACAACGTTCATGCACTTCTGTTAGTAGGCAATCATATAACTGCATTATACATCTGAATACACCTTCTTTCAACTGCATAGGAGGAATATCTTCACCTGCAATACAAAAAAAAATAAATAAATAAATTATTACCAAAGGAACCTGAAGAAGATTCAAGAAAAGATGAATTTCTCTGGAAATAGATGTCAAAATAACAGGGTAATGTCAAACCCAGGTACAAATTAAATCGCTTCAAAAGCATCTGTTAGAGATAAAAACTATATTCAGGAGATTCAAGAAAATTCCAGAAATGCTAACTGCTAAAAACTACATTCAGAGTTAAAAACTAAATCAGCCAGAACAATATGCAAATGGCATGAAGTTGAAACTGTACAGAAAATCCAATAAGCTAGGATAAGAAAACCATTGTAGGAAACTGTTCTATAAATGAAAACAAAATTTCCAAAATATACCATTCTATTTGAATGATCGCTGAATCATTGAATGTAAGTGTGTCTAACCTAGACTTTAACAAACTTAAAGCTCTAAGAACATGCAACATTGATTGTGTGAACATTTGTGTCAGAGAGAGAATTCAACTTTAAGCATGATTACTAGTGTCTATGAATTTTCACTAAAACTAATAAATTCTGGGTCCACCAACTACACCATCTGCCTGCTTCAATATATCCTCCTCTCCAATAGTTTACCAGCCATCTATTCACATGATATTGCTAATATGTACAACGGTTGCTACACAGAAATCTAACTGTTGAAAATTTATTTTCTACATGTAATTACTGGTATTTTTTGTCTGGTCACTAGAAAGCTGTGTATCAGGAGAGAATGGCTGCTGTTTGTTGGGAACACTCCCAAAGATATAGTTAAAATAGCAATCAGAGAATATGTAAGGAGTAAATTCCCTCAAAGTGAAACATACCTAAAGGAAGATTATGATAGAAAAGACGCATCTTCTCTAACACCATTGACTTGACAATTAGCTCAAGGAAAAACCAAGCCATTGCCAAAACATCATCATACACAGGTCCAACACGATATCCTTTAGCCTGCACAATGAATTCATAAAGTTAAGCAGTTGAGTTGTTGGCAAATAATAATGATGAGAATCCTGAACCATATCTTGCAGTCACCACAGAATTTAAGGTGAAAACATTAATAATCGGCACAAGCCCAGTTCACCAAAAGCAGAATTCTCAACCAAATTGATGGGAAACCTTCAAAACCCAATGTGGTGATCAAGAAAACCACAAACTAATACAATTGGCATATGAAAATCACCAGCAGGACAGGCGTACCTTACTACGAGCCAAACTTCCCCAAACAGTTGACAAGCCAGGATAAACTGGTGGTTGCCGACCCCCAAAATCATCAAAAGCGTAATCTACGTAGTTAACTAGGAAATGGTTTCTTTCAGCATCGTCAACTGACTCTTGCTGCACCCTATAGAATTCATTTCACACATGTCAAACTAAAATTCAAAAGGCCATTAGAAATTAATGCAATAAATAACTAAGTGGAAGAGCAACGGCTGGTCCAGAGCACAAATTTTACACCAAAGGGCCAACGTCTACATGTACAGCACAGGACTTACATGTCTAAATTTTAAGCATGTCATGGTTGTGTTCTGTGATATTATCCTAAACCCAAAACACGACCCATCAACTTTCAGTTTCCCAATAGAAAAAGCCAATATCATTCCCTAATTCAATGTATTCTGTATTATTTTAGCCATATTTATTTTCTTTCTTTTTACAGCCAACAAAACAACAACGAAAAAATAAACAATGCTAAACAGAGCACCTTACAACACCATAATCACAGGACAGCCTGTTAATATATTGCACAACAATGGTTGGAAACATGTTACAAAGAAAACACACATCCATACTAAATCAACCATAGCCAAATGGATTTTACCAGAAGCAAAAAGAATAAAAAAATAAAAAATAAAATAAAAAAGTAATACATGAAGAATTTTCCATAAAGTATAGCTTTCACCACACAATCTTGCAAACTTTATGCATGCCTAAGAAATGCAATTATGTAATATCATGATAACAAAGTTGGTTATTGAAGACACAAACAAGAAGAGTTCTAAAAAAAATGTTAATTCTTTTATTAATAATTTCACTTCTGAACTGTGATAAATAACAATTCTGAAATACATAAAATCATTAATCAAAACTGAACAACACACCGGGTGACAATATTGACCATGGCTCTGAAAGCTGCAACCTGAAAGCAGCAGTAGAATCAGAAAATCAGATAGCAGTACACAGTGCAGAAACCAGTCAGTAGAAGGATGATTATCAGATAATCTAGAAAAGTTACCAAAGGAATAACGAACGTCAATTCAAGAAAATGAGGACAATGAATGAAGCCACAGGAACAAATAACTATAGAAATCAGTACTACCTGGAGGGTTTCTCCACCATTTCCTATTAGATGCAGAAGCATATTCAAAATTGGATGTAGAAACTGAAGCAAAGCAATGGAATCAACATTCTTCAAACTGTTAATAGCCTGCATGCAAATTCATTACACTTGAATCACTTCTTCACATAGAGCCGGTTAACCACAGAGCCTAGGCGGAAAAAATACATACAAAAAAGCAAAAAACTACACTAACTATTGCACGCCCAACACCTCAGATGATACCAACCAATGTTACCATCAGTATATTGAGAGTTTTTTTATTTATCTACAAATGTGTATATTGTGAATCTAAAGGGAAAAATCAGTACCATGTATTGCCCAATTTCTATGATAACTGAAATAATGGAATCTTGACTACCACAAAATAAAAGAAAACAAGACAAATGGGTTTGAAATAAACAATTAAAAGGAAGAATACCTCCAAAAGCTCAGAACCCCAAGGTGCACTTGTTCGAAGAGTGTGCCTATCGTATTCAAGAAAAAAATCTCTTATCCGCTCATTGATAGGATACAGCGACGAACAAAGTCTTAAGCGCAATCGAAAGATATTCTTTCCATCTTCCAAATAATCCAACCTCTCCTGGTCACGGGGAAGGGGAGTGGAATTGTCAGTTTAAGAAGACAAAGTGGACACATAAATACTTAAAAGCTTCCTACCAACTACAAGATTAGAAAGCTGCTCGTGAATAGGAGACAAGAAAAAATGGTTTTAATATGCAGGATAACAGTACAGCATGCAGGGTAATGGCATAAACATCAACGAATGAGCATGCAAAATAAGCAAGAAATGAAATTTTAATATACTTGTCCAGAAAAATCTGAGATTTCCACTGTTAGGTATATCCCTTCTAACCCAAAATTGAGGTTAATACACAGAAGAATAGAAATAAAATTGAAAATGAATAAAACCCAAAAAACTCAACATTTTATGTATTTTCACTAGTAGAGAGTAAACAAGTTATAAACTCATTATGAAACAAAAACATACTCTGCCCATATCCTGGAGATAATGTGGAACCAGCTCTCTCATAATTGGCAAAGAAATTTCAGACCTACACCTGAATAGGAAAACAACCATTATTGCTCCCATCAATTATGAGTATCATTAAAAGTCAAAACTCTCCATGAAAACATAAAACAAATAGCAAGATGGTAATAAAACTAAAGAACAATTTTAAATTTGCAGTTAATTGAAGTAACAAACAGGAATGGTGAAAACATAATATTGTTTAATTGCGAAAAATTGTTCACATAATCAATTATTAGAGTATTGAAACCCAGCAGAATTGATACAAGTTATACAGTTGCTATGACAAAAGCATTTTTAACTACCATAGAAGCAGGCCTTTGTAACTATGGTATAAACTCTCGAACTATTTAAACTATTAAATTGGATGAAAGATTAGTTTCAAAGGAATAACCAAACATGTATTAAGCGAGCAACCACATGACCAAAAATTGTGTTGAGTTTCATTCAGTTCAAGAACAAAAAAGGAAGAAAAATCGGGTTGAAGGCATATTGCATACTGAGCATGAGTAGATAATGGAAGTGCCGCATATCCAATTACTACCTGAAAAGTGAATGGACAGAGTTCACTTTAATGAAGTGAATACAATAAAACTGATCAACAGGGCAAAACCAGCTAGTCCTTTAGTTTAGAGAAATAAAGCAATTAAAATGAACTTACAGGTTTTGGAGCTTCCAATTTTGTTTGAAGATCTACATGAAAAAAAGTAAATAAAAGATGATGTGTCGGTGTCCAGGTAGCAGGTAGGGAGAGTTTGATTTCATCATGGTAGCAGGCCACCCTAGCACCAACAGTCACTTGTGTGTGAACCCACTTCTGGAGTGATGCACCTGGATCCCTTGGATGCATTGCCTGGTCAAATCAATTGTATAAACCAAACACGTAAGAGAAAATTCAGAACGGTGAACAGCTTACATCAGAATAATCAAGGCATATTTACCTCCAGAGGCTGTCTACGAATATCATTATCATCCTCCCGAAGCTCAACCCTTATGAACAAATTCCTCTTCCGACTCAAACTAACAGTCATAGGATATACATAAAGCCAATGAAAAAGCTGCAAGAAAGGCTGATTTCTTGTCGTCGTACGGAAGTCAAAAGCTTGAAACTGGAAGTTAATCAAAACAAAACACTTAGTTTATCAGACATGTAAAATTAAAAAACATGGTCAAAACTTATAAAACTATCTTTTGGAATAGATGGTTCTGAACACATTCTTCCATATGCTGCATGCATATCAAAAGGGTCTAAGAAATAAAAGAATGACTGATACGAGCCAACTAGTTGTGTCACAAATAATATTATACAAATGTTAATATATATAATTATATATATACAATATATATGGAAAAACTAGAACAGCAATACAGATCAACTGACTCAAAAATTACAGTCACAGTGAACTAGCAATACAACCATAAAATACAAAAATCAAACACAACTAAACAACCCACCCCTAACAAATTACACACATAAACAGAAACCAGAAAAACTAAGAAACAGCAGCCTCTCAGCTGACAAAGAAAGGGCCTGCTGTAGGGGTGTCATTTTTTAAAACCATTTGTGCAGAAAAATAATGACTCACAGTAAGAATTGAAGTTCAAGACAGAAAGCATTATGATGCGCTATACTTACATCGTCAACACTGGGAATTGAATTTCCATGAGCATTTGATCCATTTCCAGATCTTTCTTTGGTGTCGGAAGAATTCCACTTAGAGCTGCTACCCTGAGGACCATCCAAACCATTACTTGGGAGCTTCCCAAATGTGGAATCGGTAATGCGGTCATCAATAGAATCATTAGTCACACTACCACTTTCTGATATATTTTCCATGTCATCATGGTCATTCTGGTGCTTCTCGATTTCCAGCCTCATAACACCTTTCACAGGTTTATGAATCTTACGTTTGGGATCCTTAAATTGTCAGCAAAAACAAACCATCAGAATTTGAACAACAGGCATCTAATGAAAGCTCCAAAAGTCAGAAACCGTCTGTATGTACCACATAATTTGGGGGGAATAGGAAATACAGACAAGAAAAATTCATACAAACAAAGTAATAAAGACCATGGAGGTATTAAATATTCATACAAGAGGATTTCTGCATACCTGAAGTGAGTCCTCAGTATAGCATTCTTTAACTTTATTTAAGTTCGATATTTCGACAACAACAGAGCTTCGACTTGGATATCCTAGCTTCCCATCTAATGTGACCTTTGCACTAGGCTCAAACACACCATCATGAGAACTTGTACCAGATATACTATGAGCAAGAGGACTACTTGGGGAAGCAGACCCACCAGAAGCTGCACCAATGCTGTTATCAAATAATGAAACAATAGCCCAGGCAAAGGACTCTCTGTAAGGCATTATTTGAGACCACACCTGCAGTTTTTGCTTTTCTTTCTCAGTCAAGTGTACCTGTTCAGATAGAGTGAACAAAGGTTTTATACAAAACAGAAAATTGAGAAATTTGTACATTTATTTGTCATGCCAATATACCATACAGTTTTTTAAGAATCGAGTAACATATATATGGACATACTGGTTCTTTGCGCGAATAAACTGAAGGTGTAACCCCGCCTTCTTCTGTGGCATGCTTCTCTAACTGGATTAGCAGACAAACTGATGATGATGGAGCATCTAAATAGAAGATTCCGCGAGGTTCAAAAGAAATCTTCAGCAAAAAAAAGACGGAGGCAACAGTAAATTTATTAGTCATGATATATTCCAAAAATTAACTCCTAAAAGTAATAAGTAAAGAAAATGCAATAGATTGACAGGGAAAAAATGTAAAATTGATCTTTTAGCTTACATCCTGCTTTTCAGTTGGTGCATGTCGAAAATAAAAGTCCTCTGACAATTTTTCTCTTCTCTCCCTATTGTATAAGCACATTGTACCATAAAATGGCTCTACATGAGAGATGGAGGGAGGAGAGGGCAAAGAGAGAGAGAGCACAAAGTCAGAAATCTTGAAACATCTCAACGTTACAAAAGCAGTAGTACAAAGTGAGCACCAATGATACAGCACCAGTACAAAGAGCATATCACTCACCAGCTAATCCCGCTTGAAATGACAGGGAAAGAACCTTCACTGAGATCTTCAATCCACTAAGACAGCCCAAATGAATGGAGAAAAAGACAATTAATAAGCACAGGGACAAAGAACCAGAGAAGCAGAAACAAACTTCTAGTCCACAAAAAGATTGTAGAACTGCCATACTGAGATATTGGAGTTTCTGGAATCCTTTGTCCGAATATCATTGACCTTTCATTTTCCCAATCAAATGCTGGTTCATAAGCAGGAAGGGGAGATTGACCAAAATGCTGCATGTACAGTACCACGTTTAAGAGAATTAGCACTAGAAAGGGGCAGGTGGGTCATTGACTCATTGATTAGAAAAAGTAAGGTACTGAATAAAGTTAAACTTATGTTGAATGTATAAACCTATCTTTGAACCAGTACAACCTTTGGATCATTGGACTGTACTGAATCCGATACAGTAGCTTCTGAGAATTGTCGTCCCGAGGTACTGGGGACGTCATCATCAGTAGTATCTTCCACCTTGGTTTGCCTTGCACTTGCAAGATGCATTTCTGCAAATGGATTCAAGATATATCAAGAACTCTATTGCAATTTAACTTGTTATTCTCAAACATTAGCATCTAACAGGCAGCCAATCAAATAAACAGTTCTAATACTTGGATTACACCACTCTTTTGCAAGATTGACACCCACACAAGGCAGGATAAATTCAGAACAACATTACTCCCTAAATCTATCACTACCTTTAGATTTTTCACAAACTATATATCCTATGCCAAAAAACCAAATTACAAGAATTCTGTAGTTTTCTCTTAATATTGCCCTTAGAACCAGGTAGATAAAATAAGAAATACAGGAGAAAGAATCAAACTTTTATCATTACTTAAGCACTCCAAGAAAATGGGTTTCAACCAGATGAAGGTAATGTACAAATTTAACCCAATTATATACTTTTGCAAAAAGGGTTTCAACCGTGCAACAAAAAAGGGAGTGTGGTGCTTAATTAGGAAAGTTTCCAGAGATTTAATCTACAAACTTAAAAACCTTCTGATACATAAACCCAAATGCACCCCCATATCTGCATGCTCAAGTAAGCAAAAGACGAAAAGACCGAAAGAAGGGGGTTGGTTCTATACCAGTTTCAATGTCAGTGTCAGGGCCCTCATAAATCTGGTTCTGGAATGAGGGCAGTCCAATACTCTCGTAGTGACCATACTTGTTGTCGTCCTTCACCCAGTCTGTTGTGTAGCACTGCACCAGCTCCTTCAGATGTGGCCACTGCTCCAAATTCTCCTCAAACTACACAAACCCAATTCACCAAATAACCAAAAAGTACCCACTTTTGAATTCTTACCCTCAAAAATCAAACTCATAGAAACATAACCTATATTACATTGCTTTGCCAGTGAACTAAATACTCAAAAAATTTAATAAAATTAATTGCATTTTCTAAATTATACTTCTTGGACTCTTTCAACCCAAACAAACAAAAGGGTAGATAAAACCAAGACCGAGAGTGAGACACATTACCTTGTTCTGCCATTTGGTGGAGTACGGAGTGGAATCGCGGCGAGGCCGCAGGCTGAGCATGGCGGATCTATTGGGTCGGAAGCTCTGGAGTTCAAGAACAAGATGGCGAAGAAAATAGTGGGTTTCTCTCGAATTTCGAAATTTCTTTCGTTTTTCTCTTTCTTTATGTATTTTAATGGCGGACGCAGACAGCAGTAGTGGAGAAAACCGAAACGTAGTGGTGTATTTGGTAGATCTTAACTGCAACCAAAAGCTAAAGCAAACAAATTCAAAGAAATAATGAGTGAGTTTTGAAAGAAAAGAGGGGAAGAATGAGAGAGAAAGAAGAGAGAGAGAGAGAGCGAGCTTGAAGGGAGCAAAGATTAGGCGTGGAGCACCCAAGTCAAGACGAGTCCAACCAGAGAACAATGCCAAGCAGGTTTTGGCTTTTTATGGCACCCCAATGCTTCAAGTCTGGCCCCTACCATTGTGTATTTGGTTTTTAACTTTTTGTTTTACGGACCATTTTATATTACTGTTCAGTGATATTTTTTTTCATTTGTAAGTATAGTATTAATCGTCTAGCAATGATGCTATTATAGTTATTGTAAGAAGAAAAGGCATAAGTACCAAGCATGAAAACAAAAAAAATATGTGCTAATCGTTAGTGGTAATAAGTTCCTCGTATCTATACTTTCATACAATCACTACCTTTACAATGAAAGACTAGATCCACTCTCGAGATCATTTCTTCTAACTATTACATGTCATTTATGCGTACATTGGTTCAATTTGACCATTTTAGACCAATCAAGAGGAGGCTGATTTTCACCCACCCAATGTCCTAAGTTAACCAACTAGATTTACCAACTGAAATGATTCATGTACATCTATTTATTTCATGTATGTTCAGTCAAATTTTTTTTTTCTATAACAAATTTAGCATCGTGAACGGTCCTTTTTGCTTCTTCCACGTCGTCCTTCACAATGGAGCCTAAAAGAAATTGCCTTCTTAGAACAAGTATAACTTCATATGATCTTATCATCCATACATGAAATGAAAAATGGATGTCTCAACTTCTTCTCTCGAACTATAGAAGTAGAGAGCACAAGTTGCACAAACATTTCCTTTGTTGTTGTTTCGCTTCTAAGAAAAGCAATTGGTATTTTGCTTACCACTTGATTTTTCTAATGTATGCTTTTCTTCTAGCTTTCCAACCTAATTAAACTTGAAACATAAGTTACAGCAGATAGTATCCGTCTACACATGCATCTAGGGTTTTAGTGGCTAACTTTTTAATTCCTGCATATTCTATGAAGGAAGTGGGTGGAGTTTCTGAACCTTTTGGAAGTGCTTATAACTTATAGGTGCTTTTGGCTTTTATTCTTGAGCTTTTTATAGTAATTGAAGACATGCTTCTTGTATCAGCAGAAGTAGAAATATTTAGTCTCCATAAAGAAAACACAAGTGGGTTGCTTGAAGCCGGCTTGGAAGTTAGGAACAGTCACATGTTAGATTTGCTACTTCGCTGGCATAATCATTGCCTCTCTCTTGTTTCTGCTTGAAAATATGGACCTGAGTTCTCTGCCCTCTCAGTTCTCATACATTCATATCCCTTCTTATTTATGTGGTCACAGTTAAGTCACGTTAACATTTTATATTACTATTGTTGTTTGTCTTATTATCCCTATAAAAAAATCAATATAAAATGTTGACGTGGCTTAACCGTGACGGCACAAAATAAGAAGGGATGAGAGTGTATGGGAACTAGGAGGCCAGAGAGGCCGGGTCCTGAAATATCAGGTCATCTCCGAGGGTTATAGGTCATGTTTAGCTCTAAAATTAATAAAATCGGTCTCTAATCAAGGAGTTGAGGGAGATCAAACTAAGTTTGACTCCAAGACGCTAAGTTTGGTTAAAAAAAATGATAAAATATAGTCCTGGACAATTGGGGATGGAAAAATTTAGTCCTAAAATCATTTTTTAAATATTAATTTTTAGAGAACTAAAACAAAGCCAATGACTGCATTTAGCCCTCTATGACTAAAGATGACCTTAATAATTAGAGTGTGGAGGTGACTTTGGTATTCTGTTTTGATCTTATACGCTCTTCTACTCAAACTATGTCTTCTGAGTATTTTTATATTTTATTTAATTCAAAGACGACAAAATAAAAATGGAAGAGGTAATTCACTCCTCTCCACCTAATTTCGATTGTTTTTTTGGGTCAAAATCCCCTCTATCGCTTTTATCAACAAACAAAGGACAATTAATCAAGAGGTGTGATATCCACACACCTATTTTTACTTCTTTCACATCCTTTTAATTTTCGGCCGTCGGATCGAACGAATTAAAGAAGATCAAATGACATAAATTAACAAAGGATGTGAGAGAAGTAAACCACACACCCCTTAATCAAACTTTTCACTTATAAATGTTCCGAGTCTGAAGCTTATTTTATTCAAAATTCAAGTTTTGAAAACAAACGATCACAACTTAGGTTGCATCTGTATTTTAATGGGGTTTCTTTTTGGCACACCCTCATAATTCAGACCCTTAATTTTCTTTAATTTGTTTAAATCCAATACAAATAAAAAGAGTAAGAGTGAGGTACAAATGGTACGGAAATATCATTTTCCTTCCTAATTTCTGTAACCATGTTACTCCTATATCATTATATGTCATAATGCAATTTTTTTTTGTGTCTTCTCGGTCTCTGAAATGATGGATTGCCGTAACAAAGCCACCAGCTAATATATATATATATATATTTTTTTTTTAAGTCATAATGCAACTTTTATCCTAGTTGTTCATTTTCTCTTTTAAATATTGGCATGATGACTAAGCTTTTAAGTTGGAAGGATTAAGGTGGAGGTGTCATTAAGATTTCATACAATAGACAAGTGTGTTTGTGACTCGTACTTTTACAAGTAGGAGCTGTCAAAGTAACAGGAAAGGTTATCCAATGTGGAGTTCATGTCGCCCATTTCATTCAGGGATATGTGGATTATTTGGAATTGTTCTAGCTATCTATCAAGGGATATGTGGATTATTTGGAATTGTTCATGGAGCTTGGCACTTGGGTTGGAACATAAGGTTAGGTTCTAGCTTTAGATTTGAGGTAGGGGTTTCTTTGGGAACGTATCACCATTGGGGTATTTGTCTTGTTTAAGCTTTGTGAAATATGTGTTATATTTGATATATCTCTATAATTGATATAATTGTGTATATTGGAATATGATTTATATTATTGTTGATAATGTGGATATTGTGATGATGATTATATGCATATGTCATTGCATATTGGAGTGGAAGGATTTTATTAGAATATTCGAGATTGGGTTATGGAAATGGAACTATATTTTGTATGGTTGAGTTCGACTCTCATAGGGACCAGCAAGGGTGGCAAAAGTGAAATTATAGGAATGATATGAAGTTGGGGACTCTGGCGACCAAGAGAAGAACAAGATGACCAACAAAATGGGAAATTTGGGTTGATTGAGTTACGGGGGTTAGTTTATATAATAGAGCATTCGGACTATTGCTGCAGTGGTAAAATGCATGGTATGAGACATACAGTTCCATGTGTTTTATAATATAAATTAACGGGCTGGGTAGTTGAAGCTAAGTTGCATTCATGATAAATAATCTATGTTTGATAACATGTTATAATTGATTTATGTGAGCATGACACTTGGTTTAGCCATGACAATAATCATTGATAAAACTTATGTCCCTACTGAGTTGTGGTTTCGCTTACCGTATACATTTTAGACCTTGCAGGTTCCTACAAGTTTAAAGAAGGGTAGGCGAGCTGAAATTGTATTAGACGAGAGATTTAAGAGTTTTTATTTATTTTTGTACACCGATTATGGAGTTATTTATATAATAGAAGTTTGATAATTTTTTTAATTTTTTTAATTTTTACTCGCGCGCCGAGCACAGGGTTATATTTTCCTGTCGACCCTGGGTCTACGACGTGACAGTGAGGCTAAATCAAGGGGTAAATATAGAAAATCAAATAAGAAATTGCATCAATGGTCCCTCAACTTTAATCCAACTAGAGAAATGGTCCCTCAATTTTAACCCAATTGGAGCATTGACCCTCAACTTTAACCTAATTGTAGCATTGATCTTTTCAACATAACTCATTTTGACGGTGTTGATGAAAATGAACATAACTATGCATTTTGATGAGTTGAGGGATCAATGGTAATGAAATTTTAGTTAAACTACCGTTATTCCAATTTGATTAAATTACTATTTTTTGGTGATACATTTTTAAATGGTTTTTAGAACAGAGAGCATAACATAACGGATAAACCCCAAAACCTCTCGGAAAACTGGAGCAGTCACTGCTCCCTTCAACTACTAAAAAACTGAGCTTCCACAAATTCAACTTCCTTTTCTATGTTGTCTTTGTAATTCCCAATTCTCCACCAAATTATGGACCTTCAAATTACATACAAATCGAACCCACTTCTCCTTTCTTTCACCCCAATCAGCCACACGTCTCCAAGACCCCTTCTTTTTAACCTACCCACAAAGCACAGACCCAAAATTTCCCGGCAAAGACCGGTTTTTCGTGTCATGGCTTCTGCAAGTTCAAATGGGTCTGATGGGTTTTCTTGGCTGAGTCTGAGTCGGTCCATACGCCGCGGTTCCGAGCGGTTCTGGTTTGATTTTGGTGAGTGGGTGAAGGAAACAGGGTTTGATTTGAAGGAAGTTAATGTGATCGTAGGTGAGTATTTGGAGCTAGTTGGGGACCGGTTAAAGAAAGGTGGGATTGAGTTGGAGCGGTTTAGGACCGAGTTGCTGCCGGAGTTCGTCAGCTGGAATCAGTGGGAACGTTGGAAGGTAAGGCATTTAGATTCAATTTTAATTTCTGTTTGATTGCTAAGAAAGTTGAACAAGGTAATGGAAGCTTCAAAGTAGAGTTTTTTTGTTTTGATTAAGTTGTGGCGGGTACTAAATATAACTTTGAGTTAGCTGAATAAAGATTATTGATAGCAATTCAGAGGAAATGTTAGCTTTTTTATCAGCACTCTTCAAGCAACATACACAATGGCGTTCATATGGCATGAATCGCATGATGGTTAGTCCTTTCGAAATAGTTTTGTGGAGTGCGAATTATAGAATTGATATGCGAACTATAACGCTCGTTTTGATTTTCTCAACATGTTATATATATTATTGATATCGGACAATGCTGTATAAGCTCTCCAGAATTTATTTAGAGAACTCCAAATGAAGATAAAGTGTGCAGTTTCAGTTGTATTTTTTGTCATTGTGGATTTTGTCTTTGTTGAACTTTCCATTCTTCAGAATATTTTCGTAGCTATATGTAGGCTAATACCAGTTTCTGCACCAGTTGAAGCAAAACATTCGGGGAATCTCCCTAGCCATTTGAACAATCTTGTTCACTAGACTTTTCAACAAGGATTCAATGTCTCAAGCTTCAAATGATTCTCTGTTCTTTGGTTGTCAATCTTATTTGAGAATAGCTAATATTCTGATCAACCTTTTGCTACTATTCTGTAGAAAGCTTCATTGATTTTCAATCAAGTGAAATTTATAAGCTAGTCACAAACTGTCCATGATCATCAAAGAAATTACATAATGGTATGGTCATCTTCATTTGTTTATTCTCAGGATATCAAGACATGGGAATCTAAAAGAGTTGCTGCTTTGATATTCTATGTTTTTGTTACCTTGGTTTCTTGCCAAAGAATATATGTAACAATTCGAGCACCTCTCCAATATCGTCAAAGAAAAGAGTTGACAGAGGCTTATATGGAGGCAGTGATTCCTGAACCATCCATGATGCCTCGCCGCACCAAGCCCACTCTTGCCAGGTGATACATCCTTAAGCCTTCATAACTTCTAAACAGCGCTTGCGCCTGCAAATCATTAAGGCCTTTCGCAAAAAACACGCCAGAATACTTCGTCATCAAAGGCCCCAACTTAACTGAAGTCGGTGAAAAAGGCCTTGACTTGTCTAAAGTTAATGAAGAAAAATGAGTGCCAAAGTACTCACCCAACCAACCATACACGTAGTGGTAGGGAAGTACCGCAGCCTGATCTTCAGTGCTGGCCGAGTTCAAAACAACACCCAAGCCATTGTAAATGTTGGCTAAGACCGAAATAGCAAGGCTAAAAGATTCGCTTGCGGCCATCTTGCTAGCAACTTTGAAGACTCCGGGATGGACGAAATTGACGTCGTCTTTGGGGAAAACGAACTTACAAAGCCAACAAGCTAAGAAAGCGGCTAAGTAAGATTCTTCCAAGTGCTCTGACGCCACGCCAAGATCCTCAAATGCCTTCAACTCAGTAGGGGTACAGCGCCCAGCTTGACCAATGACACCTGACGGATTTGAGTCTCCCTTAGGCCTCGTTGTCTTGTTACGACCACTTTTCTTCAAACACCTTTGGTACTTCATGACATCTCAATACCAAAACCGGATCCATGAAGAAATCTTCATGCCTGACTTACTCGGGGCCTCTTGGGATGGTACGCCCAAAACAAATAGTGGCAACTCACAGGCAATCCTCGACTGTTGCAATAAGAAAATTGCTCCGCACTAGGAACAACCTCGTCATAAAATTTTCCTTGGATTGGCAAGCCTCCTATCTTGTGAAGATCCCTAAGTGAAATCAACATCTCCTCTTGAGCCGTGTGAAGTGTTGGTTGTTGAACACAATGCTCAAAGAATGCACGAAGGATGGCAATCATAACTGAACAAAGATGCATATACAGCATGATAAAGGCCCATGTTGGTAAGCACATCTTTGGAACGGCTCAAGACATTTTTAAGCCATTCCCAGTAAAACTCAACGAAGGCGGCTCCTCCAGTAATCGACAGGATGCTACTCCAAGCCACAGCTCCGCTGCGAATACGATCACCAAGAAGCTTAGACGAGGCCAGATGATTGTCACGAACATGGTGCGAAGAGTTCAAGAAAAGAATCCTCGAGATGCACGCCTTCTTCTTTGTATCTGGTTGAACATAATCTACCACCTTCCAAGATACTTCAGAAGACCACAACTTAATATGCATGGAGTTGTCTTTTGCGAGAAGAGCAAGCGCCTTAGGACCAGTCAGTGGCGCGTAAAGCTTCAACGTCGTTCCCCTGTTTTGCGAATCGCCTTCCTTCGCAACAATGGTGATGGTGCTGCTCTTAAAGCACTTGAAAAATACCATGACCTCAACGAAAAAAAAATCAGCCACAAAACTTGAGCAGCACGGCAAAGAGGGTAGCTACAAGACGGTCATTACGAGCGGCAGCAAGAGGCACGATGAAGTCACCATCGAGGAAAGTCGTGACCAAAAGGCACTACACAACATAAACTCGTTGCAGTCTTTTGCACAACCCCACACGATAAAAGTGCCGCACTGCAACAAGCTCCAAGTAGCGGCAAGAGGCAGAACGAAGTCACCATCGAGGAAAGTCGTGACCAAAAGGCACTACACAACATAAACTCGGTGCAGTCATTTGCACAACCCCACACGGTAAAGGTGATGCACTGCAACAAGCTCTAAGCGCGGGGAAAAGAACCTCTGTTGAAACAAGCAAGGAAATTCACCACCCTAAAAAAAAAAAGTCACGTGAAAGTCAAAACCCACCAGCCGTGTGTATGCGTGTGTGTGTATGTATACATACATGCTAGTCAAAATCAAAAGCACAATGAACCATGTGTGTGTGTTTATATATATATACATGATATCCTTTCGGTGCACAGTGGGAACAAAAAAAAAATAAAAAATCACAGCAAGGCATGAACCTGTGGCAATAAGCGTAATAAATAAAGCGCAGCGAGAGGTGATCAATGGTGGTTGTAGCACAGTCCAAGCACTCTGCAACTTGAAGGAAATAGAATGGGGATAAGATATCTGTCTAAAGCCTTACAAGAGAACCTATTTATACACAACTGGAATTGAGGAACTTGATATCTGGCACGGCAACAGGCATCTGCTTTTCCCAAATGCTAAGACATCTGCTTTGCTCCAATGCTAAAGCATCTGCTTTGCTTCCCAAAACAAGGATCATGGTCCCTTTATTTTTGTCTTGTTTATCAACCAAATGGAGTGGGAAGCCAAAAGTGGATTTGGAAATGTCAATTAAAAAATTGACGTCCTAAAATGAGCAAACAAAACGGGGCCTTACTTCCATACACTTGGAATAAGTGATGATGACATGTGGAAGGCAAATGACAAAAAAATAAAAAAGGAAGTGCCATATAGGGGAGATAAAGCTCATTTATTGATTTCTCTACAAAATTTACATAAACGTACATTTTACATGAGTCAAAAAATAATAATAATAGTAAAAGGGGCAAGAAACAGGAGGGAGCCTTCACAAAGGTTGATCAGGTGGCACCTCAGTACTTGGTAGAGCTCCATAAGAGTGAGGCACCAGAGGTTGATTATTTGGAGCCTCAACAGTTGGTAGAGCTCTGGAGGACGAAGGCAATAGGTGCCTTTGGAGTAAAGCCACAAACATATGATGGTCACTCTGAATTCGACCTTCGGATTCCTGTAGTTGGTCGAGCTTTTTTTTCATGCTCGTTGAGTAACTATTTGCGAGCATGTGCAACTCTCTGTTTTCATGCTTAAGCACTCTAATCTCTTGCTTAAGGCTTGCCACCTCAGCCATCAAGGATTTGACCTGGCGAGTATGAGCAAGAAGGCATTGGCCCATATTTGATACAGAGCCCGCACACTGAACATTGAAAACCAAAGAGTCCTGAACAACCAGCTCATCAGACCGCTTGGAAAGGATCTTGTTGTCCTTGGGGGTGAGAAGATTTTTAGCTACCACCGTAGCGGTTATGTCATTCTTCATCATAGAGTCCCCAACTGTAAGAAAATCGGTGGGGGATAAGAAAGATGAGTGCCATATATTGTCCGGAGAAGATATATCGACATCTTCCCCAACATTCAAATCAAGACGATGATCAGATGGGCAAGCCATTTGCAAAAATGATGAAAGAAGAAGAGGTCATGTAAATCGAATTCTTAGAAATACAAAAGGAGGGAAATTCCTAACAAGTAGCAACTCTCTAAGTGTGTTTTTGAACACGATTAATGCCTCTATAAAAAGAAGAGGCAATAAGGCTTGTTCAGAAATCGAAGAGGCAACGCGGCCGTTCAGAAACCAAAGAGGCACCTCTCCCCGAATTTCACAAAGCCGGGCTGTTTGTTCAGAAATTGAAGAGGCAACAAAGCCACTGGTTCAAAGATCGAAGAGGCACTGCTCTTTGAATTTAAAAGGCTGGATTTGCCGGATCAAAGTTTGTCGCCGCCCTTCACACGCAACCTCAACTTTGCAGAAAGCACGGGCAAATTTGTCAAAGATTTCTGACAAAGTCGAAAACGCGTGAATCTTACTGTTTCAATTACCCAACGATTGCCGACAAGAGTAAAGGAATAGTGCCACTACTGGTTGTTGGGAAATTCCTATATATGTCGACCTTCGTCCTCTATAGTAAGGCAGACCTACAAAAATGCCCAACCCTTCCTCACCTCCGAGAGTACACTCCCAGCAGAGCCTCTTGAACTACTCAGTTTTCTTCCTCTCCGGGAATACCCTTGTAAACAAATGACATCAAAGCAAAAGTATCTCATATCACCATGGTCGAAAGTAAGAGTACCATATATCATGCTTTTTCCCTGTCTTTTCCTTTACACTTGCCCTTACCTGCAAGACAAGAAGAAAGAAAGCAATCAGTCGGAACCTGAAATCAAACTTTCGATCTGGAATTAATTGCTCGGAACCTTTGCATGGTTGCTTACCTGGCATTGCTCTCGAGTGCTCATCGTTGTTGAGAAGTAGTGCTCTGAAAGACCATTTAAATGCAAAGGTTGCATTTCACTCCTGCATCGGGGGTAAATACTGCAAGCGATTGAAGCAGAAGGATCAATGATGAGTCGGAATAGATCACTATAGCACGACGCCCTTCCTTGCAAAACCGCATAACCCAGATGGAGGAGTCTAAATCAAATCCAAGCTCGGCATCGTTGCCCTAATCAAAGAGCTCGAGAAGCTTCAACAAGCCTTTCCTTGGCACCGTCGCCGAATAGCAAAGCCTCGTTGTGCAACGCTGTCAAATTGCCACCGCTTCTTCGAAAGCAAGAGTATCTCATATCATGCTTTCTCCTTGTCATTTTCCTTGTCCTTGTTCTTACCTGCAAGACAAGAAGAAAGAGAGCAATCAGTCGGAACTTGAAGTCAAACTCCCAGTCAGGAACTGACTACCTGAAACCCGTCCTTGATTGCTTACCTAGCATTGCTCTGCCGGGGAAATAGACAAGGCAGCAGAAGATACCACATCTGCCTGAAGAACATATAAGGCAAGTGAAAATGATACATTGAAGCATGTGGAAACAAGCACAACAAAACATGTGTCGATTCATTTGCTACTTCTTAAAAAACAAAAGTATCTCATATCATCAGGGTTGCAATTACTCTAGATTTGGCGGACTTGTTTTGACCCTCAAATTCTTAAGTCGTCTTGCTAGGCGTTGTGAGCTGCACGTGCCGATTCACCACCCTTGAATCAAATCCTTAAAGATCAAGTCACCAACTTGAAGAAATCACGTTCGATTCAAGATCAAGTGTCCACCATCCTTGAACCAAATTCATCTTCAGATAAAAGGAGTAAATCCAGACATTTTCGTGCAAGTCTAGCAGAAGAAACCCCTCAGCCCAGTTCAAAAATAAGCCTGTGGAAACTCAACAATTGGAGGAAACCAGAAAATCCTCCAACCCAGTTCAAGATCAAAGCTGTGGAAAGTCAACAAGCACAACAAAATACGTGCCGATTCATCCACTACCAAAGCCAAAGATCATCTACCACATGAAGCTCCTTGTGGTCCAATTTAATTCAAGATCAAGCCTCGATGACCCTTAAAGAAATTTCAAACAAAGTTCAAGAACAAGCCTCAACGGCCTTTGAAGAAACTTCCAACCCAATTCAAGATCAAGCCTCAACGGCCCTTAAAGAAATCTCCAGCCCAATTCAAGATCAAGCCTCGATGGCCCTTAGATCAACATCTACATTAAGGGACTTCAAAACGCATTTCCTACACGTGACAAACACATGTATACGACGCGCCTTGAAGTGGAGACATTTGTAGACATCAAAATTTTGGTGAAACAAATGTTGACCAATAATTACAATTTCAACGCTCACGTGTCACGTAAATTTTACACGTAGCATGTGACTAAACGAAAAATAAAAATAAATCGGAGAAGTCATCAAATAAGGACACGTGTCAATAACTGGCAGAAATAATTTATTTCATCTGAATATTATATTCAAAAGTATCTCATATCATCAGGGTTGCAATTACTCTAGATTTGGCGGACTTGTTTTGACCCTCAAATTCTTAAGTCGTCTTGCTAGGCGTTGTGAGCTGCACGTGCCGATTCACCACCCTTGAATCAAATCCTTAAAGATCAAGTCACCAACTTGAAGAAATCACCGGATAAAGGAGGAGGGGGAGGGCGTCAGGTAGTCGACAGCCGGCACTCCATGATCACGTCGAATCCTTATGAAAATGAATCTAGAACAAAATCGCGCTAAAGCTAGGGCGTCACCCGTAAGTGGCGCGCTGTGTGGCCCGAGCACAGTGATAAGTGAGCAAGGGTCGCTGTATCTCCATCGGCACCCGGATGCAGTGTTAAATGAGCAAGGGGGCCATAGAAACTTCTTTTCGAACGACTCCACTCAAAGTTGTTTGGGAGCATATGCTCCTATCAACTTTACCCGGGACACACAAAAGAAGTACTTTGATCCTATTAGACGGGGGAGGGTGAAGAAGCTAGGACAGAAGGGTAGAGTTCAAGAGAGCAAAATGCGTTTAGGAACGTGGAATATAGGAACCTTAACGGGAAAATCTATGGAAGTAGTGGAAGTTATGGTGAGGAGAAGGATAAATATTATGTGCCTACAAGAAACTAAGTGGGTTGGTAGTAAGGCAAAGGATCTAGAAAACTCAGGGTTTAAACTTTGGTATTCGGGCACAAATAGAACGAGAAACGGTGTTGGCATCATCGTGGACAAGACCTTGGTACAAGATGTTGTAGATGTCAAGAGGGTAGGAGATAGAATCATGGCAATCAAGATTGTAATAGGACAAGAACTTATCAATGTGATTAGTGCGTACGCACCTCAAGTAGGGTTGGATACGAGTTCGAAGGAGAAATTTTGGGAAGATCTTGGAGACTTGGTGCAAGGAATTGCTCAGACGGAGAAGTTATTTATAGGAGGAGATTTAAATGGACACGTGGGCAGGGAGACAGGCAACTATGGAGGTTTTCATGGTGGCCATGGTTTTGGGGAGAGAAACGAGGATGGGGAAGCTATCTTGGATTTTGCAATGGCATATGATCTCTTCTTAGCCAATACCTTCTTTAAGAAGAGAGAAGAACATGTGATCACCTACAAGAGTGGGTCGTCAAAAACACAAATAGATTTTCTTCTAATGAGGAAAGGGGATCGTATAACTTGTAAGGATTGCAAAGTTATACCAGGAGAGAGCGTGGCTAATCAACATCGCTTGTTGGTGATGGATGTACATATCAAAAGAGTAAGACAAAAGAACAAGACTTGGAAGTGCCCAAGGACTAGATGGTGGAATCTAAAAGAAGAAAAACAAGCCATTTTCAAAGAGAAGGTAATCACCCAATGTGTGTGGGATAGAGAGGGGGAAGCTAGCCAAATGTGGGATTCCATGGCTAGTTGTATCCGAAAAGTAGCAAAAGAGGTATTAGGAGAGTCCAAGGGCTTTGCCCCACACCAAAAGGAATCTTGGTGGTGGAATGAGGAGGTACAAACAAAGGTGAAGGCTAAGAAGGAATGTTGTAAAGCCTTATACAAGGAGAGGACCGATGAAAATGGTGAAAGGTATAGAAAAGCGAAGCAAGAGGCGAAGAAAGCTGTCAGAGAAGCTAAGTTAGCGGCTTACGACGATATGTATAAACGACTAGATACCAAAGAAGGAGAGTTGGATATCTATAAACTATCTAGAGCAAGGGAAAAGAAGACAAGGGACCTAAACCAAGTGAGGTGCATCAAGGATGATGATGGAAAGGTTCTTGCTACAGAGAACGCGGTTAAAGACAGATGGAGAGGTTATTTTCATAATCTTTTCAATGAAGGACATGAAATGAGTGCTTCTTTAGGGGAGTTGAGTAACTCAGAAGAGTGTAGAAACTACTCTTTTTATCGTCGAATCCGGAAGGAAGAAGTGGTTGTAGCTTTGAAGAAGATGAAGCATAAAAAAGCAATAGGCCCAGACGATATACCAATCGAAGTGTGGAAACTTTTGGGAGAGACAGGTATAACATGGCTCACTGACCTTTTCAATAGGATTTTGAAAACGAAGAAGATGCCAAATGAGTGGCGAACGAGCACTTTGGTGCCTATCTACAAGAATAAGGGCGACGTACAAAATTGCATGAACTATAGGGGTATTAAGCTAATGAGTCATACAATGAAGCTCTGGGAGAGAGTCATTGAGCATAGATTGAGGCAAGAGACACGGGTTTCGGACAACCAATTCGGGTTCATGCCAGGGCGCTCAACCATGGAGGCAATCTATCTCTTACGAAGATTGATGGAAAGATATAGAGATGGGAAAAAGGATTTACACATGGTCTTTATAGATTTGGAAAAAGCGTATGATAGGGTCCCAAGAGACATTCTTTGGAGGATTTTAGAGAAGAAAGGAGTACGAGTAGCATATATCCAAGCTATAAAGGATATGTATGAAGGAGCAAAGACTGCCGTAAGAACTCATGAAGGACAAACCGAAAGCTTTCCCATAACTGTAGGATTACATCAAGGCTCATCCTTAAGTCCTTACCTTTTTGCGTTGGTAATGGATGAGTTAACAGGACATATTCAAGATGATATTCCTTGGTGTATGCTTTTCGCAGACGATATAGTGTTGATAGATGAAACTCAGGAAGGGGTAAATGCAAAGCTTAACCTTTGGAGAGAAGTGTTGGAATCTAAAGGTCTTCGCCTAAGCCGATCAAAGACAGAATATATGGAGTGCAAGTTCAGTGCAAACGGAGGCCAAAACGAGTTAGGGGTGAGGATCGGAGATCAAGAAATACCAAAGAGCGACCGTTTTCGTTACCTAGGATCTATCTTGCAAAAGAACGGAGAATTAGATGGAGATCTCAACCATAGAATACAAGCTGGATGGATGAAGTGGAAGAGTGCATCCGGCGTGTTGTGTGACCGCCGTATGCCACTGAAGCTCAAGGGAAAATTTTATAGGACGGCAATAAGGCCGGCGATGCTGTATGGCACAGAATGTTGGGCGGTGAAACATCAACACGTACACAAAATGGGTGTAGCGGAGATGAGGATGCTTCGTTGGATGTGTGGGCACACGAGAAAGGATAAGATTAGGAATGAGGATATCCGGGGTAAAGTAGGAGTAGCCGAAATTGAAGGAAAGATGAGAGAAAATCGGTTACGGTGGTTTGGACATGTGCAAAGAAGGCCTACTGACGCTCCGATTAGAAGATGCGACTATGGGACAGAGGTTCAGGGCCGAAGGGGTAGAGGAAGACCTAGGAAAACTTTGGAAGAGACTCTAAGAAAAGACTTAGAGTACTTGGATCTAACGAAGGACATGACACAGGATCGAGCACAATGGCGTTCTAAGATTCATATAGCCGATCCCACTCAGTGACTTGGATTTTCCAAGTCTCCAACCGAGAAGTTTTCCTCACTCGGGAAATTAAGGGAACACTACCCCAACCTACATGCTCCACTCAGAAAGCTTCAACATACAAGCTTCAACAAAAGAAAATTCAAAGAACTTAGCGAAGAAGGCTTTGGTGTATTTAACACAATACGTTGAAATGAAGGAAAGCTTATTTATTGGTATCCCCGATAAGCTACAAATATGTACATATACATGAGTCAAAATAAACACACAAGAGGGAGCCTTCACAAAGGTTGCTTAGGAGAAGTCTCAGCAGTCGGTAGAGCCCCAGAAAGAGAAGGCACCGGAGGGGGATCATTTGGAGCCTCAGTACTGGACAGAACCCTAGAAGGAGGAGGCATCAGAGGTTGATCATTTGGAGCTTCATTACGCGGTACAGCCCCAGAAGACGAAGGCAATAAATGCCTTTGGAACAAACCCACAAATCTCTAATGATCAAGTAAAACCTGACCATCAGTTTCCTTCATCTGGTCAAGCTTCCTCTTCATGTTTGTAGCATAGTCATGTGCGAGCCGGTGCAACTGTTTATTCTCATGCTTGAGCCCTCTAATCTCCTGTTTGAGACTCATCACTTCGGCCGCCAATGATTCAACTTGGCGGGTTCGAGCAAATAGGCGTTGGGCCATATTAGACACAGAACCTGCACACTGAACACTGAGAGCCAGCGAATCCTTAACAGCTAACTCATCAGACCGTTTGGAAAGTAGTCTGTTATCTTTGGGAGTGAGAAGGTTCCTGGCCACCACCGCAGCGGTCATATCATTCTTCATCACGGAATCCCCAACGGTAAGAGGACCAGTAGGGGAGATGAAGGATGGGCGCCATATGTTGTCTGGAGAAGGCGGGGCTGCCTCTTCAACAAGGTTCAAGTCAAAACGACGGTCGGAGGGGCCAGACATTTTCAAAGGTGTTGAAGAGAGAAGAGGTCGGACAAATAAAGATCTTAGAAGTGCAAGAATGAAGCTTCTACTGGTGGAGATTCAAGGGTGCTTCGGAACTTAATGCCAGCCCCTATAAAAATCTGCACTCGACGGAGCTTCAGAAATCGAAGAGGCGCCTGCTCAGAAATCGAAGAGGCGTTTGCTTTCTCAAAAGTTGGGCTGCTTAGAGATCACGAGGGGTGATCTCAGAAATCGAAGAGGCGTTTGCTTTCTCAAAAGTTGGGCTGCTCAAAGACCACGAAGGCCGATCTCAGAAATCGAAGAGGCGCTCGCTTTCTCAAAAGCTGGGCTCCCCAGAGACCACGAGGGCCGATCTCAGAAATCGAAAAGGCACCTACTTTTCCAGCCTTGTCAGCACCTGTCACACGCACACTCAGCTTTGCGGAAATTATGGGCATTCTGTCAAAGACTTCTGGGGAGGTAGAAAACACATGAATCTTACTGTTCAATCACCCACTTCCCACACGCAACAATAGCTCATGGGTACCACAGATAACTTTGCCAAAGTTCTCTGCCAAAGTTGAGCACGTGAAGCTTGCAGCTCCCACTACATCGCTCTGACCAAGAAGGGTAAAAGAATAGCAATGAAACAGCACTAACAAAGTTTAGACCCATAAATTTTGAAGGTCTAGCTACCATATTATTACCCACAAGGGTAAAGGAACAGTACCACTATTGGATAATTGGAAAGTCCCTGTGTGTCAACCTCTGTGCTTCGTGGCAAGGTAGACTAGCAAACATGCCCAACCTTTACTCACATTCGAGAAAACACTCCCAATAAGATTGCTTGCTCCAAAATCGAAGAGGCACCGTCCTCCGAATCTCGAGAGCCAGACTCCCAACATGACTACTTTCCTAAAAATCGAAGAGAGGGTAAAGGAACAGTACCATTGCTGGATAATTGGAAAGTCCCTGTGTGTCAACCTCTGTGCTTCGTGGCAAGGTAGACTAGCAAACATGCCCAACCTTTACTCAGATTCGAGAAAACACTCCCAACAAGATTGCTTGCTCCAAAATCGAAGAGGCACCGCCCTCCGAATCTCGAGAGCCAGACTCCCAACATGATTACTTTCTCAAAAATCGAAGAGACACTGCTCCCCGAATCTCGAGAGCCAGACCCCCAGCATGATTGCTTTCTCAAAAATCGATGAGGCATCGTTCTCCGAATCAATCGAAGAGGCGCTCGCTTTCTCAAAAGCTGGGCTGCTCAGAGACCACGAGGGCCGATCTCAGAAACCGAAGAGGCACCTACTTTTCTAGCCTTGTCAGCACCTGTCACACGCACACTCAGCTTTGCAGAAATTATGGGCATTCTGTCGAAGACTTCTGGTGAAGTAGAAAGCTCATGAATCTTACTGTTCAATCACCCACTTCCCACACGCAACAATAGCTCATGGGTACCACAGATAACTTTGCCAAAGTTCTCTGCCAAAGTTGAGCACGTGAAGCTTGCAGCTCCCACTACATCGCTCTGACCAAGAAAGGTAAAAGAATAGCAAAGAAACAGCACTAATAAAGTTTAGACACATAAATTTTGAAGGTCTAGCTACCATATTATTACCCACAAGGGTAAAGGAACAGTACCACTGCTGGATAATTGGAAAGCCCCTGTGTGTCAACCTCTGTGCTTCGTGGCAAGGTAGACTAGCAAACATGCCCAACCTTTACTCACATTCGAGAAAACACTCCCAACAAGATTGCTTGCTCCAAAATCGAAGAGGCACCGTCCTCCGAATCTCGAGAGCCAGACTCCCAACATGACTACTTTCTCAAAATCGAAGAGAGGGTAAAGGAACAGTACCATTGCTGGATAATTGGAAAGTCCCTGTGTGTCAACCTTTGTGCTTCGTGGCAAGGTAGACTAACAAACATGCCCAACCTTTACTCACATTCGAGACAACACTCCCAACAAGATTGCTTGCTCCAAAACCGAAGAGGCACCGCCCTCCGAATCTCGAGAGCCAGACTCCCAACATGATTACTTCCTTAAAAATCGGAGAGACACTGCTCTTCGAATCTCGAGAGTCAGACCCCCAGCATGATTGCTTTCTCAAAAATCGAAGAGGCATCGTTCTCCGAATCTCGAGAGCCAGATACCACAGACCACTTTTTCAAAGTGCTCTGACAGAGTTAAAACATGTGAAACTGGCAGCTCCCACTACCGTGCTATGACCAAGCAGGGTAAAGGAATAGCATTACTACTTGTTGTTAGGGAGACTCCTATATATGTCGACCTCCACCCCAACGGACAGGCAGACCTGCAAAAATGCTCAACCCTTCATCATATCTGAGAGGGCACTCCCAACGAAGCCTTTCGAAATATTCAGCTTTCTTTCCCCCCGATAATACCTCTGCAAACAAGCTATACTAGAGCAAGAATATCTCATATCATCAGGGTTAAAAGCAAGAGTATCCCATATCATGCTTTTTCCCTGTCTTTTCTTTTGGCCTTGTTTTTACCTGCAAGACAAGGAGAAGGAGAGCAATCAGTCAGCACTTGGAATCAAGCTTCCAGCCAGGAACTGACTGCCTGGAACCCCTTACCTGATTACTTACCTGGCATTGCTCTCGAGTACTCATCTTCAACATCTTATGTTCCCAGGGAAGATTCCGCATCTGCTTGAAGAACAGATAGGGCAAGTGCGAAGGATACAAGGAAGCATGTGGAGACAAGCGTAACAGCACACGTGCCGATACATCCATTACTCTGTCAAAAGCAAAAGTATCCCATATCAGCAGGGTGGAACGTACTCTAGATTTGATGGACTTGTTTTGACCCTCAAATTCTTCAGTCGGCCTTGTACTCTGGAGGAAACCAGAAAACCCTCCAGCTCAGTTCAAGAATAAGCCTGTGGAAAGTTACTTCTTCAAAAGCAAAAGTATCTCATATCATCTCTTCTCATTTTTCTTCTCTTTATCCTTCATGCTGCTGCAAGATGGGGAGAAGGTGAACAATCAGTCGGAGCTCTGATTGCTTACCTTGTCTGTCACCTCTTTTAGCAGACCCCCTAGCTCGGCGACTTGGGGGACTCCTACTACATGGTTTGTATCGCGCTTGACCAAGCCTGAAACTACAAGTAAGGTTCAAGTGAAATTGATACATTACCTTGTGCATCTCCACCAGTTAAAGATACCACCCCTGGATGGCGAAAGAGTACTTCCAGAGAAGATGCCACATCTACCTATGAGACAGATAAGGCAAGTCAAGACGACACCACACTCCGATACTTAGAAGTTTCGTGATTACGAGATCATTCTCCCACAATATTTCCTAATGTCATTTGTACTAAATCATTCACTTGTACTCACTAAAGGAGAGCTTGAACCTATGTACTTGTGTAAACCCTTCACAATTAATGAGAACTCTTCTATTCCGTGGACGTAGCCAATCTGGGTGAACCACGTACATCTTGTGCTTGCTTTCCTATCTCTATCCATTTATATACTTATCCACACTAATGACCGGAGCAATCTAGCGAAGATCACAAAAAGCGACCGTTTTCGCTACCTAGGATCTATCTTGCAAGAGAACGGAGAATTAGATGGAGATTTCAACCATAGAATACGAGCTGGATGGAAAGAGTGCATCCGGCGTGTTGTGTGACCGTCGTAGGCCATTGAAGCTCAAGGGAAAATTTTATAGGACGGCAATAAGGCCAGCGATGTTGTATGGCACAGAATGTTGGGTGGTGAAGCATCAACACGTACACAAAATGGGTGTAGCGGAGATGAGGATGCTTCGTGGGATGTGTGGGCACACGAGAAAGGATAAGATTGGGAATGAGGATATCCGAGGTAAAGTAGGAGTAGCCGAAATTGTAGGAAAGATGAGAGAAAATCGGCTCCGGTGATTTGGACATGTGCAAAGAAGGCCGACTGACGCTCCGGTTCGAAGATGTGACTACGGGACAGAGGTTCAGGGCCGAAGGGGTAGAGGAAGACCTAGGAAAACTTTGGAAGAAACCCTAAGAAAAGACTTAGAGTACTTGGATCTAACGAAGGACATGACACAAAACCGAGCGCAATGGCGTTCTAGGATTCATATAGCCGACCCCACTTAGTGGGAAAAGGCTTTGTTGTTGTTGTTGTTGTTGTTTTATATTCAAAATTAGGCCTTGAAAAATTCTTTAAATACAAGGCCATTTCATTCATTTTAGGACTCCAATTCATTCATCACCAATTCACATCACACCAAAACCTTGAAACTTTGAAACTCTAAAGCTCCCAAGCAAATCCCAAAGGATCAAGAAAGCTCCCTCCGTTCTTCGTCAAATCCTCCTTCAAGATCAAACCCCAACGGCCCTTGAAGAACGTCCACCAATTCAAGATCAAGCCCTAACGGCCCTTTGGATCAACAACATCAACAAATCCACACATCCGTTCTTCAAGATCAAGCCCAAAAGTCCTTGAAGATCAGTTCGTCAAGATCAAGCCCAATGACCCTTAAAGAAACCATCTGCACACCACTATTCATCCTAAAGATCAAGCACCGACGACCCTTTAGATCAGCAGCCCATCCATAAATCTACACAACTATACATCCTAAAGATCAAGCCCCGACGGCCCTTTGGATCAACAACCCATCCACAAATCAACACCTTACGAAGATCGAATCAGAGGCTAAATTTGTAGAAGAGATTGTAACACAAAATCATTGATACAAATATTATTTTGTACACGTGTTTTTGTCTCATTCATCACAGGAATTTCCGTGTTTACACTCTTGGCTTGGTTCTTTTTATTTTAGTAATTGGTGCTTACCTTTCTATAGTATGGATGACAATCTAATTTGCTTTGGCAACTATTTGCTTCATCTTCCACTTCAGCTTGTCTTCCGCACTGTTGGTTTTTCTGGGGCAGATATTCCGAATCTTGTCAATGAAGCAGCAATCATGTCAGTAAGTAAAACATACAAACACCCAAAGTGTAGCATAAGCGAACTTTTTGTTTGTATTACTGTTTCCTTGAAATAAGAGTTGTGTGAGATATTGATGGTGAGAAAATTGAACTGGTAACTTTAGTGGCATAGGTTGCTCCAAGGTGTGAACCAGGTTTATTAATTGGTGTATAAAAGGTCGTACCCAGTGCACAAGGCTCCCGCTTTACGCAGGGTCTGGGAGAGGTGAATGTCGGCTAGCCTTACCCCCATTTATAGAGAGGCTGCTCCCAAGTCTCGAACCTGAGACCTACCGCTCATGGGCGAAGGCACTTGCCATCGCACCAAGTGCGACCTCTTTATTAATTGGTGTATATGTTGTATTTATAAGGTACCAGTGAGGTTTCTCTTTAGGTAGATGCATCTCCAGCTAGTAAATACGGTAATACAACAAATCTAGGAAAAGTAAGATGCATGCTTATTCAAGTTTCAGTAGTAACTATGGTTTCATGACTGTTCTTTGTGAATAGTAATATTTGGTGAAGTGGTGTGAGTGTTTACTGGGATCTCAATAAAAAATTGTTTAACTGATGTTTGACATGATATTTAACTTTTGAATAAAATGTGAATCTGTTATTTTGAAAAGAAAGCTTCTCATGCATATTTTTCTCAAGTTTATATTTGCATGTTGTTTTGTACCCTTCATTTTTCAGGTGAGGAAAGGTCGTTCCAAGATCTACCAGAAAGACATTGTTGATGTATTAGATAAACAATTGCTTGAGGGTATGGGTGTACTACTCACTGAAGAAGAGCAACGGAAATGCGAACAGAGTGTATGTCTGTGTTGATTATTCTTTAGTGGTTTCCTCAGCAGTAACAAGTGTTGTATGATTTTTATTTGATCACTGAGTTTTATGTAATTATATCATAGGTGTCGTCGGAAAAGAAGAAACTGCTAGCTGTTCATGGGGCTGTGAGGTGGGCAGTTGGCCAATGAGATACCTGGGTCTCCCCCTCGGAGGCAAGCCAAAATCTATTAAGTTCTGGGACCCGGTGGTAGAGAAGGTGGAATTGAGACTTCAGGGTTGGAAGAAAGCTTTTTTATCTAGAGGCGGAAGATTCACATTGATCCAAGCTGTCCTGGGATCCTTGCCCATATACATGTCCCTGTTCAAAGCCCCACGCGGGGTCATTGGGAGATTGGAAAAGCTAATGAAAGGGTTCCTTAGGGAAGGGGTTGAGGAAGGAAAGAAGTTTCACTTGGTCAAGTGGGAGAAAGTGTGTAAAAGCAAGGAGGAAGGTGGCCTTGGTCTGGGAAATTTGAGAAATCGGAATGCCGCCTTATTAGCCAAGTGGCTGTGGAGATTCCCGCGCGAATCAAACTCTCTTTGGCATAGGGTGATAAAGAGCAAGTACGGTTTGGTGCCAAATGGTTGGGACGCTAATTGTCCGAGTCGAGGCTCGAGCAGGTGTCCCTGGTCAGACATCTCGGCTGGTTACCCTTCCTTTCTTCACTCATGCTGGAGAGAGGCTGAGATTCTGGTAGGACAGTTGGTTGGAGGGCGGACCGTTGAAGGAGCAATTCCCTAGATTATTTTCTTTATCAAGGACAAAAAACCAAAGTATTTCAAATTTGGTAGTTTCTTCTTTACAGCCGGTCAGTTGGAATTTAGAGTTTAGGAGAAACCTAAGAGAGTCGGAGATTGAAGAGGTGGCTGGTTTACTGCAGAAGGTGGAGTCCATACGGTTGTGCCATTCTAGAGAAGACAAGAGAAGATGGAATTTAGAAGGTTCTGGCCAGTTCACTTGCAAATCCTATAACTCTTTCCTTTGCAACAATGAAGATGTGCAACAATTTCCCCCTTTCTCTCAGATATGGAAAGCAAAAGTGCCTCCAAAAGTCAAAATCCTTGTGTGGCTAGTGGTGCTCGGGAAGGTTACTACTTGTGATCAAGTCCAAAGACGAATGCCTTTTGCATGCTTCTCCCCCCATTGGTGCGCTTTGTGCAAATCCGGGGAGGAAAGTGCCAACCATGTTTTCCTCCATTGTCCGTATAGCATTCAACTTTGGTGGAAATTGCTCAAGGAAGCTGGAGCAAGATGGGTCACCCCAAAGGGCTGTTTTGAGCTCCTAAGCACTAAGTTCGAAGGCCTAGGGAAAGGGAGGAAAGCCAAAACTTTGTGGGGATCTCTGTTGATGGCCCTCTTCTGGAACATTTGGTTGGAGCGTAATAAAAGAGTCTTTGAGGTTACAAGGGAGTGGGGGTTGAGGAGCTTTGGGATAGAGTAAAACACTGGGCAGCCCTTTGGGCTTTGGTTTCAGTGGAGTTTAGAGATTACAATTTCTCTTCTATTTTTAGGGATTTGTTAGCAGCCGTTAATTGATTTGGTCTAGCTTTTCCTCTGTTCAATTAGTTTTCTTTAGGGGTCCTTGCTAGTTTTCTTCTAGCTCCAGGTGGATCTCTTTTTCTCTTTTGTAATTCTTTCGTTTTATAAAATTCTTTCGTTTCTTTTCAAAAAAAAAAAAAAAGGTTATACGACCTTTGGCTACATGATGATGCAAATGGTGGTAGCTCATGGTGGGCGTTGTGCCGAGTTTGTTGTGTTTGGTGATGACATAACTGATGGAGGAAGGGATGATTTGGAGAAGATAACAAAGGTAATGACAATACTAATTACTTCTCTGGAAGAAATATAAAGGAACAGTGAATCAATTGCCCGCTTAACATTCTTTGCTTTGAAGTTTATTATGTACCTGAGGCGTTTACATGTATTTAAGCCAATGAAAGTGCAATTAGCTCATTTCCTTTTATCTCTCCCCTTCTTTAAATTTAGCAAAGTCATTGATAAGTGAACCCTTGTTTTTCAGGGCATATATGAATAAGAGGGATATGCATTCAAGTAATCCTCTTGGCAGAAGTAGTGTCAACCACAGCTTCTCTCTTTCTGTGCTGTAATCATTTTGATGAACATTGTAGCATCCCTTGCTTAATTGCAGAATACGTCAATGCCTCATAGGCAAGATGAGTTTTTCATGAGATTTGTCAAAAACATGGATTGTTATCATATTTTCAGATTGCTCCAGAGATGGTTATCAGCCCTCAAAATTCAAGGTTGGGGCTTACATCTTTAACAAAGAGAGTTGGACATGTGGATCGACCAGATAGTCCAGATGGCGAGTTGATAAGATACAGGGTAATTTTATTTTCCAAACTTGCAATTATATAAAAAAAATGCTCCAACCTTGATCTTTTTATTTATCTGATAATCTTGATCAACTAAATTTTCTTATCTTTGTTCGTGACGTTAGTGGGATGACCCCCATGTGATTCCAGCCAATATGATGCTTGAAGTGTCTGAGCTATTTACTTGAGAGTTGACAAGGGTAATTTAATTTGCATTTTTTTTATTATCATTTCTAATGCTATCCAAAAAGGATACTACTGAATGTTAATGGTCCTGTCGAATGATAGTGGCCTCATATATTTCATCGAAAACTACATTTTGTGTGTATTTGGTATTGGTTGCAGTACATTGAAGAAACAGAAGAACTCGCAACGAATGGTTTGACAAACAATAGGCACATATTGGACATGATTACGAAGGAACTATTAGAGAAGTCAAGGATTACTGGTTTGGTATGTTATAGAACACACTTCTCTTAATTGTGAACACTGTAATGTTGATTAGATAACATTTAACTTTGCATGTTATGAAATTCTTGCACCAAACTTTTTAGATGTGTATTCTCACAATCTCATGTTCCAATTAATAGGAGGTTGAAAAGAAAATTAAGGACCTTTCTCCAGTGATGTTTGAGGATTTTGTAAAGCCATTTCAGATAGACTTGGAACAGGTATTTATTTCGGTAGTTGCTAATGTCTTACTGTTTTATATCCGTTTCAACTTTTAAATTAATAGTTTCCTAATGGTTTTAGATAATTTCTTTTGTTATAATATCTGTTTCTTGGTATAGCTCTTCTTCCTCCCTTCAAAGTGCCTTTTGGAAGACTGGTTTCTTCTTGAGATGATTCCAACTTACGTTTATTTGGTTAAATTTTTAGGATGGACCGTTGCCACATAATGATAAGTTGCGGTATAAACCGCTGGACATATATCCTGCACCACTGCATAGATGTTAAACTATTGCTGGAAATCATCTATCGATTCATTGCACAGATGTTACTTTCCTGTGAAAGTCAAGCAGCCGGGGGGGGTCTACGACTCTGCTGGAGTGTTTCCTTGAATCAACCTTAGCTTGTAGTCAAGTTAATTTCCAGCAGACATGACTGGTCACATGTTGCATATCAGGACGCCATTTTGCCTGAGAAATTGACCTTGTTGAAGCTCTGAAACCTATAATCCGCTGAGCCTTAGACGTCGCTACAACGATAACCGTTCAATCGGTGATCCTTGAGGATTGCTAATCAAGCTGTGGATAGTCACATGTAAAAGGATTGTTTCGTGTTTCGAAATGAGGCTCGGATGAGTTTATTGAAAGAAAAGAAAAAGAATAAGGCTCAGTTGTTGCTTCATGTCAATTTTGTATTTGATTCATTTTTCGGAAGATTGCAACTCAGAACAGCATAACCAAAATCCATCATGTAACGTTTGTGAGCCAAAATTATATATGAAATAGTTCCTAAATTTCAGAAGCATTCGAAACTTTCAACTTCTATTGAATTTTCTCTTTTTTTGGTTCGTCGCGAGTTCTCAAGATGTCAAGATAAACATAAACACAAAATAGGCAAGTAAACAACTTGGTTTCTTGGCACACAATTATAGTTTACAATGCAATAATCTACACCTTTGATATTGTAATTTTCTCACACGTCGATGAATTTAACAAGAATTCAGGTTTGCGATCTGGTGGCGCCAAATTCCTCAGTGATCCAAGTACATGAAAATTATTAACAATTAATGGAAATGGATTCCTCTGTTGGAATTCTTATGAGCAGCGAACTAAGTTTTATAAGCGTTGGAGGTAACCGTAAATATGGTCATGTACTTATCCTATGCCTTACAACTTGCTGCTTGGAACCCCTACTGGTGCATTTCTAGATCTCTTCTCTACTGTTCGAGAAAGCTGCTTCACTGCTTCTTTTGGCAGATGGCGAGGCCGGCTCAGCCAAAGTCCCCCATCTACTACAATGACAGTTCCATTGATGAATTTACCTGAAAAATTTACAATGACAAATAAGTTTCCAACGATACAAATGGAAAAGCGATGTTGATAAAAGAGGAGTAACAAAGCCCGTAGACACGAGCATCAAGAACAACTCAATGTTTTGTTACTTGGTTTCATTTTCTATTATTTCGGACTGACTAAAGCTTAGCATGGATATTTTATTCAACTGAAAGCATGATGGGACTGGATAACGCTAAAAAGCTGAAGCATCAAGAGATAATGTGCACGAAAAGTCCTGAAATCAGATACATATCAAACCAGGATGGACTCCTGCAGTTTGATAATTGCAGTATTTCATACTCTTTTTCTAAGGGGATTGCAGCACAAAACTTTACGATTATGCAAGAGATACTGATATTGCTAATCACATGTTGCTACAAAGATGACAATGATGATATTAAAATGCACAAGCAAACACTACCCAACCTGCATCTGAAGTAAGGTAGAGAGCGGCCATAGCAATATCCCATTTGTCCCCTAGCTTATACAAAGGCATGTAATCTCTAGCTTTGCTATTTATCTCCGCAGGTACAAGTTTACTCATGCCAGGTGTATCACCAATGGGACCCGGTGCTATTCCATTGACCCTAATGTCGTAGTCAGTTCCCCACTCGAGTGCCAAGTTTCTCATAGTGGCATCGACAGCTGCCTGTTGGAAAGGGATCATTTTGAATATACTTATCACAAAAACAAGATATAACAACTGAAAATATATCGAACAAACCTTGGCTGCTGATACATGGACTTGATACCAAGCGGCTGTATAATGTAAAGTAACACTGATGTTCAATATTGTTCCACCACCAGATGAGCCCCTTCCGGGCCCTCCTTTTTTAAGATACTTGAGTGCTTCGTGGCACATTGTGAATGTACCAACAGCATCAATATCCATAACTACAGGGAAGAAACGAAATATATGATTTATTGGGTAAAAATAGCACCTATAAATGAAGTCGTTTTAATAGGTCAATGATAATCTAGTGAAAACTCTCAATATGTACTACAACTTTAAGTTTACCTTAGTAAATCAACTATAGATCTAATAACGGATCTCATTTGTTTGCTTAATCTCTGTTCGCCCATTTCAATTGAGTTAAAAGGCTAAGATAGCTGGATCATATCCTTAAAAAGTAAACTGACAAACAAGTTTATGGATGCACCCAAGCATTCCTGCTTTCTTTTGACTTCAGCAAGCTTTAATACTATATATTATTTTTTTGTGTTAACCTAATATCTTTGAAATTTCAAAAGATTCTTTTTACAATTGATATATTAAGATCCCAAACTAGAGAAAACCTTGCACTTATGCAGTTTTTCACCAAAAACAGTGCTCAACCATTGGCTGAAAAAGTTTTAGCCCATACATACACAAGGAGAATTTCATTTGATACCGAAATGAAGAAAATAAACAAATTCATATGTCCAAACATATGATAAAGATTGTTACAACATCCAACCTGTTCGAAATCCATTAGGTGATAGATCCTCTGCTGATACAAGAAAATTGCCAGCTGCAGCATTCACAAGTATGTCAAGCCTACCAAAATGCTGGAAAGTTGATTCCACCACTCTTTTTGCATCTTCCTGTTTACGAACATCTCCCTCAAAACCAACAGCCTGATACAAAAGGAAAAAATAAAAATAAAAAATCTTGAACTATACAACCAACTAATTCCGATATGAATTGAACTTATGGACTAATACTAAATCACTACTCCCACAATTGGACTTTGAGCCATTTCATGCCGGTGAATGAGACCATAGTGAAGATCTCAAGCCGCCAGGTAAAATCTAGAACCTACTCCTTGTGTTGCTGATGGCTTTCGACTTTTAAATTCATATCTAAGATCATAGTGCAACCCTAAACTGCTCGACCAACAGAATCACCATTCCTTTTTGTTGCCCAAAGTGCACACAAGTTCTGCTTTGGTTAATTTGCAGTTGTTCGATGGGTGACTAGGAGTTATTGGTTTTGATCAACAGACAAAACATTACCTGTAAACACATTTCGACCAAAAAACAACTGACACACGCCCTTTCAACTCCAAAGTTTACACCAATGCAATGATCTCCGCTAATGCATATTAACTTAAGTATTTAACACTTGTAATTCCTTGGCGCCCAAAAATCAATTTTAGTTGAGATAGTGTACGGTAAACCCAGATGGGCATATAAAGTATAAATGAAACTCCGAAATAAAATTCCGAAATTCACCGGCTTTTTCAATCAACCAAGCAGAACAACAGAAAACATTTATTATCTTTTTCTGAAAAAGGAACTACATTTCATTTCCCTCATTTTCTCAGCAACCAAACAACCCCACGATTCAGCAAACCAGAAACACAAACAAAAACAAAAAAGACCCAGCTGGGAAATCAGAGCATACTGATAATGCATACAATTACCAAAATAGTTCACTGATCACAAAGAACAAACAGAATCGTATCTATTCCATTTTTCTCAATTTTCTGAGCAACCAAACAGACCCCTGAAAATAAAAAGCTTGACAAAAGAGAAGGTACCTGAATTCCAAGAGATCGAAGCTCGGAGACGGCTGAGTCAAGCACTTGCTTCCGGCGGCCCATGATGGCAATGGAGGCTCCATGTTTGCCGAATTGGGTCGACATTTCCAACCCGATTCCTGACCCACCTCCGGTTATCAGAGCCACCTTCCCTTTCACCGCATCAGCCTTGAACGGCGAGTCCATCTCGCTCTCTTCTATCTGTTCTTCTCTCTTGCTTCCTTCTACGAAGCTCTCGTTTGCCTGTACATTTGCCTGATGTGTTTCGTATGGCGACACTTGTCAATGCATACAGTTTGCGGTCCAAAATAAAATTGTTATATTTTATTGAGCTAATTACGAAATTTCGTCACTTTCAAAACCGCACTCCATTTATTAAAAAAAAAATATTCACATCACTACCTAAACTTATAAAATATTAACAATTTAAGCAACTATTATTTCTGAGTTTCTAACTATACGCACAAGAAAATATTCACTTGCAACCAATTCTTAGGATCAGTGGCATATTTCAACTAATTTAATGTTCATGCGTATTAAAAAATAAATATTTTATCTGATAGAAATTTGCAACGTGGTGAATTGGTGACAAGAGAGTATCTCTTTTGAAGAAGATTAGTTAGACCATAAGGTAGCCTAATTTTGGTCTAACATGAGACTTATCCATTCTAAATCTTTAGCGTAACGTTACTTTGGATTGCAAAGTTTGTGCTAGACAAAATGTTAGGGAGGAAAGAAAAAATAAGCTGAATGATTAGTTTGATAGCCTCATAGAAGTGGTTGTCGCTCAAATCACATAAGTTGTTAATGAAGATTCGTATGCTCTAATGCAAAAGTGGTTTAAATTGGTTAAAATTTAATACTTTGTTGAGTAATGGATAATTTGCACCTTTTTTTTCCTTCCAACTTATTAATTTTTTATTTTTTAAACTTATTTTAAGGGCTAATTGCATTTGCATCACAAGATTTGGAGTCTTTTGCAATATATGCCGTGAGGTTTCAATTTTCATATTTCACCATGTAATTTTTGAATTTCACTAATTTTACCCTCTCATTGATTTTATCGTCTAATTAGATATTAAATGCTGATTTGACGGTTCAAATATGGACCTAGACTATGCCACATCACTAGACTCACTACTCAACGTTTAATTAAACGGTAAAATCAACGTAGGGGTAAAATTTATACAATTCAAAATTACGTGGTGTAATATTCAAAAATGAAAACTCATGACTGCAAATGAACACCTAATCTTAGAGCACCTCCAGCGAGGGAGGTTGCTCGGGGGCCAAGCCTCCAAACAGTAACAAATTGTTGGGGGGATGACCTCCAGCGTTGGGAAGCCCAAGCGACAGGCGAGGCCCGAGGAGTAGGCCCGTCAAGGATTGCCAGCCCGAGAGCTCGAGGGCGTCAGGCGCGTACGTGTCACGCGCGCGTGGGCGCATGTCTTCAAACAAAAAAACAGGCCTGGGGCCCACAGCGCTCAGTTTAATTATTACCGTTGGGGAAGCCACATGGCTTCCCCATGTCCGTTCGATTGAAACAGTCCTATTTTATGGACCGTTGGATTTCCAACGGTAAAAAACATTTAAAAGTCTCATTTAATTTCATCCATTTGATCTAAGATCAACGGTCCACGTTATTAGGCTTTGTAAATTAAAAAAAACAGTTTAAAAATCTAAAATGTTACTGTTGTGACACGTGGCACAATCTGGAGTGTTGGAATTTAAATTTTTTAAATCCAAAGGTAGAGATTAATTAGGTGAATAAAAATTAAAAAAAATGTAAAAAATTCTTAAAAATCCGAAAAAAAATTATGAAAAATTATAAAAAAAAATTGATTTTACTTTTCTATAAATACTTTCTCATTATCTTCTACCCTACACCACAATTTCATATTTTCTCAACTATTTTTAACCACATTCCTATCTTTCTCTCAAAGTTTCAATCCAATTTTTTTTTCCAACAAAATGACTACTCAAGCAGGTACGAATTGGACGCTTCTTGAAGATGTTGCGTTGTGTACTAGTTGGGTTCAAGTTACTCATGATTCGATTACGGGTAATGAGATGCAGTTGCGAGAAATGTGGAGTTTTATTCATACCAATTATCTTGAGAAAATGGGTGGGCAAAGAACTAAAGAATCGATGTCCAGTCGTTGTAAATTACTTAGTCAATCGTTTAGTACGTGGAGTGACGCCTTGGCACAAGCTAGTGGTAATCTTCGAAGTGGGAAAAATTTAGCAGATCAGGTAACAATATATTATTTATTTGTTTGTATTATTTGTTAGCTACTTTCATTATATTTATTTGTTTGTATTATTTATTTGTTACCTACTTTCATTATAATTATTTGTTAGCTACTTTCATTATATTTATTTGTTTGTATTATTTGTTACCTACTTTCATTATAATTATTTGTTTGTATTATTTATTTGTTACCTACTTTCATTATAATTATTTATTCTCCTGCATTGTGCAGGAACTTCAAGCACAAGCTTGGTATGGTGCCAAAACCAAAAGCAAAAAACAAAACATTCACCTCGTTTGAATGTTGGAATATTGTCAAAGATTGTCCTAAATTTAGAGTTGTGCATGTCGGTCCAAAAGTTTTCATGAACAGCATCCCTCTACACTTTACACCCGAGCATGCCTCGCATGATCATGATGAAGATGATTATGACCTCAATGTCCTTGCTCAATCCCCAGTGTTCATCGTGTCTAGCTCATATTCATCAACGGCTTCATAATCGTACTCATCTTCCATAATCATGTTGTGAAGAATGATGCACGTCATCATGATGGATCGAAGTGACTCTACATCAAACAATCTGGCAGCACCCCTAATGATTGCCAAGCGAGCTTGGAGGATACCGAAACAATGCTCCACATCCTTCATGCACCCCTCTTGACATCTTGCAAAGTGTTTTTCCTTTGCACTTCGCGGACGTGGCACTGTTTTGACAAATGTTGACCACCTTGGGTAATGCCATTAGCTAGGTAGTATGGCCCGTCGTACATACGTTCGTTGACCTCATACGTGACTTTTGGTGCCTTTCCTTGCAGGACATCGTTGAACACTGGGGATTGGGTAAGGACGTTGAGGTCATTTTGAGCTCCCGGAACTCCGAAAAAAGCGTGTCAAATCCATGTATCAAAAGATGTCATCGCCTCTAAAATGATTTTTTTTTATCCTTTTCTGTCCCTATAAGCGCCTTGACATGCACTTGGACAATTTTTCCAAGTCCAGTGCATACAATCAATGCTTCCAATCATCCCTGGAAAACCTCGCATCTTGCCTTTCTTCAGAAGCCTTTGCAAGTCCATATGAGTAGGTCTCCGGAGGTACTCTGCGGTGTAGATAGATTCGATTGCCGAACAAAACCTCATCAGGGACTCGAGAATGGTTGATTTTCCCATCCTCGTTATCTCGCCCACTTAGTCTGCAGCTACTCTATATGCAAGTATCCGCAAGGCAGCAGTAATTTTTTGCTCAGGCAGGAGACCCATAGCACCAAAAGTATCCGACTTTTGCACAAAGTAAGAATCATGGTTGCAAACAGCGCCCATGATTTTGTTGAACAAATGTCATTCCATTCTAAAACGACGTCGGAAGTATGTATCATGGAATGCATTGTTACGGACAAAATAATCGTCCAAGAGCTTCTGACCTCGTCGTTGCCTATTTCTATCAATGTTTACAGCACGGTTGGGCCTACAGATATGAGCCACAGCTTGGACGACTCGGCAGGATTGTGAGGCTCCTACAATTCTTGATTCATCATTTCTCCGTCTACGTTCATCATCCTCTTCCATCTCATTTTGGGCCCAATCCCCAACATTGAACATTCATTCTAATTGGTTAAACAATTATTCCTCTTCTTGATTGATTTCCCATATCATCTTTGAAGAAGAAGAAGAAGACATTGTAAGAAGGAAGCAGAAACTATGAATAATGATAGGGATTTTGGTGAAGAAGGAAACAAAAACTATGAATAATGAATGATAGGGATTTTGGCGAAGAAGGAAGCAGAAACTATGAATAATGATAGAGATCTTGAGAAAATTGGTATGAGATTTATGAGAATGGATGGTGGATTATATGGAGGATTCAGAAAGGATTAGGTTGTAGATAATGCCACGTGGTATGCCGTCATTCGTTAAAAATCTGGTGGAAATCCATCCTCAAAGATTGTAATCGGATTGTGACACGTGACACGATGTGATTGGTTAAAAATCTTATCAGAAATTCATTACCAATAATTGTCTTTTCAGATAATGACATGTGCCTTGACACAACGATTAAAAATCTTATCGGAAATCCATCACCAATAATTGTCTGTGCGGATGATGGCACGTGACGCAACTAGAACAATTAAAAATCTTATCTGAAATAACAAATAAAATTCTTTTGAATTATTTTATAAATACAAAAATACAAAAAATTTATTGCTATTGGCTTTTCGAATAATGACACGTGGTGCAATGAGAACGATTAAAAATCTTATCCGAAATTACAAATAAAATTATTATGTATTATTTTATAAATAAAAAAAATACTAATATTTTATTGCCAATTGCCAGGGCTATTCAGTGCAGGGGTGGAGATGCAAAAGGCAATTGCGAGGGGAATGCAATATTCATTAAGGGCATGTACTGTTCACTAGGTGGATTAAATAGTGAATAGCGTGGGGAGAGGGCTCCTACACTGGAGTTGCTCTTATATCTTATAGTGTAAAATGCAGTTAGCCCTTATTTTAATTTTGGCGCTAATAATTAGCAGCCAAGCGGTGTCGTTTCTGTCACACCCTACTCAAAGGTTAAAACTTTCAGCCGCCACCTTCCGCGAAACCAAAACACGATGGCCGAAGAAGAAAACACAGTCTCCGTCGGCTTCCCTCTCTTCAAACCCTCAGCAACCAAATCCCCAAAACTCTCCAAAAACCCTAACCCCGCCGCAACCGCTGCCCCCTCCGCCCCTGACCTCCAAATAGAAAAATCCACAAACCCTAACCCCGACTCCGCCGCCACATTCGCCGACCTCGGCCTCGCCGACTGGGTCCTCCGAACATGCGACGAGCTCGGTATGAAAAAGCCCACGGCGGTCCAATCCCACTGCATCCCCGAAATCTTAGCGGGCCGGGACGTGCTGGGCATCGCCCAGACCGGTAGCGGCAAGACGGCGGCGTTCGCTCTGCCGATTCTGCAGCGGCTCTCCGAGAACCCTTTCGGGGTTTTCGCACTGGTGGTCACGCCGACGAGGGAGCTGGCGTATCAGTTGGCCGAGCAGTTTAGGGCTCTGGGGGCGTCTTTACACTTGCGGTGCTCTGTGGTTGTCGGAGGCATGGATAGCTTGACTCAAACTCAGAGCTTGACGGCTAGACCGCATGTGGTGATCGCCACGCCGGGGAGGATTAAGGTTATGCTTGGCCAGAAGGATATTCGTCCTGTGTTCTCTAACACCAAGGTAACTGGTATCTGCCATTTTGTTTTCGTCAGTAATTTGGTCAATTATTTTGTATTGTTTGAGATTGCAATGTGGTTACATGGTGTAATGCGCGATTTAACTGAGTTTTCGGCTTCTTTTTGAAAACGGATATGGATGGGAAGCTAAGAATTTTTTTAAAGTAATGATGATCTGAATAGGACAATTGTAACAAATTCGAAAATTTGTTTATCTATGGCAACATTAGGATCTTTAATTAATTGGTGATTTGACGAAGATAACAACGACAGATTCAGCATGTCATCTTCACTATGAATTCTGTACTTATAGAATATATAATTTCGTTTCAGTTTCTAGTTCTGGATGAAGCAGATAGATTATTGGATGTTGGCTTTGAAGAGGAGCTGAGAGCTGTGTTTGCGTGCTTGCCAAATAGTCGGCAAACTCTGTTATTTTCTGCAACTATGACAAGTGAACTCCGAGCACTGAATAGACCTTCTGCAAATAAGGCATACAAGTACGAGGCATATGAAGGTTTCAGAACAGTTGACACTCTAAAGCAGCAATATGTTTACAAACCAAAAAGTGTGAAGGATGTTTATCTGGTACACATTTTGTCTAAACTTGAAGATATGGGTGTTCGCTCGGCCATCATATTTGTTGCAAAATGCAGGTATCTCTCTTTTCCGATATTTGTCATATGTTATAGTGCCATGATTGGCTCGTTTGTTGAACGGCTAACCAATTGACATACACTATTAAATAATTATCAAATTATGATTTTATGATGTGTGAGCAGGACTTGTCACCTTTTGAGTTTGTTACTAGAGGAGCTTGATCAAAGATTTTCAGCGTTGTATTCATTCAAGTCCCAGTCTCTAAGACTTGCTGCATTACATCGATTCAAATCTGGACAGGTTCCTGTGTTGCTTGCAACTGATGTTGCCAATCGTGGTTTGGACATTCCGACAGTCGACCTAGTAATCAATTACGACATTCCAAGGTTTTATTCCAGTTGACCTATTATTGCTACCTTCTGAGAAAATGTAGTTCAAGTAGAATCTAATTGCCATGTACTTAAAGGGATCCAACGGATTATGTTCACCGCGTGGGGCGTACTGCAAGAGCAGGCAGAGGAGGTTTAGCCATCAGCTTCATTACCCAAGTAAGTAGCAGTAGCAGAATTGGTCATAGCGAAATGGGTTATTGTTAGCAACTTGTAGCTCAGTAATCTCTCTCCTAGTTTCCTCCCTCCAATTAAAGAAATCTTGAGGTGGTCGTTCACTTGTAGTTCATAATTCCAACAATTGAGAATTGGGGGGATGATGTTTTTCTTTCTACTTTTGTTTGAAGAAGAAAAATATTATTTGTTTGAAAAAAAGTGATTATGTGTTTTGTTAACAAGGGAGATTGCTTTTTTGCAGAAAGAGGTAAACCTTGTTAAGAAAATAGAAGAAGTTGTAGGGAAACAAATGGAGGAATTTGAATGCAAGGAAAACGACGCTCTTGCTGATATTACCAAGGTATTGCATTTTTTCATTTGAAAGAAATGATTGAAATACATGGACGACCTATTGGTTAAGTAAAGCTTGTTGAAAAGCTAGTCATCAACACCCACTTTTAGTTTCGGAAATATTTGCTTATGTATTATAACTTGAACGCGCAGGTTTTCAAGGCCAGGCGTGTTGCAAAGATGAAGATGCTGGATGATGGGTTTGAAGAGAAAGAACAAGAACGGAAGAAACAAAAGCTAAAGATGCTAGAAGAGAAAGGTTTACTGAAGAAAAGGAGCAAGAAGAGGAAAAGGGAAAAATCTGACAAGTAATTGGCGCCTATCTCGAACCGAAAAACTTCAATCGTATCATTTTTGTAGAGTAGGCCTTTAATACAAAGGATACAATGTCCATTTTTAAGCTTGCTTTGTTTCTTTGTTAATTAAATTTCAAACTTTGTATGTTGTGAAAAGTAACTACTAATTCGCTCATCTCTTCTTTCGTTATGTTGGTCTTTCAATATATATTCGCATACAGATTCAATTCATTCCTTTTCGGCTTTGTTTTGGTTTCGTACGACCCTACGATGGGAAGTGTTGAGAAGGAGATCCGAGGTGAAAGTTTGGATGTTAGGGTTTTGGTTTTGGTTTCTTGATTGGGGTAAGAATTACTCAACTTGAGAGGTTTGTAAACCTTGTTCATTGAATTAATTATCATATCACTCTTATACAAGATACAATATATGATTACATTAGAAGTTTGATATATGTAACATATATTTAGGATAACACATTCATCCGCCCAACCGCGACGAATGTATTTGTGCAAACATCGTAATTAGAATCGCTCATTCTGTTTATCATTCAGATTGTATCGAACAAATAGATGATTTGGTAATATATAACATCCCCGTGAAGATTTGTCCATCTATTTGACACACATACTTTTTCATATATTATTGAAAATGTTCACTCTTTTAGTAAAGGTAAGTTCACAAAAAAGTTACACCTCTTATTTACCTTGGTTTATTTTTAGCTATGAGCCCTACACCCTACATCAAATTTCAATTTACCCGTACACTCTATATTATCTTGCTTACCACGCTCCCCACCGTATTATCGTTTGTCAAAAAAAAAAAAAAAATATTAACCTTTTACTCTCATTTCACATAAAGTATAATTTGGTTGAGGTGGCAGCAAAAGATGGAAGTAAATTTTGTGGTTTATTCTTTTTGAAGGACTTAATAGGATATTTTAGCCACTGCCCGGCCTTCCTCCTACACTTACCCGGTCTTCCTCCTCACGCGGGCACTCCAAGTCTTCTCTATTTCCTTGCCCATATTTCATGCTTTCCCGTCCCAATGTGTGATTAGCAAATAATAATTACGATTAACGATTAAAAACCAATGTCAAACAACTCCCTAATTTTTCGCCGAATTTTCAACAAATGTCATGTTTTTAGGGTTCATTCACTAATCCCACTCCCAAATTCCTTTCGAAAATCATTAATGCGCCCCTATATAATCCCCTTCTTTGTCTTCCCAATTTCACCACTAATCATTTTCCAACCCCACCTTCGTGAATCCATCCGAAAACGACATGTCGACCGAGGAGAAGAAGATTGAAGACCCCGCCTCCTCCGCCTCTGCCACCGAGGAAAACAAGAGTGAAGCCTCCGCCTCCGCCTCCGCCTCCGAGGCGCCGTCTACGACGGAAAACGACGGCGCGGAAAAGAAGAAGATCTCCCTCAAGACCTCCGACGGCGAGGTCTTCGAGATCGACGGGGATATCGCGATGCAGTTCCAGACCGTCAAGTCGTTCTTCCAGGACGAGGGCGTCGGCGACATGGTGATGCCGTTGCCGAACGTGCACAGCGCGGAGCTCGTGAACATCATCGATTTCTGCACCAAAACCCAACATCTGCATCGGAAAGTGGAGCACGATGAGGCGTGGAGGAAGGAGCTGAGGAAAATCAGCACCGATTTCGTCAGGGAGTTAACAACCGACCGCGTGATGGAGCTGATCCTGGCCGCCGACTTCTTGCACGTCGATCTACTGCTGGAAGTGCTGAACCAGACCGTGGCGGATCGGATCAAGAACAAGAGCGTCGAGCACGTGAGGAAGTTGTTCGGCGTCGAGAGCGATTACACGCCCGAGGAAGAACAGAAGCTTCGCGAGGAGTATGCTTGGGCTTTTGAAGGAGTCGATGAAGACTGAATATATAATTTGAAGGAAAGTTACCGTTTTTAATTTTGGTTCTTGAATTTCGGGTTAGGGTTAATTTCGTGAAAATAAAAAGAGGTGTCTGAATATCACCGTCCAGAATAAAGACGAGAAGACTAGCAGTGGATGAATAGAAGAGTTTTAATTTTATTATTGATGATGGTGTGGATTAGTGCTAATTATTAATTGAGATCTTGTTGATTGGCTAATTGGTTTTGGAAATCTACCAGGGCAATTGCAATTTCCTCCTCCTCATCAATCTATTTTTCGGGTTTTCAATGTATTTTTTCGAATTGTAGAGTCGGAGTTACATCCTAAGTACATACCATGTCAGAAAGTGCAAATCTTGCTCTCCAGATAATGATTTTCCTTTTCTGAGAAGCGATATCGAGGATGTTGATTAGTTATTCCTGAATCAAACAAATTTTGATTTTAATGAATTGTAGCGTTAGAGTCACATTTCAAGTACATGTCGAAATGTAAATTTTGCTCTACAAGTAACAATTTTTTCTGTACTGAATTTTCTATTGTTCTTAGGCATGTTTCCTTATATAGTATGGTGATATGAACAAATGAAGGACTAGAAAGATGAGGACGTGAAGGATTAGGTATGTAGCATTAGACAACCCTCCATATGTTAATGGGATATCTTCTTTTTTCAGGTATCCCATACTTGAAATTGATGGAAATACATAACTTATGCATTCCCTAAAGTGCTAGTAAACGCATGATTTGAAATCATAGTCATTTTTTCTCATAAGTAAACCCAGGTCGACTGAGGACCTCCAATTTTTGTGTGCAGGAGATCACTAGGTGATACCATGGGCGAGCCATGAAGAGACCAGAATGGTCCCGGGCCTACCTTAACATATTTTTTTCACACAAAAAACTGGAGTTATTCTTGTGAGGTCCAAAGACATTTCAGGGGATTATGACCTAAATCAGAATCTTTTCCTTATTTCTTTCACTAGGTTCGATTTGAGGCTGGTGGCTCATATGCAATTAACTGGCGTCATTGTGAGTTTACAGGAACTTAGTTGATCAAAAGAGGGAGAGACAGAAAGTAGGCGGGAGTTTGGTTTTTATTTTTATTTTTGCTTTATTCACATCCTCCTTCCTTCTTCCCCTCACCACTTACAATGACTTTTATTTTGTATCTAAGTCATGATACTTGACATGGGTTAGAGTTGAGGAAAAGGATGACAAGAACAACGTGACACCAAATTCAAATAATGGTTGTCGATACTTAGGGCATGACAGATCTTTATTCTTCTTATATCGTAAGAGCACTTTAAGATAAAAAATTTAGACCTCTTCTAAGCTGAAATTCTGACGCTGCCATTGGGTGAAACCTCGATTTATCTCCATCAAATTTTGGTTTTTATCCATATGTGGGAGAGCTATTTCAAGTCTAATTAATTCATTTACCTCGTTTACAATTAACCGCATTCTATTGTTACTTGCCATTGTACCTCGATTTATCTCAATCAAACTCGATTTCCTGTAATCATGCCTTAATTTCCTTTATTAGCCTCTTGTAAACTAGGCACAAGAAGATCATAAATAGAGCTGTAGCTCTTGGATCCCTCCAGCTCAGCTGACTGCACCCGCACGCCTTGCGTCGCTATGTCCCCCAACACTGCCTGAATCCTCCCTGCAATGCCTCGAAGGCGATCATATCTTTGTTTCTGAGCATCCAGTGACGGAGCTAGCATGGGTCATTAGTTGTTCTTGACCTCTAACAACTTCAAAAATCTTATGTATATTTGCTTGTATATTGTTTAGACCCGTATAAGCAAACTAAATTACAACCTCGTCCTCCTCCTTTTTTAATTTTGTTCTATCATAGCCTTGACAGAATTCAACATTACCCAAAGTATCTTGCATCCACTCTCAACAAGTCTCTACAAATTATAGCAGTTGTCGACATATGTTGGCATAAACTTTTGAGATATGTTGACAGGAATTGACAGGTGCCTATTAGGTGTTCGACGAAATGACCCAATGAGATTTTTTTGGTTGATATTATGACGCATTTTTTGAAAATCCTAGCTACACCACTGAGAGCATCATTGGTCTTTTTGAACACTTCTTGAACACTTGCAGGATTAAGTGTCTCAATGAAGCCTGAATTTATTATTTTCCCGATAAATAATTACAGAAAAAAATTATCATGTGCTGTGTAACTAGTCCATACGCGTGGTAAAATAAAAGTGAATTTGTACACAGATGGCGGGGCTGAAAAAATTGTCAAGAAAACCATGAACTACCCGTGGACATAAACAAAGCCCTTGAGAATATCAAAAATGAAAATACCACAATTACTAGTCATTGAGAAAAATGCATACAAAAATACCAAGTACAAAACCTTGATGAAATAAATTGCAAAACATAGTAGAAATGGGAAAATTACCGCAGAGGAGACGGTGGTTGTTGAAAGCTGAAACACAGAGGAAAAGGTCATTTTGATGTTTGTGCAATGAAGTTTAGTGAATTAAACCCTAAATTTTCAAAGATAAAATGATTATGATTTAACGGTTGAAATTTCAAAATTGTAAAATTTTTACGTCAAATATACATTATCATGTTAGTTCATGTATTTTGCCTCTTTTTTTTTCTTCCCATAATTTTGAAAGGTTGTTTTTATTTAAACCCCACAATTTGTTGAAAACACCCCACATTCAAAATTTCTTCTTACAATTCCAGCTTTACCCTTCGTTTTGTTGAATCCACCTCACCTCCCACCCACAAACAATAAAATCCTACAGCTACCCACCCCACAACCACAACTTCGCCAATGACCCCATTCGATCTTAATTTTCTTTCTTTCATAGTTATGCTTTTATTTGGCATTTGACATAGGATTGAGGGGAATGATCACATATGCATTGGGCTACTGCGATTATGGATGAAAATACAACCTATAAAATTGTTAAAAACCCCTTTCCATCATTTCCATGATAGACTGTTTGGATGTTGCGATAAATTTTTTATCTTTCCCTGATAAGCTAGTTTAGATTTATAAAGTGTATAGCTAACTGCATGAAATTTCAATTTTGTGTTTTGGCTAGGTTGAATGGAATCACGGGAGAAGGGTGGTGGTGGTGGGTGGGTGGGTGGCTGTGATAGATTTTTTGTATTTGGGAGGTGGGGTGGATTCAACAAAATGAAGGGTAAAGTTGGAATTGTAGAGAGAAAATTTAATTATGAGGTGTTTTCAACAAATTATGGGGTGTGAATAAAAAAAACCCCTTTGAAAAAGTAAACCAGTGAAAATATGGATTTAGGTAGTCATCATGCATGCTTGATAAGTACGTGGTCAAAGAAGACATACTTGTGTCATCATAGAAATACTCTCGTATTTTAACGGCACTCATCATGTGATAAGTGCGTGATAAGTGCTCTAAAAATATGAGAATATCCTAATTCTATGCAAGAATCTCTCCAATCAAAGGGGAAGCTTTAACGAGTAGAAGGAAGAGGAGAGAGTTGGCCTTCCCAAGGAAAATCATGACAAAGGACTACACCAGGACAAGAAGTGGAATCCAGGCATATTTGGTTTCTGGTCAATTCACATACGTAGGCAAATAATGGACAGGAAACTTACAGCAGCCAAAGCAGGTAACAATCAAAAGCACTTAAAAAATTAAGTCAATTTTCAAACTTCTAAATCCGAGAAAATAACACGCGAAAAGCTAAAACTTCAAATCAGTAGCGATACAGAGCACATACACAATAAACCTAACTTTAGCTGCACTGCACAATCCACTAGGGTGTAGTGTCACACTCGCCAACTCATCCGACGGTACTAAAACTCATCTCTAACGATAAGACGCTATGCGCAGGAACAGCTTTGACAACAGCTTTGGCCAGAATCATTAAGTGTCCGTCTGCTGCTGTTGGGCCTGTTGTTGCTGTTGCTGCGGCTGTTGAGGTTGAGACTGAGCCCACGGCATGAAAGAAACAGGTGGTCGAGGCTGTTGAGAAGCATACATTGCTGCTTGATCAACTGGCTTCCCCATGATCATCCCAGGAGCTCCCACAGGATGCTGCTGTGGAACATAATAGTATGGAACATCTGCCGGGGAACCCACCACTGGGAGGGTAGCCTTGGTCACGCCAAGTGCCTCTTCTTTCAACTCATCTCTTGGGATAATATCAACCAAAAAATCAAAGACGTCAGTCCTTGAAATAGCTGCTGCGATATCATTCTTTTGTAATGTCCTCCTTTTGTTCTCCTCTGTGTGAATCCACGAGCGCAAAGTCAGCTCCAATATGAATATTTCGCATGCCTTCGCAAATATAACTGGAGCCTCAGCAGATATCATTCGAACATCCTCATCAGCTTTCATTATTTTCTTAATTCTAGCAAGTGGAAGGCTGTGATTCTTGAAGTCGGATGCCTTCTCAATGTCTTGCATTTGGTCCGACCAGAACTCTTGAAGCTGCATCTGTTGTTGCACCTGTTGTTGGTGGTGAAAGTGCTGTATTTTCTGGTAGGCAAGCTGATGTGACGGATCAGGGAAAGTGGTGGGAGGGTGCGTTGGGGAAGGGACAGACACGGCAGGAGTTCCAGAAGCCACCATGGGAGCAGTTTGATAGGAAGGAGGAGGATATGATGTCATTTGACCAGAACCTGCTACGACACCAACTGCAGGCTGCTGTTGATGGTGCTGTTGCTGTTGTTGTAGTGTTTGTTCTGAGTGATCCATGATTAATTACGGGGAAGTATCTTTCTTGTCCTTGCTTCTCCCTAATCACAATGCTGGATAAAGAATAACAAAATGAATAAAAGAACTTAAAAATATAGCGGTCCTTTATATGAGACAAGAACAAAAAACGTGACAGAAAAAAGAAAATCTCAAAAGAACTCTTCTTTCAGCCTCCTTTGAAGAACCGAAAACCTCATTCTACATTGGCATCTCGTGAGCTTTAGCATCCATTCTACTGTCCTAACAATACACATGTTTCCTCTCTTTGATGGAGGATATACAGCTTTCATAGAGCATAAAACAAAATTTGACTCAATGACTCAATGACACATATAAACCTTAAAGCTCAAGCATCGCCTTTACACCAAAACCGAATTGTTTCAACCACCTCCAACTCCCGTTTCTAAGGGATAGTCGGTGTTGCATATTTTGAAAAACTGATATGGAGGACCTATACCAAAAATCTGGGGGGACTTTGGATTTGATGAAGGAACACTCGGATATTCAATAAGCTTTGTTTAATTCAGCAACAGGTTTACGCCTCCCCAATAACCAACCACAAGTTCTGTTTCGATGCATCTATCCACTATATGCATGCTTAGTACCATGCCCCGGCGAAATATAGCTAATTTGAGAGTCTAAATTTTTCTAATTTCTCACTTCTTAACCAATCTGCTCCGTTGATTGAGGAAAAATGACCCCCACTGTTCCTTCACTAAACAACGCGTCCCGCTTCTGAAGAACGTCATGCCAAAATTGTTTTACGAAATTTTATGGCACATCATGCATTCTTTGTAACCACAAATGAACACAAAACCATTAAAACAATAAGAACAAAAGAAAATCAACCGCATAAAAATCTAAAAAATCAGCTTTCATGGATCAAGATGCAAAATAATCACACTTGCCAACTGCATGCCTTCAAGTTTCTAACAAGTAAAGCTTGAATAATACATGATAATTAACTACAACCAGTTAACAGAGGATTAGGTGAGTTTTAATTTCATTTTAATCACACTCAAGCTACTAATGCATTGTTTGGTTGCTGAAAAACCAAAATTCTAGTCTTTTTTCCCATTGAGTGCTTAACTTAAGCGAACCCACTAATTACAACACAGTCCAGAACAACACTTACAGATAAAGATGGAAAATTTTCCATTTTTTCTTGCCCAAACTTTCCCAGCAACCAAACAGAGGATACAAACAAAATAACAAGCCAACAAACCATCTAACAACAAAATTTCCTCAGAAAACCCAAAGAAAAAAGTAAAATTAAGAATTACCCATTAGAGCTTAGCTGAATCTTTTCCTTGGCAGAAACCCTAAGAGAGAGAAAGAGAGAGGAATTTAGAGAGAGAGAGAGAGTGAGAGGGTCAAAAGGGAGGGACAGAGAAAGTTTGAAATGTTTGGGCTTTTCAGAGAGAGAAAAGGAGAGAGTTCGGGAGCATCGCTAGGTTGACACGTTTCGAACACTGAGAGTTCTGACTATTCGAGGAGTTATGTTCAGAGTTGCCACGCGGCGATACCTCACTGGGGCTACAGTGGACAGGGATGCCCGCTTATACGATTGTGACGTATGAGAAAAAGTTGGTAAAGGGTATTTTCGGAAATATAATTTGGTCCAGGTAAGCATGCGGTTTGGAGTCGATGGATCGTGGAGCAATTTCAAGAGGTCACGTGACACAAGGGGTCCCATGACTTTATTTATTTTTTATTTTTTTAATACATCGATATTCTTACACGAAGAGAAGGGAGAGTTTGGTAAAACCATACAATGAGCAGCCTAATTTGATATCTAATTCGCCATTCACGAGATTCAAACCTAAGACTTCTCACTTCCAAGTGAAGAGGAATATCACCAAACCTTAGTACTAAGCATTAAGGATTGAGATTCTCTTCAGATTTCTATGCCTATAACCTAATGATTAGGAGATTCGAGCCGTTGAAGAGAGAGTTCAAAATCCTTAATTTGTGTGAAGTGAATCAATAGAATGGACTAAAAGGAAGTTGCTGAATTTAAAATGAGTAATTTGGAACTTCTATTCCTTGGTGTACGAACATAAGGATCCAGAAAAGATCTCGATTGACAAAACTTTGATGCACAGGTGTCGGATCACGTGTCTGCATGTGTGGTCACACTTGTGTGGTCCCATCTTATAAGGTTGGATGCTTTCGCAGTGGAGAAGAAAAAGGACATGTATTGGTTTTTTTTAAAAATGTTTTGTGTTATTGTTGTCGCTTGTGTCGTACAATTTATTCTGACAAAGCTAAGTTTTATATCATGAGGAGCCACAAAGTAAAATCATAGGATTTTGCCCTAGGGACCAAGGCATCCTCCCACACAAAACCTTGTTCATATGTTAGACTTGTGCACTACCAGGTGGCATTCAAACTCTTATTTGTGCTCAAGTGGTGTTATTTTGCGCTTATATTTGAATTTTAGGTCAACTATACAAAACCTCTCAAACCTAGGTTCGTTGGGATGGGTGTGAAAGGTAGCTCGACCGTAAGTTGAGAAAGTATAAAAGATAAAAAAGAATGTACGGATAACATCATTCTTGCTCTAAAATCAAACCGGTTGCAAGCAAAGCAACAGAGGAGCCGAGGCCGCATCCTCCGTCTCATTGCTTGTCGGCCGACCAAGGCGAGGAGGACTTGTGGCAGACAACAAATGACACCCAATTAAAGCTGCGGGCCCCACACTAATTGTTGTGGTTACCGACTCAAAAATCAAAACTCCCAAACTGTTTGTTTTTAAGGCTGTTTGGCTGCTCATAATAAACCCTTCTACATCTAATAACAATAAAACTTGCTGTTCCCCCCCTTATCATGTTCCCTTTCAGGGAGGGTGGGGTATCCCAATATGATGCATAACCATTAAGTATAATGCCTATTTGTTTCATGTGAGATGTGAAACTTATTAGAGTTATGCTACGGTCAGTCGTCCAGGCGTGCGTGACAATTTTGGATCACTGATTAAATACGAATTTTATAGTAATTTACCATCAGAAAACATTTACGCGCATGATTGGTGCTTGATTTTTATCAGTTTCTAAATGTCCAAAGCTTATCCTACCTTCAAGAATTAGTTGTAACAACATGTGAGTAGGGAATATTCTAAACATTTTACAGTATGTGAGTAGGGGAACCACTAAGTTTTTTAACCTCTAGGCGTGTATTCTCCTCTTGATGTTCTCTCCCTAGAAACTCCTCCAAAACCTAGCACTGGAAGGCTTCAATGCTTGGCTCTCCTTCCCCCCCTTGCATGAGAGCCTAACCATGATCTCGCCATTCGGAGGGTTTGTCCGGCGCGACTTGAGCAAGAACAAGGAGGAGGTGGAGGTGGAGGTGCGGAGTGGGAGGAAATACTAAATGAGATTGAATTTTTCATCACCCTCTCACATCACTAGCACTCCATGCTTGCCTCCTTCCGAGGTCGACGAATTTGTCGACAGCTTCATCAACATGGATCATTGCATTTGCATTGGTGATAATGACATTCAATCCATGGAGAAACAACAAAGTAGTGGTAGTAGTAGTAGCAGCATTGAGTATTGAGTACTTTGATCAAGATGGGATTGAGACATTTTCAATGGTGGATGATCTGTATGGAGATGTTTTGATTATGATGGAAGAAGAAGATGATCATGTGGATATAAGTGGCCCAGTGGATGATCTTCCGGTTTCAAAAACCAAGATGCTGCCCAGGGTTGAGGAGGTGAGTCATGGTGTGGACCAAGGGACTCGTTGAAGATCACAATCCGTTTGAGCTTGAAGATGGCATGAGAGCCTTGATGGAGGAGGCTACCTCACTAGGGATGCTAACGGAATTCAATTTGATATCGGAGCTGGTGACACCATCACTTCTAACTAGAGAGAACCTGGACTTGAGAGAAGGGGAAGCATTATTTATCAATAGCATCATGCACTTGCGTAAGTAGGTCAAAGAGAGATTCCTCGAGTCTCTTCACTTTTACTCAGCAATTTTCGACTAACCCGACGCTAGCCTCGCGCGAAACAGCCCTCAGAGGATGAAGATCAAGAGGCAGCATTTTCGCGGACAAAATCAGAAACATTGTCACTTTCGAGGGCTCAAACAGGATTGAGAGGCATGAGAGGGCAGACCAGTGGAGAAGGCAGTTAGGGCGAGCCGGGTTTCAAGAGACGGGGTTGAAGTGTACAAGTCGAGCAAGGATGATGCTATCTGTTTATGGCTGTGATGGCTACACTTTGGCTAGCGAGAAGGGTTGTTTCCTAAGGTGGAAAGGCAGGCCGATAATACTTGCATCAGCATGGCAAGCGCGCAGCCTTTCTTCCTCCTAGACTCCTAGTAACCCGCCCCGTCATATAATCTGTCGTCGCAGGCTCGCAGCTCGTCGATTCGGTTAAGCCATTGGCATATAGTCTGTTGGGAAGTAATAACTAGTGATCAAGGAACACAATGATGCTAAAATTTGATTCCTAAACATATTCTTACTGATGTTGGCCTACCAACCACAAGTCACAGTAAATCTGAAATGTTGGCAAACTGGCATAAAATAAAGGGAACTTTAACGAAAAGCACCCGGTAGTGTTCATTTTAACGAAAAACCACATTTTTACACTAAAAAGTCAATCCTGGTACTATTCACTTTACCCTTTATTTTGTCCTTATCATTAAAACTCAAAGTTTTCAAGCCCTTTTTCATTAGTTTTCCTTAAAATAAATGCATGGATATAGGTGCACAGCAAAAACCAAACAACTCTGCATTCTCTTTCCAAAAGCTCAAGACAACTCGCTACAATTTCGTGAATTTCTTGGGAATAAAGTAAAACAAAAGGAACTGCTTAATCGGAGCCAATTCCATTCCGGAAATAGTGGAAACCATGGATCTGTGCTCCGATCAGATATCATACACACTATCTTATGAGTTAACGATTGAACGAATAAACATCGCGTCTAAATAGTGCAAAACCGACACAAGTGTTCATATTATTATTTAGGAGCTTTGTGACCGTGTGCTTTAGGTTGGCTAGCCGCTGTAGTCATTGCTCGTAAGCATCTGGCGATTTCTGTGAACGATGGCCTGGCTGCAGGATTAGGGGCCCAACACTGCTCCATAAGCGTTTTCCATTCGGGATCACAATAACTTGGAATGGTGGGTCTCAATGTGTTATTTACAATACCTCCTGCAGGTATTCCAAATTCGAAAAAATTAAATCCGGAGGCAAACATCAGTCTTAAGCGGTGCAACAATATTGACATGCAAGCACAACCCCAACGAAAGGAAGAGAGTAAAAACAATTACCTATAATTGCTCCATAGTGCATGTTGGCATACGGCTCGTCGCCAGTGAGAATCTCCCATAAGACAATGCCAAAGGAGAAAATATCAACCTGCAACATTTAATCAAGAGTCAGACGAGGGAAGCAATGAAGTGCGTCTACCAGGTCATTCGACATTAATCAGACCCTATAAAAGATATATACTTCTATCTACTTATTATCTATCTACTTCTATCTCCATTGTAAAAGATACATAATAAACTAAATAATTTTAAACTCAAAAACTCAAAAATAAATCTTACCTTTTCGGAGACCTTCGTGCTGCTGCCATTCAGCAACTCTGGGGCCATCCATGGTAACGTTCCCCGTACACCACCAGAAACCAGGGTATTTCGCTTAATTTTTGAAAGCCCAAAATCACCGACCTGGGAAGCCATACGTATTATTAGAATATTCAATGCAAGTTGCAAAGAGAGAAAAATAATCATTTTCCTAGTTCAATACAGTAATTTCATAATAATTACCTTGCAAATTGGACGCGCAGGATCTTTTAGGTTCACAAGTAAGTTGTCACACTTCAAGTCAAAATGCACAATATTCTTCGAGTGTAAATATTCCATTCCAAATGCTGCATCCATGGCAATTATTAGTCGCTTGCGGCGATCGAGATACCTGCGTTCAAAGATTCAAAGAAGGTGAAAAAGAAAGAAAAAAATCGCTTCCATTCAGAAACAGTGAACTTGAAACAGATGGATGAAAGTATAGCTATGATTATCTGAGAGCACAAAACAAACTAGTAACATATAGAACGGTATACAACCACCTGTTACCTGTCTTTTCGAAGTAAGACATGCCTAAGAGAACCATCAACCATGTACTCCGTAACAGTAGCAAGTGTTCCCCCTGGTCCATCTTGCACCACACCATAAAACGCCACAACATTTGGATGGTGAAGCTTTGAAAGAATGTCAGCTTCCCGCCAGAACTCTATAGTCTGACAATGGAGTTAGAATTACCAATAAGGCTTTGAAAAGTAAAATATTAACGTGTCATAGAAGCAACAAAAATATGAGATCATATTTCGTCCACTTGCATCAATGAATGCGAGTTTCATTACAAAATTCAGAGGTGGGGAGGAATGGCTACCAATCTCTCTTGCTCTGATGATCTCCCAGTGAAGCAGCCCTTATTTAGTCTCTTAATGGCAACATCACTGCCCCTCCATTTTCCATGGTACACAGTCCCAAAGGTACCAGAACCCAGTTCCTTCAGCTGTTCGAGATCTTCGTTCTTTATTAACTATCATGTCAATGAAGAAGAAAGAATCAAACAGATGTTAAATGGAAAGTCTGGACAAAGTAGTTTAACTAATGCCATAAATAACAGGTCCTGTGCATTTAGTAGCAAGTCTGTTTAGATGTATAAAAGAAAGAATAACCAAGTAACTGGGGAACTAACTTCTCTAACAACAATAAAACAACCAAAGACCATCCAGAATGTTCAAAATTTCCGTAATACAATTAATGAATGGAAAAACATTACACATTAAAAGTTAGGAATGATTCTCTGTGTGCGTGTGACCATGCACCAATACATGCATGGACTCACACACAAATATGATCCAGATTCAAATCCTAAGCCAAGCTCTAACAAGACTAAAAAACGCTTTTTCTACTATGAGCTACACTCGAATGAAGTCAAATTTTTTATTTTTTATTTTTATTTATTTTTGTATCTCTTTTGCTATAATCAATCATTAATAGGTATCAGTTTACCTAACCAAGTTATTAAGAGAAAACTTTCGTATCAAGTTATTGAACATGTAAGCATCACACCTGCAAGGTACTGATATCAAAATCTCCCAGAGAAGGATCTAAAGGAGGTAAACCAGCTCTTCTGCTTGCAGACTTCCCATCCTATATCAAAGTAAATGAAACATTTTTTGATAAAAGAGTAAATGAAACATTGTTAGCAAAGGAGCACTTTGTTAAGAAAAATGAGAACTGATCAAAAGACTACCTCATACTCCAACTCTTGCGCTCTTATGTTTTCCATCATTCCCTCAAATTGCATACTTTCAGTGTCCTTCACTTGGGAATGACCATAATTAGAGTGCAGAGCTGTTGCGTTAGCTTTAGCCATTCCAGGCAACTCTGTGTGCATGTCTTCTGCAAATTTAGGCTGAGAACCAGCTCCTTCTGCTGTTAACGGTGTAACATGATAAGATCTACTGTCCTCATTTCCAATCACAGGCGGAAAACCAAGATCCTGGTCCATAAGAGAAACATCTTTTTTATCAAACCCTTCTTGTGCCAACTTCTGGAAATATGACCAGTGTCTTGGTTCATGATTTTTCATATTTAAGCTCAAACCAGTTCCATCCCTTTGCAGCAAACCAATATCAGGGGAGTCTTCGGAAAGTATTGCCTTGGAGAATATATCTGACAGGAAATCACGGGGAAATCGTTCTTCAATATCAATAATGATGTCTCCCTGCACTGGGGTAGAAACACCAACTGAAGCTGCTGCTTGAGAAACATCTTTAGAAAACTTCCCTGTCAAAGAATTGGGCTCTGCATGTCCCATAGTGTCAACAGTCCTTGGATCCTTGCTGGTGTCCTCTTTCTGATTAACCTCCAAATGATTAGATGCAGATACCTCATGTTGCTTTCCAGAAGGTAGCTGACTTATATCTGGAAACTCAGATCCAGCTTCTGCAATGTTATCAACCATATGGTTTGGCAATGCCCGCTTTACTTCACCATCTACATCTTGCAAAAGCTTTGCATTCATCTGAGAAACTGAATCAGCAAATTCTTTGTACTTTTGAGGTTGGATGAATCCATCATCAACGGTTTGAGCATCGGTACCTGTTGTTGGGGTAGATTGTTCAGTCGGGGGAGCAAGGTTGCCATGTTCCTGTAATTTGTTAACTCCTTCCATGACTGAATCCTGCTGGGTGATATCAGAACGTGAATGAGTAACGAGAAACGGAGAACCATGAGAATCATCTGACTTTGTTGATCGATTCAGCAACTCTGCCTGCTCCCTGGGAATTCTTTCTGAGTAGTAGACTCTCTTAGGAAGCACAGGTAGCTCATGGTAACCCGAATCAACTCCATTGGACAAATGGTCAGTACAAGCAGGAGCAAATGCATTGCTAGCTGTGAAGCTATCCTCAACTTCACTAGATTTTTGCACCAGCATTGGGTTCCCTGAATCAATTGATGAAGCAACCTTTTCAGGTTCCTGGCACTTTCTTTCATCTTTTGATGCTTCTTCAACAGGAAGATAGTTCATCAAATTTCCATCATGTGGCTGTAAAGGAACAGAGTTCTCTACCCCTGAGGGGCGGAGTTTTTCAGGGTCACTCTCTGGCTGCAGTAAACCATCACGTTTGGGTTTCACCTCCTTTACTGGCATCTCGAAATTCTGTTCTCTTGAGCCACTGGATGGCTGCCCTTCAATTGAACCTCCTTGTGGATTCAGAATCCCATGATGAGACACTGAAACAGTTCCTCCAAATGGGGAGTGACTTGGAAGGGCATGGCCATTGTGCAATGGGTGCTGCATATTTTGTCCAATATGCATCACCTGGGTATGCTGAAAAGGAGGATAGGTTTCATAGGCATTTGAAGAGTTAGGCAGGATTGGCTCGGAAGATTGAACAGTTCTCGATGTAACAAAATTAGCAGTTGAATTCAAAGAGCCTACCCCTATCGAGTCTTTTGCAACCCTACTTGTCTCCTTCTCAATATGTTGTCCATTGAACTCATCTAAATTATTTGCTAGAGTGCTCGTCAAACCATGTAATGCCGAATTTTTTCTTGACCCCAGGTCCATTCCATTGATAGCAACTACATACTGAACCTCAGAATCACCATCCACACTGTGCAGACCAAACTGAGCATCCTCCAAATCACTCATGGAGAACAAAAACATCCTAAGCTTTTGTGGTCCTTCTTTATCTTCTACTTCATTCCATTCTTCCATCATATTCTGCAGATCCTCGTCACAAGATACAGAAACTAAAGCATCAAGTTCCTCTCCAGGAAGCTGGTATTTAATTACATGCACTTGGTTATAAATTGACAAAGCTTTATGTATAAGCTCCTGCCAGGAAATGTCCTTTCTTACACGGATAATGCGTGTTTCGCCTCCAACATACCTTAGCTTCCCATCGCTTGGTCGGGGTAAGATTTTACCACCAAAGCTACAGAGAACCTTCATTTTCATTGATGAGCTATCAGAGGCTGCATAAGAGGCATATCCATGCACATGACTATTTCCATAGCCAGATAAAGCTCGTGGTACTGATTGAACTGACGCATACTTATTTCTGTTGTCATATAAAGCTGAGCTCTTTCTTTCAAACTGTTTTGGACCCCTGTCAGCAATATGAAGCATCGAAGTATCTGACCCACTCTCAGATCCTGTATGACTGATGCCTAAAATTCCTTTCAGTTCAACATAATTTGTTGCATAATTTGGATCGCCAACAGCATTTGGATGCAAAGGAATCCTGTGGTTCACCCGATCAAGCATAAATTGAAGAGAAAACTCCTCTCCGGTCTGTATGGAGAAATTATGTGCAGGTTTAACTTCTGGTATAAAGTCATTAGATCTCATATCAGTATGCATGCTGCTCAGAGAGTCTGGCATGTATGACTGGGATGCAGGTTCGTAATCATCCCTCCCAGGTTCCATGGAATTGTCTTGGAACTGCTTATGCGTTCTTAATTGTTCAGGCATACCATTGTTTGAATTTCTTCCTCACCTCAACACCAAAATACTGTCAAAAACTCAGGCAATGAAGCAATATTTTGAGTGCTCACAGTCACAGGCAGCTCCTATGAGATGCCAATACGCTGATCTTTGCAGGGAGAAAAACTGAAACAGAAAACAAGCTTCAATAAGTGTCCGGTCTCTATTGTCCATAAAAAATCCAAAAGCTTCGGTAGTATCATAAAAGAAATGCTTCATTTGGTAAAACATGTATACCAGTAAATCTTCTTTCGCTTACTTTCAACAAGTAGTGAAAATATGAGAAAGTGCGTCTCCACATTTTAACTTATGAATAAGCTAGCAGGAAAATAAAACTAAATAAAACAAAAACCCAGGAAACCTTTAATGTTCCACTACCATTTCCCCATAACATATCAAAATAATATACAAATTAGTTTTCTAGCATATGTGTATTGCAAAATATACTCACTGTCATGCAATGTATACATGTTGCATTACCATATGATCACGATCATGGAGTTCTGCACTACATGTAAATGATGTAATTATTTGAGTAATTAACACTATGCAGCCCACCCTTGGGTTATGTCAAGTGGCGAGGGAGGGTGGGAAAGTATTTCCGGGCTTCAACTGTAAGTACCTAAATCTTATTCACTGTAATCACTCCATAAAGATTGCAGGCCCCATTACAATCAATATGATTATGTAAACAACTTCAATTAGGTGACTAAATTGCTTGTATAACATTCTTTCTAATTCTGTTCAAACAAAGACAAATCATACTATAAGAAGTCCTTCCCACCCTATTGAAAAGGATTGTTAAATCCTTAAGGTCGAGCCTTAACACTTCCACACCTAAATTTCTAACTACCTTAGCCAACTAACTTCTTCAAACCCGATTGGCCACCCACCTTGTATGTGTGTAGGATTCAGCTACAACCAACTCTGATCAAACGGATAAAGTATTTTCTCTTTTTTTTTACTTGTTTCTTCAGTCAATGTGAGAAACCAAAACTAAAGAATTACTGCGAGCTACAATTAACGAAAAACGTAGACGAAGAACAGAATTTGATCCTTGAGTTTTTAGCTTGATTATATATCGCCGCAGACGAATATACCTATCAATAATCATAAACCATCACAAACAAAACAAATCATTTATAAATAAAACAACTTTATGAAAATTTCCTTCTTTTTTTATGGATTAATAAAAAAAATTCCTTCACCAATTAACAATCACAAGCCAAACGAATCATGACCTTAATAGCTCACTTCACAATTCCATCAAGTATAATCCACAAATACATACATACATACATATATGTACGTATATATCCATAAAAACAACTTGAACCACTCACAGATCAAAATCCGGAAAACCCCAGAAAACCAAACTACGATCAGAAAAAATCCAAAAACAAAAATCAAACAAGAACTAGGTCAAATTAACACAAAGAAATGAAATTAAACCCACCATGTACCTGATTGATTGAAAGAACAACGCTTTTGCACCCAGAAAGCTCCAAAGTTTAAATCTTTTAGGTTCAGGAAGGCTTCAGTGAACCAGCCACCGGCCCACCGTTACTGAATCAGAGAAAAAGGAGGAGTCTTTGTGACCGCAGCTCAAAAAGCCCGATTTCAAAAATATGAGAAATAAGAAACAAGAAATAAAAACCCTCACTTTGCTTCACTTTCTCGCTCTTCCTGTTCAAAATTTTAGATTTTATTAATTTTTGGCTACCTCCCAATAATTTAATAACTGCTCGTAACTCAGAAGGGGTTTGGAGGATTTGATTTCTCTGTCTTTTGTAAAAATCATGTTTTTGTTACTAATTTATTGTTTTTATTCGCTTTGATGCTTAAGTCAATTGGATGAAGATAATGTTCATGTTCCAGGATTGCCCTTATTGGGTTGGGATATTACTAGAATGTTACGAGTTGATTGAGAGATATTTTTTCAGTATACTGGAACATCAAATATTATAATATAAGTGGTTGAAAGTTTTTTTGTTTTATTTTTTTTTTAAATATTCAATCACTTGTATGATAATTTTAGTACATTAGACAAGGTTAGTTAAGAACAGAGTTAGGCTAGCCTAGGAGAATCCCCATGGATGTTGTGAACCCTCCTTTTTGTTTGTTTGCTTTAACTTTAAGTTTAGAGGGAGGGGAGGCTGTCTTTGAGGGCTTATAACGGGGTCTTAGAACCATTTTTGGTTTTTACAGATCGCACACAAAAAACGATTGGTGACAGCAAAGTACACGAACTTAGGCCTTGGTCTAACGAAGAGAACAATATTACTAACTTAACTAACCCTTGTTGGCAAAGCTCTCCTTTTTGTGTGAAGGAATTAGGAAGTAGATTTTTTTTTTCTAAATTTGAGAACACTTTTATTTTTCTCTATTGTGGGAAGGATATTTCAAACTTTAGTGCAAAAGAAGTGGGTGTTTTTGTCTTGACAAAGTGACCTATTGCACATTGACATCAACTCACTTTTTTTTCCTTCTATATAGTGATATGGTGGGGAATGAGAAATTGAACTTAGGACATCAAAATTAAGAGCTTATGCTTTTAACCAATTGATTTACAAGCTTCTTGAACATGAATCCACCTTTATTTTAAATATTTGGTTAAATACAAGCGTTATAGTCTAGTAATATTTCTCCTCACTTAATGTTTTATATTCATCTTCCATGAATGAAGAATTCGAAACCAATCACTTTGAACTTTTGTTCAAAAAATGTGAAATTGTTTGCCTGTTTTTCATATAAATTTTTGCTAATTCACAAATAAATCACATAACACTACACGTGAATTATCTTGCAATTTATCATCAAGAAATTTGGTGAAGAAGGGATGAGCAGATGGTTTCTGGATGTAATGATCCTCACCCCTTCAGAAGATAATAGGCGCCTCACACACTATCACTGCCGAAAGATAATCTCGTCTAATCTTTTTTCATTTAAAAAGAAAAAATTATTACAATTTTAGATCACACGCTTCTCTGCCAATTTATCATAATCTATAGTGTTGGAATACTATTTTGACTTTCATTAGATGTGGTCGGTCTACTTTTACGACTTTTTTTTAGTTTCGCATGCTTTTATAATTATCTTATTTTTGTATAATGAATTATATGATAAAAGAAGCTTGGAATTTGGCTATGGACAGTTGCCTCCTTTGCAATTTGATATTTTGAACTTCGAAGAACATGGTCGGTTTGGTCGTTTCCTTAGAATTATTTGTCATTTTCATGATCTAAAATTGTCACAAATCCAAAAAAAATAAGAGAATCCCATAAAAAAAAATGGAAGAAAACAACAGGCAGCTTCGCAATCATCTTTGTGAATGGCTATGGCGGTTTGATGGTGACAATTCGAATTATCTAGTAGTCCTCTTTTTTTATATTTATAATTTTTGTTGAGAATGAATCTCACATTAATAGGAGAATGAACTTTGTATTGGCTTATAAGTAAGTTTGACTACTCTTTATATTATCAATTAGTTTTATGATAGAACATCCACTTTCTTCATAGTATTATAGTAGGTTGTCCTGCTTGTAAAGTCTAATGGTCATACGTGCTCCACATCACCATGTTGTGTTGTCCACATTGATGTGAGGAAGGACTTTGCATGAGTTTATAAGTAAGTTGAGCTACTCCCTATATTGTCAATTAATTTTATAGTGGAACCTCAACTTTCTTCAATTTGATACTCTCATTCACAGAGAGGAAAAAAATAAAACAAATGCTAAGCCTTTGAATTAGCACTAGCAATGAAAAAGATTTTAAAATATTAGAATGTAAGCGTTCAACTTAAAACCATTTAAGCACTTCTGCAAGACTTCAATTTTGACAAAGAAAATGTTTGGTTCCCTCCAACGCACACGAGAAGATGAAAACGCGTTTGGGTTGACAAATCAAAGGTAACAAACTTTTGGTTAGGAACTTGCGGATGTTGTAGCCCCTACAATGGGTGGCTCCCATGAACGCAGATCTCACACGATAGTAGTCGTACTAAAGAATTTTCTCCACGAGCATAGGGCTAGGAATAATTTGTGCTCATTTTAGCCTTGATATATGAGGTCCTTGAGTCCCCTCCTATGGCTGTTGGACTTCTTTATATTAAGAACCTGGTGTTTCTCAACTGAGCTTGTAACGCAGTTTTTGTGCCTACTACTCCAGTTTGTATCCTTTTTCAGTGTTTCTTCTTTCTCCAAATATCTTTTTTTCTACATTGAGATTGGCTACCTGATCCGACAGTACACATAGCCATGTTTATAAAAATGCAATGAGGGATAGAAGTTTTGGTTTTGGTGGTGTAATCTGGCTTAGGAAATCTTAAAAGTTGGTGGTTTACTACTAATTGCACCAAGATCTTTTAAAATAAAATTTCATGTCTGAAATGCTCAAGGAGCCCTAAGACACGCATATTCTTAGGTTTAGGCGATCAAGTTTAAGATAATATTGGTTTATGATTTACGCTTATTGATGAACAGTTGGAATGCGTGAGAAACAAACTTTGCATATATATGTATATAAAGAAGAAAATCTCTGTTAACTTTGTGTTGTTTGGTGCATAGACTGCATACATAATTAGTTTGTAAATTCAATGCTTCGATGATTGGTATTTTAGATCATGCATTATATTTCAATTATAAAATTTGGAAATATGACTTTAATCCCTAAAATTTAGTTTTTATTTTCAATATAAATTCCGACATAATTTTTTTTTACTCGAATAAAACTCATTGACTAGACTTTACCTAAGCAAATTTATTAATTATGATTGACTTTAGACACTTTAAAAATATAACATGCCTAATATACGTAGTGGGCGTGATTTTACCATGGTAGTCATAGTTGAATGTTGTAGTTTAAGTGGCAAATAGCATCTCTATCCCTCGTTCGTAAGTCTGTGTTCTAAACCTCTCTCCTCTACTATCGTTGTATGTATAATAAAAAAGGGTCTAATTGTGAAACTGAAAAATCATGAATCCATTATACTTGAAATTTATAATTACTACAATTTCTTAATATATTTTCCATGGTGGGGGAGAGGGACTCTAGTTTTCTCAAATCTGCCCCCATTAGGTCCATCATGAAGAACAAGAAATTGAACTCAGCCAAAAAAAAAAAATATGATTAAAATGAAAAAACGATCGCGATGGGACTCGAACCCACAATCTCCCGCTCCGGAGGCGAGCGCCTTATCCATTAGGCCACGCGATCAGATGTTGACAATTTTACCATAATATTTTATTTAAATTGTTTTCCTTTTCTTCAGATTTGGTTTCATTTAGGAATGCAAATTGGATAGAAATATCCGATTCCGAGCTGAAAAGTTCGAAAATATTTCGTCCGATTCAAATCCGATCCCGACCACCTGCTTTGTTGCAAGCCGAAGCTCCTTAGAAGGGGACACCCACCAGTGTAACTAGGACGACACTCAAACGATTGGCATTGCTGGTTTGAATCCTTGTTATGCATATGTAGCATCGTTAATGTTTGAGCTACATGTTATGCGATAGATACTGATAATTTCGAGAACGAAATGTTTACATGGAGGAAGGACGACCCCATTTCAGTATTCAAATTCTCGTATTTCGTATTTACACGAATTTATTTTAGTTTTTTTTTCCGTTAATTTTATAATTAAAGTTGACTAGTTACAAAGTTCGATTTTCCGTAATTAGTCGTTAAAAATCCGTAGAACTTCCAAGGTCACTTTTAGTATTTTAAACACGGAAAGGAAGAGTGACAAGTTCAAGAAATATGGAAATAGAACTTTATTTACTTTGCCAAGCCAGGGATGATTACAAGGTTTTCGACTTGAAATAAACCCCTTCAATCTGCTGCTTTGATTCACGTGTCACATAAGAAACTCGTTACAGTTCAACGGAGGGCATAAGAGGTTGAGATTTTAAACGAAAAACACAGGTTTCAATTCAACAGCATGACTTGTAACCGGATGTCTTAATTGTGATACAAGTTTCCGGCAATACCGCTTCGTTACACACTTTCTGTAGAACTGTCGATGGGTGTGTCGGGCTGCGCACCCCATTCAGTCCAAGATCCGTCATAGACTGGTACCTCAGGCTTACCAAGTCGATGAAGACCCTAACGGGAGCACATGAATACGAGAAGTGTGAATAAAAGCGGCAGGGTTTCTTACTAAAACATATATTGAAAGAATGCATCTGGAAAACTAAAACCATTGTTTACGTTCATGAGCAATTATTGAAAAGAATATTCATCTCTGTAATGTGTTTCTATCTCTAAAAGCAAAGACAAAGGAGATAAAAGATGGACTACTATCTCCTTTTCATCCTACTAAGATATAAACAAGTGTGCGCGCACACAAACACCTACGTTTGTCTCTGTGTGTGTGTTTGTAGAGAGAGAGAGAGAGAGAGAGAGAGAGAGAGAGAGAGAGAGAGAGAGAGAGAGAGAGTCTTACCAATGCAAGAATACAAGCTGTTACACCAGTACCACATGAAGTTACGGCAGGGCTTTCCAAGGAGATGCCTGCAGCATGAGGTTAGGATCGTTAATTAATTATCACATATACCTTCTGACCAATTAAAACATTCTACCAAGGAAATATAATCCACATGGCGTGGACAAATAGCATATATATACTTTCCATAAACTGGGGTGGGGAAATTGGGTCTTCGGTAAAATTATGCACTGCTAAATGAGGGGGTGACTATCTCAAAATAGTAAGACATTCAACATCTATGTACTAGTCTGAGCAAATGTACCAGGCAAAACATGCATTCTTTGTTTGCGGTTGAGCTTGTATGTTTAAAAAAGAGACAATGCTTGAAAACTGAATTCTTGTGTACGGAAACCTAGGGTACAACAAACAGAAGTGTCCAAGATCTAAGACAGCAAAAGGTAACCATAAAACAAAAAGGTTATTACCTTCTTCGTCAAATCGGGCTTTCAGCTTATCTGCTGCTAAGAGTGTCCCTGAAGAATCCAACAACTGTAAGGAAACAACACATTTGTTAATCAACAGCTTATGCAGCATACCGTTCTTTACACAATCCAACACATTTGTGTTGCAATTTCAAAAGGAATAAGAAATAGACTATTAGGAAAAGGGGAGTTGAAATTGCTAACAGTTCAGACACTGATAGAATCATCACAAACCCTAGGGATGCGTCATCAGGTAACCACTATAATAACACAAGCATTTGATCTTTTTACCTGAGGAAAAGGAATGCACTTGCTTCCAGGTACATGACCACTTCTTATCCCTTTCCGAGGCTCTAATGTAGTTCCATCGAACCTGCAACAGCAAATTTCTGTCAAATGATTCAAATCCAAGATTTTTAATGCAATTACAAATTTCAGTTAAATCCAAGATTAATGCAAGAACAGTCATAAGAAATATGCCTTCAAAACCATGTCACAAATAGGAAAAATAAACTCTAATAAACCATCTCCATATAATCTGAAATAAATTCCTTTATGTGAGGCAGATAAAAAAACACAGAAAATTTAGGGTGCTCAACATAGTGTTATCTTATCTCAATCAAAATTACTAATTTCAAACCAATTCTTTGACGATGAATGAATGAACTGGTTCCAGCTGGTGATTCCAAAATTACGGGAAAAAATAACAGACCAAGAATTACTCAAGCTTCACATCACTTGGTAGCATAAAGAATACCTGGCCTTTGATCTGGCATCTATAAGCTGGTGAGTTCCTTGCTCAACATTTTTTCTAACCTGAAAAATACAGTAGGAAATATAAAACAAGGGTAAAAAGAAGCGGAATGGGTTTAATTTGTCAGTTGAAAACCATACTTGCCACCAATTTCAGGGGATGAATTCAAGACATACACCCTTACTAGTTAATTAAGATAGAGAGACCAAACCTGATCAAGAGTCCAGACAAGGTGTGGCTGAAACTTAGTCTGAAATGTGGTGGGCCCAACCTGCAGAACAAAATTTCATTCACTGAATCCATCACAACAAGCCTTGAAAACTATCACAGGTTAATATAAAAACTTAGGACAACAATAAAAGTTGTGTAAGAACAGCAATTTTCTAGATGTCAAGAAAAATCTACAATGTACAGACTAACATCATAAAAGAAAACAAAAAAGCATTATGATATCCGGTAGCGGTGGCAGTTCTACTTTTATCCATGTTCCACAAAACATACTGTAATAACCATAACCATATGCTAATGGCTTTTGGATTCAGAGAATTCCAAAATCCTTGTCACTGTCAAAACATAACAGATTTCAGAGACAAGTATATAAACTGTGAACTTACTGCTTGTCCCTTGTATATTTTCTCTATTGCCTCACTGGCAGCACTAGCTTTCAAAATTGCATCACCAGAGGCACTAGATTCAACATCATATCCAGATGCACGCCATCTTGGCAGGCCTCCATCTAAAACCCAGACTCTGTCATGGCCAAATACTCGGAACATCCTTTCATTTTATAAGGAAATGAAGCATTAGATTGTAACATAATGAAAAGCGCAGAGCACAATTATTTATTACATTTCAGATGAGTTAAAACCTTAAATCTTTCAGAATCAGCCCCACAACTTACCACCATACACGAGCTGCACTAAAGATCCCTTTTCCATCATACACAACTAGATCATCTTTGTTCTCAATGCCAAGAGCAGAAACAGCAGCAGCAAATGCTTCCTCTGATGGTAACATATGCGGTAACTGTTACAAGTCATCATTTCTAAATCTTCAATAAATAGAGAACAGGAGAGAGAAAGATAGTTAGAAAAGTGGTGTGTATGCCTAGTGATGATGGTGCACACACCCATAATGGCTAAATTATTCATCAGAATTTGTTGACTTGAACAATCATTCATCAGATTAATACTAACATCTTAATCATATACTTTGAATTATTTTCCAAAATGGCTAAATAAGGATGTATTTCTAAGTTAACTCAAACTAAGAGAATGAAATAAATCATTTACAGCAAGCGAGACTAGTGCGATCTGATGTCATATTTTGACGAGAAACATAGAATAGAAAATATCTTACTTTTGTATTGCGATCTGAAATTCCATCTACGTCAAAGAAAAGTGCACCAGGAATGTGAGCAACCTGTCATGACGGAGATATTGAATTGACCAAAATGAGCCGGAGTGGTAAGTGAAACAATATGAAGCAATATGAAGTAATATGACGATATTAGAACAAGATTGGAGTTGATACATATATTATTAAGAATTATTACATGGCGGCAGCAGTCCAGAATTAAATTTTTGAGAAAAAAAAAGACAGTTTAAAGTTATGACTATCACAAATAGAAAGTTTGGTGAGCACCTGATACTCTTGAATTGGATTCCTTTGCTCATCGGGCATGTACCAAGACGCATCTAGCACCTGAAGTAGATAACTTAAAAAATTCACCAACATGCATAGGAACAAAGGAAGCATATAGGAAAGCAGAAAAAAAGTGTAGTCTCCAATTAGAAGAAGATGATTTGATATAATACATCATGATCCGACTGAAAAACAAATTACATACAATAGAAGGTGAAAAAGCACTGAGCATCAAGCATTTCTTGGTAAATGGTATTATATTCAACTTATTCCAAACTTAAACTCCAGTGGAAGAAAAGGGAGGATGAATAAATTATGTTTAATACAAACAAGCCAAGACATGGTACCTTCAGATCAGGCTCTTTGAGGTTAGCATGGAGCCAATCAACAGAAACAACAGGCTCATTTGTAGACACAGATTGTGTTGAAAAATCAGCTCTTGTGCCAGCTACTGATGAAGCCATAACATGAGGAACCCAGGAAGATGTTCTATATTTCGTATAGGCAGGTTTAGCTCGTAAGAATTCTGTTCCCTTCTGCTTGTACAGAAAAATCATCACATTGCATCTTGGCATAAGAAATAAGATTCGATTTAATAAATAGCTCAAACTTACTAGGCCACTAGCACATATTTAAAATGAATACCGAACTCAAATACCAAGTAAACAAACTTCCAAATAGATACGCAAAACCAAAACAATATTATCACTGAGAAATCTGAGGATCATGGCGATTCAGAAATAGCCACTTAAACTTTGCACCAGAAGAAGACCATAAAACCTAACGTTTGAGTTAAGAAGAGTTTGCAGTAAACTTTGTACCCACCCTAGGAAGAATGCATGTTTTCAATGATTTCACTGCAAACACTTACACCAAACCAACATCTTTATATAACCCTTGTGCCTAAGAGAACATAGGATTTTCAACGATTTGATGAAAACTATCTTGTAAGTAAGAGACAGCTAAACAACCGGTATTCAAGCACTCTACAGTCTAAACGATATTTAATTAAACACGTAGCCAATAACCCACTGCGGGAACTATGCATTTATACAGTAAAGCTAAGGTACAATACCAAATACTTCATATTATAGCGACTATGAAAGACAGATTTTAGAAAACAAACAAGCAGACTCCAACAAATTCCCCATCTTTTTCAGTTCATGGCTATTGGAGTCAAGCAAGAGCTGCTAGGCTCAATGAATGCAATCAGGAACCGAGACCATGTTCATAAAAACTACACTCAAAGCCTACACAATGGTAAACTAAAATATCACCACATGCCACTTCTGATTAAACAAGAAAACCCCATGTCAGCAAAAAACTGAAAAGCATTCCAGACAACTCAATTCACCAATAAAACTAAAACCCATGAACAAAATACAAAAAAACAGATACATGGAAGCAAAAAAAGTGACAGGATAAAACCAAAAGATCGAAAATTTACACAAAGGGAATCAACATATCATCCAAAAGAACAAAACCCACAAATCAAAACCGAAAATTAAACACGAAAGAATGGAAGATTGATACTTACATGGACGAGGGAAGTGAAAAGCTGGGGCTTTTGGCAGAGAGAGTGAGAGGAAGAGTGGAAAAGGCGATGACCCAGGAGAGTCCTTGCGAAAAGAGATGAAGCCATTCACTCAAAAGACCATAGAATTTAAACAATGAAAGAAGAAGTCAAAGGGTCTCCCTCTATCGATACAGCAGAGCTGAGCTCAGTGGGACGGTGACAGGATTTTTACTTTATACCTTCATTTCCTCGGACCTTTTTAGGGGCCTGTTTGGAAGATTAAAATTCATATGCGAGCATATGAATTTGGAAAATTGCATTTACGTCACCTGAAATTTCCTCTTTTGTGTATTTGCCACTTAGAATAGAAGTTTTTATAATTCTCCCCCTAAACTTAGAATCGTTTGCCAATGTGGCACCACTGTGCATTTTTCATTCACAATTTCATTACGAGAAAATACTATAAATAATGCAACTCAATTAATGGTGGTTGAATTATTAATAAAAAGAAAATACTATAAATAATGTAATATGCACGTTTATTCATTAGATTTAACCAGATGTGTTTTTGACCGAAATTATGAGTGATAATTATGAGAATTTTAATAAAAAATTCTCAGTACTGTTCACTTTAACAAAAAATCACATTTTTACACTAAAAAGTCAATCCTGATACTATTCATTTTATCATTTATTTTGTCTTTATCGTTAAAACTCAAAATTTTCAAGTCATTTTCATTAGTTTTCCTGATAATTATATATTTCTTAGCCAAAGTCTATTAGATGAAGTGACATTGTAGCAAAATCTTTTACAAAAGTTGAATATAGATCGCTACCCACGTCTCTGAAACTACTTGGACTTAGAAGTTGTTTCATGAAAGTGATTTCACATTGCTTACACCATCAACTTTTATCTTGTGACAATATCTCTCTGTCACTGGCTTCAAATCATGTGTTTCATGTTCGAGAGATTGAATACCATTACATCAGAGAATTTGGGCTTGTTTGGAAGCACTTTTAAAATAACTGAAAATATTGTTGGTGAAAGTACTTTTCTATAACTCACTTGCATTTTTACTAAGGATTGGTTCCAAAAACACTTTCAGTCATTTTAAAAATACTTCCAAACGAGAACCCCTTGTCTGGAGTAAAAATGTCCTTGTCAAATTCATCTGCAAGTGGAGATCAAATTGCATACGTTCAAAAAATACGTTTTTCTTTCATAGGGACGATTTCAATTACTTGAATCCAAGTTTTATCTCAAGTTCCCTCCTCTCATCTCAACTTGAAGGAAAATCAGACAATTAGTGATAGAATAATGTGACAACGACTAAGTACTTAACTTAAATGAGTAAGTGATAGAATCACATAACTTTATGCTTATAATAAAAATAGTTTATATTATAAATCACTCTATAAAGATCGTCTCTGCAAAAAATGAATTAAACTACAATCGTTTAGTTAATCTATTGTAGCAAATATAGACAATTTGTGACTAACTCCGTTCATTTGTTTTTATATAGTTTGATGACTAGACGATCTTAGTTTTAATTGATTTTTTGCAAAAGAGATATTTATATAATGATTTTTAATATGAACAATTATGATCATAAACATGAAGTTCTATGAATCACAACAAACAATTTTGAGTAAGAACTCCTACTCTTCCTTTGAGGAGCTAAGTATTTATTTGAGCAATCCAGTGAGAATTCTTCTGGCCTAAACAAAAAAGGATAGTTGAAATTCTTAATTTTGTGTTATCAGTCTCCATAAATGGGGGTAAGGCTAGCCGACATTCACCTCTCCCAGACCCTGCGTAAAGCGGGAGCGTTGTGCACTGGGTACGACCTTTTAGTTGGAAAAACGATCCCAACAAAACAAATGATAGTCGGAACTGCTGCTTCAAAACATGACACAAGAAACAAGCACCAGATTTTGTTTAGGTAAGAAATAAGAGAAGAAACCTTGCTAATAGTTATGCAGTTCATCTTAATCAGCACTGAGACTACAAGTACCCAACGAACTATGAATCCGACTTTTCTGTTATTTCGTGCAAATGTCAACGACACAATACGAATACCAACAACAACAACACAACCACAATATCGAAATAGATGCTGGGGATGAAATTCACGCGCACCGTTACAACATATGTAAACACAACCATATATAATAAAAGAGAATTTTGTTTTAATCAAAACCCGCTTCTAATTAAGAAACGTGGGAATCTGAGACTCGTCTGATGAACTACTGAAATAAAAGGTATATCAATGCCTGGAATCAATCTACAAGGATGCATTACAGATAAGGGTTCCAAAAACCCATGTACCTGCTGAACTTTAAAGCACAGCATAAGAGCTCTCCATCAGACCAACAGGAAGCCAGGAGAGAAAAAAACTAGAAAATTGCAAAGAGAACAAAACATATACAATAGAATTAGCAGCCAAACCAATCGATATTTCTGAAAACGTGATTGCTGCACAAACTATATCATGTAAGACACAGCTCGTCCATCTATCAGCAAAACTTACAAGGGTAATACTTCAAATTTACTTGATTGATTATGTGACTAGTACTTCCCAAGCCAAAAGAATAAAACCCGTACTTCTCAGCGTTTTGTTTTTACTATGAACATTTTCTACTATGCTTTCCCTATTGCCCAAAAAAGGGTGTTCTGTAACTATGTAGTGCCAACAAGAGAGATAGATAGAGCGAGACCATGAATCATAAAGAATAAATCGAGTCCCAAATATTATACAGAATGAAAGAAAGACAATGCTGCTATATGCAAAATGCTCCATAATGTAACATAATGGATATAGGCAAGTATAACGAGATATCTTTCAGGACCAAAGATTAAAACCTGATAGCAAAAGAAATTTAGAAAGGAAATCCTTGATGGAAGTTCTTCTTGGAGTAGTTTTCTGCCAATCGCTTCACACTCTTTGCATTTGTATAGAATTCCATCAATTCATCAGCAACATCCTTTGGGTGACAATTAATAAACGCCTTCAGAAACCTCTTCTCTGTCATCCTCAATGCTGTCAGCATCCTAGGGCCTTTAATCTGCAAGTCAAGACCCAGTTCGTGAATCTTCCCTGCAAGAAATACCCGTGGCTTCAACACAGCTTCCAGATTTGCGTACAGCAAAAATGGATTCTCAAGAATCACTTTAGCGGGGAACTTCATTTTTCCTATAATGAAAGTCATGTTCCTCTGAACCTTGTCAACTGACAGTGTAAACACAAGGGGAGAGCTTCCCAAAAGACCAAAGATTTCATCTTCCGAGAAACCAAACTTCTCAAAGTTAGATATCTTCCGACGGAGAGTTTCAAGGCGTGAAACGCCAATAATCGTGACAACGTACTTATACATCCTGGAATCAGTTGAGAGCCTGGTTTTTTGAATATATTCCATCTTTTCATCATTAAATGAAGTTCTTGGAATCAATGTAGCGCGTTGTAGAAGCATTTGAATCAAGTCCTCCATGCTAAGACCAATTCCTTCATACAGCTTAATGACAGGCTTGATTTTATTGTGAAGGTCATAAATCAAGAGAGACGGGTTCCTTACAATGGCTTTGACAAGCACTTCCCTTGACTCAAACAATCTCATAAAGAACTCAAGCCGCTCATCAATACAATGATTAAATCGACAACTAAGAAACCGGGGACGACAATTTATGATCTTCACAAGCTGAGGTGCAGTAATGCCCAAGCCACTTAGAACGTTTAGTTTGGACCGAAGCTGGTTAAGGTCAGTACTCCGCAAAGCAGGCCGCCGCATGAACATCTTGGATATGTCTGTATCACTACAACCCCAGCTCCTCAGAACTTCTGCAGAATTCTTGGGTTGGTCTCTGATATCTACTTCAACACTTTCTTCCTGGGCTTGGCAAACCGTCGAATAGGTGGTGGGTGGGAAAAGTAAACCACTTGTTGGGTACAGAACTTTCGGAAAAGTGACGAAATTTTGAGAGGGTGGCAATAAAAGTCGGGGCTTAAGTTGCTTAACCAAAGAACCAAATATAGATTGCATGTCAGTAGTGCCACAATATTGGAATTAATGTACTCCAGGCAAAAACTAACAAATTGTATTTGCAGAAGGACCAATATGGAGAAATGGGCATTGATTAAATTCAAGTTATTAGCTGAGGAACGTTTGGAAATCGCAATGCAGTAAAAGAATCAGAAGGAAGAATGGTAAGCTTTATCCGAAAATTCGAAACTCAAATCTTCTTACATACCCACAACAGCAATAAACTTGATTCCTGATACTCTCTGAACTGATGTAATCGAAACGAAATGGCGAAAAGCGTTTTCTGCAGGATTTACCACCGCCACTGTTTCTGTATACTCATCATCTCTTCAGAGTGGCGCGCCAAGTTTTGAGCTTTCCATCTAATCCACAGAAAGAAGATATTTATTAGCAAATTAATAGATATTCAGAGGTGAATGTTCAGAGAGGGAAAGAGGAAGACCTGGGCAGCCATGGATAGCCTTTGAGAGGGTTTAAGGAACAAGGCACGAGGGCATTGAGGCCAGGTAGTAATGCACCCAAGATTTTGCTAATCCCACCAACAATTATTTATTTCCTATTTTATATGGGAAACAATTTTGAAAATTTTCCCGGAAAGGAATATTTTTCGGATTCCTTCCACCAAGTTCATCAATCAAAATCCTTTAAATTTGATCTAACGGCTACAAACATGAGGCTCTTTAAAAATTATAATAACTTTAGCCGTTAGATTAAATTTCAAAAGTCCGGATTGGCGGGCTTGGTGGACTTAGTGGAAGGGATCTAGAGAGGATCCCTTTCATTTTTCCCCAACACTGTCCGACCACATAGGGGCCAGTGTATGCAATCGGCCCTACTAGACTTACTATTGTTACACACGATACTGTTTAATGCTTCTTTAACTACTATTGTTGTACGAGCAAGATGCTTGACAAAATATCTCATGACAATAATAATATATAATTTAATACCATATGACGCAACTAGCTGAAGTGGTGTGCGGGTTTCATTTTACCATATGATGCAAAATTCAAAACCGTCCCTCCCTCCACGGACGGCGAAGGAATTTCCACGATCAAGAGATTGAGATAATTTATCTTCACATTCTATTAAGATTAGATGAAAGGAAACCTTTCTTGATGTTGTCCACAGTACTCAAATACCCTGAAATTGCCTCAAACTATATGTAGTGAATACGACCTTTCGGTAATTCGTGGGAAGAAGTATGATATAACTACACCATCAAAAGCAATGCTAAGGATGAATTTCATGCATCCTAGCACAAAATTGTACAACAGGTTCATCAATATTTACAGTACGATTCAAAATCTAAATGATCAAAGTCTCCTTCCCGTCTCGTCTTCTCGCCACGGAAAAGAAATGAAGATCGAAAAAGCAACGATGCTACAAGACTAGTCACGCTTATATGCAACAACGAAGAAAGCTGCAGTATCTCCTTACCTGCCACGCTTTGGTGAGTAACATGGATAGCAAAACGCCTTGTGCTTTTTGCTTAGACCATCCCCTCTTGGAGCCTCTACTGTGTTTGTTAGTTTGAGCAACTAATGCTTCCTAAACACATTGGGGGCGTTGAATCAACCTTCTCAACGGTATAACCAAGAACTACCCTTCTTTGTTATCGAGTCCATTACTGTTACTCTTCACTGTGGCAGTCAAGTTCACTACCAGTCCCAAGAATGTAAACGTCAACAAATGACCCTATACAATCGGAACAAATCAGCAGCCTTCACAGCAGATGAAATGTCGAACATTATTGAGTAGCGCATTGTAGTGAAAGAAGACACATTGAACCCCAAATAATGGATTACTTGAACGGTTGAACCCCAAATAAAGAAAAAACAACGCAAATGTATGCAAACTGCTCCAAGTTCACGTAACAAAATGTATAGAGACCTGTACAGTAAGATGCGTTTTAGACACGAAGATGAAAACCTGAGCCAAAAACATTCAGAAAGGAAATCCTTGATGTAACGTCCTTGAGGCTTCAGCCAACCGCTTAACACCCTTCACATTTTTGTAGTACTCCATCAGTTCATCAGCAACATCCTTTGGGTGACAACGAACAAATGCCTTCAAAAACCGCTTCTCCGTCATTCTCATTGCCCTCATCATCATAGGACCTTCAATCTTTTTATCAAGACCCATCTCCTGCACCTTCCGCGCAAGAAGTACTCGTGGCTTCAACACATCCTCCAAATTCATGAACACCAAGCATGGGTGCTCAAGAACCGTCGTAGCAGGAAGCTTCATTTGTCCTAAAATGAAAGTCATGTTCCTCTGAACCTTATCGACCGATAGTGTCAGCACAAGGGGGAACTTCGCGAAAAGGGAAAAAATCTCATCTTCTGAGAAACCAAACTTCTCCAAATTTGCAACTTTCTTACGTATAGTTTCAAGTCGTGAAACGCCAATGATTGTGACAACATGCTTATACATCTTGGAACCATTTGAAAGCCCGGTTTTTCGTATATATTCCATCTTTTCTTCATCAAATGAAGTTCTTGGGATCAACGTAGGCCGCAACAGAACCATTTGGATCAAGTCCTGCATACTAAGACCGACTCCTTGGTACAGCGCAATGGCGGGCTTGATTTTCTTCTGAAAGTCATAGGTCAGGAGAGAAGGGTTCCTCACAATGGCTTTGACAAGCACTTCCCTTGATCCAAACAATGTCATAAAGAACTCGAGCCGCTCATCCAAGCAATGGTTAACCCGAGAAGTGAGCAATCGGGGACGGCCAATGATAATCTTCACGAGCTCAGGCGCCGTGATGCCCAAGCCAGTTAGAAGCTTGAGTTTGCACTCAAGCTGGTTCGCGTCGGCATTCAGTAGAGAAGGCCCCCGCGTGGAGATCATCGAAATTTCAGTGTCACTACAGCCCAATTGCTTCAGAACTTGTAGAGAGTTCTTTGGTTGGTCTCCAATGTCTTCTCCCGCACTTTCTTCCTCAGTCAGGCAAATCGTCGAATAGGTGGCGGGTGTGAAAATAAACCACGTTGCCAGTATCAAAGTTTTGGGGAAAGATTGGAAATTTGGCGATGTGGGTAGGAAGATGCGGAGCTTCAGTAACGATCCAACTCTGAATTTCATGTCAGATATGGATTGTGATTCAACGCAGGAAGAACGCCAAAGGGGTGTTATCAATTTTGTTAAAAGTTCTACGTGCAAAACTTAATGGAGATTTTTCGTAGATTTACCTTTATATTGGGTTTGCAGCTGAATGGAAGGAAAATGGAATGGTAAAAGCAATATGGATATTCAACTATTCATATAATTGGGTTTTGGAAACTGTACCACGTTAGTCATCCGATCATCTCATAAAAAAACGAAACATAACAAAACATATATTTAATTGGGACACAATGACAATATCATCATATGTTTTAAATAGCCTACGTAATATTGATTGATTGGTTTGAGACATCGTTGTCTTGACGTTTTAGTTGCATGTATGTTATATTCTCAAGTATTTAGTCCCACCCAAACCTACATTTGAGTCACATGCCTTATGCGGTTGTCCGCATGCAAGAATCTCTCATCTTTTACGGAATATATCTCTTGTGTTTACATCACTCATCACGTTAACAAAAGAGATTTATTTTGACTATATACTTTAATCAAAACAACAATCTAGTCATGTTTGGCCTGGTTGTATTTCTTTTGAATGAAATGATGAGTTTACTTTTTCATAAGAGAGACGCTAAGAACAGTCGTTCATGTTTGCATGGATTAGTGGAAGACTCCCAACCGATGTTTGTCAATTCCACATGGATCCAGGACTAGGCTAGATATTCAAATCAAGATCCCCTTATTTTTCATAGCCAAACTCATCTTTCATACGATAAAGATTCAATTGCGAAAAATGTTAAGCAAAAAAAAAAAAAGAAAGCATCATATATTCGTACCGAGTGCCAAACTCTCTTGTGCACCTTCCTGCTCAGGTGCAGTTTCATATGATTAAACCTTATGAACGTACATTTAGGTTCTTTAACTCAGGAAAAAAAAAAACAACACAGACCTCTCAGATCTAGACCTGTAAATGGGTCGGGTTTATCGGGTTTGGGTTGAGTTCAATCCGACCCGTTAAGTTAATGGGTCATCCGAACCCGACCCGTTAAGCTAGTTTTACTGTCTTAAGTTGCATGCAAAAGCACAGTTTTAACTTTTACTTGATGTGGATACTAAAAGGCTCTGCGCTGGTTCTTTTTTCAGACTTCTATTCTCTATCAAATTTCGAGTTTCCAAAGCATTGTCCCATGCACCAAATGCAGCATATAGGCTTCCTAGAACAACATAGTTAACTGAATTCTTTGGATCCATATCACAAAGATGCATTGATACCACTTCTCCAAGTAAGCTATTGTTGACAGGTAATCTTGCTTCTAGAATGGTCGGTGCATGCATTGAAAATGCTAGACAATTCTAGCATGAATATGGCATGTGTTCATTATGTTCATAAGCAAAGTCTATGTTGGTGGGCTACTTTAAGAGAATCAAGAATAATGGCTAGGATGATTTCACACTTGGTATTCACACTTGGTATGGTTGGTTATGATTGCCTATAAATATAGGTGAGTGTGTTGTAATGTAAGATATATAAGAAGAAGAAAAGAGAAGTGAGAAAGAAGAAGTAAGAGAGACAATAAGGCTCTCTAAAGTGAGAATAAGTAGAAGAAGCATTCATAGCTTCCAAGAGTGTTTGAGTGATTTCTCTTGTATTAGTTTGTGTGAGAATAAGAAAAGTTTTGAGTGTTACCTTGAATATTCTTTTTCTCTTGCCTATCAATTTCCGCTGTGTTACATTCTTATTTGTGAGATAGACATCTCCAAAGTAGAGAAGTTTTTTAAATCCCAACAAAGTGGTATCAGAGCCATGGCTAACAACGCTATGGTAGCTTTCCAAGTTCCAGTGCTCAACAACAACAACTTCGATAATTGGAGTATCAAAATGAAGGCCCTTTTTGGGAGCACATGATGTATGGGAAGTCGTGGAGAAAGGCTACACTGAGCCAGAAGATGAAGCTACTCTGCCCCAACCCCAGAAGGAGAGTTTGAAAGATTCAAGAAAGAGAGACAAGAAGGCTCTCTACCTCATCTACCAAGCATTAGATGACAATGGCTTTGAGAAGGTCTCGAGTGCAACCTCCGCCAAGCAAGCATGGGAAAAGCTTCAAACCTCTTACAAAGGAGCCGAACAAGTGAAAAAGGTTCGTCTTCAAGTATTAAGAGGTGAGTTCGAATCTTTACAAATGAAAGGGTCTGAATCAATCTCTGATTACTTCTCAAGAGTTTTAGCCGTTTCCAATCAATTAAAAAGAAACGGTGAAAAATTAGAAGATGTTAGAATTATGGAGAAGATACTACGCTCGTTGGACCCCAAGTTCAAGCACATTGTCGTGACAATTGAAGAAACTAAAGACTTGGAAGAAATTAGTATAGAGCAATTAATGGGTTCGCTACAAGCATATGAAGAGAAACATAAGAAGAGGCAAGGGAATGATGAGCAGCTTCTCAAGATACATATTCAGCCAAAGAAGAAAGAAGAAAGCTTCGACAACGAGATAAGCCAGTACGGAAGAAGTCGTGGCCGAGGTCGCGGACGTGGACATGGGCGTGGACGCAGTTGGAACTTCAACAACCATAGTAACTACGAAAGAGGAGAAAGCTCAACAAAAGGTCGTGGGAGAGGACGCTCAAACTTGAGGTATGAAAAATCTCAAGTTCAATGCTATAATTGTCAAAAGTTCGGGCATTATGCTTGGGAATGTAGAGCTCCAAACAACAGACTTGATGAGAAGGTCAATTATGTGAAAGAAGATAAAGAAGAGAATGGCATTGTGCTACTAGCATGCAAGAACAATGATGGAGACCAAGACTATACATGGTATCTTGACACCGGCGCCAGCAACCACATGTGTGGAAAAAGAAGCGTGTTCGTAGAGCTCAATGAATCAGTGAGTGGCAACGTTTCTTTTGGAGACGAATCCAAAATACCCGTAAAAGGAAAAGGTAACATCCTTATTCCCCTTGAAAATGGCGGTCACCAATTAATTTCAAATGTCTACTACGTGCCCAATATGAAAAGCAACATTTTGAGTTTGGGTCAACTCTTTGAAAAAGGTTATGATTTTCATACAAAAAATTATATCCTTTTTCTTAGAGATGACAAAGGAAGATTAATTGCCAAGGCGAAAATGTCAAAGAATAAGATGTTTCCCATGAACATTCAAAACGATGTTGCAAAGTGTCTCAAGATATGTTACAAAGACATATCTTGGCTTTGGCATCTTCGTTTTGGGCATCTTAACTTCGGGGGATTGGAGTTATTATCTAAGAAGGAGATGGTGAGAGGATTACCGTGCATCATCCACCCTGATCAAGTTTGTGAAGGATGTTTACTTGGAAAACAATTCAGGAAAAGCTTTCCAAAGGAGTCGACCACAAGAGCCCAGAAGCCACTTGAGCTCATTCACACCGATGTGTGCGGTCCTATAAAACCAAGCTCTTTGGGTAAAAATAATTATTTCCTTCTCTTCATTGATGATTTTTCAAGAAAAACCTGGGTTTATTTCTTGAAGCAGAAATCAGAAGTCTTTGGAGCATTCAAGAAGTTCAAAGCCGCCGTAGAAAAAGAGAGTGGTTGCAAGATCAAAGCCATGAGATCTGATCGAGGAGGAGAATTCACTTCAAAGGAATTTCAAGAATTTTGTGAAGCCAAAGGAATTCGTCGACCTTTGACAGTTCCAAGATCCCCTCAACAAAATGGTGTGGCGGAAAGAAAAAATCGAACTATCCTCGACATGGCTCGAAGTATGCTCAAAAGCAAGAGATTGCCTAAGGAGTTATGGGCAGAAGCTGTAGCATGTGCTGTCTACCTATCCAATAGATCTCCAACAAGAAGTGTGTGGGGAAAGACTCCGCAAGAAACATGGAGTGGAAGAAAACCAGGTATCTCTCATCTAAGAGTTTTTGGAAGCATAGCCCATGTACATGTACCAGACGAGAGGAGAGTCAAACTCGACGACAAAAGTGAAAAGTTCATCTTTATCGGCTATGACTCAAATTCAAAAGGCTACACGTTGTATAATCCAAACAATGGAAAGACGGTGATCAGTCAAGACGTGACGTTCGACGAAGAAGAAGAATGGGATTTTGGCCCGCATGCAGGAGATCTTCATTTCTTTCCTCAATTTGAAGAAGAGAATGAACAAGGGACGATGGAGCAAGCAAGAGAGGTTCAACAAGAATCCACTACTCCACCTGCTTCACCAATATCAACCAATCATGGCAATTCACCAGCATCAACATCATCAAGTGGGAGCCTAAATGAAAGAGAAGTACCACGCACAAGAAGTATACGAGATCTCTATAAGGTAGCTGAAAGACTTGATAATCCTACACTTTTCTGTCTCTTTGCTGATTGTGAACCAGTCGACTTCCAAGAAGCAGTACAAGATACTAAGTGGAGGAAAACAATGGATGACGAAATCGAAGCAATCCAGAAAAATGATACATGGGAACTCGCCATTCTTCCGAAAGGACACAAAGCCATCGGAGTCAAGTGGGTGTACAAGACAAAGAAAAATGCCAATGGAAAGGTCGAAAGATACAAAGCGAGACTAGTGGCGAAAGGCTATAGTCAAAGAGCTGGAATCGACTATGATGAGGTATTTGCACCTGTTGCTCGTTTGGAAACTATAAGATTACTAATTTCTTTGGCAGCTTAAAACAAATGGAAGATTCAACAAATGGATGTGCAAGTTGAGTACGTGAAGTCTCAAGACCAAGTTGCAGACATATTCACCAAGCCACTCAAACAAGAAGACTTTATCAGATTGAGATACTCAATCGGCGTCACAAGCAAGATTAAGGGGGGATGTTGAAAGGTAATCTTGCTTCTAGAATGGTCGGTGCATGCATTGAAAATGCTAGACAATTCTAGCATGAATATGGCATGTGTTCATTATGTTCATAAGCAAAGTCTATGTTGGTGGGCTACTTTAAGAGAATCAAGAATAATGGCTAGGATGATTTCACACTTGGTATTCACACTTGGTATGATTGGTTATGCTTGCCTATAAATATAGGTGAGTGTGTTGTAATGTAAGATATATAAGAAGAAGAAAAGAGAAGTGAGAAAGAAGAAGAAGAAGTAAGAGAGACAAGAAGGCTCTCTAAAGTGAGAATAAGTAGAAGAAGCATTCATAGCTTCCAAGAGTGTTTGAGTGATTTCTCTTGTATTAGTTTGTGTGAGAATAAGAAAAGTTTTGAGTGTTACCTTGAATATTCTTTTTCTCTTGCCTATCAATTTCCGCTGTGTTACATTCTTATTTGTGAGATAGACATCTCCAAAGTAGAGAAGTTTTTTAAATCCCAACAGCTATTACCATGGATGCTACATGCCCCAAGAATGGCTCCCCAAACTGCTGAATTATGCTTTATGTTCATATCACACATAAGTTTGTAAGCTTCGTCTAACAAACCTGCACGTGCATAAAGGTCTACCATGCAAGAAAAATGCTCAGATCGAGGCGAGATGTTGTATTTTCTAAGCATAATATTGAAGCATTCCCATCCTTCAACTGTCAGTCCAGCATGGCTACAAGCAAAGAGAAGAGACAAGAATGTGATATCATTAGGTTGCAACCCCTCATATTCCATCGTTTTATATAAAGCAATTGCCTTATGTCCCAAGCCATTCCTTCCATATCCAGAAATCATCGATGTCCATGAAATAACATTCTTTTCCTCCATCTCATCAAAAGCATGGTTAGCATCTTCAATTTCTCCGCATTTTGCATACATATCAACGAGAGCATTTCCCATAACCACATCATGACAAGGTTGGTGTTTAAAAGTAAGGGCATGGATTTGTCTTCCCAAGATCAGTGAAGCAACATTCGCACATACGTTAAGCATGGAACATAATATGACACTGTCAAGTGCCACGCACATAAGAGTTATTTCTTTAAAGAGGTCTAGCACATCGCCGCTGTAGTTACCTTCTCGTGCATATCCATATATCAGTGCCATGCAAGATATAATGTCCTTTTTTATCATGCTCCTGTATATCTTATGAGCTCTCTCTACCCTTCCACACTTTGCATATGCATCGATTAGGGATCCACTTAAAGATTTGTGTGAACCAAAACCCAGTTGCATGATGAATCCATGTATTTGACTCACCTTCATAAGACCACTACCTCCGACTAAAGTTCTCAACACACCACCCAAGCTGAAGCAATCAGGGATCATGCCTAAGTGAAATGGTCACAGACAATAATTAGAGTAATAACAGGAAAAGTAAAGGTATTCATACGAATGGTATAAAAATCTCAAGGCATGATGACAAGATTATTGAGACTTTACTGTAACCATGCTTCTCAAGCAGGAACCTCCAGCGGGAAACCAATTTTTGACTATTTTCTTGCGAGTTAGCACATCAAAAAAAGGAAAAACACACTCGTGCACGCGCGCTCGCGCGCACACACACAAAACTGGTGTAAATAATATTGGACCATAATTTCTCTTATATTGAATGTATCAGTGGTCATGCTGCAGAAAGAAAAGGCAATGCCATTGATATACAGAAGGTGAAGCGGCAATGTGGCAAGTAAACACTACTCAAGGAATATGATATTAACTACATTGTAAAAGATGAAGAATTGGTACAAAGAAAGATGAAGATGATAGAGAGAAAAACTAGAAAGATTGTATTGATTAAAATGGAGAAAATGTATACAAAAGAACTTAAGGAAATGATAGCTATACAATCCTTTATATAGCCATATAACCTAATTACAATAATACCCTTCTAACTATACTAACCAATCTTATCCTTATGACAACCTACCAACACATTTCAACTAACTATATTCTTCATTACTAAGTAACTATGTCATCACTAATGACTATGGTTAATACTCCCCCCTCAAACTGAACTTGGTGTAGCCAAGTGAAGGTTGAACGAGCTAGAACACTGAAACTGATCTGGAACTGCAAGACCAAGATGTCTGCAGGGGCTGTTGTCGTTCATCAATTCTGCCATGTTGGCTATTTCTCATTTATTGGTGGTGGTTCTGTGATGGCACAAGATGTTCCAAAGTACATGATGGTTGCGGGAGAAAGAGCTGTACTTCGTGGTCTTGGTCTGAAAATACCCAATAAATTTTCGACTGTGAACTGAGAAGCCATAGTTGACACTGCCAAGAAACTAAATCTACCAAGGAGAATGACACTCCCAAGAAACTAAACTACCACGGAGAATGACACTCCAAGAAACTAAATCTACCAAGGAGAATGACACTCCAAGAAACCAAATCAGCCAAGGAGAATGACACTCCAAAGCACAACACAAATCTCACATTTCTACTAAAAATATCAAATAAGGAGACTGACACTCCATGAACACAAATCATACTGCAACTTAGGATTCTTTAAATCGACAAGAAAACTAATACTTGTAGAGATCAACACATCAAGACCACAACTTCACTTCAATTAAACCTCGAAAGTACATCAAAGACCACAGCTTCAAGAAATAAGCGTTGCAGATCACCAAACAATTCCAAATGACTGCTATCAACACTTCGATGATCTATCGCACAACCCATATACTAGAATTCATTTACCAATTCAGAAGAACACATAACCAAAATCCCAAATCAAATTCGAGAAAAGAATCCAGATGAAGAAAATATGGACAATTTGTCAAACACTTAGGCTGCACATAGTCTAAACGTTCTGCCATACCAGAAAACAGAGCACATATCAAAATCACAGAAAATCGAATTCAGAAAACTGCTCTGAAAACACCACCAAGATGAATGAAGAAGTAGATAATCAATAGTGCAAAGAAAGCAAACTCTGCTGAATCATATATGCCATCACGCTGCAGCCACATGAACTGCGGTCTCTTCGAGTTCTTCAGCCTTTCCCAGCAAAATCGCCAACTGAGCTTTAAACACAATCCGTCCATCTTCGCCATCCAGCTTCGAGACAACAGTAGAGGTGCTTATGTTCTTCTTGACAGCAACTCCATTGCTCTTGAGACTCTCAGCAATTGTGATCATAGTAAGAATAGCCATTCCCAATGCAGAGAGCTCAACTGCATTGTACTGCTTGATGTACCTCTTGGCAAGATTGCAGTAGAAGAAGAATGGACGCTTGGTGTGCGAAATGTGAATCCGATTCTTGCTCTTCAGCTTTTTCGTCTTCCGAGAACTTGAATCTTGAAAACCCAGCTGTACGAAAACTCGCTTCTTCAAACCAGGAAGCTCCGGGAAACCCAGTTGTGGCTGTGCCGTTGGCGGAGGGCAGTGGGGATGAAGACCCACAAAACGGATCTGGAATGGGAATCCGAGTCGGTGTCGAAGAACCCGTCGTCGATTCCGAAAATGATGAAGAACCCATCGTCAAGTGATCTCATTGAGGCACTCGTTCAGGACCTTCTTGTCGATTACAGTCGCATTGCTTATCTGCTGGAGAGCGGAAGCACCGAAGGGCTTGACGGAAAATTCAAGAAAATCTGAAGAAACTAATGAGAAAAGAAGTAAAACTAGAAATAGACTAATGAGAAGTGGAACCACCAGAATCCATGGCATGAGCCTGGTGGCTTTGATACCATATTAACTACATTGTAAAAGATGAAGAATTGGTACAAAGAAAGATGAAGATGATAGAGAGAAAAACTAGAAAGATTGTATTGATTAAAATGGAGAAAATGTATACAAAAGAACTTAAGGAAATGATAGCTATACAATCCCTTATATAGCCATATAACCTAATTACAATAATACCCTTCTAACTATACTAACCAATCTTATCCTTATGACAACCTACCAACACATTTCAACTAACTATATTCTTCATTACTAAGTAACCATGTCATCACTAATGACTATGGTTAATATATGAAACACACGAAAAGAAAAGAACACGGGAAATTTTTTTAAAACACTACAATTTTAGCCACAAATATAAACATTCACCTTCCTTCATCATTGAATGGAACATACGCAATGAGTCATCAGCAAAACCCTGAACAGCATAGCCGCCAATCATAGCATTCCACGAAACCAAGTCCCTCACTGACATTTCCTCAAACAAACAACAGGCATCCTCTATCTTCCCACACTTAGAATGAAAATCAACCAACGCGTTCTGCGCAAACAAGTTCTCAGCAAACCTAACTTCCGCAATACACCCTTGTATCTGCTTCCCTACTTCAAAACATCTCAACCCTATACACGCCTCAACGCACTCCTATTCCCAAACTGATTAGCCCTAAGACCCGCCTGACGCATACCCAGAAACACCACCAAACCATCCTCATAACACCCACTTTTAACATACCCAGAAATCATACCAGTCCAAGACACGACATTTCTGTTATGCATTTTATCAAACACGTTACAGGCACTAATGGGGGACCATCTGAAGAGTTGCTGAGAAGTCCGAGGTACGATATTCTATTTTCAAGGAATGTCCTAGGGGGATGATCAACTCCGCCTGCGTAAGTTTATCTTACATTGCCGGTCCTAAGCCCGGATAAAGGTGGAGGGTGAAGACGTCATGTAGTTGACAGCTGGCACTTCTAGGTTACGTCGAATCCTTATAAAAATGAATTCAGAACGAATTTGCGCTAAAGCTAAGGCGTCACCCGTAAGTGGCGCGTTGTGTGGCCCGAGCATAGTGATAAGTGAGCAAGGGTCGTTGTATCTCCATCAACACCCGGATGCAATGTTAAATGAGTAAGATAGTTATAGAAACTTCTTTTTGAACGACTCCATTCAAAGTTGTTTGGGAGTATATGCTTCTATCAACTTTACATAGGACACACAAAAGAAGTACTTTGATCCTATTAAACGGGTGAGGGTGAAGAAGCTAGGACATAAGGTTAAAGTTCAAGAGAGTAGAATGCGTTTAGGAACGTGAAATATAGGAACCTTAATGGGAAAATCTATAGAAGTAGTGGAAGTTATGGTGAGGAGAAGGATAAATATTATGTGCCTACAAGAAACTAAATGGGTTGGTCTTAAGGCAAATGATCTAGAAAACTTAGGTTTTAAACTTTGGTATTCAGGCACAAATAGAACGAGAAACGGTGTTGGCATCATCGTGGACAAGACCTTGACACAAGATGTTGTAGATGTCAAGAGGGTAGGAGATAGAATCATGGCAATAAAGATTGTAATAGGACAAAAACTCATCAATGTGATTAGTGCGTACGCACCTCAAGTAGGGATGGATACGAGTTTGAAGGAGAAATTTTAGGAAGACCTTGGAGACGTTATGCAAGGAATTGCTTAGACGAAGAAGGTATTTATAGGAGGAAATTTAAATGGACAGGTGGGCAAGGAGACAGGCAACTATGGAGGTTTTCATGGTGGCCATGGTTTTAGGGAGAGAAACTAGGATGGGGAAGCTATCTTAGATTTTGCAATGGCATATGATCTCTTCTTAGCCAACACCTTCTTTAAGAAGAGTGAAGAACATGTGATTACCTACAAGAGTGGGTCGTCAAAAACAAAAATAGATTTTCTTCTAATAAGGAAGGGGATTGTACAACTTGTAAGGATTGCAAAGTTATACCGGGAGAGAGCTTGGCTAATCAACATCGCTTGTTGGTGATGGATGTACATATCAAAAGAGAGAGAAAAAAGAACAAGACTTGGAAGTGCCCAAGGATTAGATTGTGGAATCTAAAAGGAGAAAAATAAGTCATTTTCAAAAAGAAAGTAATCACCCAATGCGTGTGGGATAGAGAGGGGGAAGCTAGCCAAAGGTAGGATTCCATGGCTAGTTGTATCCGAAAAGTAGCAAAAGAGGTATTAGGAGAGTCCAATGGCTTTGCTCCATACCAAAAGGAATCTTAGTGGTGGAATGAGGAGGTATAAACAAAGGTGAAGGCTAAGAAGGAATGTTGTAAAGCCTTATACAAGGATAAGACCGATGAAAATGATGAAAGTTATAGAAGAACGAAACAAGAGGCAAAGAAAGCTGTGAGAGAAGCTAAGCTAGCGGCTTATGACGATATGTGTAATCGACTAGATACCAAAGAAGGAGAGTTGGATATCTATAAACTAGCTAAAACAAGAGAAAATAAGACAAGGGACCTAAACCAAGTGAGGTGCATCAAAGATGAGGATGGAAAGGTTTTTGCTACAAAGAACGCGGTCAAAGACAGATGGAGAGGTTATTTTCATAATCTTTTCAATGAAGGACATGGAATGAGTATTTCTTTGGGGGAGTTAAGTAACTCAGAAGAGTGTAGAAACTACTCATTTTACCGTCGAATCAGGAAGGAAGAAGTGGTTGTAGCTTTGAAAAAGATGAAGCATAGAAAAGCAGTGGGCCCAGATGATATACCGATCAAAGTGTGGAAGGTCTTATGAGAGACGGGTATAGCATGGCTCACTAACCTTTTCAATAGGATTTTGAAAACGAAGAAGATGCCGAATGAGTGGCGATAGAGCACTTTGGTGCCTATCTACAAGAATAAGGGTGACGTACAAAATTGCATAACTATAGGGGTATTAAGCTAATGAGTTATACAATGAAGCTCTGGGAGAGAGTCATTGAGCATAGATTGAGGCAAGAGACATGGGTTTCAGACAACCAATTTGGGTTCATGCCAGGGCGCTCAACCATGGAGACAATCTATCTCTTACGAAGATTGATGGAAAGATATAGAGATGGGAAAAAGGATTTACACATGGTCTTTATAGATTTGAAAAAAGCATATGATAGGGTACCAAGAGACATTCTTTGGGGGATTTTAGAGAATAAAGGAGTACGAGTAACATATATCCAAGCTATAAATGATATGTATGATGGAGCAAAGACTGCTATAAGAACTCATGAAGGACAAACCGAAAGCTTCCCCATAATTGTAGGGTTACATCAAGGCTCATCCTTAAGTCCTTACATTTTTGCATTGGTAATGGATGAGTTAATAGGACATATTCAAGATGATATTCCTTGGTGTATACTTTTTGTAGACGATATAGTGTTGATAGATGAAACTCAGGAAGGGAGATATGCGAAGCTTAATCTTTGGAGATAAGTGTTGGAATCTAAAGGTCTTCGCCTAAGCCGATCAAAGACAGTATGGAGTGCAAGTTCAGTGCAAATGGAGGCCAAAATGAGTTATGGGTGAGGATCAGAGATCAGGAAATACCAAAGAGCGATCGCTTTCACTACCTAGGATCTATCTTGCAAAAGAACGGAGAGTTAGATAGAGACCTCAACCATAGAATACAAGCTGGATGGATGAAGTGGAAGAGTGCATCTGGTGTGTTGTGTGACCGCCGTATGCCACTGAAGCTCAAGGGAAAATTTTATAAGATGGCAATAAGGCTGGCGATGCTGTATGGCACAGAATGTTGGGCAATGAAGCATCAATACGTACATAAAATGGGTGTAGCGGAGATGAGGATGCTTCGTTGGATGTGTGGGCACACGAGAAAGGATAAGATTAGGAATGAGGATATCCGAGGTAAAGTAGGCGTAGCCGAAATTGAAGGAAAAATGAGAGAAAATCGGTTGCGATGGTTTGGACATGTGCAAAGAAGGCCTACTGACGCTCTAGTTCGAAGATGTGACTACGGAACAGAGGTTCAAAGCCGAAATGGTAGAGGAAGACCTAGAAAAACTTTGGAAGAGACCCTAAGAAAAGACTTAGAGTACTTGGATCTAACAGAGGACATAACACAGAACCGAGTGCAATGACGTTCTAGGATTCATATAGCCGACCCCACTTAGTGGGAAAAGGCTTTGTTGTTGTTGTTGTTGTCCTAGGGGAATGATCAGTAAACCCATGAGATTCCATGACCAAGGAGATTAATAACGTTGGGAACGGCAATACCTATTGAGCTTCCTTATTTGTTTCATGTACTAGTCTAATTAAGTTCCTTTTATTATAGCTTCTCTTTTATTTAGCTTGCATATTGTTGCTCCCTTCCTATTCTCTGCAGCTTCTACGTGAACTGCATCAACTAACCATGCGGCCGAATTTCGAATAAAAGATCACCAGCTTCGTATCTAAATTCAAATTTGAACCAAACCCATTTGTAATTACATGGTTGTGAACCAAAAGACCGGGCCTTTCTGCTCGTTCGTCGATGCAGATCTGCAAGATATTCATGTACAGAGAGTAATAAGAGTTCAATTGGGTTGGTCTGGAGAGAAGGAATCTCAGAGCTTCTTGAAGTTGGCCCCTTTTGCACAAGGCCTGCTTAATGTGTGAGTTTGTGAAGTACTATGGAATGGGGTGCGTCACTATTTGAAAGTTCGTTTATCGTTTATGTACGGAAATATGAACAAAATTTTTGCCGCTACTTTTAACGGAATCATAGTTGACAAATGACAATATTCATGGCAATATCTACGTCATCTCAAGACAAAATTTACACTATCTCAAATTCTCAATGTTATTGATATTGTAAGAATATTACCTTTTGGACAATATTGTGATGTTATATGTACCATATAGAGAAGTTAGTTTAGATATTTTATTCTATCAAGATATTGTCGATATAGTAATGAGTCTTCATATTCATTTTGGCTGAACATTCTCGAAATCAGTTCATATTGACAAGTTTTTCTTTAGTAGAGATTGTTAGTGTAGAATATTATTTGTAAAAAAAAAAAAAAAACTCGGACGATAATCCAGTCAGAAGATACAATTAAAGAATCCCACAATAAATGGCTTTATAATTAGAGCCACAGCAGAAGAATTTTCAGCCAAACATCATTTTTGTCTGGAAACCTTTATGGTGATCACTCATGCATATTCATGGCTACTTGGCTAGCAGTAGCAGTATGCTGATCAATGTAATTTGCTTGCTCATTTTTTCAAGCTTTTTGTGGAGGGATTCCCATGGTGCAACTGCAAGAGCACTCATACTAGGTGACACTCTAAAACTCCTCAACTTCTTAGTTTCTGCAAATGGGAAATTCAACATTGGGTTCCATGTCTTTGATCATAATTCAAACTATAGCTACCTTGTTGTAAAGTTGCCTGCAAGTCCTAACTATGCATGGATTGCAAATCGAAACAAACTGGTTTTCCACCCTTTGGAATTTCACACCTGACCAAAACCAAACGCTGAAAATTACATATAGAGATGGTGAGCCTGTTGTACTGTATTCTGCTTCAGGAGCTAGCATCGTCAATTTTGCTGCTACCCTTTTAGATTCTGTGAATTTCATTGTGCAAGAACTGAGGTCTGATGGATCAACCAAAAGGATTTTGGGGCACAGTTTTAATTTCCCAGAAAGGTTTAGTTGAGCTTGTCTGATTAACAGGTTTGAGTTGTGTGGACATGAAATCTTTTTATAAGAACGTAAGAGGATCATATGCATTGGCACTGCTACCGCTGCTGCGTAACTTGATCAGGTAAATTATACACATAAAAGTATTGCTCGTCTTGCTTAATCTATGTGTAATAACTGAACGTTTTACAGCAGAGAACAGACAGCACTCAATGCCAACAGCTATTATATTTGATCTTTCCATAGGTACATCAGTTTGTCTGGAATAAGTAATTTTCCAACTAAATTAGTTCCACCATATAAAAGCAAGTCAAAATTCAGGCAACCGTAAACATAATAGTATGTAAATTCATCGCGGTACATCAGTTGAATTGGATATCTCATTTGCGGAAAAAATTTCTGGTTTTTTTCCACTTAGACTAGCTTCAACCACATTTCTTTCTGTAAAAAATGCTGGCTTTGCAGGTAATGGCAACGGTGTGCTTTGATTTGTCAACATAGATACAACATCTGGCATGGTAGGCCGATCAGATGCATTTTCTTCGACGCATAGCAGACCAACATGAACACATCTTAACAATTGATCTTTGACGCATGAATCGCCTAATGTTGGATCCATTAATTCTAGAACTGTGCCTTCCTTCCATAATTCCCATGCCTGAAACATGCATGATTGCATTTAATTAGAATCACACACCTAAAACTACAAAAAAAAAAAAAAAAAAAAATTGTCGTCACAATTAAGAATTGGAATGACATACATATCCTACTATATTAAGCAGACGATCAGCATTGTAGAAGCTATTGTTTCTCCTGCCGCTTACAATTTCAAGCATTAACACTCCAAAACTATAAACATCAGATTTTATGGAAAAGATGCCCTGCATGGCGTACTCGGGAGACATGTAACCACTGTTATCAAATAGAAAAAGATACTTGTTTTAGTACTTCTGCATATATAAATAATCCATGTTATATTATATAGCAAACTGAAAGAGATGAAAGATCAATTTATTGTTTACTTACTATGTTCCGACAACCCTATTAGTATTTGCTTCAAGTTCATTATGCTTGAAAATCCTTGCCATACCAAAATCAGATATTTTGGGGTTCATATTTTTGTCAAGTAGTATGTTACTTGCTTTTAAATCTCTATGTATTACTGTTACTCTTGAGTACTTGTGCAAGTAAAGCAATCCTTGAGCAATTCCTTCAATTATAATAAAACGCTTCTTCCAATCAAGTGGCGTGACTCTTGTTGAATCTGCTCAGTATATAGGAAAATTATAAGATTGACAATTTTCTGTGTATTTTTGTCATATCACACAAATCAGAAACAAAAATAAATCAAGCAGTAGGATTAAAGTGACTGTTACCAACCGAATAAAAAGTAGTCCAAACTTTTGTTTGGCATGTACTCGTATATCAGCATCCTCTCTTCACCATGAATGCAAAATCCAAAAAGTTTGACAAGGTTTTTATGTTGGAGTTCATATATGAGTACCAATTCATTCTTAAACTCCAGTGTTCCTTGCCCCGAACATTTTGAAAGCCTCTTAACAGCTACTTCTTGTCCCGTCACCAATTTTCCCTGAATTAATGATGCACAATATCTCACCTGATCAACTATTTGTTTTTAGCATCAATAGACGAAGTAACGTTCTATGATTAAAAACCTTACCTTATAAACAGGACCAAATCCCCCTTGTCCGAGCTTGTTTTCTGGAGAGAAATTACATGTGGCAGCCATTACAGATGCATAACTAAAGACACTTAAATCCGGTCTCATATATCCATGATTTTGATGTGCATTGGCATCAGTAGGTCGATCAGATGTCATTAAGTCAAGCAATTCATCTTCAATGATCTTTGTCTCTTTCTCGCCTATTTATTATAAGGTATAATATGAATTTTATGTTCATGACAAAAAAAATTTCATTGACATGAATTACATTGTGTACCTGAAAGTGCAAATTTTCTTCTTCGTAGCACATAGCAGGCGATGCAGGGGACCATTAGCAGTAAAGTAGCAGCTGTGATACTAGTGCCAATAAATATCCGCGTTTTTGTATCTGCATTGATTAGTAAATGTATTTGGCATTTAATTGCGTATATACTAGTGTGTGTGTGTGTGTGTGTGTGTGAGAGAGAGAGAGAGAGAGAGAGAGAGAGAGAGAGAGAGAGAGAGAGCGACCCAAAGTTTCCTTTGTTCCTTTTACGCATCCTGCTGAGGAAGGAGTGCACTTGTATGATATAGAGACTAGTGGACAAGTTCTTACTTGAAAACATTAAGTAGATTTACCATTATGGCGAGGTGACTTTGTTTTCAAAATATTGAAAGTAGTATCACCAGTGGAGCCTTCAAGGAACTCTGAGTTTTTTCTGGTATAATATTGACATCCAGACTGATCATCTTCATCTAGAACATTAAATCCAAGGCACTCGCAATTTTTCCAACAAGAATCTTTACAATCGCTAAGACTTAGACTTGTATTAGGATCAATCGGGTAGGTTTTATTTGAGATGGTTGGAGTAAAGTAACCACGTCTTAGCTCGAATATGTCACCAACATGTCTGCAAGTTGGCTTCTCCGCCCATCTCTGGCATCCTCCATCTGTGTTATAGCCATAACAGTTTTCTGTTCTTGCAATCACAAATTCTCCACCGTTGTCTAGTTGTCCAGCTAAGGATAGCACCCATTCTGTTGAAGTCTGGTTTAGAGGGTGGTAAGTGAAGGAGGCTTCAGTTTCATCCGAAACAATACTAATATTATACCTACTCATCAGCTGCTTAAATCTCTTACTTGTAGAGGCTCCACTAGTCCAGTAAACCACTCCGCGTCGCTTAATCTGCAATTCTTGCGTTTTGTGGTCCCATTCAAGGGTGAAAGGCCCCGGCTCTGGATTGGACTGACTTGACCATGAAGTAAGTGACAAAATGTGCCCGTTTCTGTGGTTAACCCCTAATTTCATGCCTGGATAAAGGGTATCTATTGGATGATCAAAACTTTGCCACAAGACCCGATTTTTCGATCCATGGATAGAGTTCACTTCTTGTACGACAAAATTGCCAGAATCCAGTAGAGTAGCCACCACAGTACTAGTGTTTGAATTTGCTATTTCTATACTGGCAGAGTAAAGCTCCAACCGCGTCCCGCCTCGGTCCACAATTTTCAACGTTTTGTTCTTGTCGAAGGTAAGAACTCCTGAAGGGTATAAAATAGGTGTGTCTCGGCTGGCAATCCATCCCTGGTTACCACTGCCTTCGCGCTGTATGCACAACTGACTGGAATTCGATTTGTCATATACAAAGAAACCCAAGCAGAAGGTCCCCATTGCAGAACATAAATAAGTTGTAGAGTTGAGTGTGTCACCTGGTTTGAGAGTGTCACCTGGTTTGAGTGTGTCCTGTGCACTTGCAGCTGTATAATAACAAATCCACACTAAGCTTGAAAATATGAGCAAGCAAGTTCTGCAGCTAGCCATGAATGACTATAGAAAAGTATTATCTGCCTAACCTTTGTTCTTTGTTGGTTGTAACTGAGTGATAAGCCCTAAATCTAAAGCAAATTATTAGGTCTCAAGTGATTTAAACTTTAAAGTTCAAGTGGCCGACAAAACTTTTAAGAAGATAACCAATCAACAAAATAGATGTCGAAAAAAGACAGAAGGACCCCTTGTACCACTGAAACATACACGCATACAACTTTGGGTAAGGTTTCTTCAGATTGGAGGTACGCATGTCTCACGCACGTACATATGTTGTTTGACAAACTAGCTAATTTTAGCTATATGTTTTGTCTTGCTTATGTGAATTAAATTGGTTAGTAAACAAGGCTGCATCAACTTTAAAGGAAATAAACTGTTGCGCTTGTACTGTGCAGAAACTCGATTCTTTTGCAGAGGCATTGTTGTGCAAGAGAAGATAGAAAGAAAACTTTCTGTATATTTCATTTCTTAATCAGGAAGTAATACATGAGGGTTTATATACACTGCACTAAATAAGCTTAGTTACTAATGACCTCAGATTAATCACTAACAGTGTGATTAACAACTAAACACATATAACTGATTTTCCAGCTGTTACAAAACAGAAAATATCTAAGAGTAAGGTGTCCCTTTATCCTCCCTCAAGCTAAACGGAGGAGAGCCGAGAGAAAGCTTGGACTGTAACAACTGGAATCTGGATTTGGGAAGAGCCTTGGTATGAATATCAGCAATTTGGTGATGAGTACCGACATGCTGAACTTTAACCAGATTTGCTAAAACAAGTTCGCGGATATAGTGGTAATCAATCTCGACATGTTTCGTTCGAGCATGAAACACGGGATTGGATGCCAAGGAAATGGCAGAGACATTGTCACACCAAAGGAGGGGCACCTGGCGAAGAGGGAAACGAATATCATGAAGAACTTTGCAGATCCATGTCAATTCGGCAGCTGTGTGAGCAAGAGAACGATATTCAGCCTCGGTGGACGAGCGAGCAACTGTATGTTGCTTCTTTGCACTCCAGTTGATCAAGTTAGGACCAAAATACACACAATAACCACTGGTTGAGCGTCTGTCAAAGATGCAGCCGGCCCAATCAACATCAGAAAAGGCAGTAAGATGTAAGGAACCTTTCCTGAACCACATACCTTGATGAGCCGAACCTTTGAGGAAACGGAGAATGCATTTGACTGCTTGAAAGTGGGATTCCCGGGGACACTGAAGGAATTGACAGACTTGGTTGACAGCAAAAGAGATATCGGGGTGGGTCCAAGTGAGGTACTGTAAAGCTCCCACAATAGATATGTACTCGGAAGGATTATCAAGCAAGGGACCAGTGTGATCCAACTTGGTCGTGCCAAGTGGAGTGGAACAAGGTTTGCAACCATCCATATGAGTTTTAACAAGCAGATCATGAGCATATTTCCCTTGAGAGAGAAAAAGACCATCAGTAGTTCGTTGAATCTCGAGACCAAGGAAAAAGTGAAGGGGACCTAAATCCTTAACAGGAAATTGAGTGCTGAGCCGATGAATGAACTCCTGACAAGCAGAGGAATGTGGACCAGTCACGAGGATATCATCAACATACACGAGAACAATTATCAAAGAGGGTTGGTGTTGAACAAAGAGAGAACAATCAGAAGGAGAGTTTTCAAATCCAAGAGAGATCAGAGACTGAAACAATTTATCATACCAGGCCCGAGGAGCCCGTTTCAAGCCATAAAGAGACTTGTGAAGCTTGCAGACATAGGAGGGGTTGGTGGAATCAATAAAGCCAGGAGGTTGCTGCATGAAAACCTATTCCTGAAGAGTGCCGTGAAGAAAAGCGTTACTGATATCCAGTTGGTTAAGAAACCAGTTGTGTTGGACGGCAAGAGAGAGTAAAATGCGAATGGTGACTGGCTTTGCAACAGGACTGAATGTTTCCTGAAAGTCAACCCCTGCTTGCTGATGAAATCCCTTAGCTACAAGACGAGCTTTGTAGCGATCAATGGAACCATCAGGTTTTCGCTTGATACGAAAAACCCATTTACACCCGACAATATTCTGATGAGGAGAGGGAGGTACAAGAGACCAAGTCCCAGTAGTTTGTAAGGCATGAAACTCTTCAGACATTGCTTGGAGCCAATGATCATGTTTGGAAGCCTGTAGGTAAGTGGTAGGGACAAAACTGCTGGAATCAAGTGGATGCTTGGTTGCAGCCAAGACCTTGGGTTTAAAAATACCAGCCTTTGACCGTGTCACCATTGGATGAGTATTAGTAGAGACAAATAGGTAGGGGAGAAGGAACAGGTGAGGGAGAAGCAGGAGGGACTTGAGAAGTAGGTGATGAAGATGCTGAGGAGGAAGGGGAAATAGGGACAGAGTGAACAGGGCTATCCAGGGATGAAGAAGCTTGCAGAGAAGAACTTGTTGGGGAAATGGGAAAAGGTAGAGTAAAGGTGGAAGAAGCAGCGGAGGATGCAGATTCCAATGGGGCAGGTCCCTGAGATGGTGGAGAATGCTGAAAAGGGAAATGATCTTCATTGAAGAGAACATGTCGGGAGATGTACAAACGATGTGTTTGAACATCTAAGCACCTGTAGCCCTTGTGCTGCAAACTATAACCAAGAAAAACACAGGGAGAACTTTTCCCAGCAAGCTTAGATGATACATAAGGTTTGAGCCAGGGATAGCAGCTGCATCCAAAAGTTTTAAGCTTGGAATAATCAGGGACTGTGTTGAAGAGCAACTCCCAAGGAGATTTGTCTAAATTGGATAAGGGCAATCGATTAATGAGATACAAAGCCGTAGAGAAAGCGTCAACCCAGTATTGGTGAGGCACACTGGAAGCTACTAAAAGAGTTCGTGCAATTTCTGTGATATGGCAGTGTTTACGCTCAACACACCCATTTTGCTCAGGGGTGTGAGGACAGCTGTATTGATGGGAAATACCATGCTGAACAAGAAAATAATTAAAAGCAGAACATGTGAATTCACCACCAGAATCTGAACGGAAGTCTTGATTTTATTTCCAACCAAATTTTCAACATATGCCTTGAAGCTGACAAATACAGAGAAAACCTCAGATTTAACTTTCAGAGGAAATAACCAAGTGTATTTAGTGAACTCATCTACAAAGAGCACATAGTACTTGTAACCACTAACAGATTGCACTGGAGCTGGCCCCCAAACATCACAGTGAATCAACTCAAGACTAGCAGATACAACACTGGTACTCGAAGAAAATGGTAACTTGTGATTTTTGCCTATAGCACAATCTGTACAAAAGAAATTGACAGATTTGGCACCACTGGAAGGAAGAGAAGCTTTAGTTAAAATCTTTCGAAACATTGCTGTAGAAGGATGCCCAAGCCTCCTATGCCATGTCTGGAGTGTAGTCGGAGTACTGAAAAAGGCTGAATGTGGAGAGGTGGAAGGAATGCCTTGGAGAGGGTAGAAACCATCTATAGCTGGACCTTGAAAAAGCATCCTCCCCGTAGAGCGATCCTTGATTACAGAGCCATCAGAATCAAGAGTTAAAGCACACTTGTTATCTTTGAAAAACTGATAAGCAGAGAGAAGATTGAACTTCATCATGGGAACATGGAGGACATTATGCAAACGAAATGTAGCTGAAGGAGTTTTAAGCACAGAATGTCCAGAATGATGAATAGACATACCTTGCCCATCACCAATATACACTTTCTCTTTTCCAGAATAGGGAATAGGAGAATGAAGAGCAGAGATATCATTGGTGATATGGGATGTAGCGCCAGAGTCAATAAGCCAAGTAGGAGGGATAGATTTAGATGTAGTGTGCACAGACATAGCAGCCAACTTGGCAGGGGGTATTTTGCCAGCAAAAGCATGATTCATCCGTTCATAGCAATCAAGGGCTTCATGCTCAAAGGAATGACAAATTTGGCAAGGATTTTTACCACCAGCATAGGTAGGAGAACGAGAAAAGCCACCAGGATTAGAGCGATTACCAGAATTATTGCGAAAAGAGCCAGATCCATTGCTAAGATGATTAGAATGTCCACGAAAGTTATTGAAAGACTTGGAAGAGTTACCACGATAGTTACGCTGAAAGGATCCTTTGCCACAATTATTCTGAAATCTGGGAGGATTGTGAAACTGCACAACATAAGCTTGTGGTGTTGGAAGAAGAGGACCCTGAGCTTGAGCAGCAAAGGCCTGAAAAGGTTCTTGAGCGGAAGAAATCGGTCATTTCTTTTTGCGATTCATGAATAATTCCTTGTTAATCAATAGACCATGAAGCTCATCCAAAGTAGTGGAGGAAATGCGTAACATAATAGAATCAATGAAAGATTCATATGCATCAGATAAGCCATTTAGAGTGACATCAACAAGATCATGATCTGAAACTGGTGAACCAGCCGCCATTAAAGCATCAGAAATACCTTTGATGCGCTGCAGATATTCAGAGATCGAGAGATCACCTTGAGCAACAGTGTGTAAACGAGATCTGAGTTGATGAATATGAGCCGCAGAAACTCCACCAAATCGATTTTCAAGATTTAGCCAGAGATCGCGGGAGGAAGTCACACCAACCGTAAAGGGAATAATTTCTTCAGAGAGAGTAGAGTTAAGCCAAATCAGTATGTTCTGATCTTTCTCATACCAGGCTTCATAGGCAGGATTAGGAGTGCCAGTAGAACGACCAATCGCATCAAGAAGATAAGGCGGTGGACAAGGCTCGGAGCCATCAACGAAGCCAGTGAGTTTATAGCGTCGGAAGATCGGAGCAAAGAGAGCTTTCCAGACGAGGTAATTGTCACATTTCAGCTTCGTCGGTACCATACAGCTGATATTCTGGATCGTGATCGAAGAAATTGACGAATTTGAGAAATTAGGGTTCATCGCAGAGAAATTGGGGGCGACGAACTCAGTCGATGCAGGATTCGGAGGAACAAGATCAGGAGAAGAAGTGGATGACGCCATGAGTGCAGAATCAAGAGAGAGCTTGATGAGCGAGAGAGAGAACGTGAATCGCACAGAAAGAAGATGAGAGGATCGAGAGGCGGTGAAGCTGAGAGGCGAGTGATACCAAGATAGAAAGAAAACTTTCTGTATATTTCATTTCTTAATCAGGAAGTAATACATAAGGGTTTATATACACTGCACTAAATAAGCTTAGTTACTAATGACCTCAGATTAATCACTAACAGTGTGATTAACAACTAAACACATATAACTGATTTTCCAGCTGTTACAAAACAGAAAATATCTAAGAGTGAGGTGTCCCTTTAAGAGAAACTGGTGGTCTTGGAGATGAATATTAGTGAGTGGCGTTTATTATCATTATTAATAGTCACATGTTTACCTTTCTTTGCTCTCCGATTTGCTAGGTCTTTCTAACTGGATGATCGAACTAGATTCGAATAACATATTTTCAGAGGTATGTAATCACCAAAACTTGATTCTTGTTCTAAATTCATACATATGTTGGCATATCTATTTTCAATCTCTGGTTACAAGTCTTAATGTATTAGGATTTTACGTAGTTGGTATGTTTTTGTTGAGTGACCTTACTGGCATGTCTATTTCCAATCTCTGCTTCTTGTTGTAAATAACTCTTGGAGTTTTGCTCTGGTTGTTTCCCTTTTAATTCAACTTTCGTTGATCAGCGGAACATGTCTGTTTATGTTGATTATGTGTGGTCCAGTTGAGGTATTTTCATCATTGAATTACTTTTGATTTATATTATTACGCGAGATGAAAATGGAGCTGTTGCAATGGTTAAAAGGGCTCAAATGAATATTTGAGTATATGGATATATTCGTTTAGTTCAATTCTTCTTGTATAAAAATTTGAGATATCGCATGGTTGTAATTGCTTGAATTATGATATGATATTGGTGATTTGTAATAAAAGAAAAAGTTCTTGATTTAATTAGTGTTTTCGAAGTGATATTTGATTGTATAACAATGTATGTCATAAGGGGGCGTTTGTTACACCTAAGGGACTGGCTTGGACTAGCTTAAATAGGACTATAATCCTGTGTTTGGTGGCTGGCGGGACTAACATTAATGGCACTAGGTGGGACTCACTTTCACAAACTCCTTCACTAGCCGGTCTTAGCGAGAGACCCCGACACCCATAGGACTAGCTAAGACCTTCCATCGTCCTCTCTTGCCTTCGTCCACTCTCGCTGCATCTTTATCTCCTTCGTCTGCTTCGCTGCCCTAGGTTCACCGACCTCGATTTTCTACGGCATGGGATTCAATGAAAGCTGGAAGTTGGAGAGGCGTAGGTACAAGTAAGTTTACAGAGATTGGAGAAAAGGGAAATAGGAGGGAGAGGCCGAGGGACATGGGGAAAAAAGGGAAAGGAGGATGGAGAGGCGGGTGGAGAAATAAGGTTACAGAGAGATTGGAGAAGGGGAAAAAGGGAAAGGGGATGGAGAAAAGGGAAATAGGAGGGAGAGGCGGAGGGACAAAAATGGGGTAAAAGGGAAAGGGGGATGGAGAGGTGTAGTAAAAGGGAAAGGGGGATGGAGAGGTGTAGGGACAAGTTAACAGAGATCAGATAAGGGGAAAAAGGGAAAGGAAGATTGGAGAGGATGATGATTATAGAAGAAGGAAAAAACAAGATAAAGTAATAATAAAATATTAATCAATATATATTAAATTAATATAAAATAATATAATATTGTAATCCTGCTTCTTAGTCTGACACTGCACCAAACGCTTCACTAAACTAGTCTAGCTTAGTTTAGTCTAAGCCAGTCCAGCTTAGTCCCTGAAGCTAGTCCAATCCGAGATAGTCCGGTGCAACAAACGCACCCTAAATATAATAGACGTTTCCTATATATATTGCCAAATGCTATGAATTGTATGAAAATGCTATAGTAGCATTTGAAAAATGCTATGAAAAACATTTCATAGCAATTCCTTTATGTACGCATGTTTCACGCACGTACATATGTTGTTTGACAAACTGCTCTAGTCAGCCTACATATATGGTTACTCTTTCAAATGCATTGATATTCATGATTCTGTAATCAGTCATATAATTTGGTACATTTTTTTTTTACTCAGGCGGAGTTTCATTTTGAAAAAGAAACAAAAAGGATAGAACAAAAGGCAGAGGGTACGAGAGCACTAATGCGAGATAATTAATGTTAGATGATGCTCGAAGAAATCCTTCATAAATCAATTAAAACAACTGAATTTACATAATAAAATCGGTCTCTATAAAATTTACATTAAGAATAGAAAAAAAAATTTAATAAATAATTCATTGAATCACATTATTGCTAGCCCATTGTAAAGCTAAACCCATCCCCCTCCTCTTAATGTAGATAATATCGTTTGTTAAAAAAAAATCATTTAACAACTAATTTAATCACATTATTATCCGCGTGCGAAAGACCTTTTTTATAACCAGCATTACACGCCTCTTAAGATGTTTTGAACGTGTTTAAAAATAGAGAAAATAATATTGACTGAACAGCTGATTGAATCACATTATTGTTAACCCATTGTGAGGCTAAGCCCACCCCCTCCCCCTTAGCCTAGATAATATTGTTTGTTAAAAAAAAACAATCATTTGACAACTAATTTAATCACATTATTATCCGCGTGCGAAAGACCTTTTTTATAACCAGCATTACACGCCTCTTAAGATGTTTTGAACGTGTTTAAAAATAGAGAAAATAATATTGACTGAATAGCTGATTGAATCACATTATTGTTAACCCATTGTGAGGCTAAGACCACCCCCTCCCCCTTAGCCTAGATAATATTGTTTGTTAAAAAAAAAACAATCATTTGACAACTAATTTAATCACATTATTATCCATATGTGAAAGACTTTTTTTTAACCGACATTACATGCATCTTAAAATGTTTTGAAAGTGTTTAAAATAGAGAAATTTAATCACATTATTATCCATATGCGAAATACTTTTTTTCATAACTAGCGTTACACACCTCTTAAGATGTTTTGAATGTGTTTAAAAATAGAAAAATTGAATCACATTATTGCTAGCATATTTTGAGGTACTAATTTAAAATATATATAAAAAAAAACAGCACAAAAAAATTAATTATTACAAAAACACTGTTAAAATGATGAAAATGCCCCAGCCTTATTTGATGCATTATTTTGGGATGTCTTTGAAGTGTTTTGTCTTGGGGGCATTTGACACACCCCCGTCCCGAAGGAGGGCATGCTGGCCGTCACGTGGGAGTGACGTAACCATTTACACAGTACGGAAGCCTTAAATTTACAACTCCTAAAATGATACACCCGAAGGTGAGTCCTAATTTTATCCATTCTTTCAGAACACCGTTGAATTCCTCGTGGTCACCACACCTCAGCAATCTTGAACCTGGAGGGGCGCAAAACCAAATTGAGTGGGTCAGTAAAACAAATCTTTTCCAAATCCAAACACTTCTCAAAACGTTGTAACCCCTCTTCGTAAAACTTGTATACTTTCCCAGAAATGTAAAATATCAATATATATATATATATATATATATATATATATATATATATTCTCAAAACTTCAAATCACTATCTCAACATTTTTCATTACAATTATGCCATGCCATGTCTAAATTCAACAGTATAATATGGATGCATCAACATAAATCAGATGAAAGAAAATAATCAACCGGAGACCCTACAATGGTCCTGTATGGTTGAATCTAAAGCTCAAAATCTCATCTAGCCGGAGTCACCTAGTATGACCTGTACGACACTACACTGCACATAAGTCGGAACTACCTAATGTAGTCTATACGACTTAATGGTTAATATTACGCTCTAGTGCTTCTCTCATCAATCATCTGTGCACATAATCTAAGGTCACCTACCAATCGGAACCCCTCTAATGGTCTGTACGACTGGCATGTCGGAACCACCTCTAATGGTCTGTACGACTAGCATCTACTTGGATCCAAGGCGAGCGTGCGATGCAGGGTGAATAATATAAGCACTAATACCAAGGTGCAGTTTATGAGCTCAACATATCTCAACATCATCATAACAGTAATAATACTCACCTGATACTCACCTGTGCGTCCACCGCACCAATTCATACATATGCATCATATATCAATTCATACTTTTCATATAATTTCATGCATGACCATTCGATTCACATTTCAATATACTTTTCATATACTTTCATGCATGGCATTTCAAATCACATTTTTCATATGAATCTACGCATGGCATTTGAAAACATACTTTTCATATAACTCTATGCATTGCATTCAAAGCATACTTTCATTAAATTTCGATTTCTGGGAAAACGTCAAGTATATATATATATATATATATACGGAAAACAAAACTGCCCACTCACAGATACGTCGACGTCTCGTAGGTCCCTGAGCCTCCCTTAGCCATGCCCAACGTCTGCATAAGCCTCGCCTATACGAGAAGTAACCGAAATAACGTTATTTAACGCATAAACCAACTCTAGCTAATAACTTCTCATATTTTGCTCAAATTGGGTATATGAATATACCACGGTGACCTACACAACCTCAGGATCATCACCATATTTTTAAAATAATTTTTCGAGGCCTCAAGCGCCCCCACGCGCCGAAATAGGCACGGGTCTACGCGCCCTCCCACGCGCGGCCACGTGCATTGCATGCTGACGGCACAGTAACGGCAGTTAGGAATATTCCGTTAAAAGCTAACGGTTTCCGTTAAGGTTAACTAACGACGTTAGCATATTCCGTTAAAAATAACGGAATATGCCGTCGTCTTCTCCGATTCACTCTCGGCGGACTCCGGTCACCGGAAAACTGGAAAATATTTCAAACCCACTATTCTCCTTCGTTTTTTGTCCATTTTTCACGTAACTTATACCAAATTGAAGCCCTAATCATTTCCTATCACGTTGGACTAATTTTAAGCTTCAAAAACAACGAGATCAAACTTTTCAAAAATATGAAAATTCGACCTACCTTCGAACTAGGTGATCCCGACGTCCAATTCCTTCAAACGAAGCACTCCGAGCTTCCTTAGGACCTCACTAAGCTTTCTACAAGCTTCAAAATCCCAAAAACATAAGGATTTACGTGTGCATGAACAGTGCACATTCACGGGGACATTGAAAACTATGTTTTCCGAAATAAAACTCACCTGAAATTGATACCTACGTGATCGTGGAGATTCCAGGAGTTCAATGGTGGTCTTAACTCCGTCGTTGGTAGAAGTTTAGGGTGGTTTTGGAGCTTGTCCGTGTGAGTTCGAAAGAGAGAGACAGAGAATGAGAGATTGTGAGGGAGGAGAGAGAGAGACAGGGTACGGGAAAGAGGGAGGGATTTGAGGTGTGTGGTCCTACCCACCCCAAATCACAAAATTCCATCATAAAATTTAAGTCTAAGTCTCCACTCTAATTACCAAATTTTAGGGGCTTAGATATAACGAACGTGAAAATTATACCTTAGTCACGTATTAGGGACATTTCCGTCAATTCACCATCACGAGTGTAAAACTTTGGGACGGGCTGTGACAATCTACCCACCTTAAAAATTTCGTCCCCGAAATTTCATATAATCATAATCCACCAATACTCATAAAATGTCCTCGGGTAAATCTCTCTCATCCGATTCTCTTTCTCTAACATAATTTTCTACTGAATGATTTTCTTCACAAAACTTTTACCACTTACTCTGTCTTAATTCTCAAGACTTTCTTTTTCCAATCCAAAGTCGTCATTGGTTGCTTATCAAGTCGAATCCGGATTAATCTCCAAAGGTTGAACCGGAATCATATGCTATGAATCTGCAACATAGGGGCGGTGCATCGAAACATATAGAATACGTTAGGTGCCTTGGCCAATTCTGAAGGCATCACAAACTTGTATGCAACTTCATCGATTCCTTTAGTGATCAAAACGGTCTGATATGTTCAAGACTTATCTTGTCTTCCTTTTCAAATCTTACTATTTCTTTTCGTGGTGAAATTTCCAAAAATATCGAATCATGAAACACATCATGCTTTTACAACAACTCTGGAAGTAATTCAATCTGTAAACAACTTCACCAACTTTTCGATGATCACATAAAGTCCGATGCGCTTAGGATTTAACTTGCTTTCCTTTCCAAACCGAATTGTACTTTTCTATGGTGAAAACTTCAAAAATATAAAATTATCTACGTTACACCCGATTAGCGGCATATCCATCTCTTAATCTCTTTTGCCATGCTTGGCTACTTTCAGGTTAAACTTAATCACCTGAATATTCTGAGAAGACTCATCCATAGTCTCAGGGCCTACTAAAACTCTTTTGTGATCGAATCTTTCTTTACCCAGAAGCATTCCATCCACAAATCCGCAAAAATCGACACACATGACACATTTCATGGACCTTATGGCGTTACTTCGGAAACTGCGCAACCAACATACTTAAGAAACTCAGCAGTTCCGTAAACCAATTCTCCTATCCATAAAACAATTAAGTGATGTTGCACTGTCTGGGAAAGGTTGTTACTCAACACTGGAGTAAATGTACTAACTTGTTACGTTGACCAACCATCAACTCAAATTTGATCATAACCATCTTGTGTACAAAGAAACTTGTACACATAATCCAAAGTAATATTTTTCCATTTCCGCTGCGAAACAGAAAATAGTTGTCTCAATCCAAAGGTTTGTTTCGTTCTGCCTCAATCTGCTAACCAATAAAAATGTCGAATGGCATGATAAATCTTATTATTTTTGGAATATTGCAGAAGCTAAACAGTGTACTTCGTCCAAAATTGCTTGCTTTAAACCCCCAACATTAGGCACATACGTTTTGTTTGCTTGTATTCACCTACCATCCGATTCACGAACCCTATAATCATCATTTTTTTTTACCTCAATTAATTCTTAAATTTCTTCGTCAAACATTTGAGTCTCGAGTACGACCTTACCAAAAATGCCTAACTTGAAAATTAGCAAGTACAACTTCTTCTCGATCTTCCATTCTTAACTTTACTTCAGTTGGTTTTCAATCCACAAGAAGATAATCATGGCAAGCGTGCCAGACATTAATTCTTACTACAGTCTTCTCACCAAGTGCATCAACTATATCAATCCCACGATCACCCTGGTCGTGCAATCATGTTCATTAAACTATTCAATCCACCTTTGTTGCTTCAGATTAAAATCCTTCCGAGTAAACAAATATTGGAGACTCTTTTGATTCATAAAATCTTGCATTCTCACCAAAATATAATGTACTTCACAGCAAGGATGGAAATCGTAATTTCCAAATCACAAGTAGGGTAATTCATCTCATGAAGTTCCATTTGTCGTGAAACATATGCAATCACCCTAACAATTGCATTAATACATATCCAAGAACATTTAATGTAACATCACCATAAACCGATAATTACCACTATCTTCTGGGAATACTAAAATACGTGCATGAGTGAGGAAATATTTTAGTTGTTGAATCCTTTGCTCACAATTTCCTTCCCACTCATACATAACCTCTTTTCTCAATAATCTCGTCAATGACAAGCAATGACTGAAAAATCTTTCATAACCATCCAAGATAGCCTGGTAAGCTAAGAAATTCCGAAATCTCAATTTCTGCTACCTTTTAAGAATTCACTTGAATACCTTAAGAATATATAACATATCCCAGAAATGCTACTTGATTCACCCAACACTAGCATTTGCTAAACTTAGCATACAACCAACATTCTCTCAATCTTTGCTTCACCAATTTAATATGTTTTACATGCTCTGCTCTGGCTTAGAGTATACCAGAATATCATCAACGAAAACGATAACAATCTATCATGGCATTCCTGGAATACTTCATCCATCAACTCATAAAACAGCATGAGTATCCGTATAGCATCACCAAAATTCATAAAGACCATAACAAGTCCAGAAAACCATCTTAGGAACAACGTCACTCATAATTTTCAATTGCTAATAAACAGACCTCCAGTCAATCTTTGAAAAAACACAAATACCTTTGAGCTGATCAAATAAACATCGGTACACAACAATGGATAACGGTCCTCAATCGTTACCCGATTTAATTGCCTATAATCAATGGATAATTTTAAAGTCCATTTTCTTTCTCACCAACGAATTGGGGCTCCTCAAAAGTGTTGTACTAGGTTGAATGAAACTTTTATCAACCAATTCTCTCAACTGAATTTCCAATTCCCTTAACTCATCATGAACTAATTTCTAACATAAAATTTATACCTGGCAACAAATCAATAGTGAACCCCACATCTCTGCCTGAAGGCAATCCAGGTAAACTCTCAGGGAAAACATTAAGAAAGTGTTCAATCACCTTTACATTTTCCAAACTACTAGGAGCAACATTATGTAGTACCGCATAAGCTAAGTACCCTTGTAACCTTTTGATAACAATCTCTTTGCTCTCACAGCATAATAACGGCTTAACTCAATCCACTTTGCATGCCCACCAGAGTAACCTCTGATCAATCAAATCGATGCAAGCAACTAATTTCCCGTAGCAATCCATCTTGTCATGATTTAACGCAATTAACTATGCCTAAAATCACTTTCAGTTCCTCGATGTCCCACCAAATAAAACTCACTAGCATAACTTTATCTTTCACCATTACTAAACACCTTGAATAACACCAACTCATGTAAGTAACCTGCCTGTTTACTTGCTTAACAGATCCAACGAATAAGTTATAAATATTACGGTCTGCAGCCCGCAATACTAATAAATCATCGTTGTCTCGATAAGTAAGCAACAATTCCCAAAGGTGTAATACTATCATTTTGTTCTTCATTAGAATACACATTCTCTGATTCCCACACTTTCCAAAGTGTCTAATATTGTACCTACGGCACAAATGTACCTTTTCTTTATTCAAATCACCTTGTCTCTGAAATCTGGGATTACCGGTAAATCTATCACTTTGACTCTGACCAGTGGCATTAAAACCTCAGCTGGAAAATTAGTTCTAACTTCACTTCTTTTGAAACTTTGAGTCTTTCAATATCCTTGATATGACAGATCATTAACTTTATTGTCTTTCATCTAATTCCCATTCTTTTCTTATTTCTGTTTACTCTAGCTGATCATATTCTCAAAGTCCTCAAGGCTCAACAACATCTCGTATACTCCTGGTAAGAAATACAATGGATAGTGGTCACCCAAAAATACCACTTCCATTTGTCACCCAGCCTAAAACAACATAACACTTCAACCAAAATAGCGGCAATATCTGAATGGAAACGAAGCTAGTATGAAAACTTTCTATAATACTCACTTGCGGTCATCTTCCTTGATTCACATTTGCAAACTCTTGCTTACTACCATCATAATATGCCGGAGGAATAATTCTTTTCTTTAACAAGTCCTTAAACAATTCTCAATCGGCTGTTTCCTCCGGTGACAACAAATAATACTCCTGTTTCCACCAGGATACAAGTTCATAACTCAAAACCAGGTAGTTGTCTCGACCCACCGGTCAGAAGGAAGATTCCTTTGACTTGCATAATCTAAAACATCTTTTCCATTTGGTTAAACTGTCACTCCTCTCCCTCAGGTTCATCATTTCCATTAAGTGATTCAAATTCAACTTATAACCCGTCTTAAAATGTCCCTTTTAATAATAAACTGAATCACCATAGTGGTAGTTTTCCCTAAACCGCTATCTCAGGGAACTAGGTTCATCTGAACTACCTGGCTTGCTACGAGGCGGTGTAGTTCTGATAGAATTCACTCGGAAATTCTCAAGATGTCCAGGATTGCAACTAGGCTCTGATACCAACTGACACACCCCGTCCCGAAGGAGGGCATGCTGGCCGTCACGTGGGAGTGACGTAACCATTTACACAGTACGGAAGCCTTAAATTTACAACTTCTAAGATGATACACCCGAAGGTGAGTCCTAATTTTATCCATTCTATCAAAACACCGTTGAATTCCTCGTGGTCACCACACCTCAGCAATCTTGAACCTAGAGGGGCGCAAAACCAAATTGAGTGGGTCAGTAAAACAAATCTTTTCCAAATCCAAACACTTCTCAAAACGTTGTAACCCCTCTCCGTAAAACTTGTATACTTTCCCAGAAATGTAAAATATCAATATATATATATATATATATATATTCTCAAAACTTCAAATCACTATCTCAACATTTTTCATTACAATTATGCCATGCCATGTCTAAATTCAACAGTATAATATGGATGCATCAACATAAATCAGATGAAAGAAAATAATCAACCGGAGACCCTACAATGGTCCTGTACGGTTGAATCTAGAGCTCAAAATCTCATCTAGCCGGAGTCACCTAGTATGACCTGTACGGCACTACACTGCACATAAGTCGGAACTACCTAATGTAGTCTATACGACTTAATGGTTAATATTACGCTCTAGTGCTTCTCTCATCAATCATCTGTGCACATAATCTAAGGTCACCTACCAGTCGGAACCCCTCTAATGGTCTGTACGACTGGCATGTCAGAACCACCTCTAATGGTCTGTACGACTAGCATCTACTTGGATCCAAGGCGAGCGTGCGATGCAGGGTGAATAATATAAGCACTAATACCAAGGTGCAGTTTATGAGCTCAACATATCTCAACATCATCATAACAGTAATAATACTCACCTGATACTCACCTGTGCGTCCACCGCACCAATTCATACATATGCATCATATATCAATTCATACTTTTCATATAATTTCATGCATGGCCATTCGATTCACATTTCAATATACTTTTCATATACTTTCATGCATGGCATTTCAAATCACATTTTTCATATGAATCTACGCATGGCATTTGAAAACATACTTTTCATATAACTCTATGCATTGCATTCAAAGCATACTTTCATTAAATTTCGATTTCTGGGAAAACGTCAAGTATATATATATATATATATACGGAAAACAAAACTGCCCACTCACAGATACGTCGACGTCTCGTAGGTCCCTGAGCCTCCCTTAGCCATGCCCAACGTCTGCATAAGCCTCGCCTATACGAGAAGTAACCGAAATAACGTTATTTAACGCATAAACCAACTCTAGCTAATAACTTCTCATATTTTTCTCAAATTGGGTATATGAATATACCACGGTGACCTACACAACCTCAGGATCATCACCATATTTTTAAAATAATTTTTCGAGGCCTCACGCGCCCCCACGCGCCGAAATAGGCGGTCTACGCGCCCCCACGCGCGGCCACGTGCATTGCATGCTGACGGCACAGTAACGGCAGTTAGGAATATTCCGTTAAAAGCTAACGGTTTCCGTTAAGGTTAACTAACGACGTTAGCATATTCTGTTAAAAATAACGGAATATGCCGTCGTCTTCTCCGATTCACTCTCGCCGGACTCCGGTCATCGGAAAACTGGAAAATATTTCAAACTCACTATTCTCCTTCGTTTTTCGTCCATTTTTCACGTAATTTATACCAAATTGAAGCCCTAATCATTTCCTATCACGTTGGACTAATTTTAAGCTTCAAAAACAACGAGATCAAACTTTTCAAAAATATGAAAATTCGACCTACCTTCGAACTAGGTGATCCCGACGTCCAATTCCTTCAAACGAAGCACTCCGAGCTTCCTTAGGACCTCACTAAGCTTCCTACAAGCTTCAAAATCCCAAAAACATAAGGATTTACGTGTGCATGAACAGTGCACATTCACGGGGACATTGAAAACTATGTTTTCCGAAATAAAACTCACCTGAAATTGATACCTACGTGATCGTGGAGATTCCAGGAGTTCAATGGTGGTCTTAACTCCGTCGTTGGTAGAAGTTTAGGGTGGTTTTGGAGCTTGTCCGTGTGAGTTCGAAAGAGAGAGACAGAGAATGAGAGATTGTGAGGGAGGAGAGAGAGAGACAGGGTACGGGAAAGAGGGAGGGATTTGAGGTGTGTGGTCCTACCCACCCCAAATCACAAAATTCCATCATAAAATTTAAGTCTAAGTCTCCACTCTAATTACCAAATTTTAGGGGCTTAGATATAACGAACGTGAAAATTATACCTTAGTCACGTATTAGGGACATTTCCATCAATTCACCATCACGAGTGTAAAACTTTGGGACGGGCTGTGACAGCATTTTGGTCCAAATATTTTTGTTGAAGCTTGGTGACACCAAAAATACTATTCATCTTGTGTGTTCTCTTTATATACAGACTAGCCTTCATGCACTAGCGTGAGACATTTTTTAAATCACGGCATGCTATACACGGCTTACACGTTTTAAATGTATTTATATGCATAAATTGATAAAAAGAAAGTCAAATATTTGAAGTAAATGAATAATCTTAGATCATGCTAGAAGAAACCCCTCATAAACTAATTAAAGCAGTTAAATTCACATAATAAAATCGGTATCTATAGAATTTATATTAAGAATAGAGAAAATAATATTTAATAAACAATTGATTGAGTCACATTATTACTAACCCATTATGAGGCTAACCACATCCCCTCCCGCTTAGTGTAGAGAATATTGTTTGTTAAAAAAACAAACAATAATTTGACAACTAATTTAATCACATTATTATCCACGTGCGAAAGATCTTTTTTATAACCGGCATTACACGCCTCTTAAGATGTTTTGAACGTGTTTAAAAATAGAGAAAATAATATTGAATGAACAACTAATTGAATCACATTATTGCTAGCCCATTGTGAGGCTAAGCTCACCCTCCTCTCCCTTAGTGTAGATAATATCGTTTGTAAAAAAAAAAAGCAATCATTTGACAACTAATTTAATCACATTATTATCAGCATACGAATGACTTTTTTTATAATCGGCATGTCACGCTCCGATCCTGACATACATCCAGGATTGACACGTGACGTTACCAAATACTCGTATCTCAACGGACCCTGTCTCCAGAATAGGGCAAATCACAACTCAAGAATCGAATCGCATAGTCATTTTTCCATATACTTTATGGCTGCATCTAACCTCCTCGTTAGACTGCTAACGTACCCTTATTATGGATCAAGCCATTCGTAGTTCGTCCTTTCGCTACACTCGAACATTCATCACATAAACCACTGTATCTCAACATAATACTACAATTCAATTATGTAGCACCTCAAGGAGCATTTAACAAGGACAATATTAATTTCTATTCATATATCACTCATCCACACATATGCATTCCAACACCATCCAATTGTCACATCAATCAATAATGACAATCATCATATCATCAATAACACATACAATTCATCGAACTGCAGGGTTAGAACGACATAGTTTGGCCAAAGCCTACATCTCTGAAGCTATCTCAAATGATGCGATTTCGAACCACTCAACGAAATCCATCATCATCGGGTTCCGAACCTCTCAATGGAACCAGGACACCAAAGAGGATTTCGGACCTTCACTCAATGAAATTCTTCATCATCGGGTTCCGGACCTTTCAACGGAACCAGGACACCAAAGAGGATTCCGGACCATCACTTAACGAAATCCAAATCACTCAACGGAATCCAAACCAAGATACGATTCCGGACCATCACTCAACAGAATCGCGAAGTAGAAAGAAATTTTGGACCATCACTCAACGGAATCCAACCAAGCATATGATTCCGGACCATCACTCAACAGAATCACATAATAGAAAGGATTCCGGACCATCACTCAACGGAATCCAAGCAAGCATATGATTCCTACCAAATGTACCAGGTGTATCTAAACCTCATCATCTACATAATTACAACGTAGTGACTTACACATTCACTTCTCGTGACCACCAACTAATATGTCACACAAGCATATAAGTTTTACATAATACTTCTAATAGGAATATACGATCACATTATCACCACATTTATCGGACTTACCTTTCACATTACTAAAAGATAATTAAACGCACATATATCACAATCATCACCCGTACACAAGCCAATTCATGTTTAATAAACATAAGTCTATGGCTAAATATATATATATATATATATATATATATATATATATATATATATATATCATATGTCAATAGAAATCCTATTTATAAGACCAATTCATATTCATAATTAATACCAATATAAGAAATTAAGATAATAACAATATCACAAGTATTCAAGTCACTCTCCAACCAATGTAGTCCCACTAGATCTCACTTAAGTCTCCCATAGTACTAATTTTAGTAATTAGGACGCTTCATGACATGTTGACCAAAAGTCAATTCTCGATCAACAATATGGTCCACAAACTTACGTAATTTGATTCAGAAGATATGTACCTTGGATTTCCGATCCGTAACTTTTCAAAGTCTACATTATGCTCAAATAACAACATACTAAAATCTCAACACGATCCGACGATTGGATCTCCGCCAATTTCAAAATTCAAGTGACGATCGACATTTAATTTTACAAACTTAGAAATCCAATTAGGCAAGATCCGTACATCAGATTCTTGATCCGTAAGTTTCTATGATCCAAAAATATTATGTTCTATCACACATTAAGGTTTGGTGACGATCTAACGGTCGGATCGTCGAATCATATTTTTGACCTAACCACGTATTGTAATAAAACTAGGTTCAAACAATCAAACCATATCACAAGGATATCAATTATGAAACCAGGGCATATAATTAAACTTAAAAGGACATCGTCGACCCACCGGCCAGGCCGCCACCGCACGCGCCGCCGCGGGTGGCAGTTGGCCGCCCCGACTTGTCGGAAAATTCAACTATTTTTAAAAATTACCAAAAATTACAAAAATGAAGATTATACTAAAACGCTTCTTCCAACCAAAGCAATCCTTGAGCAATTCCTTCAATTATACTAAAACGATTCTTCCAACCAAGTAGCGTGACTCTTGTTGAATCTGCTTAGTATATAGAAGAATTATTAGATTGACAATGATCTGTGTATTTTTGACATATCACGCAAATCCGAAACAAAAATAAATCAAGCAGTAGGATTAAAGGGAGTGTTACCAACCGAATAAAAAGTAGTCCAAACTTTTGTTTGGCATATACTCTTATATGAGCATCCTTTCTTCACCATGAATGCAAAATCCAAAAAGTTTGACATTTATGTTGGAGTTCATATATGAGTATCAATTCATTCTTAAACTCCAATGATCCTTGCCCTGAACATTTTGAAAGCCTCTTAACAGCTACTTCTTGTCCCGTCACCAATTTTCCCTGAATTAGTGATGCACAATATCTCACCTGATCAGCTATAAGTTTTTAGCATCAATAGACGAAATATAACATTATATGATTTAAAACCTTACCTTATAAACCGGACCAAATCCCCCTTGTCCGAGCTTGTTTTCTGGTGAGAAATTACATGTGGCAGCCATTAGAGATGCATAACTAAAGATACTTAAATCAGGTCTCATATTTCCATCATTTTGAAGTGCAGTAGCATCAGTAGGTCGATCAGATTTCATTAAGTCACGCAATTCATCCTCAATGATCCTTGCCTCATTCTCGCCTATGTAAATTAAGGTACAAAATATATTTTACATTCATGACAAAAACTTTCATTGACGTGAATAACTTTGTGTACCTGAAAGTGCAAATTTTCGTCTTCATAGTACATAGTAAGCGATGCATGGGACTAGTAGCAGCTGTTATACCAGTGCCAATAAATATCCGCTTTTTTCTATATGCATTCATTAGTAAATGTACTTGTCATTCAATTGCATATATACTAGTGTGTGTGTGAGCGCGGCCAAATTTCCTTCGTTGTTTTATGCGTCTCCTGTTGCGGGACGATCTGAACCGGTATTGTTTGGGATAAAATCTGAACTTTGGGCCAGAGAGAGAGTCGGCCCAAACCCAAGGCCCAGAGGAAAACTTAGGAGGCAGGAAAGAGGCTTTCGGCTGGGCACAAATTACAAAGGCCACCTGCTTACCTGCTCAAAGACCACAGGGGGTAGGTTATTCAGTCACTGCACAGCCCAATAAATTACTTTATTGGTGGCATTCATGTAAAAAAGATAGTGAGTCATCACCAAACCGCATTCGGGCAACCGCCATTGCTACAGGAACCCAAGCTGAAGCCGTCTATAAAAGGAGGAAGAGAAGACAGAATTAAGGACACTCAAACAAACAAACAAAAGCCAAAACTCTGCTCAAGCCAGATTTGCCTTCAACGAAGCTGTAGTCAGCACAAGCCTTCATCCCATTCGGGATAACCCTTCCCAAACCCCTGTAATAGCTCTGCTACCTCGTTCATGGTGGTATCGATTCATTTTGTATCCTCTTCTCCCCCGTCAACCCCTCTAAAAGCTTTCAGACCTCTGACAGAGCTACATAGATAGATTTTGTAAGAAGTTCAGCCTTGGCCGATAAGGTTCAAACTTACCCGACTATCTTTGCTCTGTCTTTGTCTTTTCTTTTTCTTAAAAAGCACAATAACATGTTATATATTCCCAGTTATATACAAGTTATTTCTAGCAAAGTCATAGTGAAAATGAGTCTTCAGCACTTGGATTCGATCTGAATCGCGTCAGAGTTCAAATCAGATCTAAGTCTTAAGCCCGGCGGGCATGTAATTTAAAGATCAGTTTAAAAGTCCTTGGCCTCAAGGCATAAAAAAGAACTCTATGTGGACTCAACCCATCCACGACAATCCTTGATAAGCGAGAAGTCCGAAGTTACTTGGGGCGCAAGTAATCGATCTATTTCTCCGTTTCGTTGCTATTATATTTTGATTCATAGAAAAGGCTTAAGCAGGGAGTGAATTCTGATAGAAAGCCTCAAGGCCTACACCTAAGGCCCCACGAAGGCATCTATTTAGCTTCATTTCATGTTGCGGTCTAGTTGGTCCGAGTATAGGGATTAACTCTGATGGGAAGCCTCAAGGCCTATACCTAAGGCCCTACAAAGGCACTCATTTGGGTTCGTCCTACCTCTTGGATTCAGATAATCAAAGGTATAATAGTGATAAAACTCTGGCAACCATAAAAGGCCAAATATGATACATCCAAGCGCTGGTTTAGTTTGACAGGAAGCCTCAAGGCCTATACCTAAGGCCTCACAAAGGCACCTGTTATATCTAACTTGGTTTCTCGGGCGTATACATATTCAATTAAAGCTTAACACCCATTCAACATCTGCCATACTGAAGATGGCAGTGGCACGCCTGAGCATTACAAAGTTAATCTTGATTGTGAGCCTTAAGGCCTACATCTAAGGCCCCACGAAGGCACCCTTTCAAATTAACTCTGTCTTTCTCTTTCAGAACTGCCCGACGAGCCTTGCCCGAAGTGTGTCTTGCCCGACCAAGATCTGCCCGACAAAGGCTTGCCCGAGCGAGCCCAAGAAGAAAGCAGAAGTACGACAGATACCCTCAACCGACGCCATTCTCCCAGGGGAGCTGTGTGCTCGTCTGCCAGGAGATTCCTGCGACGAACATAGTTTTGGCACGCCCGGTGGGATCCTCTGATCTGAAGATAAAGATAACCATGCCAGAAGATTTACAGAATACATTGTTTCAAATGCTACAGAGACTGAATGAAGCCTCCCTAGGCTCTAGAAATGAGACAGGTTTGGCTCCTCCCAAAGGAGAAAGACACAGGGCTACCCAACCAGATGAGGTAGTCATAGTCAACCCTGTGTTGCCCTTTTCTGAAGCCCCGGTAAACATGCTCAACATGACCTGGGTAGAGAAAGGAAAAGGGAAAATTATAAGGGAAGAAGAAGAAGGGAAACTAGCCACACGACCTACGGAAGAGATAGGCAAACCATCCGAGTACCCAAAGGCTGCCATAATCAAAGGGCTGGTTATGTGTAGTAAATGCCAGTGTGAATGTGAACTCGAGATTCCCCCAGCTGGAGTCCTTATTGATCACGAGTTGATTAAAAGAGAAGCCCGCGAAAGGCTTAAGCAGGCAACAAGAAAAAATACTTCCCGAAGCATTTTTCAACGTTTAGGAGGTGATTCCCAACCCAAGGCGTTGTCAGAAGTATTTCGGAACTATGAAGTTTCTGACGGGGCAGAGGACATAGAAGCCAAACTCCAAAGAAGTACAGAGCAGCTTCAAAAGGGCCAAAAGGGGAAGGAAGTCAAAAGAACTGATGGGATAGCTAATCCTGTTAAGAAAGCAACTCCTGCATATCGTGGACGGAAATGGTACGTAGTTGGAAAAGATGGGCAGCCCACCAGACCAATGGGAGCATCCATGGTCAGAAGGGTTCAAAGGCAGCACAAAGCCTACATGAATTCCCTGATGACCCCCATCACCTCTGAAGCCTCAAAAAATCAAAAGCCAGAGAGGGCAACATCTGGAAGTAGTAGTCAGCTTCGTTGGCGAAGTAAGAAGGAAGTAGAAAGGGCCAACGGCAAGACGGAGGGTATGGGGAATCATGTGCCACAAAGCCATCACCCTGGCAAGTATAGGATCTTAAGAAGGGCTCAGGAAGATCTGACTATGATGCCAACATCTGGTTGGAGGCCAGGGCCCACCCATGAGGAAACTGTTGCATATGAGAAGAGACCACCCTTTTTGCCTTTGGATCCGTTTGGTGAAGTTCCAAAGCAAGCGTTGTACGAAGACATGAATCAACCACAACAGGAAGGGATACCAGAGCCCTTACTACCAGCCGATGCAATGGCCTGGTTAGACGAGTTCATGGATCACATTGGGAGCAAGAAGGAGGACTTGCTCGAACCCATCAACTTTCACATCAACATGACGTATGTATTATCCGCCATATTTGGCGCCAGGCCTGACCAGCCCGCTACCATGGAAGGTGATTATTTAACAACTGAGCCGATGATGGCTCACGTCAATGTGGAGGTAGTTACAGAGGAAGATTCAGACAAGGTTGAATCCTCAAAAGTACCTAAAGGTGGTCCCCTACGAATTTACACAGATAAAATGGTGTTCAGCCGCCCAAGTATTTCGTTGGCCAACCACCTGAAACCTATATACGTTTCAGCTCATCTGGAAGGTGTACCTGTCAAAAGAATTTTGATTGATGGAGGGGCGGCTGTTAACATATTGCCAACCAAGCAGATGAAGAGGATGGGGAGAAGCACTGAAAATCTTATTCCCACAAACCTTACAGTCTCGAGCTTTTCAGGTGCCATCACCAGGACTCATGGGATATTACCTTTGGAGGTAGATCTGGGGTCCAAGAAAATAATGTTGGCGTTCTTTGTAGTAGACTGCACTTCTACTTACGGGGCCCTACTTGGAAGAGATTGGATTCATCAAAGTTTAGCCATACCTTCTACTCTTCATCAACAAGTGGCTGTATACCACGAGCCAAGTACTGAAGGATCAAGCTTTTGGGAGTTGGTAGAGGCCGAATCACGGCCGTTCCTCCCCTCAGCTAATGTTGCAGAAGCAAATTTCTACAATCCCAACGTGGGAATTTTGAAATGTTTAGGAGCTGATGAGAACGGCCGCCCTACCAAGGTGACGGCCCGAAAGCTTCTAGAACAAGGGATGCTCCTTACCAAGGAAGAGTGGGAGAGACCCTGTCTTATACCAAACTCTCTATACCATCAATGATTAAACAAAAGAAGAAAGATCAGGTCATGGCAGTCAGATCCCTGATTAAAAGACTGTTGGTGTATGGAAAGGGAAGAAGACAGGAAGAAAAGCTTTTGGATAAAGAAGAGCAGGAGTGGCAGGGGAGAGTTTCTACCAGCCAGCAGGAAAATGAGGAAGAATCTTGCGCAGAGGAGTTAGATAAGGCCATTCAAATGGCCGAATGCGTTTACGACATAGACGAGCCAGATGGTCTGCCCGAGAATCCGGAGTTAGTTGAATTTTTGTGTGCAGAACCCGATAAGCCACCTCCAGAAGTCCAGGATCCATTGGAAGTTATTGATCTAGGCACAGAAAAGGATCCGAGACCAATTCAAATCAGCGGTTTATTAAGGATTGAGGATCGGGCCAAGATTATCTCTCTTTTGCAAGAATTCAAAGATTGTTTTGCTTGGCATTACACCGAGATGCCAGGATTAGACCCAGCCTTGGTGGAACATAGAATGCCCATCAAGGAAGGATATAAACCTGTCAAGCAGGCACCACGAAGGATGTCAAAGGAGATAGAAGAAAAAGTCAAAGAAGAAATTGAAAGGCTGGTGAAAGCTGGCTTTATTAGACCAGCCAAATATGTAGAGTGGCTAGCCAACATTGTACCCGTTTTGAAAGCTATAACAAAAGCAGTACGGTGTTGTGTTGATTATAGGAATATTAATAGCGCCACACCAAAGGATGAATATCCCATGCCCATGGCTGACTTATCCATAGATGCTGTAGCAAAGCATAAAGTTTTATCGTTTATGGATGGAAATGCCGGTTACAATCAAATAAAGATGGCGCCAGAGGATATTCATAAGACAGCTTTTAGATGTCCTGGTCATGTGGGGGCATATGAATATTTGGTCATGCCATTCGGGCTCAAGAATGCAGGCGCCACGTATCAAAGGGCAATGAATGCCATTTTTCATGATTTAATTGGCCAAAGCATGGAGGTGTATATAGATGACATTGTGGTGAAATCTAAGACAGAAGAGCAGCATCTCGTGGACCTCAAGCAAGCATTGATGAGGATGCGGATCCACAAGTTGAAGATGAATCCAAAGAAATGCGCTTTTGGAGTAAGAGCGGGCAATTTTTTGGGATTCTTGGTGCATCAGATAGGTGTGGAGGTGGACAAAAATAAATCTCGGGCAATATTAGAGTCACTTCCACCTACCAACAAAGTACAGCTTCAGAGATTGCTAGGGAAAATCAACTTCTTAAGGAGATTCATTGCCAATTTGGCGGGCAAAATCCAGCCGCTAACTCCACTACTGAGATTGAAGGATAGGGAGAATTTTGAGTGGGGGCCAACCCACCAGCAGGCATTTGATAGCATCAAGGCTTATTTAACTTCCCCACCAGTGCTGGTGCCACCTCAAAGGGGAAAGCCATTGAAAATATATATTTCTGCATCGGAAAGGTCAATTGGGAGTCTACTAGCCCAGAATAATGAAGGAGGAAAAGAGCAGGCTGTGTATTACCTCAGCAGAATTCTGACCGAGGTAGAAACAAGATATTCTCCGGTGGAAAAACTGTGTTTGGCTCTATATTTTACTGCCAGCAAGCTAAGGCATTACATGCTACCTTGTCATGTGCACATTATCGCCAAAACAGATGTGATAAAGTATATGTTGTCAAGACCTATGCTAGCAGGGAGGATTGGGAAGTGGATTCTAGCATTATCAGAATTCAGTTTTCAGTACATACCCTAGAGGGCAGTTAAAGGCCAGGCAATTGCTGACTTCCTGACCGAACATCAGGAGTCTCAAAGCGAGGAAATCAATATCCCGGGAAGTTTAGAAGTTGCTAATGTTTGGATCCCACCAAGAAGTGATGTTTCGGGCAAAGAAGATTGGATCCAGCAAGAGATAAGGAGAGTAGCAGGTCTTTGGATTACACCTTGGAAGCTATATTTCGATGGATCCTACACTCAGAAGGCAGCAGGAGCTGGAATTGTGATTATAAACCCTCAAGGGGTTTATCATTACTATTCCTTCCTACTTGATTATCAAGAAAATACCAATAATCGGGCGGAATATGAGGCATTGATTATCGGCTTGGAAATCCTGATGGACTTGGGGGCAACTGAAGTAGAGATCTTTGGTGATTCAGAGTTAGTGATAAATCAACTAAATGGCGAGTTCAAATGCAGACATATCACTATGGCAGGATACTATATGGCAGCAACACAACTGCTAGGTTTGTGGGAGTCTGAGATATCAGTCAATCATATTCCTAGAGGATCTAACTTAGCAGCCAATGAAATGGCGCAACTAGCTTCAGGAGTACCAATGCAAGAAAGGAGGTATGGTGTTGATGTTGAGATCCAAACAAGAAACCTTCCCTCTATCTTAGATCGGAAGTTCAGTCTGGATGTAATGGTTCTAGAGACCGAGGTGGAAGATTGGAGGACACCTATTACCCAGTATCTGAAAGATCCTTCTTCATCCACAAGTAAGAAGAACAGGCAGCAAGCAACCAAGTATGTATTGTGGACAAAAAATCTGTTGAGAAAGACCCCAGACGGGTTGCTATTAAAATGCTTAGGCCTAGAAGAATCCATGAGAGTAATGGCCGAAGTACATGAGGGAATATGTGGAGCACATCAAGCAGGAACAAAGATGAGATGGCTACTCAGAAGGTATGGTTATTTCTGGCCCGACATGGAAAAAGATTGTAAGTCCTATGCCCGCGGATGTGAAGAATGTCAGAGACATGGACCTCTCCAGCACGTACCATCAGTACCTCTCAATCCGGTGGTCAAGCCCTGGCCGTTCCGAGGATGGGCAATGGACTTCATCGGGCAGATTTATCCGGCCTCTAGTAAGGGGCATACTTTCATAATTGTGGCAACGGATTACTTCACCAAATGGGTAGAAGCATCGGCAGTAAAATCTATAACTTCAGCCGTGGTCAAGAATTTTATTGAGACTAAGATCCTGCACAGGTATGGGGTGCCTGAAACTATAGTAACGGATCGTGGGCCATCTTTTATTTCAAAGGAGGTTGAAGAATTTGCAAGCAAGTATAAAATAAAGATGATCCAATCCAGTCCATACAACCCTCAGTCAAATGGGCAAGCAGAGGCCAGCAACAAGATCTTGGTCAACATTATTAAAAGGATGGTGATTGATAGTCCAGAAAGGTGGCATGAGATGTTAGGGAACACATTGTGGGCATACCGGACTTCTAAAAGAGCGGGGACAGGCACGACTCCTTATGCCTTGACTTTCGGGCAAGATGCAGTGCTTCCTATGGAAATCAACGTCAGTTCCGTAAGAATTCAAAACCAATTTGGGTTGCATAGTTCAGAATATATCGAAGCCATGTGTCAAGGTATTGAAGATCTGGATGCAGCCCGAATTGAAGCCTTGAACCAGATTCAAGAAGGAAAGATTGCTGTTGCCCGAGCTTATAACAAAAGGGTGAAGTTAAAGTCTTTCAAGGAAGGAGATTTAGTGTGGAAAACGGTCCTCCCGCTAGGCGCTCAGCTGTGTGGCTTTGGGAAATGGAGCCCGACATGGGAAGGTCCTTTTATTATTAGTCGGGTTTTGAACAAAGGAGGATATTATCTGGCAGACCTCGAAGGCAGTGAGCAGAAACACCCTATTAATGCAAAATTCTTGAAGAAATATTGTCCTACATTATGGGATGTTAGGGATTGCTATATCGAAGAGGGAGCAGAATAAGACAGACCGTAGAAATTCGCATACGGTATTTTGTTCATCCAAACATTTAAAGAGGGCAGAGATGCAGAAATAGATAAAAATACTTATTTCATGTCGACAAATTGATGAGATTACAAGATACCAAATCTTATGTATTACATTTGATCCCCTCTGAAAGTGTTGGTGTCTTCAACTGGTTTCCCGCTATCTTCTTGGTTGAAACCCAATCAGGTGATCGGGTTGTGCGGCCAACATGAGCTTGGTAGGGGACCCTCCTACAAGATCTTCACCATGTATGATGATGAAGCCCAACTTATCACCACAAGTGGTGGGAAGATCAGTCATCAAGAGGAGACCGCCTGACCAAGGGTGTTGGAGGTAGAGGGGTGATCGACCAAAGGTGTTGGAGGTAGCAATCATCAGATGAAAACTTTCTTTTCTCACGAAAGGGGAGTTTCAGGAAACTCCACTCAAAACCTGAGGAACCCATTTCTCAGTGGAAAGACGGAGGGATTCAAGGTGGATGAAGGGTTTCCAAAGCCAGATTTTATAGAAAACCGGAAGGCAGTTTAAAGGTCGTAAGAAGCTCAAAGGACACGCATGCTGTTATTCATTTAATGTTGGCGCTTGGGATCCCAACCTTAACAACAATTGAAGGGGGCATTGTTTGGGATAAAATCTGAACTTTGGGCCAGAGAGAGAGTCGGCCCAAACCCAAGGCCCAGAGGAAAACTTAGGAGGCAGGAAAGAGGCTTTCGGCTGGGCACAAATTACAAAGGCCACCTGCTTACCTGCTCAAAGACCACAGGGGGTAGGTTATTCAGTCACTGCACAGCCCAATAAATTACTTTATTGGTGGCATTCATGTAAAAAAGATAGTGAGTCATCACCAAACCGCATTCGGGCAACCGCCATTGCTACAGGAACCCAAGCTGAAGCCGTCTATAAAAGGAGGAAGAGAAGACAGAATTAAGGACACTCAAACAAACAAACAAAAGCCAAAACTCTGCTCAAGCCAGATTTGCCTTCAACGAAGCTGTAGTCAGCACAAGCCTTCATCCCATTCGGGATAACCCTTCCCAAACCCCTGTAATAGCTCTGCTACCTCGTTCATGGTGGTATCGATTCATTTTGTATCCTCTTCTCCCCCGTCAACCCCTCTAAAAGCTTTCAGACCTCTGACAGAGCTACATAGATAGATTTTGTAAGAAGTTCAGCCTTGGCCGATAAGGTTCAAACTTACCCGACTATCTTTGCTCTGTCTTTGTCTTTTCTTTTTCTTAAAAAGCACAATAACATGTTATATATTCCCAGTTATATACAAGTTATTTCTAGCAAAGTCATAGTGAAAATGAGTCTTCAGCACTTGGATTCGATCTGAATCGCGTCAGAGTTCAAATCAGATCTAAGTCTTAAGCCCGGCGGGCATGTAATTTAAAGATCAGTTTAAAAGTCCTTGGCCTCAAGGCATAAAAAAGAACTCTATGTGGACTCAACCCATCCACGACAATCCTTGATAAGCGAGAAGTCCGAAGTTACTTGGGGCGCAAGTAATCGATCTATTTCTCCGTTTCGTTGCTATTATATTTTGATTCATAGAAAAGGCTTAAGCAGGGAGTGAATTCTGATAGAAAGCCTCAAGGCCTACACCTAAGGCCCCACGAAGGCATCTATTTAGCTTCATTTCATGTTGCGGTCTAGTTGGTCCGAGTATAGGGATTAACTCTGATGGGAAGCCTCAAGGCCTATACCTAAGGCCCTACAAAGGCACTCATTTGGGTTCGTCCTACCTCTTGGATTCAGATAATCAAAGGTATAATAGTGATAAAACTCTGGCAACCATAAAAGGCCAAATATGATACATCCAAGCGCTGGTTTAGTTTGACAGGAAGCCTCAAGGCCTATACCTAAGGCCTCACAAAGGCACCTGTTATATCTAACTTGGTTTCTCGGGCGTATACATATTCAATTAAAGCTTAACACCCATTCAACATCTGCCATACTGAAGATGGCAGTGGCACGCCTGAGCATTACAAAGTTAATCTTGATTGTGAGCCTTAAGGCCTACATCTAAGGCCCCACGAAGGCACCCTTTCAAATTAACTCTGTCTTTCTCTTTCAGAACTGCCCGACGAGCCTTGCCCGAAGTGTGTCTTGCCCGACCAAGATCTGCCCGACAAAGGCTTGCCCGAGCGAGCCCAAGAAGAAAGCAGAAGTACGACAGATACCCTCAACCGACGCCATTCTCCCAGGGGAGCTGTGTGCTCGTCTGCCAGGAGATTCCTGCGACGAACAGGTATGATATAGTAGCTAGTGGGTAAGTTCTTAGTTGAAAAGGTTAATGATTGACCTACCATTATTGCGAGGTGACTTTGTTTTCAACATATAAAAACAAAGTGTAGTATCACTAGTGAAGCCTGGAATGAACTCCCAGTTTATTCCTGTATAATATTCAAATAGAAAGTTGAATCCAAAACAGTCGCAATTTTTCCAACAAGAATATTTACAATCACTAAGACTTAGACTTCTATTAGAATCAGTCGGGAAGGTTGAATTTGAGTTGAAACCATTTTTTATCTCGAATGTGTCACCAACATGTCTGCAAGTTGGCTTCTCCGCCCATCTCTTGCACCTCCCATCTCTGTTATAGCCATAACAGTTATCTGCTCTTGCAATAACATCTCCTTCCAAGTCATCCAGTACTCCAGCTGTTGTTAAGAACCATTGTGATGTAGAAGTCTGGTTTAGAGAGAAGTAGTCTTCATTTTTGTTTGAAACAATGTTAAAATTATACCACCCCATCAGCAGCTTAAATCTCTTACTTGTAGAGGCTCCACTAGTCCACTGAACCACTCCGCGTCGCTTAATCTGCAATTCTTGCGTTCTGTAGTCCCATTCAAGGGTGAAAGGCCCCGGCTTTGGATCGTACTCACTTGACCATGAAGTAAGTGACAAAATGTGCCCGTTTCTATGGTTCACACCTAATTTCATGCCTGGATAAAGGGTGTCTATTGGATGATCAAAACTTTGCCACAAAATCTGGTTCCTCGATCCATCCATAGAGTTCACTTGTTGTAGGATAAAATTGCCAGAATCCAGTAGAGTAGCCACCACAGTACTAGTGTTAGTATTTGCAGTTTCTTACTGGCAGAGTAAAAGTATTATCTGCCTAACCTTTCTTCTTTGTTGGTTGCAACTGATTTGAACTTTAAAGTTCAATTGGCCGACAAAACTTTCAAAATGATAACAAATGAGCCCAAAGTGATCTCACGATGGAACGGGATCTCCTTTCTTCATTTCCTTCCTCCTTTTTATCCCTCGTGTGCCTCGCTGGCGTCTCACTCTCTCGTCTCTCTTGATAGAATTTAAACTAGGTTTATAGAGACTGATTTCATAAACTCAACTCAATTGAATTCAGTCATTGCTGCTCTTCAACAGCAGCATGTTCTTTATACAAGATTTATATACACGCATGCAATAATAAAAGCCACGCATGCAATAAACAACTACCAGAAAGTGTTTGTCTAGCTGTGTGAGTTTATACAATATTCTTCTGTCCATCTTCATCAGCATCTTCGACAAGATTTCATGGCTTCCATTTAGAATAATCATTTCAAGTCAGCAGCACATGGCTTAGCAGCACATGACTCAGGTAGTTCGAACTGCATGGATTGCTGACATGGAGTGGTGTGCTGACCTGGAGGAAATGTAGGTTTATCACGCCCCCGCAAGCGAAGCGGGCGTGGACGCATGGGAAGCTTGGAGAGTAGATAACGGAAACGAGGAGAGGACAGACCTTTGGTGAGAAAGTCTGCAATTTGATCAGCAGTGGCAACATAGCCAACTTGTAGTTCTTTGCGGACGACCTTTTCGCGAACGTAGTGGTAGTCAACTTCAACGTGTCGCATTCGCGCCTGATATACAGGATTAGAGGCAACAGCAAGGGCACTGATATTGTCGCACCACAACCGTGGTGGAGAAAGAGAAAGGTGTAGGTCACGAAAGATATGGCGGAACCAAGATAAAGTGGCTGCCGTATAAGCCAGCTATCTGTACTCGGCCTCAGTGCTGGATCGAGACACCCCGCGCTGTTTCTTGGAGCTCCAAGAGACGAGATTATCACCCAGAAAAATGCAATAGCCCTCAGTTGAGCGCCGATCGTCAGGATCCCCGGCATAATCGGCATCAGCAAAGGCAGTGAGGGTGAGAGAGCTAGGTTTATAAACAATGCCGTGATCAGGAGTGGCTTTCAAGTATCGAAGTATGCGTTTTACAGCAGCCCAGTGAGTAGTGGTGGGAGAATGCATATATTGACAGACCTGATTGACGGCAAAAGCAATATCCGGTCTCATGAAGAGAAGGTATTGGAGAGCGCCAACGATACTCCGAAAAAGTGTGCCATCAGATAAAGGTTCACCTTCATAGAGACTTAACTTGCGTCCAGTGGTAGCGGGAGTGGTGAGAGGTTTTGCATCACACATATTTGTCTTTTTGAGAAGGTCCAGGATGTACTTGGATTGAGTAAGATACATGGCAGTGGGTGTCCGCTGAATTTCCATGCCCAGAAAATAATGCAAAGGACCTAAGTCCTTCATGGAGAACTTTTGACTAAGTTGTTGAATAAGCTGAGAGATATGAGAAGGGTTATTACCCGTAACAAGGATGTCATCAACGTAGATCAATAAGTAAATGACAGTGGACCTATTAAAATATGTGAACAACGACGAATCTGCGAGGGATGCCTGAAACCCTAGATCTTCAAGATGGTGGGAAAAACATTGAAACCAGGCACGGGGTGCCTGTTTGAGACCATATAGTGATTTGTGCAAGCGACAGACATGATTTGGAAACTGAGAGTCCACAAATCCTACAGGCTGCCGCATATAAACAACCTCTGCTAAAGAACCATGTAAGAAAGCATTCTGAACATCAAGTTATCTGAGAGGCCAGTTGAAGTGAAGAACAACTGAGAGGACGAGGCGAATGGTTGCATGAGTAACTACCGGACTGAACGTCTCGTCATAATCAATACCATCTTGTTGGTGATAGCCATTGGCGACTAATCGAGCCTTATACCGCTGTATTGAACCATCAGAATGTCGTTTGATCCGATATACCCATTTATTGGGAAGCACATTCATGGAGGGAACAAAGGGAACCAATGACCATGTTCCAGTGCGTAAGAGGGCATTAAACTCTTCTGCCATGGCCTGGCGCCATTCTGGAGATTTGTTAGCCTGGGTAAAACAAGTAGGCTCAAGCACAGGATTAGTGACAGTAGAAGTAAATGCATATTTGGGATTAGGTTTGTGAATCCCATCCTTGGCACGTGTGGTCATAGAATGAGTAGGTGGAAAGATCCTCTGAGAAGAAGAGGATGTAGAAGGAATGTGACTTGCATTCGTGGGTCCTAGAGGAGTGGATATAGGAGGAGTAAGGATAGGTAATATTAAAGGAGGGGTAGGCGTGGGAGTGACGGTTGAGGGTAAAGGTGGTGGAGTAGGGTTAGGAGGGATGGGAGGTGACTGTGGGCGGTATGGGAGGGATGGACCTATGTCTAATGTCATAGTGTCGGTGGAAATGGTTGGTGATGGAGACACGGGAGTAATGGATTCTTTATATGGGAAACAAGTTTCATCAAATACAACATGACGAGACACAAAAATTTTTCCTGTAGACATGTCAAGACATCTATAACCTTGGTGATTTAAAGAGTAGCCAAGAAAAACACAACGTTTGGAACGAAACTGAAGTTTATTACTATTATATGGTCGAAAATATGGAAAACATGCACACCCAAAAACCTTTAGGAAATCATATTGAGGAGATTTGTGAAAGAGTTTTTGAAAGGGAGAGTCATTATGTAAAACCTTAGTGGGTAAACGATTTATCAAATAATTGGCGGTATGAAATGCATCATCCCAAAAGGATGTGGGCAATGAGGAATGGGCAAGAAGAGTGAGGCCAGTTTAAACAAGATGGCGATGTTTACGCTCTGAAATTCCATTTTGTTCGGGATGATGTGGGCAAGATAAGCGATGATGAATACCATGATGAGTCAAGAAAGCTTTGAAATTGTTACTAAGATACTCACCTCCCCCGTCAGTTTGAAAAGATTTAATGGTGGTATTAAACATATTTTCAACTAATTTCTTGAAAGCAACAATGTAGAAAAGACATCAGATTTGAATTTTAATGGATACAACCAAGAATATCGAGAGAAATCATCGATAAAAACCACATAGTATTTAAATCCATTAATTGAAACAGTAGGAGAAGTCCATACATCTGAATGGACCAATTGCAAAGGAAATGATGATTTTGAATTAGATAAACTAAAAGGTAACTTGTGACTTTTGCCCAGAGGGCAGGACTGACAAAATGCTCTTGTTACAACGCCATTGATAGGCAACTTATTGCTAGAAATTAAACTTTTCAAAACATGAGAAGATGGATGACCTAATCTAGAGTGCCAAATGGAATTGGACACCCTAGCACCTATGAATGCAGAGACTCCTTTAGTGCATGATGAAACTGTTGAGAAGGGGTAGAATCCATTGTTACTCCGGCCGTGGAAAATCATCTTCCCCATGTGAAGGTCCTGAACACGATAGGCGTGTGGGAATAAAGTTAGAGAACAATTATTATAAGTGGTGAAGCGATGAATGGAAATGATATTAGTGGATGCATTAGGGCAAAGTAATGTGTTTGGGAGATGAAAAAGGGCTTGGGGTGTACGAATGCAAATGTTACCAACATGAGAGATTTTCAAACCTGTTCCTCCAACGACGCCATTCACTTGATCAGTACCATGATATGGTCGAGCATTCGTCACCTGAGCAGGATCATTGGTTATGTGGGCATTGGCTCCAGAATCGAAAAGCCAATTCTGGATGGTGGGAGCACTGGCAGCATAAGCCTGAAGCTTTGGTGCTGGAACGCGCCCTTCATAGGACATGTTAAGACGGTTGTAGCAGTCAATTGCGGAATGGCCATAGCGAGTACAAATTTGGCATTGAAGCCTGCCATTAGGAAAGGAGGTCTGAGAGGGAGCAGGACCAAGGAGGTCAACAGGTTGGCGAGATGGAGAGCCATGGGATGATCCGTGACGAGAAAAAGAGCTACGACCGCCATTGCCACGACCTCGAAACCCGGAGGAGGAGCCACGGCCTCTAAAGGGAGGAGATGGACGACCACCATTACGGGTGGCTGCAAATGCAGTAGGGCCGGTATCTGCAGTGAAAGCATAATGCATTTTCTGGCGGCGTTCAGCACTAAGAAGGAGTGCTTCCAAAGCACTGTACGTAATCGCCTCGTCACGGGCTTGGGCGGAGGCAACCGTGCTTTCATAAGCAGGACCAACATTATTAAGAATGATGGCAACGATGTCCGAATATGAAACGGGAGCACCAGAGAGAGAGAGAGTATCTGCAAGACAATTAATCTTATCCAAGAATTCAGAAATGGAAGAGTCACCTCGATGAGTATTCATCAACTCACTACGAAGCTGAAGGAGACGACCGGTGAACTGCGAAGCATAGCGGTCACGTAAGGTCGTCCAGGCAGAATGGGAGCTAGTTTTCCCAATTAAGGTAGCAAGAATAGTGGGGTGAACGGAGGAGTTAATCCACGACAGGACTGTGGCATCTTGTTGAACCCAGATGTCAAACGCAGGATTGACTGCGTCAGTGAGGTTACCATCCGCATCTTTCAAGAATGCAGAAGGACATGGACTGGTTCCATCGATAAAGGAAACAAGGTTTCGGCTACGAAGAAGTGGAAGCATTTGAGCTTGCCAAACGGGGTAGTTGGTACGATCAAGTTTGATGGTGAGAAAATAGGAGGCATTTGGGAGGGTAAGAGAAGTAGATTGAGAAGCCATGGGAAAAAGAAATGGTTGTGTCGTGAGACTTTCAGCTCTTTGATACCATGATAGAATTTAAACTAGGTTTATAGAGACTGATTTCATAAACTCAACTCAATTGAATTCAGTCATTGCTGCTCTTCAACAGCAGCATGTTCTTTATACAAGATTTACATACACGCATGCAATAATAAAAGCCACGCATGCAATAAACAACTACCAGAAAGTGTTTGTCTAGCTGTGTGAGTTTATACAATATTCTTCTGTCCATCTTCATCAGCATCGTCGACAAGGTTTCATGGCTTCCATTTAGAATAATCATTTCAAGTCAGCAGCACATGGCTTAGCAGCACATGACTCAGGTAGTTAGAACTGCATGGATTGCTGACATGGAGTGGTGTGCTGACCTGGAGGAAATGTAGGTTTATCATCTCTCTCTCAACTCTCTGCTCTATATCGCACCCTCTCAACTGGAAATCTAAAGAAAATTTTTATGTGTGAAGTGATTTAAACTTCACAGTCCATGTGGCGGACAAAACTTTGAAAAAGATAACCAATCAACAAATAGATGTAGAACAAGACGGAAGGCCCATTTGTAGCATTGAAACATAAATGCACACAACTTTGGAAAAGGTTTCATAAGATTGGAGCTACACATGTTTCATGCACGTATATGATATAGTTGTCCGCCCAATCATTTCCTTTTTTCTACTACCAAGGCTTTTATCTTTCGAATGTGCAACTGTTTTGTTTGTTTTTCAACAGCAGCTGTACTTGAGTTTTTACATTAATCGCGTTCAATGCTATGCTATAGTGTGTCTTGTACGTTTTTAATCATCCCATTCCAAGCTGAGCTGGTTCACCAATAACTCTTCAATGTGTCAGAGTGTTTGTTTGGAAAAAGATGCACAAAATCTGATAATTGGGAATATTCACCAGTAGCACCCAAATTCAAACATGGTGTTCAAATTTCTCGGATTTTCTCGGAATCCAAACGGAGGCTAATAATGATAAATTTACTGTCTGAGCTATAATCGCAGCCATGGCCGGTGATGGCGGAGTCCATGGGTCTTCTTGTTAGACTACGTGTGAATGACAATGAGATAACAACTAGGTTTCTTGAATTACACGTAAACTCATTATGCGAGTTGTGTGGTTGAAGGAATCTGAGTTCCTTGATATAATAGGAGTTGTGGAGTTTAATTATTGTGCAGCTGATTTAGCAGAAGTTCTCATCTAGTATTTACTAAGAGATAAGAGTCACGATGGGACTTGAACTTCCTTAAGGATAGAGTTTATCTTCACTACTGATTATAGGCTGGTATGTGTGGTACTCTAATAGGATAATTTGGTATATATACATATTGAAGAAGTCCCTGCTTCCACACAATAAGACTCTCGAGAACTAAACCCTATTTACTGGTAGAGATCATCACTGTGTGCTGGAAGTAGAAGACTGATTCACTTGTTCATTCAATGGCAGCAGCATCAGGTAAGTCGTTTCTACAGATTGCACGTAGAGTTAAGTGCATGGGGTTGGTGATAGATGTAATCCTATTGCTACATTGATCATGATTGTTGGCTTGTGTATTCTAACACTTCTTTGACGCGACTCGGGTTTGGTTTGGGGATGTTGGGAAGGAGCAATCTAAGACTATTTATCATTAATAGCCAAAACTTAACACTTAATTTCATAAATGTCACTTTTTATAAATAAAAAAAAAATTCAAATATAGTAGGAAACTGATGTGAAGGGACTCTCAAATTCCAAAACTCATTTACACAGAAAAGCAAAAAAACTTGAATAGATCTCCACTACATCATTGTTTAAAGTGTGAGGCCGCTAGGGGAGTTGGTTATATCGAACTTGTGCATGTCAGTTTTGATGCGACTCAAAGCTATTAGACTTATGTTGTGACTAATTAGCCCCATTACACTTCAAACCCTACTATTTTTATATGTATTTAAACTCTTTTATGATGTAAAGAAGGTACGAATGAAGAATATTGTTATTTACTTTTCTTAATTTCTTTGCATTTTCCCTTTCTTTCTCTTTCTCCGAAATGGGTTAATGGAATTCTGGTGGGAGTTGTAAGGGAGCAACTCAGCCGCTCCAAACTTTGAGCTCTTCTTACTCCAAGAAGAATAGAATTGCAGAAGAGGTCATAAAGCATATGAAAAATCCTGTGAAATTCTTGAACATAATCGACTTGTCCGAATATGGGCGGTCATCTATCCATATATAGAAGAAATTCAAGAAAGTCGGAGATTCAAGATTGCGGTCGTTCGTATCTTTCTCCATTTGCTGCAGTAACTGAGACTAAACCGTTTTCTGTTTCATTTTTGTATATAGTTCTTTCAATTATTCATCAATTTGTCCCCTGTGCTGACTGACTAGCTAGCTTGTAATTTTGGACTCTATCTCGTGCCCAAATGTGTCCATACATTTGCTCTTTTGGTTGATTGAATGCGGAGGAACCAAAGTAAATAGTAGATGGATAATATTGTCTCACAATCGACAATATTATTCCCAATCAGCAACTCACATGTCAAAGCCTACCAGATAATTTTTTTTTCTTTCTGATTTATTTGTGTTTTTATAAAGCTGGGCATTGATCAATCTCAGACAAACACTTGCGAAATCTCACTGACCTCCTTTCAATTGAATTTTTTTTTCCTCGTTGAAAAACTACATAGTTATAAAGAGGCCGCAATGAGAATGTTTTCCATTACATTACCAACTACATTCTTATGTTTATTAGGTTTAATTTTGAAGGTATTTAAATTTATTTTAGTGATTTTTCTGTTATTTTTGAAAGATTTTATAAAAAGTGACATTTATGAAATTGAGTGTTAATTTTTTACTATTATCGATCAAAACTCATAGGCCAACGCCAATCCTAGTTTTTTCTCTGGGCAATGCTAAGGAGACTATATATTTAAACTAAAATTTGTAAACCAAATTATGTAAATTTTGATGATTAGATTTTTAATTTAAGTAGTGATTAACGTACTCATTTCCTATTGGTTCACATTTTTTAGTTTATGAATTTAGTTTAAAATTTTATTTTCTGTAACCTTATCATTTTTCTCTTCTTTCTGTTGATAAGGGGCTCTGTGTAAGTGACCCGTCTCTCTCCCCCCTTTTTCTCTTCTAGCTGTTCACCCCTCTATTCTCTCTCCCCCTTTTTTTTCTTTTTATTTTGTCCTCGAGTTTTTCTAAATTTGGATCATCTCCTGAGCTTAAGGAAATGATCCTCCTGATCAAAAAGAGATATTATTGATGAGAATTTTCATTCTTTTCTTGATAAAGTAAATAGGTGGAAAAGAAAAAGAAATGAAAAAAGGGAAAACGACTACTGAGAGGAATAGAAAAATATTTTTGACAAAATTAAATTATTAGGGAAAAGTAAAAACAGACTCAATTATTCTAATAATATGGATGCCCACATATTGAGAGGTGAACGAAGAAACAAGTGGTGGATGATAAGACCACCAATAATTCACTTATATCAAATCATTAACTAAGTGGTTGAGGATGTTGTGTTGAAGCGTTAAATATGAAATCAATAAACTAATACAGAAATATATGACAAGACAAACAACCTAAAGTGACACAAGGGTTTGTACTGGCTCAGTGTAAGCCTACGTCTAATTTGGACCATAATATTTCACTAATAATCAAAATAAAGATTACAAATAGAGTTTTAAACTCTCCCGCGTACAATCTGAAGCTCTCACTCAAACCAAAAACAAATGGAGATGATGAAAATACATACTAAACTCCTGTCCCAAAAACCACAAAAGTAACATCTGTACCGAATGAGTGATTACCAACATAGGGGGATCGCTCTCATTCTTTTCTTCCAATAGAGCTGTTGGCTGCTCTCCATTTAAAACAAAAGGCATCAAGCCTTATATATGGCTGCTGCCAATTAAACCATCAGGCATCAGCAACCCTACCCACTCTTTCACATGGACAATTGAGGCCGAAACAATTTGGGCTGTTGGGCTCACAAAATACAAATGCCTATTACATGAGCCACAAATCCAACAGTAAATAACAAAGCCACCACCAATTCTCTTAAAATAAATCACTAACAAAGTGGTGAACAACAAAGATGTTCGGTGCAAGGAACGTTGGAGTTTAAGAATGAATTGATACGTATATATGAACTTCAACATACGAACCTTGTTCGATTTTTGGGGTTTGGACCTGTTTATAAGGTAAGGTTTCAAAACTAGTAACATACTACTTGATGAAAATAAAACCCCCAAAATTTCTCACTTTGGTATGGCAAGGATTTTCACGCATCACAAATAGGATTGTTGGGACATAATAAGTTATAAATAAGAAGTGCATTCTTATCACATCATTCACTTTTGGTTACTAATCATGCATTTATGTATGTATAAGCTAAATTGTGCCTTCTGTCTCTTGAGTATGCCATGGGGGGAAACTTTTCTACAAAATCTGACATATAGCTTTGGAGTATTAACGCTTGAGATTATCTGGAAGGAAAAATAATAGCTTCTACAATGATTGCGTGCTCAATATAGTAAGATAGCTATGTCAAATACAATCTTTCTATGATAAAAATGTTTCCTCTTTGAGGTGAGACTTAGAGAGTCTGATATCCTAAATGAATATAAGGTTATTTCAGGCTTGCGATTATGGAAAGAAGGTGCACGGCTAAAATTAATGGATCCAATGCTAGGCGATTCATGTACGAAGATCAGTTGATAAGATGCATCAATGTTGGTCTGCTATGCGTGGAAGAAGATGCAGCTGATCAGCTCATCATGTCCGATGTCATATGTATGTTGACAAATGAATACCAACAAGGCCAGCATTTTTTACAGGAAGAAAAGAGGTTGAATCGAATACAATATGTGGAAACAAATCAGAAGTTTTATCAAGAAATGGCTTGTCCTATTCTGACATAGTAGGACGATGAAGGTATAGTACTAACATGTCTGGTGTTCCTCAATATACTCGCTTCCATAGGTGTATAGATACTTGATAACAACAACAACAACAACAAAGCCTTTTCCCACTAAGTGGGGTCGGCCTATGAATCCTAGAATGCCATTGCGCTCAGTTTTGTGTCATGTCATCCGTTAGATCCAAGTACTCTAAGTCTTTTCTTAGGGTCTCTTCCAAAGTTTTCCTAGGTCTTCCTCTACCCCTTCGGCCCTGAACCTCTGTCCCGTAGTCACATCTTCGAACCGGAGCGTCAGTAGGCCTTCTTTGCACATGTCCAAACCACCGGAACCGATTTTCTCTCATCTTTCCTTCAATTTCGGCTACTCCTACTTTACCTCGGATATCCTCATTCCCAATGTTATCCTTTCTCGTGTGCCCACACATCCCACGGAGCATCCTCATCTCCGCTACACCCATTTTGTGTACGTGTTGATACTTCACCGCCCAACATTCTGTGCCATACAACATCGCTGGCCTTATTGCCGTCCTATAAAAATTTTCCTTGAGCTTCAGTGGCCTACGACGGTCACACAACACGCCGGATGCACTCTTACACTTCATCCATCCAGCTTGTATTCTATGGTTGAGATCTCCATCTAATTCTCCGTTCTTTTGCAAGATAGATCATAGGTAGCGAAAACGGTCGCTTTTTGTGATCTTCGCTAGATTGCTCCGGTCATTAGTGTGGATAAGTATATAAATGGATAGAGATAGGAAAGCAAACACAAGATGTACGTGGTTCACCCAGATTGGCTACGTCCACGGAATAGAGGAGTTCTCATTAATTGTGAAGGGTTTACACAAGTACATAGGTTCAAGCTCTCCTTTAGTGAGTACAAGTGAATGATTTAGTAGTACAAATGACATTAGGAAATATTGTGGGAGAATGATCTCGTAATCACGAAACTTCTAAGTACTGGAGTGTGGTATCGTCTTGACTTGCCTTATCTGTCTCATAGGTAGATGTGGCATCTTCTCTGGAAGTACTATTCCTCCATCCAGGGGTGGTATCTTTAACTGGTGGGGATGCACAAGGTAATGTATCAATTTCACTTGAAGCTTGTAGTTTCAGGCTTGGTCAAGCGCGATACAAACCATGTAGTAGGAGTCCTCCAAATCGCCGAGCTAGGGGATCTGCTGAAAGAGGTGACAGACAAGGTAAGCAATCAGAGCTCCGGCTGATTGTTCACATTCTCCCTATCTTGCAGGCAACATGAAGGATAAAGAGAAGAAAAATGAGAAGAGATGATATGGGATACTTTTGCTTTTGAAGAAGTAATTTTCCACAAGCTTATTCTTGAACTGGGCTGGAGGGTTTTCTGGTTTCCTCCAGAGTATAAGGCCGATTGAAGAATTTGAGGGTCAAAACAAGTCCATCAAATCTAAAGTACGTTCCACCTTGCTGATATGGGATACTTTTGCTTTTGACATAGTAGTGGATGTATCGGCACGTGTGCTGTTCCGCTTGTCTCCACATGCTTCCTTGTATCCTTCTCACTTGCCCTATCTGTTCCTCAGGCAAATGCGGTATCTTCCCTGGAAGCATAAGATGTTGAAGATGAGTACTCGAGAGCAATGCCAGGTAAGTAATCAGATAAGGGGTTCCAGACAGTCAGTTCCTGGCTGGAAGCTTGATTCCAAGTGCTGACTGATTGCTCTCTTTCTCCTTGTCTTTCAGGTAAGAACAAGGCCAAAGGAAAAGATAGGGAAAAAGCATGATATGGGATACTCTTGCTTTTAACCCTGATGATATGAGATATTCTTGCTCTAGTATAGCTTTTTGCAAAGGTATTATCGGGGGGAAAGAAAGCTGAATATTTCGAAAGGCTTCGTTGGGAGTGCCCTCTTAAATATGAGGAAGGGTTGAGCATTTTTGCAGGTCTGCCTGTCCGTTGGGGATGGAGGTCGACATATATAGGAGTCTCCCTAACAACAAGTAGTAATGCTATTCCTTTACCCTGCTTAGTCATAGCACGGTAGTGGGAGCTGCCAGCTTCACATGTTTTAACTCTGTCAGAGCACTTTGAAAAAGTGGTCTGTGGTATCTAGAAAGCTGATGTTACGTGTGAAGATTACAGACAAGCTTTATCCAAGGAGATCCGGCTCTTGAAGTTGGGAAAGTGGTGCCTCTTCGGTTTTCGAACAAGTAATCCTGTCGGGGATCTGGCCCTCGAGATTCGGAGAACGATGCCTCTTCGATTTTTGAGAAAGCAATCATGCTGGGGGTCTGGCTCTCGAGATTCGGAGAGCGGTGTCTCTTCGATTTTTTAGAAAGTAATCATGTTGGGAGTCTAGCTCTCGAGATTCGGAGGGCGGTGCCTCTTCGATTTTGGAGCAAGCAATCTTATTGGGAGTGTTTTCTCGAATGTGAGTAAAGGTTGGGCATGTTTGCTAGTCTACCTTGCCACGAAGCACAGAGGTTGACACACAGGGACTTTCCAATTATTCAACAGTGGTACTGTTCCTTTACCCTCTCTTTGATTTTTGAGAAAGTAATCATGTTGGGAGTCTGGCTCTCGAGATTCGAAGGGCGGTGCCTCTTCGATTTTGGAGCAAGCAATCTTGTTGGGAGTGTTTTCTCGAATGTGAGTAAAGGTTGGGCATGTTTGCTAGTCTACCTTACCACGAAGCACAGAGGTTGACACACAGGGACTTTCCAATTATCCAGCAGTGGTATTGTTCCTTTACCCTTGTGGGTAATAATATGGTAGCTAGACCTTCAAAATTTTATGTGTCTAAACTTTGTTAGTGCTGTTTCTTTGCTATTCTTTTACCCTTCTTGGTCAGAGCGATGTAATGGGAGTTGCAAGCTTCACGTGTCTCAACTTTGTCAGAGAACTTTGGCAAAGTTATCTGTGGTACCCATGAGCTACTGTTGCGTGTGGGAAGTGGGTGATTGAACAGTAAAATTCATGTGCTTTCTACTTCACCAGAAATCTTCGACAAAATGCCCATAATTTCCGCAAAGTTGAGTGTGCGTGTGACAGGTGCTGAAAAGGCTGGAAAAGTAGGTGCCTCTTCGATATCTGAGATCGGCCCTCGTGGTCTTTTAGCAGCCCAGTTTTTTAGAAAGCAAGCGCCTCTTCGATTTCTGAGATCGACCCTCGTGGTCTCTGAGCAGCCCAGTTTTTGAGAAAGCAAACACCTCTTCGATTTCTGAGCAGGCGCCTCTTCGATTTTTGAATCTCCGTCGAGTGCAGATTTTTATAAGGGCTGGCATTAAGTTCCAAAGCACACTTGAATCTCCACCAGTAGAAGCTTCATTTTTGCACTTCTAAGATCTTGATTTGTCCGACCTCCTATCTTCAACACCTTTGAAAATGTCTAGCCCCTCCAACCGTCGTTTTGACTTAAACCTTGTTGAAGAGGCAGCCCCGCCTTCTCCAGACAACATATGATGCCCATCCTTCGTCTCCCCTACTGGTCCTCTTACCGTTGGGGATTCCGTGATGAAGAATGATATGACCGCTGCGGTGGTGGCCAGGAACCTTCTCACTCCTAAAGATAACAGACTAATTTCCAAACGGTCTGATGAGTTGGCTGTTAAGGATTCTCTGGCTCTCAGTGTTCAGTGTGCAGGTTCTGTGTCTAATATGGCCCAATGCCTATTCGCTCGAACCCGCCAAGTTGAATCATTGGCGGCTGAAATGATGAGTCTCAAACAAGAGATTAGAGGGCTCAAGCATGAGAATAAACAGTTGCACCGGCTCGCACATGACTATGTTACAAACATGAAAATGAAGCTTGACCATATGAAGGAATCTGATGGTCAGGTTTTACTTGATCATCAGAGATATGTGGGTTTGTTCCAAAGGCATTTATTGCCTTCGTCTTCTGGGGTTGTACCGCGTACTGAAGCTCCAAATGATCAACCTCTGATGCCTCCTCCTTCTAGGGTTCTGTCCAGTACTGAGGCTCCGAAAGATCCCCCTCCGGTGCCTTCTCTTTTTGGGGCTCTACCGACTGCTGAGACTTCTCCAAAGCAACCATTGTGAAGGCTCCCTCTTGTTTGTTTATTTTGACTCATGTATATGTACATATTTGTAACTTATCGGGGATATCAATAAATAAGATTTCCTTCATTTCAACGTATTGTGTTAAATACACCAAAGCCCTCTTCGCTAAGTTCTTTGAATTTTCTTTTATTGAAGCTTGTATGTTGAAGCTTTGTGAGTGGAGCATGTAGGTTGAGGTAGTATTCCCTTAATTTCCCGAGTGAGGAAAACTTCTCGGTTGAAGACTTGGAAAATCCAAGTCACTGAGTGGGATCGGCTATATGAATCTTAGAGTCTCTTCCAAAGTTTTCCTCCGTTAGATCCAAGTACTCTAAGTCTTTTCTTAGAGTATCTTCCAAAGTTTTCCTAGGTCTTCCTCTACCCCTTCAGCCCTGAACCTCTGTCCCATAGTCGCATCTACTAATCGGAGCGTCAGTAGGCATTCTTTGCACATGTCCAAACCACCGTAACCGATTTTCTCTCATCTTTCCTTCAATTTCGGCTACTCCTACTTTACCCCGAATATCCTCATTCCTAATCTTATCCTTTCTCGTGTGCCCACACATCCAACGAAGCATCCTCATCTCCGCTACACCTATTTTGTGTACGTGTTGATGCTTTACCGCCCAACATTCTGTGCCATACAGCATCGCCGGCCTTATTACCATCCTATAAAATTTTCCCTTGAGCTTCAGTGGCATACGGCGGTCACACAACACGCCGGATGCACTCTTCCACTTCATCCATCCAGCTTGTATTCTATGGTTGAGATATCCGTCTAATTCTCCGTTCTTTTGCAAGATAGATCCTAGGTAATGAAAACGGTCGCTCTTTGGTATTTCTTGATCTCCGATCCTCACCCCTAACTCGTTTTGGCCTCCATCTGCTACACCCATTTTGTGTACGTGTTGATGCTTCACCGCCCAACATTCTGTGCCATACAGCATCGCCGACCTTATTGCCGTCCTATAAAATTTTCCCTTGAGCTTCAGTGGCATACGGCGGTCACACAACACGCCGGATGCACTCTTCCACTTCATCCATCCAGCTTGTATTCTATGGTTGAGATCTCCGTCTAATTCTCCGTTCTTTTGCAAGATAGATCCTAGGTAACGAAAACGGTCGCTCTTTGGTATTTCTTGATCTCCGATCCTCACCCCTAACTCGTTTTGGCCTCCATTTGCACTGAACTTGCATTCCATATATTCAGTCTTTGATCGGCTTAGGCAAAGACCTTTAGATTCCAACACTTCTCTCCAAAGGTTAAGCTTTGCATTTACCCCTTCCTGAGTTTCATCTATCAACACTATATCGTATGCGAAAAGCATACACCAAGGAATATCATCTTGAATATGTCATGTTAACTCATCCATTACCAACGCAAAAAGGTAAGGACTTAAGGATGAGCCTTGATGTAATCCTACAGTTATGGGAAAGCTTTCGGTTTGTCCTTCATGAGTTCTTACGGCAGTCTTTGCTCCTTCATACATATCCTTTATAGCTTGGATATATGCTACTCGTACTCCTTTCTTCTCTAAAATCCTCCAAAGAATGTTTCTTGGGACCCTATCATACGCTTTTTCCAAATCTATAAAGACCATGTGTAAATCCTTTTTCCCATCTCTATATCTTTCCATCAATCTTCGTAAGAGATAGATTGCCTCCATGGTTGAGCGCCCTGGCATGAACCCGAATTGGTTGTCCGAAACCCGTGTCTCTTGCCTCAATCTATGCTCAATGACTCTCTCCCAGAGCTTCATTGTATGACTCATTAGCTTAATACCCCTATAGTTCATGCAATTTTGTATGTCGCCCTTATTCTTGTAGATAGGCACCAAAGTGCTCGTTCGCCACTCATTTGGCATCTTTTTCGTTTTCAAAATCCTATTGAAAAGGTCAGTGAGCCATGTTATACCTGTCTCTCCCAAAACTTTCCACACTTCAATTGGTATATCGTCTGGGCCTACTGCTTTTCTATGCTTCATCTTCTTCAAAGCTACAACCACTTCTTCCTTCCGGATTCGACGATAAAAGGAGTAGTTTCTACACTCTTCTGAGTTACTCAACTCCCCTAAAGAAGCACTCCTTTCATGTCCTTCATTGAAAAGATTATGAAAATAACCTCTCCATCTGTCTTTAACCGCGTTCTCTGTAGTAAGAACCTTTCCATCCTCATCCTTGATGCACCTCACTTGGTTTAGGTCTCTTGTCTTCTTTTCCCTTGCTCTAGCTAGTTTATAGATATCCAACTCTCCTTCTTTGGTATCTAGTCGCTTATACATATCGTCCTAAGCCGCTAACTTAGCTTCTCTCACAGCTTTCTTCGCCTCTTGCTTCGCTTTTCTATACCTTTCACCATTTTCATCGGTCCTATCCTTGTATAAGGCTTTACAACATTCCTTCTTAGCCTTCACCTTTGTTTGTACCTCCTCATTCCACCACCAAGATTCCTTTTGGTGTGGGGCAAAGCCCTTGGACTCTCCTAATATCTCTTTTGCTACTTTTCGGATACAACTAGCCATGGAATCCCACATTTGGCTAGCTTCCCCCTCTCTATCTCACCCACACTGGGTGATTACTTTCTCTTTGAAAATGACTTGTTTTTCTTCTTTTAAATTCCACTATCTAGTCCTTGGGCACTTCCAAGTCTTGTTTTTTTTCTCACTTTTTTGATATGTACATCCATCACCAACAAGCGATGTTGATTAGCCACGCTCTCTCCTGGTATAACTTTGCAATCCTTACAAGTTATACGATCCCCTTTCCTTATTAGAAGAAAATCTATTTGTGTTTTTGACGACCCACTCTTGTAGGTGATCACATGTTCTTCTCTCTTCTTAAAGAAGGTGTTGGCTAAGAAGAGATCATATGCCATTGCAAAATCCAAGATAGCTTCCCCATCCTCGTTTCTCTCCCCAAAACCATGGCCACCATGAAAACCTCCATAGTTGCCTGTCTCCCTGCCCACGTGTCCATTTAAATTTCCTCCTATAAATAACTTCTCCGTCTGAGCAATTCCTTGCACCAAGTCTCCAAGGTCTTCCCGAAATTTCTCCTTCGAACTCGTATCCAACCCTACTTGAGGTGCGTACACACTAATCACATTGATAAGTTCTTGTCCTATTACAATCTTGATTGCCATGATTCTATCTCCTACCCTCTTGACATCTACAACATCTTGTGTCAAGGTCTTGTCCACGATGATGTCAACACCGTTTCTCGTTCTATTTGTGCCCGAATACCAAAGTTTAAACCCTGAGTTTTCTAGATCCTTTGCCTTACGACCAACCCACTTAGTTTCTTGTAGGCACATAATATTTATCCTTCTCCTCACCATAACTTCCACTACTTCCATAGATTTTCCCGTTAAGGTTCCTATATTCCATGTTCCTAAACGCATTTTGCTCTCTTGAACTCTACCCTTCTGTCCTAGCTTCTTCACCCTCCCCCGTCTAATAAGATCAAAGTACTTCTTTTGTGTGTCCCGTGTAAAGTTGATAGGAGCATATGCTCCCAAACAACTTTGAGTGGAGTCGTTCAAAAAGAAGTTTATATGGCCCCCTTGCTCATTTAACACTGCATCCGGATGCCGATGGAGATACAGCGACCCTTACTCACTTATCACTGTGCTCGGGCCATACAGCGCGCCACTTACGGGTGACGCCCTAGCGTTAGCGTGATTTCGTTCTGGATTCATTTTCATAAGGATTCAACGTAATCATGCAGTGCCGGCTGTCGACTACCTGACGCCCTCCCCCTCCTCCTTTATCTGGGCTTGGGACCAACAATGTAAGATAAACTTACATAGGCGGAGTTAGGTGTATAGATACTTGATCTGGAAAATAAATTTTGATTTAAGACCTTGGGCTTGAGGAAGAAGGTGGCTAACTCACTAAGCTGTTTCCTCAGTGGCACATCAACTGTAATTATCTGATATGTTTTTATTTTCAATGTAACTTTGTGTTCCTTGTAAAAGTTTGTTATGTTTTTATAATATAATTTCTCATCTCAGTTTATGCACTCGTATAATTTTTTTTCTTCTGTCAGATCATCGATATTTCACCTGATATTTCAACCGATGTCTGTATTTATGGTAAATCTATATATATGCCAAAAGGTCCTTAATTAACAACCGTCCCTCGCTGGCTTTAGGAAAAAGGAATGTACGACCTTGTATGGTTAAAGGGTTTGAGTTGTGTGGGCATGAAATTATTTTTATAAGAATGTAAGAGGATCATATGAATTGGCACTACTACCGCTGCTGCATACCCTGATCAGGTAGATTCTTTAAACACATAACATTAGTATCGTTCGTCTTGCTTAATCCATGTGTTATTATATATAAATGAACGTTTTACAGGCTTACAGCAGAGAACAGAGAGCTCACAATGCCAACAGCTATTATAGTTCATCTTACCACAGGTACTTTAGTTTGTCTGGAAAAAGTAATTTTCCAACAAAACAAGTTCCACCATACATATAAAAGCAAGTAAAAATTCAGGCAACTGAAGTAGACTACTGAATGGGTGTGGGGAAGAATCTCGCCAAAGGTTCAATTTCTGACTCCCTTCAAAACCGTAAACATAGTAGGATGTAAACTCATCGCGGTACAGCAGTGGAATTGGATATCTCATTTGATGAAAAATTTTCTGATTTTTTCCCACTCGGACCATCTTCAACCACATTTCTTCCTGTAAAAAATGCTGCCTTTGCAGGCAATGGCAACGGTGTGCTTTGATTTGTCAACATAGATACGACACCTGACATGGTAGGCCGATCAGCTGCATTTTGTTCCACGCATAGTAGACCAACATGAACGCATCTTAACAATTGATCTTTGATACATGAATCGCCTAATGTTGGATCCATTAATTCTAGAACTGTGCCTTCCTTCCATAATTCCCATGCCTGAAACATGCAGGATTGTATTTAATTAGAATCACACACCTAAAACCACGAACAAAAATTTGTCGTCACAGTTAAGATTGGAATGACATACATATCCTACTATATTAAGCAGGCGATCAGCATTGTAGAAGCTATTGTTTCTCCTGCCGCTTACAATTTCAAGCATTAACACTCCAAAACTATAAACATCAGTTTTTATGGAAAAGATGCCCTCCATGGCATATTCAGGAGACATGTAACCACTGTTAACAAATAGAAAAAGACACTTGTTTTAGTACTTCTGCATACATAAATAATCCATGTTATATAATATAGCAAACTGAAAGAGATGAAAGACCAATTTATTGTTTACTTACTATGTTCCGACAACCCTATTAGTAATTGCTTCTAGTTCATTATGCTTGAAAATCCTTGCCATACCAAAATCAGATATTTTGGGGTTCATATTTTCGTCAAGTAGTATGTTACTTGCTTTTAAATCTCTATGAATTACAGTAACTCTTGAGTACTTGTGCAAGTAAAGCAATCCTTGAGCAATTCCTTCAATTATACTAAAACGCTTCTTCCAATCAAGTAGCGTGACTCTTGTTGAATCTGCTCAGTATATAGAAGAACTATTAGATTGACAATGATCTGTGTATTTTTGACATATCACACAAATCCGAAACAAAAATAAATCAAGCAGTAGGATTAAAGCGAATGTTACCAACCGAATAAAAAGTAGTCCAAACTTTTATTTGGCATATACTCGTATATAAGCATCCTTTCTTCACCATGAATGCAAAATCCAAAAAGTTTGACCAGGTTTTTATGTTGGAGTTCATATATGAGTACCAATTCATTCTTAAACTCCAACGTTCCTTGCCCTGAACACTTTGAAAGCCTCTTAACAGCTACTTCTTGTCCCGTCACCAATTTTCCCTGAATTAATGATGCACAATAACTCACCTTTAAGTTTTTTCATCAGTGGACGAAATAACACTGTATGATTTAAAACCTTACCTTATAAACCGGACCAAATCCCCCTTGCCCGAGCTTGTTTTCTTGTGAGAAATTACATGTGGCAGCCATTACACATGCATAACTAAAGACACTTAAATCATGTCTCATATTTCCATCATTTTGCCGTGCATTGGCGTCAGTTGGTCGATCAGATTTCATTAAGTCAAGCAATTCATCCTCAATGATATTTATCTCTTTCTCGCCTATTTAAATTAAGTTACAAAATGAATTTTACATTCATGACCAAAAAATTTCGTTGACGTGAACAACTTTGTGTACCTGAAAGTGCAAATTTTCTTCTTCGTAGTACATAGGAGGCAATGCAGGGGACCATTAGTAGTAGAGTAGCAACTGTGATACCAGTGCCGATAAATATCCGCTTTTTTGTATCTGCATTCATTAGTAAATGTACTTGCCATTTCATTGCATATATACTAGTGTGTGTTTGTGTGTGTGTGTGTGAGGAAGGTATGATTTAGAAACATATAGAAATTTACCATTACTGCGAGGTGACTTTGTTTTCAACATATAGAAATTTTGTGTACTATCACCAGTGAAGTCTTGTATGAACTCCCAGTTTATTCCGGTATAATATTGACATCCAGACTGATCATCTGCATTTAGAAAGCTGTATCCGAGGCACTCGCAATTTTTCCAACAAGAATCTTTACAATCACTAATACTTAGACTTTCATTAGAATCACTAGGGAAGGTTGAATTTGTGGTGGTTTGTCTAAAGAAACCACTTTTTAGCTCGAATATGTCACCAATATGTCTGCAAGTTGGCTTCTCCGCCCATCTCTGGCACCCTCCATCTGTGTTATAGCCATAACAGTTATCTGCTCTTGCAATATCAACTCCTTTAAAGTCAAATAGCAGTCCAGTTGAGGCTAACAACCATTCTGATGCAGAAGTCTGGTTTAGAGAGTAGTAAGAGAAGTAGTCTTCGTTTTTATTCGAAACAATGCTAAAATTATACCTCCTCATCAGCAGCTTAAATCTCATACTTGTAGAGGCTCCACTAGTCCAGTAAACCACTCCGCGTCGCTTAATCTGCAATTCTTGCGTTTTGTACTCCCATTCAAGGGTGAAAGGCCCCGGCTTTGGGTTGGAGGCACTTGAGGCTGATGTGAGTGACAAAATGTGCCCGTTTCTATGGTTAACACCTAATTTCATGCCTGGATAAAGGGTATCTGTTGGATGATCAAAACTTTGCCACAAAACCCGAATTTTCAATTCATGGGTAGAGTTCACTTCTTGTAGGATAAAATTGCCAGAATCCAGTAGAATAGCCACCACAGTACTAGTGTTAGTATTTGCAGTTTCTCTACTGGCAGAGTAAAGCACCAACCGCGTCCCGCCTTGGTCCAAAATTTTCAACGTTTTGTTGTTGTCCAAGGTAAGAACTCCTGAAGGGTATAAAATAGGTTTGTCTCGGCTGGCAATCCATCCTATGTTATTACCGTCACTCCGCCCTATGCTCAACTGGCTGTAATTGGATTTGCCATATGTGTAGAAACCCAACCAGAAGGTCCCCTTTGCAGAACATAAGGACGTTGTGGAGTTGAGAGACTCACCTGGTTTGAGTGTGTCCCTTGCACTTGCAGCAGTGTAATAGTAAGTCCAGATTAAGCTTGAAAATATGAGCAAGCAAGTTATGCAGCTAGCCATGAATGACTACAAAAAAGTATTATCTGCCTAACCCTTCTTCTTTGTTGGTTGCAACTGAGTGATAAATCTAAAGCAAATTATTTTGTGTCAAGTGATTTGAACTTTAAAGTTCAATTGGCCGACAAAACTTTTAAAATGATAACCGATCAACACCCTAAATGGCAAATTGTACTATGCGGACCAAATATGCAGACGGTTTTAAGCCCATGGATTTGATCTTGACGGTTCACAACAAATGAGTCCAAACTGACTCACGGTGGAACGGGGTCATTTATGACCCGTCTCCTTTCTTCATTTCCATCCTCCTTTTTCTCCCTCGTGTTCCATGCTCGTGTCTCACTCTTGAGAAATTTTTAATTATGACGGGAACACAAGTATGAAGAGCAAGTTACTATTGTAAAAGAATCTAGTAAAAGCTAGCTTTAGTAAAAGTTGGTTAGTTGTTAGAATAGTTACCATTGTAACTATTTTGTTTACCTGTGTAAATCTAGGTTATATATATACCTCAGTGTAACTAATTATTATTCAATAAATGAAATGAAATCATTTCTCAATATGGTATCTCTCGCCTAAGTCCACCGACTCCGATCCTCTTTGGCTATTTTCTTGCTTATTTTCCTACCTACCAAACACCATAGCTTTCGTCTGCAAACCTTCAATCTTGTTCATCAATGGCAGCAAATCCTTCTTCTTCACTGCCTCCTAATCTCAATTCTTCTCCGATGAACACAAACCCTAACTCCTCATTTCAAGCTTCAATTAACTCCATCACGATCCAAAACATCGGGAGTATGATTCAAACAAAACTTAAGCGTCATAATTACCTTGTTTGGCGTTCTCTTTTCAAGCCGATCTTCCGCCGTTACAAGCTCACTGGCATCGTTGATGGATCTGAACCGCCACCGCCTCAATTTCTTGCTGATATTTCTGGAAATTTGTCCTCGATTCCAAATCCAGCCTTTGAGATTTGGTACGAAAAGGATTAAAACATCATCATTTGGATTAATTCCACTATCTCTGAGGATTTGATTCCCTTTACTATTGGTGTTCAATCAGTGCGTGAACTTTGGCAAAATCTTGAAAAGCGATTTGGTGGAGTCTCTCGTTCTCACATTCATCAGTTGAGATCGAATTTGCAATCAATGTCAAAAGGAACTTCCACAATCTCTGAATATTTGCAATGCATCAAAGAAATTACAGATGCTCTCGCTGCTGCCGATGTACCAGTTGATGATTCAGATCTCATTCACCTCATTCTTAATGGATTGCCTGATGAATATGATTCCTTCATGGATTCAATTCAATTTCGTCTTGTTGATAGTACTATTGATTATTTACATTGATTTCTTCTCAGCAAAGAAATGGCTCTTGCTCGCCGAAAGCAAACTCAAGGTTCCTCTGAACTGTATCAGGCCTTTACCTCTATTCCAGCAGCTTCAAATGCTCCTCCTTTGCTTCCTACACCTCAACAGCCTCAAGTATACAATGCTCAGTCTATTGCTTCTCTGAATTCTTACAATAGCAATAATCGAGGTAATTTTCAAAGGAACAACTCTCAGAGGAGCTACAACAACCGTAATCGATACAATCGGTACAATAATACCTCAACCAACCGTGGTGGAAATCGAGGTGGAAATCGTGGCTTCATATCTTTCAACTCTGCAGTAACTCCATGTCAAATATGTGAGGACACTGGACATTTTGCTATTGATTGTTCCAACCGCATGAATCCAAATTTTCAAGGTCGTGTTCTGCTAGCTAAACTTGCGATGTATGCATCTTCCAACACTTCTTCTCCTCCACCATGGCTACTTGATTCCAGATCAAGCTCTCATATGACCAACAATATTCAAAATCTTCAGAATTCGCAGCCCTATACTGGTCCAGATAAAGTTTACATTGGAGATGGCCAAGGTTTGCCAATTCTCCATACTGGTTCTACTTTACTTAAAACACCCTCTGCAAATTTTCAATTAAAGAATGTGTTACATGTTCCACAATTGAAGCATGATCTTCTTTCTTCCAATATGTTTTTGCGTGATAATTGGTGTTCATTAACACTCAATCCCTTTGACTTCAATGTCAAGGATCTTACTACGGGGATGATGCTTTTTAGAGCTCCTGTCAGCTGTGGTTTCTATCCATTTTATGCTTCTTTTTCAGCTGCAACGAAGGTTCATGCTCATTCTGCAATAAGGACCTCTTCTCATGTTTGGCATCAACGTTTGGGACATCCAACGTTCAAGACTTTTCGGTCACTGCTATCAAAGTCTACACTGCTTATATCTAATAATGTTCAACGATTTTTCTGCTCAAATTGTGTTTTAGGCAAATGTGCCAAGTTACCATTTCACGAATCTCTTTGTACTACTTCTAGGTCTCTAGAATTAGTTCATGCAGATGTTTAGGGGCCAGCTCCAGTATGCTCTATTAGTGGCTATCGCTTTTATGTCATATTTGTAGATAATTTTACCAAATATACTTGGTTGTATCCTCTCAAACATAAATCAGATGTGCTTCACATTTTTGTGCAATTTCAAGCTTTTGTTGAGAATCTTTCTGGACACAAGATTGGCACTTTAAGATTAGACTTAAGGGGTGAGTTTATTAGTTCTGAGTTCAAGCATCATCTGTCTTTACATGGCTTTCAACAGCAATTAATTTGTCCTTATACTCTTCAGCAAAACGGTTGTGCTGAAAGAAAGCACAGGCATATTGTTAAGACTGCTCGAACTCTTCCCATTGCATCACAGGTTCCTCATAAATTATGGGTTGAAGCTTTTCTTATTGCAGTGTATCTTATTAATCGCCTACCTCCAGTCAACAAGTCTTCTCCTTGGGAAATTTTTTTCAGAAAAGTTCCAGATTACAATTCCCTTCAGGTCTTTAGATGTCAATGTTTTCCCTGGCTGAAACCATACACCAAATCCAAGCTAGAACCTAAGAGCAAGATGTGTGTTTTCATTGGCGACAGTTTAGCTCACAGGGGTAATAGATGTCTAGATCCCTTCACTAATCGAGTTTATCTCTCTAGACATGTCCATTTTGATGAACAAACTTTTCCCTTTCATGATCCACATCTTCTTAAATCCTCCACTCCAAATACCACAAAAATTTACTCACCCTTTTCACTCACATTCTCCAATCTTTATTCTCTTAATCCTACCCATTCCCCTGTTACAATACCCATACATTCCTTACTTACTCAACATGAGCCAGTTTCTTCTCCTGCATCTTTTACTGCACCTACTCAACCTTCCTCACCTCACTCTTCTCCTATACAAGTCCGTCATTCTCTAAACCCTGAACCACATCTTGTACCTTTTGTTTCATTTGTTCACCCGATGCAAACACGATCCAAGTCAGGGATATACAAACCTAAGGCATTTACTGCCACAAAACATCATGTGCCATCTCATTTAGATAGTGAGTTTATTCCCACTACATATATCCAAGCTTCAAAACATCCCTAGTGGAGGGCTGCAATGCAAGATGAATTCAATGCTTTACAAAACACGAGAACTTGGCAGCTTGTTCCCTCTACCTCCACTCATAATTTGGTTGGATGTAAATGGGTTTTCCGGATTAAGAGGAAACCAGATTGTTCTATGGATCGATACAAGGCTCGGCTAGTTGCTAAAGGTTACAATCAACAAGAGGGCATTGATTATAGTGATACTTTTAGCCCAGTTGCTAAACATGTGACTATAAGAATTATTCTCACTCATGCAGTACAATCAAACTAGTTTCTACATCAGCCACCCGGGTTCATTGATCAAGATAATCCCACTCAAGTCTGTCACTTGAAGAAATCCTTATATTGCTTAAAGCAAGCACCTTGTGCTTGGTATGAAAAACTTCAATATGCACTTTTCTCCATGGGATTTAAAGCTTCACACTCTAATCATAGTCTTTTTGTGCTGCACAAACCTACTTTGGTTTTGGTTCTTGTTTATGTGGATGATATCATAGTGATAGGACCCTCTTCTATTGTTTGCAACAACATCATTTCTCAGTTGAGCTCTCAACTTCCAATCAAGGATCTCGGAGATCTTCATTATTTTCTTGGTGTAGAAGTTCAGAAATCAACCTCAGTAGCTTTCATTCATCAATCCAAATACATACTAGACCTTCTCAAGAGAACCAAAATGGATGGGGCAAAGCCATGTGCCACTCTACTTAGTTCAGCAAGCTTGATCACACAAGTTCCTTATTATCAAATCCAGAGGAATATAGATCCATTGTTGGAGCCCTCCAATACCTTACATGGACTCGGCTTGATTTGTCTTTTGCTGTTAACTTGGTGTGCCAATTCATGCACTCTCCTAGAGAACCTCACCTTCAAGCAGTGAAACGAATACTCAAGTATCTAAAAGGGACACTTGGTTATGGATTATGGTTTCCCAAAACTAAATCTCCCCTACTTCTCAAAGCCTTTTCAGATGCCGATTGGGCAAGCTGCTTTTGGGATAGAAGATCCACATATGGTTTTTGCATTTTTCTTGGTCTTTGCATTGTTAGTTGGAGTGCAAAGAAACAACACACAATTGCAAGATCCTCCACAGAAGCTGAGTACCGATCACTCGCACATACCGCTGCTGAAATTACTTGGATCTGTCAACTTTTTACTAATATTGGATTCAAATTGTCATCTTCGCCACAAATATGGTGTTCATGCTCGAACAAAGCATGTTGAAATCAATTATCATTACATCTGAGAGCTCGTTTTGGCTAAGCTTCTTACTGTTCAATTTGTATGTAGTGCGGATCAACTAGCAAATATTCACACTAAATCTCTGCCAAGACCAAGATTTCTCCAGCTTCGATCCAAGCTTTAACTTCAACCTTCTCCGTTCAGCTTGAGGGGGTGTGACGAGCAAGTTACTATTGTAAAAGAATCTAGTAAAAGCTAGTTTTAGTAAAAGTTGGTTAGTTGTTAGAATAGTTACCACTTTAACTATTTTCTTTACCTGTGTAAATCTAGGTTATATATATACCTCAGTGTAACTAATTATTATTCAATCAATGAAATGAAATCATTTCTCAATAAAGTAGTATATCACGTGTTTTAATAGAAGTGGTATAGAATTTTATTTTTTAAGTTTTTAACTTTTTAGCATACATATCCCACAATTTGTATAATGACATATGATGCACCAATCACATTGAAAATTTTCTCCTCACTCTCTCGTCTTTCTCTGTCAACTTTCTGCTCTACATCTCACCCTCTCAACTGGAAATCTAAAGCAAATTTTTATGTGTGAAGTGATTTAAACTTCATAGTTCATGTGGCCGACAAAACTTTCAAAAAGATAACCAATCAACAAATAGATGTAGAACAAGACGGAAGGCCCATTTGTACCATTGAAACATGAATGAACACAACTTTGGAAAAGGTTTCATAAGATTGGAGCTACACATGTTTCATGCACGTATATGAAATAGTTGTCTGCCCAATCATTCCTTTTGAGGTATTTTGATATGGGAGTAACTAAAAATTTGATCTATTTCAAAAGTTAAAAGTCACTAAAAATTGGACCTATTTCAAAAGTAAGCCTATAAAATTAGACCTATTTCAAAATTTCCCTTTCCTTTTTTCAACTACCATGGCTTTTATCTTTCAAATGTGCAACTGTTTTGTTTGATTTTCAACAGCTGTAATTGAGTTTTTACATTAATAGCGTTCAATTGCATCAGGTGGTACATCATGTGTTATTATATAAATGGTGAGATATGTGTGCTAAAAAGTTAAAAACTTAAAAAATAAAATTTCCCACTTCAATTAAAACACGTGGTGTACTACTTGTATTCCTATCACAATGAAAAATTCCTTGTCTTGTACGTTTTTAATCATCCCATTCCAAGCTGAGCTGGTTCAGAAATAACTCTTCAACGTATCAGAGTGTTTGTTTGGAAAAAGATGCACAAAGTGTGAGGTCGCTAGGGGAGTTGGTTATATCAAACTTGTGCATACCAGTTTTGATGCGACTCTAAGCTATTGGATTTCTATTATGACTAATTAGGCCCATTACATGTATTTCCATTAGGCCTATTACACTTCAAACCCTATTATCTTTATATGTATTTAAACCCTTTTTCTGATGTAAAGAAGGTATGAATGAAGAATATTGTTATTTACTTTTCTTAATTTCTCTGCATTTTCCCTTTCTTTCTCTTTCTCCGAAATGGGTTAATGGAATTCTGGTGGGAGTTGTAAGGGAGCAACTCAACCGCTCCAAACTTTGAGCTCTTCTTACTTCAAGAAGAATAGAATTGCAGAAGAGGTCATAAAGCATATATGTGTCCATAATCGACTTGTCCGAATGTCAGCGGCCATCCATCCATATATAGGAAGAAATTCAAGAAAGTCGGAGATTCAATTATTCATCAATTATTCAAAATTTTGGACTCTATCTCGTGCCCATATGTGTCCATACATTTGCTCTTTTGGTTGATTGAATGAGGAGGAACCAAAGTAAATAGTAGATGGATAATATTGTCTCACAATCGACAATATCATTCCCAATCAGCAACTCACATATCAAATCCTAGCAGATAAATTTTTTTTTTTCTGATTTATTTGTGTTTTTATAAAGCTGGGCATTGATCAATCTCAAGACAAACACTAGCGAAATCTCACTGACCTCCTTCCAACTGATTTTTTTTCCTCATTGAAAAACTACATAGTTATAAAGAGGCCGCAATGAGGATGTTTTCCATTACATTACCAACTACATCCTTTTATGTTTATTAGGTTTAATTTTGAAGGTATTTAAGTCTATTTTAGTGAATTTTCTATTATTTTTGAAAGATTTTAGAAAAAATGACATTTATGAAATTGAGTGTTAATTTTTTACCATTATCGATCAAAACTCGCAGGCCAACTCCAATCCTAGTTTTTTCTCAGGGTAATGCTAGGGAGATTAAATACTTAAACTAAAATTTGTAAATCAAATGATGTGAATATTAATAATTAGATTATTAATTTAAATGTTGATTAGTGCTTATTTCCTATTGATTCACATTTTTCAATTTACAAATTTAATTTAAAAATTTGTTCTCCGTTACCTTATCATTTTTCTCCCGTTTCTTTGATAAGGGGCTCTGTGCAAGGCCCCCCCCCCTTTTTTTTCTTTTTATCTTTCTTCTTTTGTCCTCCATCTTTTCCCCTTTTATAGAGGGAATTAACTTGGTTGCTGAACAATTCAGCAACCACTCCTGCTTACCCAATCCCGTGTGGACACGTGTCCACATGAGATTGAGTATAAGCAGGAGTGGTTGCTCAATTGTTCAGCAGCCAAGTCTTGCAAAGGATATTATTACGATTGAGGGTTCTAAGGCCATCTCTCTCGCTCTCTTTTTTTAATGTAGACTTTGCTAAAATTTGATGAGAATTTTCATTCTTTTCTTGATGAAGTAAATAAGTGGAAATGAAAATAAGGGAAAACGACTACTGATAGGAATAGAAAAATATTTTTGACAAAATTAAATTATTAGGGAAAAATAAAAATAGACTCAATTATTCTAATAATATGGATGGCCACATATTGAAAGGTGAAGAAGAACCAAGTGGTGGATGACAAAACCACCAATAATTCACTTATATCAAATCATTAACAAAGTGGTGGAGGATGTTGTGGTGAAGTGTCAAATATGAAACCAATAACTAATACAGAAATATATGACAAGACAAACAACCTAAAGTGACATAAGGGTTTGTACTGACTTGGCGTAAGCCTACGTCTAATTTGGAGACGACCATAATATTTCACTAATAATCAAAATGAAGATTACAAATAGAGTTTTAAACTCTCCCGCATACACTCCGAAGCTCTCACTCAAACAAAAAACAAATGGAGATGATGAAAATACATACTAAACTCCTTCTGTCCCAAAAACCACAAAAGCAACATTAGTACCTTTGAATGAGTAATTACCAACATAGGGGGATCGCTCTCATTCTCTTCCTCCAATAGAGTTGTTGGCTGCTCTCCATTTAAAACAAAGGAAAACTAATGAAAAGGGTTTGAAAACTTTGATTTTTAACGATAAGGACAAAATAAAGGGTAAAGTGAATAGTACCAGGTTTGACTTTTTAGTGTAAAAATGTCATTTTTCGTTAAAGGAAACAGTACTGCGGAATTTTCCTTAAAACTCCCTTAAAACAAAAGGCATCAAGCCTTTTATAAGACTGCTGCCAATTAAACCAGCAGCATCAGCAACCCTACCCACTCTTTCACATGGACAATTGAGGCCGAAACAATTTGGGCTGTTGGGCTCACAAAATACAAAGGCCTACCACATAAGCCACAAATCCAACAGTAAATGACAAAACCACCACTAATTCCCTTAAAACAAATCAATAACAAAGTGGTGGACAACAAAGATGTTCGGTGCAAGGAACGTTGGAGTTTAAGAATGAATTGATACTCATTTATGAACTTCAACTTACGAACCTTGTTCGACTTTTGGGGTTTGGACCTGTTTATAAGGTAAAGATTCAACGCTAGTAACATACTACTTGTTGAAAATAAAAACCTCCAAAATTTCTCACTTTGGTATGGTAAGGATTTTCACGCATCACGAATAGGATTGTTGGGACATAATAAGTTATAAATAAGAAGTGCATTCTTATCACATCGTTCACTTTTGGTTACTAATCATGCATTTATGTATGTATAAGCTAAATCGTGTCTTTAGTGGTTACATGTTTCCTGAGTATGCCATAGGGGAAAATTTTTCTACAAAATCTGACATTATAGCTTTGGAGTATGAACGCTTGAGATTATTTGGAAGGAAAAATAATAGCTTCTACAATGATCGCGTGCTCAATATAGTAAGATAGGTATGTCAAATAAAATCTTTCTATGATTAAAAATGTTTCCTCTTTGAGGTGAGACTTAGAGAGTCTGATATCCTAAATGAATATAAGGTTATTTCAGGCTTGCGGTTATGGAAAGAAGGTGCACGGCTAAAATTAATGGATCCAATGCTAGGCGATTCATGTACGAAGATCAGTTGATAAGATGCATCAATGTTGGTCTGCTATGCGTGGAAGAAGATGCAGCTGATCAGCTCACCATGTCCGATGTCATATGTATGTCAAATGAAAGCACGCCGTTACCTGTACCAACAAGGCCAGCATTTTTTACAGGAAGAAAAGAGGTTGAATCGAATACAACAAGTGGAAACAAATCAGAAGTTTTATCAAGAAATGGCTTGTCCTATTCTGACATAGTAGGAAGATGAAGGTATAGTACTAACATGTCTGGTGTTCCTCAATATACTCGCTTCCATAGGTGTAAAGATAATTGATCTGGAAAATAAATTTTGATTTAAGACCTTGGGCCTGAGGAAGAAGGTGGCTAACTCACTAAGCTGTTTCCTCAGAGGCACCTCAACCGTAATTATCTGATGTTTTTATTTTCAATGTAACTTTGTGTTCCTTGTAAAAGTTTGTTACGCTTTTATAATATAATTTCTCATTTCAGTTTATGCACTCGTATAATTTCTTTTTTCTGTCATATCATCGATATTTCACTTGATATTTCAACCGATGTCAGTATTTATGGTAAATCTATATATATGCCAAAAGGTCCTTAATTAACTACTGTCCCTTGCTGGCTTTAGGAAAAAGGAATGTATGACCTTGTATGGTTAAAGGGTTTGAGTTGTGTGGACATGAAATTATTTTTATAAGATTGTAAGAGGATCATATGAATTGGCACTACTACCGCTGCTGCGTACCCTGATCAGGTAGATTCTTTAAACACATAACATTAGTATCGTTCGTCTTGCTTAATCTATGTGTTATTATATATAACTGAACGTTTTACAGGCTTACAGCAGAGAACAGAGAGCACACAATGCCAACAGCTATTATAATTGATCTTACCACAGGTACATTAGTTTGTCTGGAAAAAGTAAATTTCCAACTAAATAAGTTCCACCATACATATAAAAGCAAGTAAAAATTCAGGCAACTGAAGTAGACTACTGAACGGGTGTGGGGAAGAATCTCGCCAAAGGTTCAATATCTGATTCCTTTCAAAACCGTAAACATAATACTATGTTAATTCATCATGGGACATCAGTGGAATTTGACAACTCATTTGTGGAAAAAATTTCTGATTTTTTTCCACTCAGACCAGCTTCAAGCACATTTCTTCCTGTAAAAAATGCTGGCTTTCTAGGTAATGGCAATGGTGTGCTTTGATTTGTCAACATAGATACAACATCTGACATGGTAGGCCGATCAGCTGCAGTTTCTTCCACGCATAGCAGAGCAACGTGAACGCATCTTAACAATTGATCTTTGATACATGAATCGCCTAATGTTGGATCCATTAATTCTAGAACTGTGCCTTCCTTCCATAATTCCCATGCCTGCAACAAACAAATTGTTAGAGTTTTGATTATGATGTTTGTGGTGATTTGTGATGAAAAACAAAATAAAGGAAAATGGATTTTTAGTCAGGAATTTCAGTAAGCGAAACGTTGCTGCTCTACTGCATTTCATTCATCATCATTCTCCAACATTCTTCTCTGCATATAAGCAGAAGTACAAGGGTAGTCAAGGCTACAGTTGCATTAAGCAATCCTAGCCTTTTATCTGTTCTAATCTAAGCCTTACACGTACCCTACATGACTAAGCCTTTACCTGCTAGCCTTATCAGAGAGTAGCCGTTACAGGAAAAAAAAAAAAAAAAAAGTAGCCGTTACAAATTAAACTAAAAGCTGGCCGTTGCCGTTTTGAATTCCATCGAGTCCTGCCTTCGAAACTCGAAGGGTGAAACAACTTACATATTTCAACACAAAGTGCCAATTCCAATTCCTACACATTAAGAAAAAGGAAACGCTGTGGTCCTAATTTGTTGCCATGCAGCGTGAGCTAGCTGATTCAAAAACAACTCTGCAGTTTATATTAGTTTAACCTTAAAAGTAGAAAAAGATACACAAATGTGATCATGAGGAATATATTCACCAGTAGCAACCAAATTCAAACATGGTGTTCAATTTTCCCGGATTTTCTCGCAACTCAAATGGAGGATAAGAAAGGGGAGTTAGGGGCACAGGATTAACTCACGAGCTGTCTGTCAATATAGGGCTCTGTACAGGTGACCCGTCTCTCTCCCCCTATTTCTCTTTTGGCTGTTCTCCCTTCTTCTTTCTTTCCCCCTCTTTTTTTTCTTTTCTGTTCTTGTTTCCTTATTCCTCCAGTTTTTATCCGTTCCTTCTAGAGCATCCTAGCCCTCTCTTTCTCTGTTTTTTAATGTAGACAGATCAAGTTTCTTAGCTCAAAAAAGGATAACGTTGACGAGAATTTTCATTCATTTCTTGGTAAAGTAAATAAATGGAAAAGAAAAGGATAGAAAAAAAACAAGAGAAAACTCTGCACGCGACTACCGAGATCAATAGAAAAATATGTTTGACAAAATGAAACCATTGGGAAAAAAAAAATCGTCAATTGTTGGAGAGATTATTCAATGTGATCGCAACACGGGGTGATACACCACGTATCACTATACCACGTATCACTATATAATTGGTAGGATATGTGTGTTAAAAAGTTAACAATTTAAAAAATAAAATTTCTCACCACTTACATAAAAACACCTAGTCACAATGAAAAATTTCTCCAATTGTTGTAATAATATGGATGCCCACACGTTGAAAGGAGAAGAAGAAACAAGCGGTTGATGACAAAACCACCAATAATTCACTTACAACAAATCACTAGCAAAGTGGTGGATTACAAGGTCACCAACTATTCACCTACAACAATTCACTAACAAAGTGGTGGATGACAAAAATGTTTGGTGCAAGGAACATTGGAGTTTAAGAATGAAGTGAAACTCATATCTGAACTTCAACATACGAACCTTGTTCAACTTTTGGTGCTTTGCATTCATGGTGTACATTAGAAGCTAGTATGCCAAACAGAAGTCTAAACTGCGTTTATTTGTTTGGGAATTGATGCTATCACTGTAATCTGATATTGAAAAATGCATTATCTTACTCTCTCTATGTATTGTTCAGATTCAGAGAGAAGCAGTATACTAGATTGGAAGAAGCGTTTCAATATAATTGCCGGAAATGCTCTGGTATTGCTTTACACAAATATTAAAGATTGAAGGTTATTCATAGAGATCTTAAAACTAGTAAGATGGAAATATGAACCTCAAAATTTCTGACTTTGGTATGGTAAGGATTTTCACGCATAATGAACTCGAAGGAAGCACAAATAGGATAGATGGGACATAGTAAGTTATAAATAAGAAGTGCATTCTTATCTCATCATTCACTTTTGGTCACTAATCATGCATTTATGTATGTATAAACTAAATTGTGCCTTCTTCTATATTTGCAGAGACTACATGTCCCCTGTGGGGGAAACAGATCTACAAAATCTGATATATGTAGCTTCGGAGTTTAATGCTTGAGATTATATCTGGAAGGAAAAATAATAGATTCCACAAGTCCGACCGCATGCTCAATATAGTAGGATACGTATGTCAAATAAAATCTTTGTATGATTAAAATGTTTCCTCTTTGAAGTGAGATTTAGAGAATCTGATATCCTAAATGATTAAAATGTTTCCTCTTTAAAATTAAATGATCCAATGCTAGACAATTCATGTACTTCAGATCAGTTCATAAGATGCATCAATGTTGGTCTGCTATGCATGGAAGAAGATGCAACTGATCGGCCCACCACGTCCGATGTCATATCTATGTTGCCAATTGAAAGTATGCCATTACCTGTACCAACAAGGCCAACATTTTTTACAAGAAGATAAGTGGTTGAATCGAATATCAGAATTATCGGCAATTATCAGCATTTTCTTGGAGGTTTCTGTGAATGGATTAGTCATCGCAATTTTTTATTTTATTTTTGTAGAATTATCAGTAATTATTATTGATGTAGAGTTTGCATATCAACGGGGTTGACATTGTCTTTGGTTGGAAAGTGACAGTTTTAGTGTTATTTCTGCTCTTCGACTCTCTTGTTGCCGACAATTTTGCTAATTTGGGCTAGTTTTCTCCATCTTTAATATGACATGATTTTCCTCTGCCAGCGGCTCGTGCTGTTTTGTTTTCAGACTATGTTGGCTTGCCTGACTACCGCTTCACAAATTAATGTGCATCTCGGCATCCAAGTTTGTTTCACTTGCTTTTTTTCCCCTAACTTTATGGTGTTGTTCAACTTGTTTCGTAGGTTTAGACCTTTAGGTTTGGTTCTAGAAGGGTTAGGTTTCATGTTCTCCCCTTTTCTGGAAAAGGATCTGGCGAGGATCCTTTTCCTAGGGATCCCGTGATCTCATCCATTCATCGTATATCATGCGGTAAAAAATCATTTCAAAATTTAAAATTTAAAATTAAATATGAATAATACCTAACCAAAACTAACTGTACGGTATACGATGAACGGGTGAGATCACGAGATCCATAGGAAAAGGATCCGGCCCTTTTCTTTGTATCATTCTTGTTTTTTTTTTTTTTTTTTTTCTAGAAGGGAAGGGAAAGGTTTATGTCCCCCTTCTTTTTCGTATATTCTTTTTTGTTGTCTCTGTTTTATGAGAGATAAAGTTTATATCCCCCAACTAGGTGTAACTTATTTTCTCGTTATCAATAAAATCTCTCGTACCATCGAAGTTTCTCAAAAAATAAAATATATACATAAATTGAATATAATAAGTGGAAAAGAAACAGAAGTTTTATCAAGAGACAAACTGTAGGAGGAAGGAGAGACCTAGAAGTAAGAGTCATAATATTAGTAGGGAGAAAGAGAAAACCCTCCCGTCTTTCAGCCAAATGGCATGTCCGACTCCGATATAGTAGGAAGATGAAGGTATAGTACTAACATGCCTGGTGTTCCTCAGTACACTTGCTTCCATAGGTGTACTACATGATCTGGAAAATACGTTTTGATTTAAGACCTTGTGCCTGAGGAAGAAGGCGGCTAACTCACTAAGCTGTTTCCTCAGAGGCACATCAACAGTAATTATATGAACTGGAACTGCTACCGCTGCTGCATAACTTGATCAGGTAGATTCTAACACATGAAAGTATCGTTCATCTTGCTTCATCCATTTGCTCTTATATATAACTGAACGTTTTACAGCAGAGAACAGAGAGCACATAATGCCAACAGCTATTATAGTTGATATTTCCACAGGTACATTAGTTTGTGAGGAAAAAGTAATTTTCCAACTAGAGTACTTCCATCATACATATAAAAGCAAGCAAAAATTCAGGCAAACCGTAAACATAGTAGGATGTAAATTCATCGCGGCACAGCAGTGGAATTGGATATCTCATTTGATGAAAAAAATTCTGATTTTTTTCCACTCGAACCATTTTCAACCACATTTCTTCCTGTAAAAAATGCTGCCTTTGCAGGCAATGGCAACGGTGTGCTTTGATTTGTCAACATAGATACGACATCTGACATGGTAGGCCGATCAGCTGCATTTTCTTCCACGCATAGTAGACCAACATGAACGCATCTTAACAATTGATCTTTGATACATGAATCGCCTAATGCTGGATCCATTAATTCTAGAACTGTGCCTTCCTTCCATAATTCCCATGCCTGAAACATGCAGGATTGTATTTAATTAGAAACACACCTAAAACCACGAACAAAAATTTTTCGCCACAATTAAGATTGGAATGACATACATATCCTACTATATTAAGCAGGCGATCAGCATTATAGAAGCTATTGTTTCTCCTGCCGCTTACAATTTCAAGCATTAACACTCCAAAACTATAAACATCAGATTTTATGGAAAAGAGGCCATCCATGGCATACTCGGGAGACATGTAACCACTGTTACCAAATAGAAAAAAAAAAATTTGTTTTAGTACTTCTGCATACACAAATAATCCATGTTATATAATATAGCAAACTGAAAGAGATGAAAGACCAATTTATTGTTTACTTACTATGTTCCGACAACCCTATTAGTATTTGCTTCTAGTTCATTATGCTTGAAAATCCTTGCCATACCAAAATCAGATATTTTGGGGTTCATATTTTCATCAAGTAGTATGTTACTTGCTTTTAAATCTCTGTGAATTACAGTAACTCTTGAGTACTTGTGCAAGTAAAGCAATCCTTGAGCAATTCCTTCAATTATACTGAAACGCTTCTTCCAATCAAGTAGCATGACTCTTGTTGAATCTGTTCAGTATATTGAAGAATTAGTAGATTGATAATTATCTGTGTATTTTTGACATATCACATAAACCCAAAACAAAATTAAATCAAGCAGTAGGATTAAAGGGAGTGTTACCAACCGAATAAAAAGTAGTCCAAACTTTTGTTTGGCATATACTCGTATATAAGCATCCTCTCTTCACCATGAATGCAAAATCCAAAAAGTTTGACAAGGTTTTTATGTTGGAGTTCATATATGAGTATCAATTCATTCTTAAACTCCAACGTTCCTTGCCCTGAACACTTTGAAAGCCTCTTAACTGCTACTTCTTGTCCCGTCACCAATTTTCCCTGAATTAATGATGCACAACAACTCACCTGATCAGCTTTAAGTTTGTGCATCAGTGGACGAAATAACACTTTATGATTTAAAACCTTACCTTATAAACCGGACCAAATCCCCCTTGTCCGAGCTTGTTTTCTTGTGAGAAATTGCATGTGGCAGCCATTACAGATGCATAACTAAAGACACTTAAATCATGTCTCATATTTCCATCATTTTGACGTGCATTGGCATCAGTAGGCCGATCAAATCTCATTAAGTCAAGCAATTCATCCTCAATGATATTTGTCTCTTTCTCGCCTATTTAAATTAAGATAGAAAATGAATTTTACATTCATGACAAAAAATTTCATTGACGTGAATAAGTTTGTGTACCTGGAAGTGCAAATTTTCTTCTTCGTAGTACATAGCAGGCGATGCAGGGGACCATTAGTAGTAGAGTAGCAACTGTGATACCAGTGCCAATAAATATCCGCTTTTTTGTTCCTGCATTGATTAGTAAATGTACTTTCCATTTAATTGCATATACTAGTGTGCGTTTGTGTGCGTGAGGAAGGTATGATATAGAGACATATAGAAATTTACCATTACTGTGAGGTGACTTTGTTTTCAACATATTGAAATTTTGTGTACTATCACCGGTGAAGTCTTGTATGAACTCCCAGTTTATTCCGGTATAATATTGACATCCAGACTCATCATCTGCATTTAGAAAGGTGTATCCGAGGCACTCGCAATTTTTCCAACAAGAATCTTTACAATCACTAATACTTAGACTTTCATTAGAATCACTAGGGAAGGTTGAATCTGGGGTGGAATTTGTGGTGGTTGGTTTAAAGAAACCAGTTTTTAGCTCGAATATGTCACCAACATGTCTGCAAGTTGGCTTCTCCGCCCATCTCTGGCACCCTCCATCTGTGTTATAGCCATAACAGTTATCTGCTCTTGCAATATCAACTCCTCCATAGTCAAATAGCAGTCCAGTTGAGGTTAAATACCATTCTGATGCAGAAGTCTGGCTTAGAGAGTAGTAAGAGAAGTAGTCTTCGTTTTTGTTCGAAACAATGCTAAAATTATACCTCTTCCTCAGCAGCTTAAATCTCTTACTTGTGAGGGCTCCACTAGTCCAGTAAACCACTCCGCGTCGCTTAATCTGCAATTCTTGCGTTTTGTAGTCCCATTCAAGAGTGAAAGGCTCCGGCTTTGGGTTGTAGTCGCTTGACCATGAAGTAAGTGACAACATGTGCCCGTTTCTATGGTTAACACCTAACATCATGCCTGGATAAAGGGTATCTGTTGGATGATCAAAACTTTGCCACAAAATCCGATTTTTCGATCCATGGATAGTGTTCACTTCTTGTAGGATAAAATTGCCAGAATCCAGTAGAGTAGCCACCACAGTACTAGTGTTAGTATTTGCAGTTTCTCTACTAGCAGAGTAAAGCTCCAACCGTGTCCTGCCTTGGTCCATAATTTTCAATGTTTTGTTCTTGTCCAAGGTAAGAACTCCTGTTGGGTATAAAACAGGTTTGTCTCGGCTAGCAATCCACCCTGTGTTACTAGTATCACGTCCCCATATGCACAACTGGCTGGAATTCGATTTGTCATATACACAGAAACCTAAGCAGAAGGTCCCCATTGCGGAACATAACCAAGTTGTGGAGTTGAGAGACTCACCTGGTTTGAGTGTGTCACCTGGTTTGAGTGTGTCACCTGGTTTGTGTGTCACCTGTGCACTTGCAGCAGTATAATAATAAGTCCACACCACTAAGCTTGAAAATATGAGCAAGCAAGTTCTGCAGCTACCCATGAATGACTATAGAAAAGTATTATCTGCCTAACCTTTGTTCTTTGTTGGTTGTAACTGAGTGAGAAGCCATAAATCTAAAGCAAATTATTAGGTCTGAAGTGATTTAAACTTTAAAGTTCAAGTGGCCGACAAAACTTTTAAGAAGATAACCAATCAACAAAATAGATGTAGAACAAGACAGAAGGACCACTTGTACCACTGAAACATACACGCACACAACTTTGGGTAAGGTTTCTTAAGATTGGAGGTACGCATGTTTCACGCACGTAAATATGTTGTTTGACAAACTAGCTAATTTTAGCTATATGTATTGTCTTGCTTATGTGAATTAAATTGGTTAGTAAACAAGACCGCATCAACTTTAAAGGAAATAAACTGTTGCGTTTGTACTGTGCAGAAACTCGATTCTTTTGCAGAGCCACTGTTGTGCAAGAGAAACTGGTAGTCTTGGAGATGAATATATATTAGTGAGTGGCGTTTATTATCATTATTAATGGTCACATGTTTACCTTTCTTTGCTCTCCGATTTGCTAGGTCTTTCTAACTGGATGATCGAACTAGATTCGAATAACATATTTTCAGAGGTATGCAATCACCAAAACTTGATTCTTGTTCTAAATTCATATATATGTTGGCATATCTATTTTCAATCTCTGGTTACAAGTCATAATGTATTAGGGTTTTACGTAGTTGGTATTTTTATGTTGAGTGACCTTAGTGGCATGTCTATTTACAATCTCTGCTTCTTGTTTAAATAACTCTTGGAGTTTTGTTCTGGTTGTTTCCCTTTTAATTCAACTTTCGTTGAGCGGAACATGTCTGTTTATGTTGATTATGTGTGGTCTATTTGAGGTATTTTCATCATTGGATAACTTTTGATTTATATTATTACGCAAGATGAAAATGGAGCTGTTGCAATGGTTAAAAGGGCTGATATGAATATTTGAGTATATGGTTATATTCGTTTAGTTCAATTCTCTTTGTATAAAAATTTGAGATATCGTATGGTTGTAATTGCTTGAATGATGTTATGACATTGGTGATTTGTAATAAAAGAAAAAGTTCTTGGTCTAGTTAGTGTTTTCAAAGTGATATTTGATCGTATAACAATGTATGTCATAAATGTAATAGACGTTTCCTATATATGTCGCCAAATGCTATGAAAAACATTTCATAGCAATTTCTTTATGGCAGTTGAAAAATGCTATTGCAGGTGGAAAACTTGAATAAAATGCTATTTGACCCCTTGAAATTGGCCTCCTGAACTATTTTTTTCAGTAAATTAACCCCTTGAACTATCAAAAATTAGCCAATTGACACCTTATCAGTAGATTTCCCACTATTTCGTTAAATTCAAAGGAAATTTAGTCTTTTCTTCATCAATTCTTACTTCTCAATTATAATCACTAATGAAATTATGACATGTGAAGACAAAATAATGTGTAATGACAATGTGAGATGGTCCGTTATGTAACTATTCGGTTTTTATTTTTTTTATTTTTTTTATTTTTTTTATTTTTATGTTTTCTCATTATGCTATATGTTTTTGAATTATTCTGTGTCCATATGTCAAAATTTTATTGGTGGTTATAATTGACAAGTAATAATTGATGATGAAATGACTAATTTGCCCTTGAATTTGACGGAATTGATTCCACAATCTAATGGCAAGGGATTAATTGGCCGATTTTAAATAGTTTAAGGGGTTAATTTACCAAAAAAATAGTTTAAGGAATCAATTTCAACTAAAATTATAGTTCAAGAGATCAAACATCAATTTACCAGTAAAGCTTTCTATAGCATGGCCTACTATAGGCCTACTATAGCATTTAAGAAAATGATATAGAACACTTTTTATAGCATTTATTGAATGCTACAAAAAGTGGTTTGTAGTGCAGTGAAAAAGATCCAGATCGTTCAATTTTTTTTTATTTTTGTGAAGTGGACCAGTAGATTGAGCTAATGAGAAAAATAAAAATAAAATTGAGTAATTTGCAAACTCGAACACAAATCTGAAGTGGATTTCAATCCTTCTAAAAGCAATATAGCCACACACTAATAAAGTTATTGGACGCAACCTCAATTCCATGTATAATGGTAGAGCTCAACTCAGCTCATTTAGAAAATTTCGAGCAAAAATCGCAGCCATGGCCGGTGATGGCTGGGTCTATGGGTCTTCTTCGACGCGATTCGAATTCGATTTGGGGACGTTGGGAAGGAGCAGGACAGTGCCAATCCTAGTTTTCTCCCCTTCTTTCGATATGGGGCTGTGCAAGTGTCCCGTCTCTCTTCCCCTTTTCTCTATTGGCCGTCCTCCCCTTTTATTTCTTTCCCCCTTCTTTTTCTCTTTTGGCTGTCCTCCCCTTTTTCTTTCTATCCACCTCTTTTTTCTCTTTTCTGTTATTTTCTCCTTTTTGCTCCCGTTTTCTCCCGTTTTCCATCCTAGCTCTCTCTTCTTCTTTTTTTTTCTCTCTCTCTCTCTCTCTCTCTCTCTCTCTCTCTCTCTTTTAATGCAGACAGATCAAGTTTCTTAGCTCAAAAAAGATGATGTCGACGAGAATTTTCGTTCTCTTCTGGGTAAAGTGAATAAGTGAAAAAGAAAAGGACAACGAGGTACACGTGATTCATGATATCAATAAAAAATATGTTTGACAAAATTAAATCATTGAGGGAAAATAAAATGAAAAACCTTAATTATGGCTTATTATATTTACACCTCACATATTGTTGAATAAATCCCACATACATACTTAATGAACCCCACATTTACTTTTTCAATTAAAATTTATCGTAATACACCATATTTACTTTCCCATATTACCCTTCCACCCCATTCTCAACATACACCTTACATTTTCCATGTACACTCCATATTTTTTATACACCCCACATTCTTCACGTCTTATAATACTTAGTCACAATCAAGATTGGAGGAAGATGTGGCTGCTGAGACTCTGTTAAAGGTGGCAAACGAGGTAATACGCTGAGGTTTAATGACAAAAATTTTAGGGTAAAAGCAGCAAGGGAAAGGAGAACAGTCAGAGGGTCTCTTGTAATGTGAATGGCACTAGGACTTTACCCAAATTGGCAAAAACGTAGCTGAATGTTAATGTAGTTTCATTGCATTTTCAGATGTATGAAAAAAAAAACATATTTATTTATTGGTGTTGAATTACAGAACAGAGATTGTGTTTAGCCATTTTATTACTATTATCATTTCTTTAAATTGGGGTTATGCCGTGAGACGACATACATAAGGAAATATCGTTAATTTCTGCGCACTCCATTCAAGTTCTAATCTGGCAGTTTCATCATTTTGCTTGCATTTGTTGGGAAGACAAAAAAAATAGATAAATAATACGTTAAAAGTGATTTGGGGTTTATTTAGAATTTTTTAAAAAAAAAAAACCTAATAAGGTCAAAATTGGCATTGCATAGTAAAGTGTATAAGTCATTTAATATCTAATTTAAATGTGTGGTGTATTCAACAGTACGTGGGGTGCTAATAAAAAAAGCCTTAATTATTGTAAGGCTTTTTAACTAATTAAAATGGTCTCTAAAATTGGCATAACTCATGACTTTGGTCCCTAAGATTTGAAACTAATAAAAGTGGTCCTAAGTTTGTCCACCCTCAATTATTTTGGTCATTCCATGAAAAATGTCCATTAAATAAGGATAAAATGACAAAAATATCATCAATTTTTGTCAAATTATTTTGCCTCATTATTTGTTAAATGACAATATTTTTGTCATTTTGGTTCTTATTTAACAAAAATGTTACCAAAATGATTGATGGTGAACAAATTCAGGGACCACTTCTATTGATTTCAAATTTTAGAGGCCTAAGTGAAGAATCATGCCAATCTCATAGATAATTTTGACTAAAAAAATCTTGATGCAATAGCAATCATATGGATGCCCGCACATTGATAAGAGAAGAAGTAACAAGTGGTAGATGACAAAACCACCAACAATTTACTTACAACAAATCACTAACAAAGTGGTGATTAGTGAATTACAAAACCATTAATAATTCGCCTACAATAATTCACTAACAAGTGGTGGATGACAAAGATGTTTGGTGCAAAGAATGTTGGATCGTTTAAAACTAAATTGATACTCATATCTAAAATTTGACATACAAACCTTGTTCAACTTTTGTGGTTTGGACCCGTTTATAAGGTAAGGTTTCAAAGCTAGTAACATACTACTTGCTGAAAATATTAACCCCAAAATTTCTGACTTTGGTGTGGCAATGATTTCACTAACTCGAAGGAAACACAAATAGGATTTTTGGAACATAATAATTAGTTATAAATAAGAAGTGCATTCTTATTACTAATCATGCATTTATGTATTTACAAATTAAATCGTGTTTTTTTTATACTTGCAGTGGTTACATATTTCATGAGTATGCCATAGGGGAAACCTTCCTACAAAATCTGACTTCTATAGCCTTGGAATTTTAATGCTTGGGATTATAACTCAAATGAAAAATAATAGTTTCTACAATGCCGATCGCATGCTCAACATACACTACTACAAAAAACATTTTGCGCGACGAAATAAATTTGTTGCGCAAAGTACAATTGCATCGCGCAAAACCTTGTGCGACAAAATTTTGGTCGCGCATGGTCCATCGCGCAAAGCTCGTGAAAATAGGGTTTGCGTGACGAAACTTAATCTTTGTCGCACAAAGATTTTTGTTTTTTACATTTTTAATTAATTTAATTTAATTTAATATTTTGCACGATGAAATATTTTGTCACCCAAGGTTTTTGACATTTTGTTGTATTATTTATCTTATATTAATTTAATTATATTAATTGTTTGTGAGACAAAATATTTGGTAGCGCAAGATTTTTCGAATTTTTACTTTTTTAATTTAATTTTATTGTATGATTTTATTTTTTTAATTACTTTAATTTAAATTGACATATTCAAAATAAAATTACACATGAAAAATAGTCATCAACTTATCCTATATATATTCAAAATGTACACATAAATTAACAAAGTCCAATAATAAAATCCTAATACAAGTCTATTGTGGTGGTAGTGGAGGGGGATATGGTTTGATAGCGTCTTAATCCTCAACTTTAGCCGTCAAAGTCTCGACGATTCCCTACAAAAAAAAAATGTCAAATAACCAAAAAAAACAACATAAAATAATACCCAAAAAAATTGCATAATCTCCCCTAAAATTGGTATACCCCAAATATATCTGACCCCAAACTCCACCCCTCACCCAATACTCGACCCCAAACCCTTCACCAAACTCAAAATTAACTACAAAAACACATATTAATGAAAAAAAATTAAAATTTGGGGAGAATATACCTTTTGGCAAGATTGAGAGTGAGTGAGAACGAGAGGGAGGAGTGAGTGTGAGGAATTAGAGGAGATAGTGAGAGAGAGATGAGAGAATGAGTGAGAGTGAGAGATAGTGAAGAGAGAGAGAAGAGAGATTAAGTGAGAGGAGTGAGAGGAGTGAGCGTGAGAGAGATGGTCGGATTTTGGGAGATGGAAAGAGAAAGGAGAGGTAAGAGAATAGAGAAAGACATTAAGAAATTGGGAGGAGTTATTTTGGTTTTAAAAATCGTATCACTTTGTGCAACGAAGGATACAAGTTTGCACGATGAAATATTGATCACGTAAAGTCTGAAAAAAAATTTCCCGCATCCCATTTTTGGCGCCCGCCCAAATTTTTAGAGTTTTGCATGACGAAGGATTGGTTGCGCAAAGTCAAAAAAATCCCGCATCCCATTTTTGCCTCCCGGCCCAAATTTAAGGATTTTGTGCAACGAAATATTGGTTCGTCACGCAAAATTTATAAAAATAATTTTTATAAATAATAAAAAAGAAAATAATTTTATTTTACAATTTAAAATATAAATAAGGTTTAGGCGACCAAATGTGTATTCGTCGCACAAAGAAAATAATAAAAAATAAAAAAATAATTTAGTTTAACAATATAAAATATAAAAATAAATAGAAAATAAGTGAACAAGGTTTAGGCGCGCAAAGTTCTTAAAAAATAATAAAAACTTATGAAAATAACTATATTTTAAATTTTATAATATAAAATTAAATAAAAAACAAAAATAAATTGGTTTAGGCGACAAAATATTTGGATTACGTCATGCAAAGATTTAAAAAAAAAAAATTATTTTTGTAAAGACTTTGCGCGATGAAGTTTAAAGTTTTGTCACACAATGTGACTTTGCGTGATGATATGTGTATTGTCGAACAAAATTGCATTGCGCAAGACTTTGCGCGATGAAATTTAAAATTTCGTCACGTAAAGTCACTTTGCGCGATAGTGTGTGTTTTGTCCCGCAATGGTTTTTTTTAACTAGTGTAGTAGGATATGTTTGTCAAATAAAATCTTTCTATGATTAAAATGTTTCCTCTTTGAAGTGAGACTTAGAGAATCTGATATCCTAAATGAATATAAGCTTATTTCAGGCTTGGGGGTTATGGAAAGATGGTGCATGGCTACAATTAATGGATCCAGTGGTAGGCGATTCATGTACTGAAAATAAGTTGATAAGATGCATCAATGTTGATCTGCTATGCGTGGAAGAAGATGCAGCTGATCGGCCCACCATGTCCGATGTCATATCTATGTTGACAAATGAAAGCACGCCATTACCCTTACCAACAAGGCCAGCAGTTTTTACAGGAAGAAAAGAGGTTGAAGTAAGTGGAAGATGAAAGTATAGTTCTAACATGTCTGGTGTCCTCAATATACTTGCTTCCATAGGTGTAAAGATGCTTGATCTGGAAAATAAATTTTGATTTAAGACCTTGTGCCTGGGAAGAAGGTAGCTAGCTAACTCACTAGTCACTAAGCTGTTTTCTCAGGGGCACATCAACTACAATTATCTGATGTTCAACGTAACTTTGTGTTCCCTGTAAAAAGTTTGTTACGTTTTTGTAATAGAAGTTCTCAGTTCAGTTTATGCACTCAATAATTCCTTGATGTAAATTTATTTTTTCTGTGACATCATCGATATTTCACCTGATATTTCAACTGATGTCAGTATTTTTGGTAAATCTATATACTTTCCAAAAGGTATTGCTCGTCTTGAATGAAGTATTGCTCGTCTTGATCAGTTGGATTCTTTAAACACATAAAAGTATTGCTCATCTTGATCAGTTAGATTGTTTAAACACATAAAGGTATTGCTCGTGTTGAATGAAGTACTGCTCGTCTCGATATTTCACCTGTTGAATTATATATAACTGAACGTTTTACAGAAGATAACAGAAAGCACACAATGCCAACAGCTATTATAGTTGATCTTTCCACAGGTACATTAGTTTGTTTGGAAAAAGTAATTCTCGAACTTAATTAGTTCCACCATACATACAAAAGCGAGTAAAAAATCAGGCAAACCATAAACGTAATAGTATGCAACTTCATCGCGGTACAGCAATGGAATTGGATAACTCATTTGATTAAAGAATTTCTGATTTTTTTCCACTCGAACCACCTTCAACCACATTTCTTCCTGTGAAAAATGCTGCCTTTGCAGGTAATGGCAACGGTGTGCTTTGATTTGTCAACATAGATACGACATCTGACATGGTAGGCCGATCAGCTGCATTTTCTCCCACGCATAGTAGACCAACATGAACGTATCTTAACAATTGATCTTTGATACATTAATCACCTAATGCTGGATCCATTAATTCTAGAACTGTACCTTCCTTCCATAATATCCATGCCTGAAACATGCAGGACTGTATTTAATTAGAATCACACACCTAAAACCACGAACAAAAAAATTTCGTCACAATTAAGATTGGAATGACATACATATCCTACTATATTAAGCGGGTGAACAGCACTGTAGAAGCTATTGTTTCTCCTGCCGCTTACAATTTCAAGCATTAACACTCCAAAACTATAAACATCAGATTTTATTGAAAAGAGGCCCTCCATGGCGTACTCAGGAGACATATATCCAGTGTTACCAAATAGAAAAAAAGTGTTGGAAATTTTGAGTAGAAATTTTATTGTCCCACATTGGTCACTACCAAAAAGTTCCCTCAGTTTATAAAGCTTTGTCCTTTATAGATAGTGATTGGAGTGATGGACCATAGAGGAAATTCGGTTCAACCTTGGTGTTGGGCTTTGGGGTGTACTAATTAATTGATAATTAATATATAATTGCCACAAAATCTGGCTCCTCGATCCATCCATAGAGTTCACTTGTTGTAGGATAAAATTGCCAGAATCCAGTAGAGTAGCCACCACAGTACTAGTGTTAGTATTTGCAGTTTCTCTACTGGCAGAGTAAAGCTCCAACTGCGTCCAGCCTTGGTCCATAATTTTCAACGTTTTGTTCTTGTCCTAGGTAAGAACTCCTGAAGGGTATAAAATATGTTTGTCTCGGCTGGCAATCCACATCCTTTGTTATAACTTTCACTGCCCACTATGAACAACTGGCTGGAATTCGATTTGTCATATGTAAAGAAACCCAAGCAGAAGGCCCCATTTGCAGAACATAAAAAGTTGTGGAGTTGAGAGACTCACCTGGTTTGAGTGTGTCCCTTGCACTTGCAGCAATATAATAAGAAGTCCACACTAAGCTTGAAAATATGAGCAAGCAAGTTATGCAGCTAGCCATAAATGACTTCACAAACGTATTATCTGCCTGACCTTTGTTCTTTGTTGGTCCAAATTATTGTGTGGGAAGTGTTTTGTCCTTCCAATAGTTGTCTGCCCAATCATTCCTTTTTTCAACTAGCATGGCTTTTATCCTTCGAATGTGCAACTGTTTTGTTTGATTTTCAACAGCAGCTATATTTGAGTTTTTACATTAATAGCATTTAAAGGTATGATATATAGTGTGTTGTAAAATCTCTAATAAAAAGAAAGGAATTTTAACGAAAAACCACATTTTTACACTAAAAAATCAATCATGGTACTATTCACTTTACCCTTTACCCTTTATTTTGTCGTTTTTGTTAAAACTCAAAGTTTTCAAGCTATTTTTATTAGTTTTCCCTAAAAAGAATGTGTGTACGTTTTTAATCATCTCATTCCAAGCTGAGCAGGTTCAGCAATAACTCATCAATGTCTCAGAGTGTTTGTTTCATAAAATATTTACTATTATTTATCTGGTCCAATTTTTAAGAGTTTTAGGGAGAGGTGTGATATAATTTGTAAACTTACCATCCACATTTATTTGGTATTAGTTCATAAATTGAATACCAACAATATATATTGTTGTTTGATAAATTTTCATCAAAAGAGATTTGAACTTAAGTGCATAGAGAGCACACTGCTCTAGTCAATTTGGATATGCACATATACATGTTTAATTAATCTTTCAAATGCATTGATATTCTTGATTTTGTAATCAGTACTATAACTTGGTACTTTTTTTGCTTAGGTGGAGTCTCATTTTTAACAAAAAGGAGTTGAGAAGCCCAAGATTTGGAGATCCAGATCGTTTAAGAGACATAGAAAAGTGAGAGGTCTTAGGTTCGATTCTCGCCAAAGGCGAATTCGAACCACATTAGCGTCCATTGTGAGGCTTAGCCCATCCCCTCTCCCTTAGTGTAGATAATATCGTTTGTTAAAAAAAAGACATGGAAATGAGATCTGGACATTTCAAGTTTTTGGTCAACTTTTTTTTTTTTTTTTAACAAACAATATTATTTAGGACGGCAATATGCCACTGAAGCTCAAGGGAAAATTTTATAGGACGGCAATAAGGCCGGCGATGCTGTATGGCACAGAATGTTGGGCGGTGAAACATCAACACGTACACAAAATGGGTGTAGCGGAGATGAGGATGCTTCGTTGGATGTGTGGGCACACGAGAAAGGATAAGATTAGGAATGAGGATATCCGGGGTAAAGTAGGAGTAGCCGAAATTGAAGGAAAGATGAGAGAAAATCGGTTACGGTGGTTTGGACATGTGCAAAGAAGGCCTACTGACGCTCCGATTAGAAGATGCGACTATGGGACAGAGGTTCAGGGCCGAAGGGGTAGAGGAAGACCTAGGAAAACTTTGGAAGAGACTCTAAGAAAAGACTTAGAGTACTTGGATCTAACGAAGGACATGACACATGACCGAGCACAATGGCGTTCTAAGATCCATATAGCCGATCCCACTCAGTGACTTGGATTTTCCAAGTCTCAAACCGAGAAGTTTTCCTCACTCAGGAAATTAAGGGAACACTACCTCAACCTACATGTTCCACTCACAAAGCTTCAACAAAAGAAAATTCAAAGAACTTAGCGAAGAAGGCTTTGGTGTATTTAACACAATACGTTGAAATGAAGGAAAGCTTATTTATTGATATCCCCGATAAGCTACAAATATGTACATATACATAAGTCAAAATAAACAAACAAGAGGGAGCCTTCACAAAGGTTGCTTAGGAGAAGTCTCAGCAGTCGGTAGAGCCCCAGAAAGAGAAGGCACCGGAGGGGGATCATTCGGAGCCTCAGTACTGGACAGAACCCTAGAAGGAGGAGGCATCAGAGGTTGATCATTTGGAGCTTCATTACGCGGTACAGCCCCAGAAGACGAAGGCAATAAATGCCTTTGGAATAAACCCACAAATCTCTGATGATCAAGTAAAACCTGACCATCAGATTCCTTCATCTGGTCAAGCTTCCTCTTCATGTTTGTAGCATAGTCATGTGCGAGCCGGTGCAACTGTTTATTCTCATGCTTGAGCCCTCTAATCTCCTGTTTGAGACTCATCACTTCAGCCGCCAATGATTCAACTTGGCGGGTTCGAGCAAATAGGCGTTGGGCCATATTAGACACAGAACCTGCACACTGAACACTGAGAGCCAGAGAATCCTTAACAGCTAACTCATCAGACCGTTTGGAAAGTAGTCTGTTATCTTTGGGAGTGAGAAGGTTCCCGGCCACCACCGCAGCGGTCATATCATTCTTCATCACGGAATCCCCAATGGTAAGAGGACCAGTAGGGGAGACGAAGGATGTACGCCATATGTTGTCAGGAGAAGGCGGGGCTGCCTCTTCAACAAGGTTCAAGTCAAAACGATGGTCGGAGGGGCCAGACATTTTCAAAGGTGTTGAAGAGAGAAGAGGTCGGACAAATCAAGATCTTAGAAGTGCAAGAATGGAGCTTCTACTGGTGGAGATTCAAGTGTGCTTTGGAACTTAATGCTAGCCCCTATAAAAATCTGCACTCGACGGAGCTTTAGAAATCGAAGAGGCGCCTGCTCAGAAATCGAAGAGGCGTTTGCTTTCTCAAAAGCAAGGCTGCTCAGATACCACGAGGGTCGATCTCAGAAATCGAAGAGGCGTTTGCTTTCTCAAAAGCTGGGCTGCGCAAAGACCACGAAGGCCGATCTCAGAAATCGAAGAGGCGCTTGCTTTCTCAAAAGCTGGGCTGCTCAGAGACCACGAGGGCCGATCTCAGAAATCGAAGAGGCACCTACTTTTCCAGCCTTGTCAGCACCTGTCACACGCACACTCAGCTTTGCGGAAATTATGGGCATTCGGTCGAAGACTTCTGGTGAAGTAGAAAGCACATGAGTTTTACTGTTCAATCACCCACTTCCCACACGCAACAGTAGCTCATGGGTACCACAGATAACTTTGCCAAAGCTCTCTGCCAAAGTTGAACACGTGAAGCTTGCAGCTCCCACTACATCGCTCTGACCAAGAAGGGTAAAAGAATAGCAAAGAAACAACACTAACAAAGTTTAGACATATAAATTTTGAAGGTCTAGCTACCATATTATTACCCACAAGGGTAAAGGAACAGTACCACTGCTGGATAATTGGAAAGTCTCTGTGTGTCAACCTCTGTGCTTCATGGCAAGGTAGACTAGCAAACATGCCCAACCTTTAATCACATTCGAGAAAACACTCCCAACAAGATTGCTTGCTCCAAAATCGAAGAGGCACCGTCCTCCGAATCTCGAGAGCCAGACTCCCAACATGACTACTTTCTCAAAAATCGAAGAGGGTAAAGGAACAGTACCATTGCTGGATAATTGGAAAGTCTCTGTGTGTCAACCTCTGTGCTTCGTGGCAAGGTAGACTAGCAAACATGCCCAACCTTTACTCACATTCGAGAAAACACTCCCAACAAGATTGCTTGCTCCAAAATCGAAGAGGCACCGCCCTCCGAATCTCGAGAGCCAGACTCCCAACATGATTACTTTCTCAAAAATCGAAGAGACACCGCTCTCCGAATCTCGAGAGCCAGACCCCCAGCATGATTGCTTTCTCAAAAATCGAAGAGGCATCGTTCTCCGAATCTCGAGAGTCAGATCCCCGATAAGATTGCTTGTTCGAAAACCGAAGAGGCAACACTTTCCCAACTTCAAGAGCCGGATCTCCTTGGATAAAGATGTCTGTAATCTTCACACGCAACATCAGCTTTCCAGATACCACAAACCACTTTTTCAAAGTGCTCTGACAGCGTTAAAACATGTGAAGCTGACAGCTCCCACTACCGTTCTATGACCAAGTAGGGTAAAGGAATAGCATTACTACTTGTTGTTAAGGAGACTCCTATATATGTCGACCTCCATCCCCAACGGACAGGCAGACCTGCAAAAATGCTCAACCCTTCCTCATATCTGAGAGGGCACTCCCAACGAAGCCTTTCGAAATATTCAGCTTTCTTTCCCCCCGATAATCCCTCTGCAAACAAGCTATACTAGAGCAAGAATATCTCATATCATCAGGGTTAAAAGCAAGAGTATCCCATATCATGCTTTTTCCCTGTCTTTTCCTTGGACCTTGTTCTTACCTGCAAGACAAGGAGAAAGAGAGCAATCAGTCAGTACTTGGAATCAAGCTTCCAGCCAGGAACTGACTGCCTGGAACCCCTTACCTGATTACTTACCTGACATTGCTCTCGAGTACTCATCTTCAACATCTTATGCTTCCAGGGAAGATACCGCATCTGCCTGAGGAACAGATAGGGCAAGGGAGAAGGATACAAGGAAGCATGTGGAGACAAGCGTAACAGCACACGTGCCGATACATCCATTACTCTGTCAAAGCAAAAGTATCCTATATTAGCAGGGTCGAACGTACTCTAGATTTGATGGACTTGTTTTGACCCTCAAATTCTTCAGTCGGCCTTATACTCTGGAGGAAACCAGAAAACCCTCCAGCTTAGTTCAAGAATAAGCCTGTGGAAAGTTACTTCTTCAAAAGCAAAAGTATCCCATATCATCTCTTCTCATTTTCTTCTCTTTATCCTTCATGCTGCCTGCAAGATAGGGAGACTGTGAACCATCAGCCGGAGCTATGATTGCTTACCTTGTCTGTCACCTCTTTCAGCAGATCCCCTAGCTCGGCGACTTGGGGGACTCCTACTACATGGTTTGTATCGCGCTTGACCAAGCCTGAAACTACAAGTAAGCTTCAAGTGAAATTGATACATTACCTTGTGCATCTCCACCAATTAAAGATACCACCCCGGGATGGAGGAAGAGTACTTCCAGAGAAGATGCCCCATCTACCTATGAGACAGATAAGGCACGTCAAGACAATACCACACTCCGATACTTAGAAGTTTCGTGATTACGAGATCATTCTCCCACAATATTTCCTAATGTCTTTTGTACTAAATCATTCACTTGTACTCACTAAAGGAGAGCTTGAACCTATGTACTTGTGTAAACCCTTCACAATTAATGAGAACTCCTCTATTCCGTGGACGTAGCCAATCTGGGTGAACCACGTACATCTTGTGTTCGCTTTCCTATCTCTATCCATTTATATACTTATCCATACTAATGACCGGAGCAATCTAGCGAAGATCACAAAAAGCGACCGTTTTCGCTACCTAAGATCTATCGTGCAAGAGAACGGAGAATTAGATGGAGATCTCAACCATAGAATACAAGCTGGATGGATGAAGTGTAAGAGTGCATCCGGCATGTTGTGTGACCGTCATAGGTCACTAAAGCTCAAGGGAAAATTTTATAGGACGGCAATAAGGCCAGCGATGTTGTATGACACAGAATGTTGGGCGGTGAAGCATCAACACGTACAAAAAATGGGTGTGGCAGAGATGAGGATGCTTCGTGGGATGTGTGGGCACACGAGAAAGGATAAGATTGGGAATGAGGATATCCGAGGTAAAGTAGGAGTAGCCGAAATTGAAGGAAAGATGAGAGAAAATCGGTTCCGGTGATTTGGACATGTGCAAAGAAGGCCTACTGACGCTCCGATTCGAAGATGTCACTACTGGACAGAGGTTCAGGGCCGAAGGGGTAGAGGAAGACCTAGGAAAACTTTGGAAGAGACTCTAAGAAAAGACTTAGAGTACTTGGATCTAACGGAGGACATGACACAAAACCGAGCGCAATGGCGTTCTAGGATTCATATAGCCGACCCCACTTAGTGGGAAAAGGCTTTGTTGTTGTTGTTGTTGTTGTAACAAACAATATTATTTACACTAAGAGGGGCTTAGCCTCACAATGGATTAGCAATAATGTGGTTCAAATTTGCCTTTGACCCTTTGGCGAGAATCAAATCTAAGACCGCTTACTTATAAGTGAAGAGGAATATCACTAGATCCAATCACATCATTTAGTTTGCAAATTTGATTTACAAATTTAGTCTCCCTAGCATTATCATTTTTCACCCTTCTGTGTTCCTTTTTTTCTTTTGGTTGTCCTCTCATTTCCCCTTAGGCCATCTCCAATCGATCCGGCCAGAGGGCCAGAGGGCTATAGGGCTAAAAATAGCTCGAAATAATATGAAAACCGTCTCCAACCGAGGGCTAAGCCAAATGGCTCATGGGCCCTACCAGGCCAAAAATACCGAATCAAGCTAACCGATTGACCCAATCCAGCCAGCCAGCCCGGGTCGGCCCAAACCATTCAAATCCAATGGGACGCTAGGTAGCCGTTGGATTTGAATTTTTTTTTTTTTTTGGACAAAATTAAAAAAAAACTAATTTTTTTCTATAACCACCTAGGCCATTAAATAACATTAAACAACATTAAACAATACTAAACAACCTTAAATAACATTAAAATTAAACAACATTAAAGAACACAATCTCCACCATACTTGGGAAAGTTATTCAAACTTAAACAACAAGAAACTTAAATAACATTAAAAAAATTAATTAACAACATAAAACTTGAATGCATACTCCATGCTTCTTTTGGCCCAAATATGTGCAACAAGATTATGTTGTAAGTACTTGTTTGTGGCATGTGAACGTATCATCCTATGGTTGCCATATATGATGTGTTGCGTCATGCTTCATCTTCTTCATCGAACTCTTCATCTTCTCATCTCATCTGCGCTCATTTATCTTCCAATTCAGAATTGGATAAAGAGCCCCAGTTGGAATCCGAAGAGGATCCAAGGTTGGAATTCATTGCAAACTTGAATTGAAAGAGATATTGGAGAGGGCAAAGCTGAAGGTGTGTGAATTATAGCCCAATATCCACTCTATTTATGGACATTGAAAACTGAAGATAAGAAGTGCCACGTAGATAAAAATCCTATCTAAAATTCCCACAACCAATTACATCTCGACAAGTGGCACTCAAAATCCTATCCGAAAAATTATTGAGATTACATATTGACAAGAAATCTGGAGAGTTACTCACATATTGCCACGTGGCACTTGAAATCCAAGATGTAAAATTATTGAGATTCCATATCGACAAGAAATCTGGAGAGTTACTCACATATAGACACGTGGCACTTGAAATTCGAGACGTAAAATTATTGAGATTCCATATCGACAAGAAATCTGGATAATTACTCACATATCGACACGTAGTACTCGAAATCCGAGACATAAAATTATTGAGATTCCATATCGACAAGAAATATGCAAAGTTACTCATATATTAACACATGACACTCGAAATCTGAGACGTAAAATTATTGAGATTCCATATTGACAAGAAATCTGCAAAGTTACTCACATATCGACACGTAACACTCGAAATCCGAGACATTAAATTATTGAGATTTCATCTTGAAAAATTATTGAGGTAGTTTAATTTAAGTAACCATATTAATTCAATTAAAATAATAAATTATGTTTGGCTTATGGCCTTTTGACCCCCTCGGTTGGAGATAGTTTTTTGTCACAGGGTTATGTTTGGTCTATGACCCTTTGGCTCATCGGTTGGAGATTGTAAGAAATATGGCTCGGCACTGTTCATTAACATATTAATTTCTTGAAGAACTATAGGGTTAAAAAGAGTCATCTGACCCTGATTCGGTTGGAGATGGCCTTAGAGAGCATCCTAAGGAGGATGCTCTCTCTCTCTCTTTAATGTAGACTCTACTCAAAAAAGGATAACATCGACGAGAATTTTTGTTATTTTCTTGGTATAGTAAATAAGTGGAAAAGAAGAGGACGTGAAAAAAAAAGAGGAAACATAAAGCTACTTATATCAATAGAAAAATATGTTTGACGAGATTAATTTGTTGGGGGAAAAGTAAAAACAAACTCTCAATTATTGTAATAATATATGGTTGCACACATATTAAAAGTTGAAGAAGAAACTAGTGGTGGATGACAAAACTACCCATAATTCACTTACAGCAAAATTACTAACAAAGTGGTGGATGTTGTGTTGAAGCGTCAAATATGAATAGGTATAAGCCTTCGTCCATTTGGAGACGGCCATAATATTTCACTAATAATCAAAATGAAAGTTACAAATAGAGTTTTAAACTCTTAAGTCCTAAATCTCACATACATCCTATAGCTCTCACTCAAACCAAAAATAAATGGAGAAGATAAAAATACGTACTAAACTCCTTATCTGCCAAAAACCACGAAGGTAACATCAGTAACTTTGAATGAGTGATTACCAACATAGGGGGATCGGCGCTCGTTCTTTTTTTCCAATAGAGCTGTTGGCTGCTCTCCGTTGAAAACAAAAGGCATCAAGCCTTACATAAGGCTGCTGCCAATTAAACCATCAGCAACCCTATCCACTCTTTCACATGGACAGTTGAGGCCTAAACAATTTGGGCTGTTGGGCTCACACAAAGGCCTACTACATGAGCCACAAATTCAACAGTAAATGACAAAGTCACAACCAATTCGCTTAAAACAAATCACTAATAAAGTGGTGGACAACAAAGATGTTCTTTGCAAGGAACGTTGGAGTTTAAGAATGAATTGATACTCATATTTGAACTTCAACATACGAACCTTGTTCAACTTTTGGGGTTTGGTTATGTTTATAAGGTAAGGTTTCAAAGCTAGTAACCTACGACTTGATGAAAATAAAAATAGAAAACTTCATTTTAATCCTTAGCAAATATGACTTTTAGACTAAAACCGTGAGTAAGATCAAAATATAATTTTAGTCCCTTGATACATTAATAACCTCATTTATTAATTACATTTGCATTTTTTAATTATTTCTCTTTTTCTTCCTAATTTTAATGTATTAATATTATTTCATTATAGTTATAATTTTCATTTCATTTATCATAATATATTTTGTTGTAAACATTTAGATAAACTAATTTTTGTTATACACTATATTTCGATGTACTTTGTTTTCTTCATTTAGGTACATTAAATTCATTATAACACATTTCGGTGCATACATTTAGGTACATACATTTCGGTACATAGATTTAGGTACATTAATTCAATATACTACATTTATGTACATACAGTTCGGTACCGGTGCATACATTTCAATACACACATTTAAGTACATTAATTTAATATAATACATTTCGGTGCATATATTTCAGTACATACATTTCGATACTAACATTTAAATACATTAGTTCAATATAATACATTTTGATACATACATTTATGTACATTAATTGAGTCTTCAAGTTTGAAGAATGTTAAATAAAATTAATAGATTTCAAAAAAAAAAAAAAAAACTTTTTTTGGTCAAAAAATAAATTAAAATTTGTATATTAATAAATTTAAATATTTAATGGGAGACATTAAATAAAATGCACATTAATTATTTTGAATTAAGGACAAATCAAGGAACTATAATCAATATGTAATCTAACACCAGGTTTATTTTAAATTTCAATCTTCTTGAAGAATTAAAGTTAAAAACCCCAAAATTTCTCACTTTGGTATGGCAAGGATTTTCACGCATCACGAATAGGATTGTTGGGACATAATAAGTTATAAATAAGAAGTGCATTATTATCACATCATTCACTTTTGGTTACTAATCATGCATTTATGTATGTATAAGCTAAATTGTGCCTTCAGCGGTTACTTGTCTTCTGAGTATGGCCATGGGGGGAAACTTTTCTACAAGATCTGACGTTGAGATTATACTGGAAGGACAAATAATAGCTTCTACAATGCCGATCGCGAGCTCAAAATATATAGAGTAGGATATGTATGTCAGATAAAATCTTTCTATGATTAAAATGTTTCCTCTTTGAAGTGAGACTTAGAGAATCTGATATCCTAAATGAATATGAGCTTATTTCAGGCTTGGGGGTTATGGAAAGAAGGTGCAAGGCTTAGAAAAATGGATCCAACATTAGAAGGTTCATGTATTGAAGAGCAGTTGTTAAGATGCATCCATGTTGATCTGCTACGCGTGGAAGAAAAATGCAACTGACGGCCAACCATGTCCGAAGTCATGATATCTTTGTTGACAAATGAAAACGTGTCATTGGCCTTTCCTAAAAGGCTAGCATTTTTAACAAGTAAAGCGGTTGATGCTTGTATTAGAGGAAAGGAAATAGAAATTGTATCACCAAATGGCTTGTCCTTTTCCAGTTTTGAAGCACGATGAAAGTACTTAATTAGTTAGATACGGTCGGGTGGCTCAACCTCAATTAAACTTATTTGGAAGATTGTCATTTCCGATCAACTAGTTAAGAAATATCACTTGAGCTTGGACTTGGTAGTTTCCTGCTGAAGATGGATCGACCTGTCGTGGCAAAGGTGCTCTGACTACAAATTAGCTAATGGCCTCTGTGAGCTCTGCTCCTGAAGAAAAGATATTCAGTTAGTAACACATCTTCTGTAGATTATATTTTTGTAATGTGCCAGCTTTCTTCCTTACCCTAATCAAGGTATTAAATATCGATGATATCGGAAATATCGGTAGTCAAAGAACATGGAAATATCGATGGAAATATCGGGATATTATCGATATCGATAAAAATAATATGGAAACCACGGAAATTGTAAGAAAAACTTGGAAATTTTTATTGAAACTTTGCAGGATGTTTATTTAGTCAATTATCTATTAGTTTATCACAAAAAGTTAGAAGAAAATGCATTGCATGATGGATTTAACTGATTTAAGTTGATTATATAGCGAGTTGGCAAACATTGTGAGTGTAGAAAATATGTAGTAATTAATGAAAGAGGTTTAAACACACTATAATCATTTATATATAATGAATTAGTACAATATTTTACACTTTATACATTACATGGTATTAACAATTTAATGCTCATTCGTACAACTAAATATATGCAACTCAACAAGATTTAGACATGAGTGAGTGAGAAACAGAAAAAAGAGGGGCACTTAAGATCTAAGAGAGGAATTTTCACTATTTTATGATTAATACAATTTCAAGGATAAATGCACATTCAGCATCTCTAATAGTAATACTATATTTGGGGTACCATACTATATTTCAAGTCAAATGTGAGATGTCTAAATGAACTAAGCAAGATATGATCAAATTACTTAGGGTATTAGAAAATAGAAAGTGAATAAAAATGACAGAATATTGTACCGAATTTTGCACTTCCAACTTTTAATGCATTAGGGTGCATTGTAGACGTTCAAGTTCCATATTATAGCATATAGCAATTAACAACCCGAAAATCGACACATTGGAAATTATATCTAGCGCAAGGACTTGTATCATCCTAAACAATTTTTCCGTTGATAGTTATTGGAGCACCGCCCGTTTTTGTGTTATGTAATGAGTGGTCACAAGCTATGGATAGACTCTCGGATGAGGAAGTTGTTGAAGCCATCGGGGGATTCACAACTAGTATACATACGCTTATAATGGAAGACAACAATATTAATGTAGAAATTGTGCAACAAAGGATGGTAGCTGAAAACAAAGATGTAGCAAGGAAAGTAAAGTTTTTGGAGGCAGAGGAAGGGAAGGAACAGAAGATTCTGCATAAGCTGGTGCACGGTAGAGGAGGAAAAAAGAACATTGCTTCTAGTAGTTTGCATCCCACATCGGTCGTGCAATAGAAGTGAGCAAGCAAACAGGTCTATAAAAGCCACATTCCAAAGCTGACGAGGGCATACCCTTCTCGGCCTTTTGACTAAGATCAGGTGTAGTGTATGTTCTTGTTAGTTTAATATTTTTGAGCATTTTAAAGTATTTTTGGGTTTCGTTTCGCGATATAAACGATAATATCGCGATATATTGCCCAAATAATGCATTAAAACGTCGAAAATATCGTTTTCGATATTATCACGATAATATCGATGAAAATATCGATATATTGACGATACTTAAGGGGTTAAGTGTGAAAATATCACTATCTCAAAATGACGATATTATTGGCGATATTTCGCCGATAATATCGATATTTTGGACAATGACCCTAATTTATCAATCTGTTGCTATACTGAGTAATGCATTAATTAATGAAAAGTAATGTAATATGCTCATTTATCAATGTATCATACAAAAGTTCAGCAAGTTCTCGTTATAACTATTAATAAAAAAAAATTCTAATATGCTTATAGATTTGTTTTTTTTGTCATTCTGCAGGTTAGATTTTTATGGTTTCTTATTGTTTCTGCAGAGAGGAAGTTCATTCTGAAATTCTATATGTATATGATAACAAATCAAATGACGAGAAAAGAAAGAAACAAAATGTGATATTTTTCAACGATTCGAACCGTCAATATTTTTACTACATTATCCATAGGTCATTCTTCTAAAAAATTAGACAAATTCAAAATCATTAAGATATTCATTTGTTGTTAAGAAAATTGATGAATACCGTTCCACAAAGAAACACTAAATTTAATCCAACAATCATCAGTTGGATCCTTGAGATTGTTAGATCTCACATCGTCCAAGGGTGAGGATCCTCTATGCCTTATATGTATATACTCATCCCTTTTAGCACAAGGCCTTTTAGGAGTTCACTGGCTTCGGAGTTCATCGGAACTCCGAAGTTAAGCGAGTTCGCGCAAGAGCAATCCTAGGATAGGTGACCCACTGGAAAGTTCTCGTATGAGTTTTTTTAAAAAAAAACCATGAGGGCATGGTCGGGGCCCAAAGCGAACAATATCAGGTTATGACGAAGGCGGGGCCGAGATGTGACAATTTGGTATTAGAGGCAATTCATGATCGGAAGTGTGCTGACGAGGACATCAGGCTCCTAAGGGGGGTGGATTGTTAGATCCCACATTGCCCAGGGGTGAGGAACCTCTATGCCTTATATGTACATGCTCACCTCCTTTAGCACGAGGTCTTTGGGGAGCGCACTGGTTTCGAAGTTAAACGAGTTCGTGCGAGAGCAATCCCAAGATGGGTGACCCACTGGGAAGTTCTCTTATGAGTTCCCAGAAACAAAACCGTGAGGGCATGGTTGACACTACTACAATATTAGCTTTAGGTGGCAAATGATGGTGGCGGATTTAGAAAAATATTGTCGGATAAATTATATCTGACACATCATTTAATTAGTGTCGGATATTGTAAAAATTTTGTCGGTTATATCCGACATAAATTCCTGGCGGATAATTACTGGCAGATATTAGAAAAATACTGTCGGTTATATCCGACATACATTCCTGGCGGATAATTATTGGTGGATATTATAAAACTCATTTCGGTTAAAACCGACAGTATTTTTTAATTGTTTTTTTTAAAATATTTTTGACAGATTCTGGCAATTTTTAAGTTACTGGTGGCGGTTTTTAGGTTAATGATGGCGGTTATAACCTAAACTATTACAACATGCAGAACACCGATCAGAACATGCCACGCATGCATGGAGGACACGTCCAGGTCCATCCCCCAGATTCCAACCACACTTCTTTCCCTCCCATCGAGTACAAAATCCCACATGGGGACATGAGAAGAAGGAACCTTCTATTTTAAATTAAACATATATTAAATATTGTAATATAGACATCCTTTAAAAAAAAAAAAAAATTTGTCCGAACATTTAAAGTGATTAAATAAAATAAGTTTTATGGGATATAAAATCCCATAAGATTTTAACTTTAACATTTATGGGATTAAACAACAACCTGCACCCTTAGAAAAGAATTGTTTTTTTTATTGAATGTCATGATAAAAGATAAATGTTTCCATAAGAACGTACCCATGTACACTTATAGTAATTCACAAGAATGTATTCATATACAATTTCAACATTAAAACCCATATGTGACAACAACAAGAAAAACAATGTACCCATATAAATTCTTAATGTAAAAAATGATTAAACGATAGAAAAATGGAAGCAAACCATAAGACCAAATTACTTAAGGCTACATATTATATAAATCTTATAGGAAAATGTTATACATATATGGGTTCAAAAAAATTTCGAAGAGAAAGTTACAATGGTAGTATAGAATAAAAGTTATGTACATGGATTAAGGAACAAGAGAAGAGAATGTAGCCAATGAAATCAAAATTGCATTCAGAGCAATATAATGTTCATTTTTTACGATTTTGCAATATGATGGTCATGGAGAAAAAAATAAGTTTGAAATTTTTTTAGCGAAATTTAAATTCGAAGATACATATTCAATATAATAATGTTGAATTTGAATATAAGCATAAATTTGACGGTTGGATCGTTGAAAAAAAGGTTCGTAGGATGCATATCGCGTCAAAACGATAGATTAAACAAACACTTAGAGTTAATATTATACTTCCATTAAGTATAAAATAAGATTTTGTGGTATCCACTAGTGTAAATATTTTAAATTGAAGATCAAATTCGTTCAATGCATTCGTATAGGGTCAACGAGTGTAGTTGTAAAAAATTATCAAAATCGGAGCTAAAATAACCGTTAAATTGTGATTTTTCGTTTATAACCGTAAAAAACTTTTGTTATGTTACCTAATCTCTGAATGTTTGTTTTTTTGTGATTTTTACATATGCGATCTCAGAGTGTGTACAAATAAGTTTGACGGTTTGATCAAAAGTTTCGTAGGATGCATATCGCGTCAAAACGGTAGATTAAACAAACACTTAGAGTTAATATTATACTTCCATTAAGTATAAAATAAGATTTTGTGGTATCCACTAGTGTAAATATTTTAAATTGAAGATCAAATTCGTTCAATGCATTCGTATAGGGTCAACGAGTGTAGTTGTAAAAAATTATCAAAATCGGAGCTAAAATAACCGTTAAATTGTGAATTTTCGTTTATAACCGTCGAAAACTTTTGTTATGTTACCTAGTCTCTGAATGTTTGTTTTTTTTGATTTTTTACGTATGCGATCTCAGAGTGTGTACAAATAAGTTGGACGGTTGGATCGTTGAAAAAAGTTTCGTAGAATGCATATCGCGTCAAAACAGTAGATTAAACAAACACTTAGAGTTAATATTATACTTCTATTAAGTATAAAATAAGATTTGTGGTATCCACTAGTGTAAATATTTTAAATTGAAGATCAAATTCATTCAATGCATTCTTATAGGGTCGAGGAGTGTAGCTGTAAAAAATAATCAAAATCGGTGCTAAAACAACCGTTAAATTGTGATTTTTCGTTTATAACCGTAAAAAACTTTTGTTATGTTACCTAATCACTGAATGTTTGTTTTTTGTGATTTTTTAAGTATGCGATCTCAGAGTGTGTACAAATAAGTTGGACGGTTGGATCGTTGAAAAAAGTTTCGTAGAATGCATATCGCGTCAAAACAGTAGATTAAACAAACACTTAGAGTTAATATTATACTTCCATTAAGTATAAAATAAGATTTTGTGGTATCCACTAGTGTAAATATTTTAAATTGAAGATCAAATTTGTTCAATGCATTCTTATAGGGTCAACGAGTGTAGTTGTAAAAAATTATCAAAATCAGAGCTAAAGTAACCATTAAATTGTGATTTTTCGTTTATAACCATCGAAAACTTTTGTTTTGTTACCTAATCTCTTAATGTTTGTTTTTTGTGATTTTTTAGGTATGCGATCTCAGAGTATGTACAAATAAGTTTGACGGTTGGATCGTTGATAAACGCTTCAAGAATGCGTATCGCATCAAAACGGTAGATTAAACAAACACTTAGAGTTAATGTTATACTTCCATTAAGTATAAAATAAGATTTTGTGGTATCCACTAGTGTAAATATTTTAAATTGAAGATCGAATTCGTTCAATGCATTCTTATAGGGTCGAGGAGTGTAGCTGTAAAAAATCATTAAAATCGAAGCTAAAATAACCGTTAAATTGTGAATTTTCGTTCATAACCATTGAAAACTTTTGTTCCGTTACATAATCTCTAAATGTTTGTTTTTTTACGATTTTTTACGTATGTGATCTTGTAGTATCTACAAACAAGTTTGACGGTTAGATCATGGAAACTAGTTTCGTAGAATGCATATTTCCGTTAAATTTGCCTAAATTTTGAAGTGGGAAAAGTAATTTGTGCTAAATTTTTATTTATTGTTTTCAAGTATTAATTAGACAATATTTAGTTTGTGTGATGACATTTTCATTCTACAATTCTCTTTTTGTTTCTTTATCGCATATTTTACATGGATTATTATCTATTAAACCAAAAGTGTAAAAATTATCTATATAACCAAACAATTATTTATTTAATTTTTAAAAACATATTCTACTTAAATACATATTATTTATTTATTTATTAAACCAAACAATTATTATTTTATTTTTTTAAATCGTAACAAAATTTTGGGGGAAAATTTAAAATTTTCAGAGGGAATTTTGGGGGGAGTTCTGCCGCCATTTTGTTTCTGTCGGTTATAACCGACAAAATGAAAATTTTCAAAATAGTATTTTAGGATTCCCAAGGACACCTACACCTACTCCCATTTATGAACAACTTTGTGGTTTGTTGAAAAAAAAAACAACACAAAACCCGCTCTCTGTAGAAAACAAAAAGACATGTCACAGTGCTTTCATTTAGGCCCATCCCTCTCTGCCGTCTCTCTCTTCTTCATTTCTTCTATCATCAGCACTATTAATCCCTGAGCAAAGAGATGCTCAGAAATCAGAAATTAGAACTCCATTCGTACACGCAAGGGTAAAGATCTTTCATTCATCTACTCTGGCTTGTGTATCGCAATCAATCTTGAAAATTTCCTAACCATGCATGCATGTGTGTTTGCTGTGGAGAGTCACCATGGATCCGCAAAGACACGGAAGATGAATGTACGAAGAACACCGCATGCTTGCAGATCCGAGGAATATGCATGTGGAAGCAATGAAGTCATGGATCCATGAACGCACGCGAACTACAGCTGGAGCTCGCCGATCCGAAAGCAAAGGTATAGATCTACAACTTCACCCCTCTTTCTCTCTCATCTTTTTGTCGCATCAGTTGCTTCCACAAACCTCAAAAGGAGCTCCCTTTTTCTTTTTTTCTTGGCCTTTTGGTTTCTTGGGGTTTTATTCAAATTAAATTTTCTTTCTGGGGTTTTTTTTCTTCTGCCCGGGGGGGGGGGTTTATGGGTTTGGTGGGCAAAAAGGAAGGATTCCATGGCTGCTCTGCTATTCTTCTTCCTATTGGCGGGGTTTGCAGTTTCTGCTGAAGAAGGTAAGCTTTTATGCTTTTCTGCAGATATGTTTCAGCAACTCTTTAAAAACTTAAGCTTTCATTTGTCAATAATCTTTATTTTTGGATGCATGCATTGTGTTCTATGAGTTCCTATGCTTCTTTTGTTTGCAAGGTATAAGGCTCAGATCCGCTAGCACAAGGCTAAAGTTTCACATACCACAAAGTTCCCCAAATGCGAGTTTGGGATTATACCTATATGCACTTGCGCATCTGGCGAGGTCTTGGATGGTGAATGTAGAAAATTCAGGGGATATGGAAAATGCAGAAAGTGATTTATATTTTTTTTATTATTAATATATGTTCTGTCGGTTTTAGCCGACAAGAATTCTTTTATTTATTGTTATTAGTAAATTTTCTGTCTGTTATAACCGACAAAGTTTCTGGCGGTTTTAGTATTTACTGTCGGTTTTAGCCGACATAAATTCTTCTATTTATTTATTATAAATATATATCTTGTCGGTTATATCCGACACAATGTCTGTCGGTTTTAGAGTATTTTCTGACGCTGGCAAATTTGTCGCTTATTATAACCGTCACTGCATCCATTTTTTGTCGGATTTTGCTTAAAATCCGACAGTAATATACGTTCCTTGTCGGTTTTTGGACCGCCAGCTATAAATAATTTTGTAGTAGTGTGGGGCCCAAAACGAACAATATCGTACTACGACGGAGTCGAGCCCGAAGTGTGGTGGAGCCTATGTGACAAAGATCATCATAGAGGGCCCCACAAAAATGTGTTTAGATTTGTGGTAAAATCGTGTAGGCCCAAATCCTAACATGTATATATATGAGGTGAAGTTTAGTCTTCACCCCTTATTTTCATGTCTTTTTTTTAATTTTTTGGATATTTTTATGAAAATATCGATCGTATTGAAGAAATTGTAAACATTGTGACTAACAAATATGAACGGTATTCACCATTTCATTGTATGTGATGGTGCCTATAAGGGGTTGTATGGAGATAGATGAATTTTTATAGTTATGAATACATAATGGAATTTACCTTTCATACAATTTATATGAGTTATGATTGCATTTTACATTAATTTAATGGAGCTTTTGGAGTTTCGGATGAATATGATAACTGCCTACCATGAAATACGTGCTCTTTGTGGTGTTCTCTCATTGGACATTGTTTTTATGGAGATATTTTTTCAAGTATTGGGTATTCAAATAGTATTTTACGTGTTATAATATATTTGAAAAAAAATAAATTCTCTTTTGTTGAGATCGGTGTTATCATTTGCTATCACACATAATATATATATATATATATATATATATATATATATATATATATCTACAACTAATATTAATGGCTATTGTCAAGTAGCTCTCTTATATATTACAATATTATCACAATTAATCTTCCAATCTTTCATAATCATAAAAACTATTGAGGTAACAAGCAATTGGTTCTACCTCAAGCTGGTAAGCTGGTGAGTTTGCTTGACTGTGACCACGGGCATGATAAAATTCCTCGTATATGGCCTCTCCGAGCCAAAAAAGGATGAATATATAACCGTGATTTGCCACTAATTGTCCCTATTTTGAAGAATGGAACAAACAATTGGTCCAGTCATATTCTTTTCCACAATGTCTGAAAGGGAGTTTAAATGATCTTTACACTCATTTTTTCTTCCCGGCACTCCCTAGCCTGTTTTTGCTCATTGATTAATTCTGCTTTGATTTTCTCAATATTATACAAGTTGGAGGTAAAGGTGCATTAGAAGAAACCAGCAGTGTGAAATTCATTTTCTTGCATGAAATAGGTCTCAATTATTGTGTGTTCTAATTCCACCACTTTTGGGTATATTCTTTGATAATTGTTGTCGGTATTTCAAATTTTAATTGTGCATCCCAACTTTCCTGTATTTAGAAATAAATTACTGGAGGAGTTGGAGTACCAATAATAATTCATTATTCTTTTCACCAATGAATAAAATTATTTATTACGTGTCACTTAGTACTATGGTCTAGTAGTATTGTAAGTAAGAGGTTTTAGGTTTGATTATTGCCAAATGAAAATTTAAACCACATTGGGCTCGTTTGGATATGTTTTTAAAATAATTAAAAACACTTTTGGTGAAAATATTTTTGGAACCAATTCTTAGTAAAAATGCAAATAAATCCTCAAAAAGCACTTAAAGTGCTTCCTGGAAGAAGTAGATAACTGGTGTTTCTTGTATAAAGCACTTAAAGTGCTTTTAGAACCCAAAAACAGTTTCTCTAAAAGCGCTTTCAACTATTTTAAAAGCACATCCAAACAAAACCATTATTACTAGTTCATTATGAGGCTTAGTGTAGATAATATATTTTACTAAAAAAAAAATTGTTTATTACGTTCCCAAAATAATTTGTGAATCTGTAACACATCAGATATTTGATGCTAAATTATTGGGATTTTCATTGGTCATTGGTCTTTTTGCGGTTTCAAATATGCGGCACCAGATTTTGAGAGAGTAGTTTAACAAAAACAAAAGTAAATAAAATAAAAAAAAAACTAAATTCATAAAACCAGCCAAGTCTTGTATATATAAGTAGTAGAGATTCATAGGTATTGTTATTGATAAATTTTGAGGTTGTCAGGCAGAAATGAAGGTGATAGCTGCATACTTGTTGTCTGTTTTGGGGGGCAAGAACACCCCTTCTGCCAATGATCTGAAGGACATCCTTGCCTCCGGTAATCTTTGCTTTTCCCTATCTATAATTTGTTTATAAACCCATTTGTTGTATTATTTATGCGGGCTTTGAGTCTCAGAAATTGGCTAAAATGATCTGAAATCAAACCTTAATTGTTAAATTAATTAAAAATCGACATCCTAATGGTAAAAAGATCAATCAAATATTGATGACATAGCTATCATATATCAACGATACTGATCATTTACAAAAAGTTGATATTTGAGAAATAATCATTTCAACAGTTCAATATTTGATAGTAAATGTCGTCGATACAAAAACTAATTGTCATCTCGGTAATTGGGAATGACAAGTAATAGGGTCACATGGATATATGCTATTTTTCGGTGTTGAACATTAATGTTTGAAAATGACAAGGAGTTGGTTCTCAGGGATATGTTTTTGTGGGGCTTGAATCGTTAAGATATTGGCTCCCTTTTCCCTAATATTATGCGACTTTGGGTTGTTCGACTCTAAAATTTACATTATTTCCAACATTCGATTTCATAGGTCTGTCTGTGAAGGATCGTTTTTATTATTGAAATTTTTTTGACCTTGTTCACAGTTGGAGCCGAGGCCGATGATGACAGGATTCAACTTCTGTTTTCTGAAATCGAGGGTAAGGACATCACAGAGCTAATTGCGTCTGGGCGGGAAAAGTTGGCCTCCGTACCGGCTGGTGGTGGTGCTGCTGTTGCAGTGGCTGCCACTGCTGTTGGTGGTGGTGCCGCTGCTCCTGCTGCAGCTGAGGCCAAGAAAGAGGAGAAGGTCGAGGAGAAAGAGGAATCCGATGAGGTAAGTTATTTGGATCATCACATTAAGATCAGTCTGTGTGCATGTTGAGGCCATATACTGAGATTGCAAAACCAAACACACTAACAGACATCAAACATTTTTGCATCCTTTGATTATCGTCTCTTATACTTCCCCTTTTTCTGCGTTGCAGGACATGGGCTTGAGTCTCTTCGATTAGAGTGGTCGGAGAGCTTACATCCCGGGAAAACTGTTTTTCTTATTCGAGTTAAGTAGTGATTTTCCCTGAATGTATAGCTGGTAGAAGATTTGATCGATGACAATCTAATAATTAAGTGGTTGGTTATGGAATCGTGGAGGATTTGAATCTTTTCTATCACAGTTTTTATGAATCTTTTGTCGTGACGGAAACTGTTTTTTGGTGCCTGAAATATTTCCAAGTTTTTACCTGGATGACATGGAAACTGATTGCTCTTGTAATTGATGATTTATGGGCATTAATCTTGATTTATAGTTACCAGTAGATGGCCCTTTTCCAGCGTAGCCTTTGACTAATTAGAGTTCTTCTATTTCAACACCACATTTCATCTAAGTTCACCTCAGTACTTAACGCGGTCTCGCTGTTTGCTATGGCTTTATGTGAGAATTCCGGTGAGTATGTTGCATCCATCGTCTTTGTGATAATTCTGCTTCCGGACTTCTACTTCCATTGGTGCGGTGTGTGGTAGCCATATTAGGGTTTAAAATTATTTGTGCTTTGTGCAAATTATCTCCAGGTCAAGGAATTGGTCACTCAAGAATATGAGGCACCTCTTGTAATTAGTCGTTCTTGGTAATGAAACACTATTGCTTCAGGTTTTTTTTTGTAAAAACCAAACAACAGCCAAAACACATGAAATATACAAAAGTAGAATTCACCATGTACTTCTACCATCAAACGAATTGTAGCCTTTATATTTTTATTGAATTATTACTCATTAACATATTAATATGGCTAAAGCTAGTTGTTTGTTGCTCAATGCAAGACAAGGGCAGTTAACAATGCAGATACAAACAAGCAGAGCATAGAGATTGACACACTTCCATTGCCGCTGCTTTATTCTCTTTGTTGGAAATATTTGACGATACGGATGCTATTTCTCCTACAACAAATCACATAAGATAAATATCAGTAATATGATAATTTTCATTACCACAATTAATTAAATAAAATAAACAAAATAAGATAACATACTTATCTTTGGTAGGTAGAGAACGCTCTTTGTCGATCCTTGATTAGGACAAGATTTTAGGTTGACGCATGTAAGTTCATTGTCCTTAAGAGTAGATTTCGCCCTTCAAAGATAATGTCTCGGTGTAGCAGGTTATGGTACTCTACCCTTCAGGATACAACAACCTATGATCCTTGTAAGCATACACTCACAATACTTAGATTGAGTGAACAACTCAATTCTTTCCTTTGGTATAGAAGTGAACAATGAAGTAGAAGGATTGACGACGTGGAGAAGTGAAGAAGACTTCACTGGAACTACCATTCTCGTTTTGATTTATGCATTGAAATTTATAACGCTAGTCACATAGAAAAACGTTTGGCCAAATAATGGGAATTCAAGTAGCATTATTCCATAGTCAATTAATAACATTATACACCCCCTTTAATGCATCAGTTTTGGTTTTACAAATAAAACTGAAATTAGGACATAAAAACAAATTGAATAATATTAAAATTACTAATGAAGAGTTGTTTTTTGAAATACCCAATTAAAATTCCAACACTCTTTTCTCATGTTAGGCGACGAAAATCCTGCAACTTGTTATATGTCATAGCATTTACTGCAGTTGCATATGCTCTTGCATCCATGGATGGGACGTAAACTTGGCCTCGTACCAACTGGCTCTTGGTTTTCCTTGGTATCGGAGTAAACTGCATATATACAAGCTGATTTTGCAGCATAGTAATGCCAAAACATCAACCATATTAATTCCCTCAACTAGGGATGGGCAACGGTTATGGCGGGCGGGTAACCGCGTTTATTTACCCGTTGGGTAATTGCCTAAACGGTTATACCCATACCCATAACCGTTTATAAACGGTTAACATACCCATAACCGCATACCCATTTAACCGTAACCGTTTAATACCCATTTACCTTTTTTAACCCGTTTATCTTTTTTTTTTTCCTTTTTTTTTTTTACCATTTCCACTTTTCACCCGTCTACATGTTTTTTTAAGAACTTGAAAATTTTAAAAAAAAAATTGTTTTCTTTTTGACAATTAAACACCGTTATAGGTCATTCATCATACATTTCCGTATTTTACTTTTTTAAATCCTTATACCTTTCCAATAATTGAAATAATAATTTACGGACGATATTTCATGTAAAACCGTGATGGCTATGTCTCGGCATATAAGCATATATATGTTACAGACATAATCAATATGCACTTGTAATTAGCATAGTGTAAAAAATAAAACGATGCATGTTGGCGAGGGCCAAACAGTGTGTGGCTTGCCAAAAAGGTTTATGCTTTGTAGGCTTGTATTAAAAATTGGAGTAATAGAAATATAAGTTATTGAGCACATCATATAGGTTTTATGCTACACAAATCATGCACTATAGTCAATAGCATTGATCTAAGTTTTGTTCGATAGTGAACATGGTTTGTGTTAATTTTACATATATAAAATAAATGGGTAAACGGTTACCCGTTTATAACCATGTTTAATACCCACAACCGCCCATTTAAATTTCGCGGGTAAACGGTTATACCCATAACCGTTTATTTATCTAAACAGTTACCCATAACCGTAACCGTTTAATTTAAATGGGTGGGTAACTGCGGTTACCCATAACCAATGGGTATTTGCCCATCCCTACCTTCAACCCCTTTCTTCATATGTTTCTCTCAGCCCTTCTGTGAGCTGAACGGTATATTCCTCACCTTTAAGTTAGCCAAGATGTATTTTCTGTTAAAAGGTAATCTTGTCTTTGGTCCAAGACAAGTGATCCAACCTAAAGCCAATGTGCAAATGCTAGAAAATTCTAGCAATCTATGTCGATCATAGTAGCTGGAAAATTCCAGCTATGTAAGTCGGTGGGGGTGTGTGCATGATCATGCACTGGAAAGTTTTAGAAAAATTGTGAGGACATTATGCAAGCCAATGTCGGTGTGCATGCTAGAAAGGTCTAGCTGATTGTAAACTTGTGTGGTTGAAATGCAAAGGCCAAAGGCGGTGGCCAGTAGTAAGTCGGCAAAGTATGCCTATAAATATAGGTATGTGTGTGTGTGTTGTGATGAAACAACCAAGAGAGCAAGAAGTAAGAAAAGAGTGAAGAAGTGTAAGAGTGTTTGAGTGTTTCCTCTTGTACTAAGTTTATGAGTGAATAAAAAACTTGTGTAATACTTTGAGTATTCTTTCTTTCTCTTGCCTATCAATTCCGCTGCATTACATTCTTCTTTGTGAGATAAACATCTCCAAAGTAGTGATGTCTTTTTAACCCCCAACAAAGTGGTACTAGAGCTATGGCTAGCAACGCTATGGCAGCCTTCCAATTTCCAGTGCTCGACAACAACAACTTCGATAATTGGAGTATCAAAATGAAGGCCCTTTTGGGAGCACACGATGTATGAGAAGTTGTGGAGAAAGGCTACACTGAGCTAGAAGATGAAGCTACTCTATCCCAACCCCAGAAGGAGAGTTTGAAAGATTCAAGAAAGAGAGAAAAGAAGGCTCTCGACCTCATCTACCAAGCATTAGATGACAATGGCTTTGAGAAGGTCTGGAGTGCAATCTCTGCCAAGCAAGCATGGGAGAAGCTTCAAACCTCTTACAAAGGAGCCAAACAAGTGAAAAGGTTCATCTTCAAGTAATAAGAGGTGAGTTTGAATCTCTACAAATGAAAGGGTTTGAATCAATCTCTGATTATTTCTCAAGAGTCTTAGCTGTTTCCAATCAATTAAAAAGAAACGGAGAAAAGTCAGAAGTTGTTAGAATTATGGAGAAGATACTATGCTCGTTGGACCCCAAGTTCGAGCACATTGTCGTGATGATTGAAGAAACTAAAAACTTGGAAGAAATTAGTATAAAGCAATTAATAAGTTCGCTACAAGCATATGAAGAGAAACATAAGAAAAGGCAAGGGAATGATGAGCAGCTCCTCAAGATGCATGTCCAGCCAAAGAAGAAAGAAGAAAGAAGAAAGCTTCGACAACGAGAGAAGCCAGTACAGAAGAAGTCGTGGTCGAGGTCGCGGATGTGGACATGGACGTGGACGTGGTTGGAACTTCAACAACTATAGTAACTACGAAAGAGGAGAAACCTTAACAAAAGGTCGTGGAAGAGGACGCTCAAACTTGAGGTATGAAAAATCTCAAGTTCAATGCTACAATTGTCAAAAGTTTGGGCATTATGCTTGGGAATGTAGAGCTTCAAGCAACAGGCTTGATGAGAAGGTCAATTATGTGAAAGAAGAGAGATAAGATAATGGCGTTGTGCTACTAGCATGCAAGAACAATGATGGAGACCAAGATTATACATGGTACATTGACACCGGCGCTAGCAACCACATGTGCGGAAGAAGAAGCATGTTCGTAAAGCTCAATGAATCTGTGAGTGGCAACGTTTCTTTTGGAGACGAATCCAAAATACCCGTAAAAGGAAAAGGAAACATCCTTATTCCCCTGAAAAATGGCGGTTACCAATTAATTTCAAATGTCTACCACGTGCCCAATATGAAAAGCAACATTTTGAACTTGGGTCAACTCTTAGAAAAAGGTTATGCTATTCATATGAAAAATTATAGCCTTTTTCTTAGAGATGACAAAGGAAGATTAATTACCAAGGTGAAATGTCAAAGAATAGGATGTTTCCTATGAATATTCAAAATGATGTTGCAAAGTGCCTCAAAACATGTTACAAAGACACATCCTGCTTTGGCATCTCCGTTTTAGGCATCTTAACTTTGGGGGACTAGAGTTATTACTTGAGAAGGAAATGGTGATAGGCTTACTGTGCATCAGTCGTCTTGATTAAGCTTGCGAAGGATGTTTACTTGGGAAACGGTTTAGGAAAAGCTTTCCAAAGGAGTCGACCACAAGAGCCTAGAAGCCACTCGAGCTCATTCATACCGATGTGTGTGGTTCAATAAAACCAAGCTCTTTGGGTAAAAATAATTATTTCATTCTCTTCATTGATGATTTTTCAAGGAAAAGAAGTCTTTGGAGCATTCAAGAAGTTCAAAGCCACTGTAGAAAAGGAGAGTGGTTGCAAGATCAAAGCCATGAGATCTAATCGAGGATAATTCACTTCGAAGGAATTTCAAGAATTCTGTGAAGCCAATGGAATTCGTCGACCTTTGACAATTCCAAGATCCCCTCAACAAAATGGTGTAGCGGAAAGAAAAAAATCGAACTATCCTCGACATGGCTCGAAACATGCTTAAAAGCAAGAGATTGCCTAAAGAGTTATGGGCAGAAGCTGTAGCATGTGATGTCTACCTATCCAATAGGTCACCAACAAGAAGTGTGTGTGGGAAAGACTCCGCAAGAAACATGGAGTGGAAGAAAGCCATGTATCTCTCATTTAAGAGTTTTTGGAAGCATAGCCCATGTACATGTACCAGACGAAAGGAGAACCAAACTTGACAACAGAAGTGAGAAGTTCATCTTCATCGGCTATGACTTAAATTCAAAAGGATATAAGCTGTATAATCCAAACAATGGGAAGACGATGATCAGTCGAGACGTGACGTTCGAAGAAGAAGAAGAATGTGATTTTGGCTCTCAAGCAGGTGATCTTCATTTCTTTCCTCAGTTTGAAGAAGAGAATGAACAAGGGATGGTGGAGCAAGCAAGAGAGGTTCAACAAGAATCCACTACTCCACTTGCTTCACCAACATCAATCAATCATGTTAATTCACCAGCATCAGCATCGTCAAGTAAGAGTCTAAATGAAAGAGAAGTACCACGCACAAGAAGTATACGAGATCGCTATGAGGCAGTTGAAAGACTTAATTATCCTACGTTTTTTTGTCTCTTTGTTGATTGTGAACCAGTCGACTTCCAAGAAGCAGTGCAGGATACTAAATGAAGGAAAGCAATGGATGAAGAAATTGAAGCAATCCAAAAGAATGGTACATGGGAACTCGCTATTTTTCCGAAAGGACACAAAGCCATCGGAGTCAAGTGGGTGTATAAGACAAAGAAGAATGCCAACGAAGAAGTCGAAAGATACAAAGCGAGATTAGTGGCGAAGGGCTATAGTCAAAGAGTCGGAATCGACTATGATGAGGTATTTGCACCCATTGCTCGGTTGGAAACTATACGATCACTAATTTCTTTGGCAGCTCAAAACAAATGGAAGATTCAACAAATGGATGTGAAGTCCGCTTTCCTAAATGGAGTCCTTGAAGAAGAAGTCTACATTTAGCAACCATCAGGCTATGAAATCAAAGGGCATGAAGATAAAGTTCTGAAGTTGAAGAAAGCCTTCTATGGGTTAAAACAAACGCCATGAGCATGGAATAGTCGCATCGATAAGTACTTTCAAGAGAACAACTTCATCAAGTGCCCTTATAAACATGCTCTCTACGTCAAAGTCAAAGATGGAGATATTCTAATTGTGTGTTTATATGTGGATGATTTAATCTTCATCGGAAGTAATCCAAGCATGTATGAAGAGTTCAAGAGAATGATGACCAAAGAATTCGAGATGACCGACATCGGATTGATGGCATACTACCTAGGCATTGAGGTCAAGTAGAACGAAGAAGGCATTTTCATCTCCCAAGAAAGCTACACAAATGAGATACTGAAAAAGTTCAAAATGGACGACTGCAAGCCCATAAGCACGCCAGTGGAGTGTGGAGTCAAACTAACCAAGCATGACAAAGGAGAAAGCGTTGATCCAACATTTTTCAAAAGTCTAGTTGGAAGCTTGCATTACTTGACTTGCACAAGACCAGATATTCTCTATTCTGTCGGATTAGTCAGTCGCTACATAGAGAATCCCCACAATTGAAGACAGCCAAAAGAATTCTTCGATACCTTAAAGATACCGTTAACTTTGGCTTGTTCTATTCAAGTTCTGATAACTACAAACTTGCTGGATATAGTGACAATGATTGGGCAAGAGATTCCGATGATAGAAAAAGCACTACTGTATTTGTGTTCTTTATAGGAGACACTGCATTCACATGGATGTCAAAGAAGCAACCGATCGTCACACTATCTACATGTGAAACTGGATACGTAGTTGCTACTGCATGCGTCTGCCATGCAATTTAGTTGAGAAACTTGCTAAAAGAATTAAGCATGCCATAAGAAGAGCCAACATAGATCTATGTTGACAACAAGTCTGCAATAGCTCTAGCAAAGAATCCAGTATTTCATGACAGGAGCAAGCACATAGATACCCGTTATCACTGCATAAGAGAGTGCATTGCAAGAAAGGATGTGCAAGTGGAATACGTGAAGTCTCAAGACCAAGTCGCCGACATATTCACCAAGCCACTCAAACTAGAAGACTTTATCAGACTGAGGAACTCAATCGGCGTCACAAGACAAGATTAAGGGGGGATGTTAAAAGGTAATCTTGTCTTCGGCCCAAGACAAGTGATCCAACCCAAAGCCAATGTGCAAATGCTAGAAAATTCTAGCAATCTATGTCAATAATAGTAGCTGAAAATTCCAGCTATGTAAGTCGGTGGGAGTGTGTGCATATCATGCACTAGAAAGTTCTAGAAAAATTGTGAGGACATTATGCAAGCCAATGTCGATGTGCATTCTAGAAAGGTCTAGCTGATTGTAAACTTGTGTGGTTGAAATGCAAAGTCCAAAGGTGGTGGGCAGTAGTAAGTCGGCAAAGTATGCCTATAAATATAGGTATGTGTGTGTGTTGTGATGAAACAAAAGCAAGAAGTGAGAAAAGAGTGAAGAAGTGTAAGAGTGTTTCCTCTTGTACTAAGTTTGTGTGTGAATAAAAATCTTGTGTAATACTTTGAGTATTTTTTCTTTCTCTTGCCTATCAATTCCGTTGCATTACATTCTCCTTTGTGAGATAAACATCTCCAAAGTAGTGAAGTCTTTTTAAGCCCCAACATTTTCCTTGGTTTCTACTTCCAGGACATTTTCAATTTGGATCAATGTTATCGAATATCGAATTTTTCCGGAGATTATTTGTCTCCAATTTTTTTTTTCAAGAAAATACAGGTTCCAGCTTGAGAATTATTTGTAGAACTTCGTATTTTAGTTGCATGTCAAAACAATAAGTTTCTTCTTCCCGGCCCGTTTCGATTTTCTTTGTATTTCACATTTTTCATTGATTGCTGCAGCCGCAACTTTGTTCATGCCAGCAGCTTTGGACTTATGTACTCATCCAGCTGCAAGACGGCAGTGACAACTCAAACCAGGTAACTCTGCATGTTACTCAAGTTATTAATTAACAGTCTGTGAACAGGAAGTTCAGTTTCGGTTTCAGAAAAGCTGCACACTTGATGGCTGGATTACCAACCCAAGTACACCTATCTTAAAACATTACACTTACAGGCCTTGTTGCAATTCGGCAAAGAAGAAAAAACATCAACTAAATAATGTTATTTTATGCGTGCCACATATAATCATTCACTTTCTCGTAAAAAAAGTTGCATTTTCTTGACATTCTTAAAGTATTATGTAAGGATTTTTCAGAGGTCACTAGACCAATCAAAAGGTGGTACATTGCGACAAAATACTAATTGATGTGGGAATGTGATTCAATTTTCTTTTCAGGTTGCCATCTTTGACATCATCCATATTGGATAACATTTAGCACAATAAAACAATGAAAATTGCGCGGAAACTATCCATTTCTTTCTAAGAAGCCGATGAGCGCCCGTGCGTATGAAGGAAGAAACCAATTGAAAGACAAAGACCCATGGCATGGACGGCTATAGTGTATATCGATAAATATAAATGAGTGAGCCAAAGTCTTTCTCTTTCTGTAATATTTAAACAAAAGAAAGAAGTCTCCTTGTAAATGCAAGAACTTTATTTATTTCTGAAGTATTGCCGGCCTCTTATTGTTAATTTGTTTATTTTTGTCAACAGAAAACTAATAAAATGAGAGGGAGCCACAGAGGGAGAAATACAAGTTTTCAAGATTATCGGAAGAAATTAAAGTAGCCTTGTGGTGATTATTCATGGCTATAGGTTCAGTGATCAAGTACGCAATTATCTTGTTTTGTTTTGCATCCTTGTGGACTTGTCATGATGCAATGGACACGTTGAAACCAGGGGACACTCTCAACTCCACAAGCTCCCTACTTTCGGCATCTGGATTGTTCACTCTGAATTTCGTTGAACTTGGTAGTCCCGATAACAGTTTTCTTGCAATCCTGCGTGTTAAAAGTGAAGCAAACAGAGCATGGATTGCCAACCGAGACACACCTTTTTCATCCTCTTCATCCCCAATTCTTACGTTGGACTTGAATAACGTACTGAAGATTACTCGCCAAGATGGAGATCCTGTTGTCCTTTCCGCCGCTCCATATATTAATGACACTAGAACTAGTGTTCCGGCTACCCTTTTGGATTCCGGCAATTTTGTACTACAAGAAGTGAACTCTATCAGTGGATCAACGATCCGTATTTTGTGGCAAAGTTTTGATTATCCATTCGACACATTTTTACCAGGCATGAAATTGGGTGTTGATCGTAGAAATGGCCTCTATTGGTCTCTTTCATCATGGGGATCTACGAACAACCCCATGCCACAAGGGCCTTACAGCCTTTTTTGGGACACCAATGGTCACCAACTGAATATCAAGCGAAATGGGATTGTGTATTGGAAAAGCGGGGTGTTTGCAGATGGGAGATTTGAATTTATTTTCCCTGATGTGTCCAAGCAAAGGTACAATTTTGACATTGTTTCAAATCAAGATGAAGACTACCTCACATATACTAGTTTAAATGATCCTAGCGATTCTGAGCCAGAATGGGTGCTATTCACCAAGGGGGGGCTTTTTGAATATGGTGCATCAGTTGCCATCGTAGAAGCACAGACCTGTGATGGCTATAATGTCATCGGAGGATGTGTGAGGAGGGACCGACATTGTATTGGGGAAGCTGGTGATGATTTTCAGCTCAAAAGCGGTTACTTCAAGGTAATCAACTCTAGTACTTCAAGACCTCCCAACTGGATTGGTACTGGCAGTGAGGATTGTAAGCTTACTTGCTGGCAAGATTGTGACTGCCTTGGATTCGACTTTCCATCTGGTAATCCGACTACTGGTGCAGGATGCCGATTTTGGAGCGTGGACTGTGCATTCATTGAAGACTTCACTGCAAATACCAGTTTCGTTTTGCTGTCACAAGATTCACCACCTCCGGAAAAGATTCGTAAGTCTAGCTCTATGTACTAATCTTGCTAAATATTTAACTTTGACCACATGTTATATCTCCTACGAGTACTTCACAGTAAATATGAGACAATTAATCTGCACACAAATAACAAACATCAACTGGCTAGAAATCAAATGAGCTTTATCTATATCAAAAGAATAAATATCGAAAAAATGAATTTGGGTTATATAGAACGATATACAAACGGAAATATATACACCATAAATTTAGTTAGTAAAGTAGCTAGACAATTGAAGTATATATTCTTTAACTGTTCGCTTGTGTTAATTAGAACATCTATTGTAACTACTAACTCATAACTAAATACTAGCTAATCCTTAAATTAATTGTTACTATCACTAGATGCAACACAGAGGTGGTTCTGGATTGGCACTTCTATTGCTGCTGCTTTACTCGTAATGGGGTTTTGCATCTTAGGCTATCGCCTGAGAAGAACAGAATTTATGGTTTTAGTAGGTAAAAAGTTTTAAGTATAATGTGCATTTGTTGGACAGGATTTCACACTTTTTCTGCCTAGTTTGAAATTTTTACTTTTACTGATTTAAATAGGCAAGAAGGGGAAAAAGATTCTAAGAAAATTTCCTAGCTTCATCAAAGCTACGATACCTACAGATCAGGCAATTATGCTAAACCCTGAGTTACGCGCATTTACCTATGAAGGCTGCCACAAGCGACTTCTCTGAAGCAAACAAGGTCGGACAAGGGGGCTTTGGAACAGTTTATAATTAAGGTGAGATTTTAATAATAATATAGGGGAGTAGTTTTCATAATCTGTTTTCTCCTTCTACACTCATTCCATTGTTTTGTCTCTTAATATTTTGATTTATTCAACCCAAGAGAGGGAGAAAGAGTCTGGAAATCATTTCCCAATATAAAGTGTGCATGTTTTCTATTAACCTCAGTAGCCGTCACACAAATATCGCAGTTTCTTTTTTCTTTTTGGACTAAGTGAAAAATATTGTGGCTTATGATTTCAGGGAAATTTGGCAACGGGACAAGAAGTAGCTGTGAAGAAGCTTTCAAAGTGTTCTGAACAAGGCAAAGAGGATTTTAAGAATGAATTAATATTGATCTATCAACTCCAACATATAAACCTTGTTCAGCTCGTTGGATTTTGCATTCATGAAGAGGAAAGGATGCTGATATACGAGTACATGCCAAACAAAGGCTTGGACTCCTTTTTATTTGGTGGGGAATTAACACTATTTTATGCATAATGATAGCTCTTGATGATTTCTTTCATCATTTGTTCAGCATAAAGTTTAAAACATTCTCACTTGACTCCCTATGTTGGACAGATTCCACCAGAGGTCAGCAACTAGATTGGACAAAGCGCTTCACAATAATTGAAGGAATCGCTCAAGGAATGCTTTACTTGCACAAATACTCGAGGAAGAAAGTGATTCATAGAGATTTGAAAGCCAGTAATATACTACTTGACGATCATATGAACCCCAAAATTTCAGATTTTGGTATGGCAAGGATTTTCACTCAGGAACTGGGAGCTAATACTAGGAGGATTGTCGGGACACAGTGAGAATTTAAACAATGCACACATGCATTCGTTTCACACATTTTTCTTTCAATTGAGAAACATGCATTTACATATACAGAGATTTACTAACCATATTCTCTTTCCACATTCGTTACAGTGGTTATATGCCCCCCGAATACGCCATGGGAGGAAACTTCTCCGTTAAGTCTGATGTCTACAGCTACGGAGTGGTACTGCTTGAAATTATAAGCGGTAGGAAATACAATAGCTCCTCCAATGAAGATCGAGTGATCAACTTAGTAGGACATGTATGTCAAACAGATCACTGCCGTTACAGTTATTTGAGTAATGTTATTTAGTACACAAAATTAACACTTTCTAATACATGTGGGTCTTATATACAAGAGTAAGGTCAACCTCTTTTAGGGTTTGTCCAAGTGTGTCTATTTTGTGTCTAAATAGAATTATTTTTTAAGTTTTTTTATCATCTTTTACAGTTTGATCGATATTGATCAAGGATTTTTAATATTTGCTTCATCAGGCATGGGAGTTATGGAAAGCAGGTAGAGGGGAAGAACTAAGGGATCCAACACTAGTCGAAACATCCATTAGAGGTCAATTGTTAAGATGTATCCAAGTCGGTCTACTGTGCGTGGAGGAAAATGCAGCCGACCGGCCAGACATGTCGAAGGTTGTATCCATGTTAACAAACGAAAGCATGCAGTTACCTAAGCCAAAAAAACCAGCATTTTATTACTCATAGACAAATGCGGCCACTGCTGACATAGGTAGAAGGTGACCGCCACTGGCATCAATAAACGGGTTGTCCAATTCCGAATTCGTTGGATGTTGAAGGTACTGGTCATGTATTTTGTGCCTCATGAATACTGCAACAAAGCTTGTTTTGAGGAAAAAATTAACTGTAATTCTATGGGTGGTTATCTTTTTTTCTCAAAAGAGACCAAATACTGTGATAAATCTTATATGGCATGTAATTTCGATGTTTCATATTCAAGTGGTGCTTTTTCAAATTTCTGCAATTTTGTTTTTTAAGAAAAGTCGATATTCGGTATATATTATATATACAAGAGGCAATCCGTAGCATCACTTTTTTATACAATTTTTTATACACGTTTTATGAGGCTCAATCCATAATGTATTTTAACGATCTGAGCCATCTATTTTTTAGGTCACCCATCAATGATCATGTCTACTAAAAATCACACATCTCATACCAAATTAACCATGTGAACAAAACTAAAGAAAAATAACCAAAATAAAAATTATGGGCACTATATAGTAAATTAAACATAAAATAATTTTACAGTTTTTGTTTTTAAAGCCTTACATCAAGGTAAACCATAACCATATCAGTTGCTCATATTTTCTCTTCCACATTTTTCTCCCAAATAAATAAACTTTTAGTGAGAAATAGTTGTACAGAAACAGTAAATTTTATTTTTCTCTCTTTGTAAATTTTATTTTCAAAATTTTGATAAGCACTTGCAAGAATGTGTACAATTGCTAGTATTTTTTTAGGAGAACGCAACCCAATATATTAACCCGATATTTTGTTAAAACACAATAAATTTTGAGGCTTATGTTTAGTGAAATTAAACCCTTCGTTTGGCTAGCTGTTGTTTTTCGTCCCCTGTGGTCTGTGCAACTTTCCTAAAATTGTTTTGTAAATGTGATATCAATTGATAGCCATAATATTGTCTTTTTTTTTCTTTTACTGTCCACAATGTTAAGCGTGTTTCTCACGGTACTCCTCCATAGAAGAACAACTTTTATGGTATAGCCACATCGTCATTATGTCGTATCTTGTCAATGATATAAAGACATATATAAATTTTTGTCCAAATAACATTGTGTCATTAGCAAAAGATGTTCGGGTAACAACGTTTCCTCTTGTACCTGAAGTCTCGAATTCAATTCACCACTCTGCTAATATCGTTGTATAAAAAGGTAACAATATTTCCCAAAAACTCAATGAATTACTTAATGGAATATAAATACGGCTAAAGCTAGTTATTTGTTGCTCATTTGAAGACAAGGGCAATTAACAATGTAGATACAAACAAGCAGAACATAAAGATTGACACACTTTCATCGCTGATGCTTTACTCTCTTCACTGGGGTGGTACCCAAGACCAAGAGTAGTTGACTGCTCATTGCCATTGTCGTCCTCTCCAGCCGGCTCTTGGATTAATCTCCTCGGTTTTGAAGTTTATAAATCATTGGTCTGGTCACTGCCTACCCAATTGTATGTAATCAACTTTCAAGTTTCAACCTCCTGAATTGGTTTCCTCCAACCCTTCTCTTCTATCTTTTTCTTTCAGCCGTATCAGTGAGCTCATTGCAGTTTCAGGTTAAGCGAAAGGTATTTCCTCAGCTTCTACATAGCTCAAATTTTTTTTTTTTTTTTTGCCATTCTTTTAGTGGCCAAACAATATCCGCACACGTTTTTTCTCCATATGTGCACCTCTTTCTTTATTTGCACACCTTCACAATTTGATGGGTAAATTCCAGATATTTAATTTACGTGTCAAATGGATAAGTTTCTCCTTGACGTTTTGATTTTCTTTGTGTTTCACATTTATCATGGCTAGCTGCAGCCTCAAGTCTCAACTTAATTCTGCTGCTCAATTTTCATGCCTGAAGTTTTGAACCTGTGTAATTATGCTGAAAGCAGGCCGGGACGCACTCAAACCAGGTGAATCTCGGTTACTCAAGCCACGGACAAATACTAATTTATCTAAAAGGGAAATTCAATTGGTTTCCTAAAAAGCTGCACTTGATGCATTGCCCACCCAAATACACATATCCTGAGAAGTTTCAAAAACAAGCCTTGTGAAATTCGGCACTAGAAGGGGGAAAAAGTTATTGCAAACAGCGAGTTTTGGCCTAGTCCCCCCGTTTGTTGTACTTTTCCTTTTTTCTTCTTATTATTAATAAAATCTTGTAGAGGGGGGTGGGGGTTTCTGGGTGCAACGGTCCTTTATTCTTTGGGAGAGGGTTCGTGTCTCACACGCAACTGTTGACGAAGAGCTAATCTCGCCTAATCCGTTTCTACAAAAAATTTAAAAAAAAAAAAAGAAGGGGAAAAAGTTGATAGTCCCTGACTTTCGAAAACTACGATATAAAGATTATTTTTCAGACGTCAAAATACCATTCAAAAGGTAACGTTTAAATTTTTGATCCGAAAACGGATGGAATTATACACTATAGGTGGCACATTGCAATAAAATTTTAATTGACATGGTAATGCGATTCAATATCTTCTATACCTGGATGACATGGAAACTGAATGCTCTTGTAATTGACGATTTATGGGCATTAATCTTGATTTATAGTTACCAGTAGATGGCCCTTTTCCAGCGTAGCCTTTGACTAATTAGAGTTCTTCTATTTAAACACCACATTTCATCTAAGTTCACCTTAGTACTTATGCGGCCTCGCTGTTTGCAATGGCTTTATGTGCGAATTCCGGTGCTAAGTATGTTGTGTCTATTGTCTTTGTGACAATTCTGCATTGGGACTTCTAGTTCCATTGGTGTGGTGTGTGGTGGCCGTATTAGGGTTTAAAATCATTTGTGTTTTGTGCAAGTTATCTCCAGATCAAGAAATTGGTTACTGAACAATATGTACCTATATGGCACCTCTTGTAATTAGTCGTTCTTAGAATTCACCATGCACTTCTACCATCAAACGAACTGTACCTTTATATTTTTATTGAATTATCCCATTTTACTTCTCACACACCCTTGATAATTTATGTCCGTTGATCTTCTTCAATTCATCCGATCCGACGGCCGAAAGTTAAAAAGGTGTGTGAGAAGTAAAATGGGGTGTGTGGATATCACACCCCCTAAAGCTATAGTTGTTTGTTGCTCAATGCAAAGTTAACAATGTAAATATAAAACAAGCAGAACATAGAGATTGACACACTTCCATTGCCGCTGCTTTATTCTATTTTTTCATGTTAGGCGAGGCGACAAAAATCCTGCAACTTGGCCTCGTCTCAGCTGGCTCTTGGTTTTCCTCGGTATTTGAGTAAACTGCATATATACAAGCTGATTTTGCAGAATAGTAATGCCAAAAATTCCTCACCTTCAAGTTAGCTGAGATGTATTTTCCTCGATTTCCACTCCTACATCATTTTTCAATTTGGATCGATGTTATATAGTATCCAATTTTTCCTCGGAGATAATTTGTCACCAATATTTTTTTTTTAAGAAGATACAGGTTCCAGCTTGAGAATTCTTTGTAAAACTTCATATTTTTAATCTACATGTCAAAACGATAAGCTTCTTCTTCCCGGCCCACCTCGATTTTCTTTGTATTTCACATTTTTCATTGATTGCTGCAGCCGCAACTTAATTCATGCCAGCAGATTTGGACTTGTGTACTCATCATGCTGCAAAACGGCTGGGACAACTCAAACCAGGTAAATCTGCATATTACTAGAGTTATTAATTAACGGTCTGCGAACAGGAAGTTCAGTTTTGGTTTCAGAAAAGCTGCACACTTGATGGCTGGATTACCAACCCAAATACACATATCTGAAAACATTAGTTACAGGCCTTGTCACAATTCGGCACAAGAAGAAAAAAAAATCAACTAAATAATGTTATTTTATGCATGCCTCATATAATCATCCACTTTCTCGTAAAAAAAAGTTGCATTTTTTTGACCTTCTTATAATATTTTGAGGAATTTTCAGACGTCAAAATACCAATAAAAAAGTGGCACATTGCAACAAAATACTAATTGATGTGGAAATGTGATTCAATTTCATTTTCAGGTTGCCATCTTTGACATCATCATCTTTATTGGATAACTTTAGTATTGCACAATAAAACAATGAACATTGCGCGGAAACTATCAATTTCTTTCTAAGAAGCGGATGAGCGCGAGCGCATATGAAGAAAGAAACCAATTGACGAGGAATGAATTGAAAGACAAATATAAATGAGTGAATGAGCCAAAGTCTTTCTCTTTCTGTAATATTGAAACAAAAGAGAGAAGTCTCCATGTGAGAACTTTAGGGCCTGTTTGGTATTTACTTGAATCCAACTTTTTAAACTTAAAACAATTTTCAAGTTTTAGGTCTTAAAAACTTGTTTGGTAGGACTATTTTAAAAAACTGAACTCAAAACTAACTCAAAAATATAATATATTCTCTAAAAACATAAAAAGTGAGTTTTTAGAGTTTTTAAACTTAAACTCACTCATTTCTTTTCTCTCCCTTCTCCCTCCCACTCCAAATTTATCTCTCTTTCTTTTCTTCTTTCTCTTTCCTCTTTTTTTTTAACTTTTTCGTCTCTCCTTCAATCCGCTATCTTCATTCTCTTAGTTCTTTCTCTCACTCATCTTCCTCTCTATCTCGTCCGATCATCTTCCTTCTTTCTCTTTCCTTGAATCATCTCTTACTTTCTTTCCTCCTCTCTCCTTCTTCTCCCTCTCTTGCGACCCCCTCTTTTTAGATCTCTTTGTCTAGTTTAAGTCGTAAAATTTAAAAATTTTAAATCGCAAACCAATCACCTTTTTGAATCTTAAAGAAAATTGTTTTCAAGAAATGTTCTTAAGAAATGTTTTGAGAAATGATAAAATTTTCAAATAGGATACTAGGCCCTTATTGATTTCTAAAGTATTGCCGGCCTCTTATTGTTAATTTGTATGTTTCTGTCAACAGAAAATTACTAAAAAGATAGGCAGCCATGGAGGGAGAACTACAACTTTTCAAGATCATCCAAACAAATTAAAGTAGCCTTGTGGTCACTGTTCATGGCTACACGTTCAGTGATCAAGTACGCAATTATCTCGGTTTGTTTTGCATCCTTGTGGACTTGTAATGATGCAATAGACACACTGAAACCAGGGGACACTCTCAACTCCACAGGCTTCCTACTTTCGGCATCTGGATCGTTCACTCTGAAGTTCGATGAACTTGGTGGTTCCGATAACATTCTTCTTGCTATCCTGCGCGTTAGAAGTAAGGTAAACAGGGCATGGATTGCCAACCGAGACACACCTTTTTCATCCACTTCATCCCCACTTCTTACGTTGGACTTCAATAACGTATTGAAAATTACCCGCCAAGATGGAGATCCTGTTGTCCTCTCAGCCGCTCCATCTATTAATGACACTAGTATTAGTGTTGTGGCTACCCTTTTGGATTCCGGCAATTTTGTACTACAAGAAGTGAACTCCGCCAGCGGATCAACAATCCGTATTTGGTGGCAAAGTTTTGATTATCCATTGGACACATTTTTACCGGGCATGAAATTGGGTGTTGATCGTAGAAATGGCCTCTATTGGTCTCTTTCATCATGGGGATCTAAGAACAACCCCATGCCGCCAGGGCCTTACAGCCTTTTTTGGGACACCAATGGACACCAACTGAATATAAAGCGAAATGGGGTTGTTTATTGGACTAGCGGGGTGTTTGCAGATGGGAGATTTGAATTTATCTTCCCTGATGTTTCCAAGCAAAGGTACAATTTTAGTATTGTTTCAAATCAAGATGAAGACTACCTCACTTATACTAGTCTAAATGATCCTAGTGATTCTGAGCCAGAATGGGTGCTATTCACCAGGGGGGCACTTTTTGAGTTTGGCGCATCAGTTGCCATCATAGAAGCGCAGACCTGTGATGGCTATAATGTCATCGGAGGGTGCGTGAGGAGGGACCGGCCAATTGGTTGTATTGGGGAAGCTGGTGATGATTTTCAGCTGAAAAAAGGTTACTTCAAGGTAATCAACTCTAGTACTTCAAGACCCCCCAGCTGGATTGGTAGTGGTAGTGAAGATTGTAAGGTTACTTGTTGGCGAGATTGTGACTGCCTTGGATTCGACTTTCCATCTGGTAATCCGAGTACTGGTGCAGGATGCCGATTTTGGAGCGTGGACTGTGCATTCATTGAAGACTTTACTGCAAATACTAGTTTTGTTTTGCCGTCAGCAACGCAACTACCACAACCAGCGGATTCACCACGTGCGGGAAAGATTGGTAAGCCTAGCTAGCTATGTACTAATCTTACTAAATATTGAACTTGGACTACATGTCATACCTCCTACTTCACAGTAATTATGAGACAATTAATCTGCACACAAATAACAAAAATCAATTTACTAGAAATCAAATGAGCTTTATGTATATCAAAAAGATGAATATCAAAAAAATGAATTTGGGTTATATTGAACGATACAAACGCAAATATATTCATCATGAATTTAGTTATTTAAGTCGCTAGACAATTCAAGTGCTTTCTTAAAAAGTGCTTTTCCTATAGAAGCACATATTAAGTGTTTCTCCATAAAGCGCTTATGGGTGGTAAAAGTGTTTTTTAAGTTTTTATGCTGAAAATATATCATCACGAGCAATTTTGATTGTATATCTAGACTTTTTTACGTAACAGGTTAATATGCCAATATTAAAGTATATATTCTTTATCAGTTCTTTCCCGTATATATAATAAATTAATTGATACTATCACTGGATGCAGCACACAAATGGCTCTGGATTGGCATTTCTATTGCCGCTGCATTACTAGTAATGGTGTTCTGCTTCTTGGGCTATCGCCTGAGAAGAATATATATGGTTTCAGCAGGTAAACTTTTTAAACTTTCCGTAAACTTGTTAGATGTACATAATTTCACTTCTTTCACAATTGTTGTCCCTATATTGAAATTTTAACTCCCATGCTAATCCAACTAGGGAAGAACTGGACAACGATTCGAAGAAAATTGCTTAACTTCATGGAATCGAAGAGACCTATAGGTCATGCTGTTGGGAATCAAAATGATCAGGAAAACATGAAATACCCTAATTTAAGCGTATTTACCCATGGATCGGTCTTGGAAGCCACAAGAAACTTCTCTGAAGAAAACAAGCTTGGACAAGGGGGCTTTGGACCTGTTTATTGGGTAAGGCTTCAAATAATCTTAAGAAAATATCATATTTGTATTTGGAATTACTGAGAAATATTTATGGATTATGAATTTAGGGAAAATTGACGACGGGACAAGAAGTAGCTGTGAAGAGGCTTTCAAGATGTTCAGGTCAAGGCACAGAGGAGTTTAAGAATGAATTGATACTCATCTATGAACTCCAACACACCAACCTTGTTCGACTGTTTGGATTTTGCATTCATGAAGACGAGAGGATGTTAATATACGAGTACATGCCAAACAAAAGCTTGGACTACTTTTTATTTGGTTGGGAATTACACTAGCTAGTTTAATATTAGATCTTCATTTCATTTATTCGGTTTCATTGGGAGTTCATAACATTCTCTCTTAACTTTAATCCTATCTTGGACAGATTCCATCAGACGTCGGCAACTAGATTGGAAAAGCCGTTTCAATATAATTGAAGGAATCACTCAAGGAATGCTTTACTTGCACAAATACTCGAGAACAAAAGTGATTCATAGAGATTTGAAGGCGGGTAACATACTACTTGACAAAAATATGAACCCCAAAATTGCAGATTTTGGTATGGCAAGGATTTTCACTCAGGAGCTTCAAGCAAATACGATGAGAATTGTCGGGACACAGTAAGTAAACAATAACATATATGAATGCATTCGTATCATCACGTGTTTTTCTTTTGGTTGAGAAGCATGCATTAATGTACGTATATACAGATAATGTACCTAAGTTTTTCTTTTCTCATTTGGTACAGTGGTTATATGCCTCCGGAATATGTCATGGGAGGACACTTTTCTGTAAAATCTGATGTCTACAGCTATGGAGTGCTAATGCTTGAAATTATCAGTGGTAGGAAAAACAACAGCTTCTACAATGAAGATCGTGTGCTCAACTTAGTAGGACATGTATGCCAAACAAATCACTGGAGTTACCATTAAGTTTTGCTTTTTTTTTTCTTTTTTTTTTCTGCACACCCCTTTTCTTCCCGTCACACCCTTATTTATTTCTAGCCTTCAGATGATGAAATTAGAGTTCCACCATAAAACCAATTGGCAATATAGGGAATTGAGTTACTCAATACCATATAAGCACATAGCAAATCTTGTCCCTCACCGATGTGAGATAACTCTTCCTCACATTTCAACTCTCAACACGTCCCCGCACATGTGGCCTATTTTCAAGCCTACATGTGGACGACAAGTGAGTGACGCATGAGCACGTGTGGCCCTTGGGCTTTCACACGAGGGACAATCTGCTCTGATACCATGATGAAATTAGGGTTATACTATAAAACCAATTGGCAATATGAGGAGTAACCCAAGACCATATAAGCACATAGCAAATTTTGCCCCTCACCAATGTGGGATAACTCTTCCTCACATTTCAACTCTCAACATCAGATTGAACAATTCAAAAGAAAATGAACGGACAAAAAGTAAACAAAACTGGGGTCTGCAATAGGGGAAAAATAGTGTGCAGAAATCTTTATGTAAGTTATTTTTTCATTTTTTAAGGTGTGATATTCAATGTTTTTAATTTTTTTCTCCAGGCCTGGGAGTTATGGAAAGAGGATCGAGGGACAGAACTAATGGATCCAACACTAGTTGAAACATGTACTCGTCATCAAGTTTTAAGATGCGTCCAAGTCGGTCTACTATGTGTGGAGGAAAAAGCAGCTGATCGGCCAACCATGTCAGAGCTGATATCCATGTTAACAAACGAAAGCATGCAGTTACCAGAACCAAAAAAACCGGCATTTTATTACGCAGAGAGAAATGTGGGCAATGCTAATATAGATAGAAGGGGACCACCACTGGATATAAACGGGTCGTCCATTTCCGAATTCGTTGGACGTTGAAGGTATTGATTGTATCTATTGTGCCTCACCAATACTGCAACAAAGCTTGTTTTTGGATGGCAAGAAAACACAACTGTAATTTTATGGGTAGCTTTCTTCTTAAAAGTACGAGACTATATGCAGTAATAAATCTTTTATATTCACATACGGGGCTGTTTGACAGGGGATGAGAATATATATATATATATACACACACACACAAACACATACGGGGCTGTTTGACAGGGGATGGAAAGTTGGGTTATTAACCCAACAATCACCTCTCTTCAATTTGAATACAGCATCTTTCTATTTTTTTTTTTTTTTTTTTTTGAAAACTGGAACAACAGAACCTTGGCTAAGAAGCCAACCAAACAGAAATCCAACACAAGGCAAACAACAAGCAGAAGCTAGAAAATCCTTGCAGGGATTAATATTATGATTTTTTTTTTAATTTTTAAGTTGTTAAAAAACATTTAGACGGGTGAAAAATAGGTTATGGTAAAAAAAAAAGGATAAATGGGTTAAAAAGGGTAAATAGGTAAACGGGTATTAAACGGTTACGGTTAAATGGGTATGTGGTTATGGGTATGGTTAACCGTTTATAAATGGTTATGGGTATGGGTATAACCGTTTAGGCAATTACCCAACGGGTAAACAGTTATGCGGGTATGAGCATAAACGGTTATGGGTAAATTAACCACGGTTACCCGCCCGCATAACCATTGCCCATCCCTAGCTGCGACATGCAACTTCTCCGAAGAAAACAAGCTCGGGCAAGGGGGATATGGACCTGTTTATAAGGTAAGGTCTTAACTAACAAAAAGCGTGTTTTCTCTATATCTTCTATATACCATTAAATTGCCAAAAAGATGTTCTAATTTTTCTTTTCTCTAGGAAACGACTGAAAAATAATTTTGTGAATTACCGATTCAGGGTAAATTGGTGACCGGACAAGAAATAGCAGCACTAGTTGAAAAACATGTTTGCGCGACGGAAACTTGCGCGACGCATCAAATTTCGTCGCGGAAAGTTTGTTTGCGCGACGCCAAAAACAAAACGTCGCGCAAACGACCTTTGCGAGACTGCACTTTGCGCAACGAAGGCTGACGCGCAAAGTTTTGGCGCCAAACCAAAAAAGATTAACCGCTTTTTCCCAACTTTGCGCGACGCAGTTGTACCTACGTCGTGCAAAGTTTTTTTTTTTTTCCTTTTGCTTTTCTTTTGGGGTTCTTGCATTACCCTTTTCTTTTGTGGTATTCACTTGTGTAAATGTTTTAAATTGACGATCGAATTAGTTCATTGTATTCATATAGATTTAAAGAGTGTAGCTGTAAAAAATCATCAAAATCAAAGTTAAAATAACCGTTAAATCGTGATTTTTCGTTTATAGCCGTAAAAAAGGTTTGTCTCGTTACATAATCTCTGAATGTTTGTTTTTTGCGATTTTTTGCCTATGCAATCTCGAAACATATACAAACAAGTTTGACAGTTGGATCGTTGAAACTAGTTTTGTACAATGCGTATTCCATCAAAACAATAGATTAACTAACACTTGGAGTTTATTTATACTTTCATTAAGTATAACATAAGATTTTGTGGTATCCACTTGTGTAAATATTTTAAATTGACGATCGAATTAGTTCATTGTATTCATATAGGATCTAGGAGTGTATCTATAAAAAATCATCAAAATCGGAGTTAAAACTACCGTTAAATCGTGCTTTTTCGTTTATAACCGTCCAAAAGTTTTATCCCTTTCTTGATCTTTGCATGTTTAGTTTTCACGATTTTTGGTGTATGTGATCTCGAAGCATATGCAAACAAGTTTGACGGTTGGATCCTTGAAATTAGCTTCGTAGAATGCGTATCCCATCAAAACAATAGATTCACTAACACTTAGAGTTTATTTATACTTTCATTCAGTATAACATAAAGATTTTGTGGTATCCACTTGTGTAAATATTTTAAATTGACGATCGAATTAGTTCATTGTATTCATATAGGATCAAGAAGTGTAGCTGTAAAAAATCATTAAAATCGGAGTTAAAACTACTGCTAAATCATGATTTTTGTTTATAACCGTCGGAAAGTTTTGTCTTGTTACTCGATCTTTGAATGTTTGTTTTTTGCAACTTTTGGCATATGCGATCTCGAAGTATATACAAATAAGTTTGACGGTTGGATCGTTCAAACTATTTTCGCACAATGCGTATCCCATCAATTTCAATGGTATGTGTATATATTACGTATATTTAAATTTATTTATTTTGTACGTATAACATTTAAGAAATTGAAAAATATGTATATTTATTAAGTAGCTTTATATTTATTGTAATTGTTATAAAAATATATTATTGTGGATTTTATGTAAAAAAAATTGAATTTGAAAGGAGTAAAATCACATTTTCAGTACATTTTATAATAATTGTTTTTTTAAATTACCTTGCGCGACGCCACTGTGTAGTCGTCGCGCAAACACCCTTTGCGCGAGGCGGAAAGGTAAACATGCGTTTCGCTATGTGTGATAATTTTGGCGGTACCCTTGTTAAAAATATGCGCTTTGTTTAAATTTTCGCTATCTGAGATAAACCCGAACTCTCTCTTCTCACTCGGTCTCCCGAACTCTCTCTTCTCATTGAACTCTCTTCTCACTCGGTCTCCCTCATCCTCTCACGCAGGTGAATCACCCTCTCTCTCCCTCTCGCTCGTATCGCCCTCTCTCTCCTTCTCGCTCACTCGGTATCTCTCTTCCCTCTCACTTATATCGACTTCCTCCTCATCCTTCATCCTCATCCTCTCCTCATCCTCTCCCGACTGCACAACAGGTATAGACCCAGGTCAGAATCAAGCTTAATTCTTTAATTTTCTTCTTTCTAAGTTCAGAATCAAGCTTTAATGCCTTAATTTGAAGATTTTGGTATTGTAATTAGATTCAATTTGGGAAATTAAATTACAAATTGGGGGTTTTAGTGTTAAATCGAATTTTAGGGTGGTGGGTTGGTCTGCTATGCTGTTAGTTTTCTTGTTTTTTTCTCTGCTTCTTCACAAATTTCGTATTCTTACAAGTTCATATTTTTGCACCAAATGGCAAAAATATCGGTTGAAACTGCGGGCGAAGAAATTGGTTCCTCAGTTCAATCGATAAAAATAAAAGATGCATAAAGGAAAAGAATGCAGGAGTGATTAAAGAACTTAGCAACTAACGTGACTGCTTATGGACTCAAGTTCCAGTTAACACGATGATACGAAATACAATGTCCTACTGTCACAAAAGAAAAAAATGTATGTAGACAATTAGACATCTATGTTTGTTAGCTTTCCCAGTACTAGAAATCTGCTATGTTTCCATCATTTTGATTGCTATTCGCCTTTGGGATTTAACCTAGTTGCAACACATGTATATGTAAAGGCACTTTCAGTGGAGGAATTTGCAGTTCGACTTGCAAAGCACTTCACATCGCTTTACCAGCAGGTAAATACTATGTAATTTAAGCGTTTTTTTTTAATTAAATTTCATTAGTTAATCCCATATTGTAGACGAAAAGGGAAAATGGACGATACTTTTACTATTGTCGCTGCTGAAACGATGGATGTTGTTATTCTTGGTCAGCTTCTTGGTCTTTGTTTTCTCATATAACTGCTCTTCCTTTGGTTAGAGGTGCATCTTCTTCTAATGGTTTACGGTGTATATGTTGTTATCACTAATTGGTGGTACTCACTAAATCAGTTATGAATTTCTGGTCACTTTAACTAATCAAGCTTTCATCTAGACAGCTTAATGTTTTTACCCTTTCCCTGAAAGCATGACTCATGGAAATTCATTAATATTTCATTTGTAGAAGTTGGTTTCTTTTAAGTTTGATTGGTTGTCTTAAGTTTGGACTTTTTTTTGCTCTGTGTCTCTCTATCTCAAGCTTGAACACGAACACCCGCCCTCTTTCCCATACACACACAGTTTCACACTTTGAATACTACCTTGTTGGAACTGCAGCAACTTCTTCTGGCCATGTTTTATGCTTTTAGTATTTGCATAATCTAGAAAGAGAGTTGTCGTTTTGAAATATAAAAACAAATTAAAAAAAGGAGAAAGCTTTCTTCCCTGCAACTTTAGTGTTAGAGTTATTGATCCAATAAGTTGTCAGATGTTCCTAATTGTTGTGAACGTAAGGCTTCATTTAGAAACAGAAATGAATGATTTGTGTAATTTAACTAAATGGTGACTCAAAAGAATCATTATTGAAAACATGATTGAGTTCAGAATATATATGCAATGGGGTTTATTGTTCTATGATTAGGGAATCACAGTCATCTCATTACTAGGAACGTAATGCGAGCACGGATGCAGGTGGACTATTTTAGCCAATAAGCTATACTTTGTTGTGAAGAACTTCAATTATAGGTATCATACTGTTATTCATGTTCACCGTTGTTTGATGTATGTAATCAAACTAGCTATGAATGTCTAGTTCTTAGGTCAACATATAAACCATATCATATAGCAGTCATGAGTTCTTAAGATTGCTGCTGATTCTCTATCCAGAAAATCACATATAATCTGTTTGAAACGTTCACCTTTCAACGATGTGCTTCAGCATTTTATTTGTTTTCCATCCAAATGCCCAATAGTGGCTATCTATCAGAACTACTATTTCCTTTAGGAATCGGCATCCCATGGATAGTTGGCATGCATACATCTGCATATGAAAGCAACTATTTGTAATCATAAAATGAATTTTCTCCATTTACCTTTTCATATATGCATTTACGATGTCAATGTTTTTTGTTTTTTTTGCAGACACTTATCTTAATGCTTCTGTTCATTGAAACTCTGCTTCATCCTGATGTTGCTCTGTCCCTTAGTTCAAAATCAAGACATACGAACCATTTGTGCTCAATTAGCCAGTATGATTCAGATTCTCTTTTGAATGAGGTAAAACCTTCTTTGTTCTCTTTGTTCCCTAAAGGGTCAGCTTGTGATCCAGGAAGAGCAGATGAGGGCGCAGATGAGGGCGCAGCTGAGGGCCCAGGGCGAGGAGATGAGGACCTATGCCGGGATGGTGAGAGACCTTGTACAAGCCATACAGATGTCCGGCCTCAAAATCTTGTTACCTGCACCTCATCTTGTTTCACCTTTGACCTCAGAGCCACCTCACTCTGCCGATACCCAGTAGCCTGATGTATTAAACTTAGTTCACTTGTAGTTTTTTCTTTTTTGTTCGGACATCTTGTATGTACATTTTCATATATTTTATAATTAAGTACTTTTGCTTGGTTAATTAATTATTCTTTAGAATTTAATTACAATATTTATCAAAAATTTAAAAAAATATATTTTTCACTAAAAAAAAAAAAAATATTTTTCACTAAATAAAAAAAAGGTTTGTGCGACGCATGCCCTAGGATGTGCGTTGCGCAATGTATCTTTGCACGACGTAGGATGCACGTCGCGCAAAGTATCTTTGCACGACGTAGGAAGTGCGTCGCGCAAAGTGACTTTGCACGACGTAGGGTGCGTCGTGCAAAGTACTTTGCACGATGTAGGCCGTGCGTCACGTAAAGTGGCTTTGAGCGACGCACATTATTTCTTCGTCGCGCAAACCCTAGCGTCACTGCCTTGGCGTGACGGTTAACGCGTGACGAAGGTTGCGTCGCGCAAACCCTTGCGCAACGATTTTTGACTTTGCGTGACGAATGTACGTACGTCGCGCAAAGTGTTTTTTTTACTAGTGGTGAAGAGGCTATCAAAATGTTCAGGGCAAGGAACATCGGAGTTTAAGAATGAATTGATCCTCATATATGAACTCCAACATACAAACCTTGTTCGGCTTTTTGGGTTTTGCATTCATGAAGAGGAGAGGATGTTGATATATGAGTACATGCCTAACAAAAGTTTGGACTACTTTTTATTTGGTTGGGAATTTACTACTCCTATATAATTAGTACTTGATTTCACTTGTTAAATTTTCTCTTATTTTTCGCTCTTTGTCCAAATATATTATAACAATATTCTGAAACGCTCTATATTTGACAGACTCAACAAGAGGTTTGTTACTGGATTGGAAGAATCGTTATGGTATAATCGAAGGAATCACTCAAGGATTGCTTTACCTGCATAAATACTCGAGAACAAAAGTAATTCATCGAGATTTAAAAGCTAGTAACATACTACTTGATGAAAATATGAATCCCAAAATTTCTGATTTCGGTATGGCAAGGATTTTCACCGAAAATGAATTGGAAGGAAATACTAGTAGAGTTGTTGGGACACGGTAAGTACATATATAAATGCATGTATACATTCTTCTCATGCATTTTTGCAGATGTGCTAACTAAAGAGCTTTTGTTTTTGTTTTTCATTTGATCTAGTGGTTACATGCCTCCTGAATCCATTGAGGGAATTGTTTCCATAAAATCGGATGTCTACAGTTTCGGGGTGCTAATGCTTGAAATCATAAGTGGTAGGAAGAACAGCAGCTTCTACAACGATGATCACGTGCTCAATTTAGTAGGACATGTCTGTATTTCAATCAAATCTATATGTACGTAGTTATGATCATATTTTTTTTTTTCCTAAAACCGTAATCATTACATTAAAATGTTGTTTTAGGCATGGGAGTCATGGAAAGATGGTGCAGCGCTGGAGTTAATTGATCCGATACTTATAGGCGATTCATGCATAGCGGATCAAGTATTGAGATGCATCCATGTCGGCCTACTTTGCGTCGAGGAAGATGCAGCGGATCGGCCGACCATGTCGGATGTTATATCTATGCTGACAAATGAAAGCTCACCATTAGCGTTCCCTACAAAGCCAGCATTTTTTGTTGGAAGGAAAATGGCGGGGGCTGGTACAAGTGGGAATCAGCAACTTGAAATTGCATCAGTAAATGACATGTCCAATTCCGATTTTGGTGCACGTTAGAGGGTGTTATTCATGCTTGGCGTGAGACTTCCGTCTCTTCAAGCTATTAGTGATGATATAAAAGTATCAAAGTTTGATGTTCAGGTGTGTTTGCTTGTATGCTGTCACCTATAATAAAAGGTCTAGTAGCAAGTTGTGGATTGTTTAGCGGTGAGAGCCTTTTTCTACAACACATTGCTTTTTGAGTTCAAACAATTTCTCTGTCATTTGCGTAGATTAGTGTAGACTATCACTTCATTATAACATAAAAGAGTACATATATATTTATACATATGTGTGTGTGTGTGTGTGTGTATGCCTTGTGTGGATCGAGGTTTTGTACTCTAGGTGTTTGCTTATCTCTCTAAAATATTTTCTCTTTCTATGCATCTCTCGTAAAGTATTTCGTCTATTTCTTCCTTAAGCTTGTACTTTGTAGTTAATTTTCCTACATTTTAATTAATTTTGACCGATTTTCCCGTACAATCATGTTGTTCTATAATTCTTCTAACTTTTCATAAAAGTCTCACATTTTAAACACCGAGAATTTTGGAGGATTTTCTTACGTATTTTAGGCCACAATAAAACAATTCGAGGTAAACAGTAAGTAATACTGTTGTTGAGCCAATTTTTTGCCCATTATCACAAGATAGAAAAGAGTGTTGTTATCGACGTTCTGGAAAGTCATCATAAACTTCTTCGTCTATATTTTTTCACTTATGTTTTTATAAGAAAAAAAGGATTGTGATGACATTTTTGGATTGGAGATATTATTTTCCAATTAAAAAATGCGATTTTATACTGGTGTTGGAGCTCTTTTAAGAAACATGTTGGGCCGTTGTAGATATTTAATTTGGCCCATAACCCAACCTATAACAAGAAAGCCCAAAGCAGAACCCAACTCCGTAAACAAAACAAAAACCCAAAACGCAGCGCCGTAACATCATCAGGGGCTGGTGGGTGTCCTCTCAGAAAAGAAAGAAGCAGCTCCCACACAGATAAACAAACACACAAAACACAGAAAGAAGGGAAAATAGCGAGAGAGAGATACCGGAAGGAAGAGGAGAGAGCAATCGGAGAAGGAGAGCACACTGGCGTTGATCGTACGGTCCAGATCCACTGGTTTTCTGGATCCGACGACCCGAAGCCATGGCTTCCAAAGGTCCAAGGTCCAAGCTTGATCATGAACCCAGACCTAAGCGCCAAAAGGTTAGCTTTCCGATATTATACTTCTGCATTTTTCCGATATTGTAATTTGTATTGAGCTTGGAATGAATAAATAGTAGTTTTTTTTTATTTTGTTTTTATGATTTTTTTATTTTTTTATTTTTTTGTAGTTTTGTAATCCTACTGTAGCTTAGCGTTGTTGAAGTTTGAAACTTGTGATTGTTTTGGTCAGAAATATTTTTTGTTTTTTATTTTCCTTATTTTCTTGTTTTTTGTAGCAGTGTCTGGCTTGAAATTGTGGTTTTGAGTAATTTTAATTCATAAATTATTCACTTTTCTGGTAACTTATGGAGATTTTGACACGAAACTTGTATTTCGTGAGAATTTTGCTTGCGTTGGGCATATCTTAGGAGAATTCTTTTTTGGAGATGTGTTAGTTGAGTGTATGCTTGGGTCGAGGCTAAAAGTATGGCCGGAGGAAGTTTGAGCTTTTGTTTTGTTTGTTTCGTTTTGAGTAAACAACGTTCAGAACGCTATCTCAGGAACCAATGAGCTGAACGTATGCAAAAACGCTGCTGAAGTTCAAGAATTTTTCGATATGTGCATTTCGTTCTTATGCAATCATGTCTTAGTGATATATAAAAATGTGTGCACCTAGAGGGGAAGTGGCCCGAACCCCCACTATTTTATGAACTCTCATTTTGTCTTGCAATTTTGAGATTATGGAAGTCCATGGAGTGAAAAGTTACAGTGGATGAATAAATTGAAGTAGAAAGCACTTTCTTTAATGGATTTGGCCTTGAAAAGTTATGACATAACCCTTGTTTAAAATAAAATAAATTTTTTTTATGACTCATAAGAAGTGTAGAGATGAGAAGAAATAATTTTTGTTAGCGTTAGTTCTGCGAAAGGTACCTTTCCCTAGTGTAGAATGTGCTAAACCAATTTGAGAATTTTGGGTTCTCGTGAGGATTTACTGCTTATTAGATGCAGCAAGCTTCTATTTAGACTCTGGAGAGTCATGCTAGGAGATGAAGATTAAACATTAGGAAGACTGGCCAGCTGCTACTCTATTAGCTGAAGCATGCATCTATTTAGTCATTTTCTACATTTAAATGTTTCCTTAACTAAGAACTAATGGAACAATATTGCAAGCAGGCAATGTTCTATGTGTCTTGAAAAATGGCTTATGGCTCGTCAGTAGCATTTAAGGGTGCATATTCTCCCTAACAAAATGCATTGGCTTCCACTGTGTGGGGTGGATTCTTAAAAGTCTCGGTGTATGGTGCATCTTGAAATAAGTCAAATTTCAGTTTTGTCACATGGTTTAGAGCATGTAATGGTTTCTATTTTCTATAGAAATTTTATTGAGAATTTTGAGACCGATAATTTGGATCAATAACGTCAAGAAATGGGTTGTTGGATGTTTTGACATTGAGAGGAAACCCTTCCAGTTATCATTGTGCATTACAATGCTTATGATTGTTGTTCTGGAAAATTTTCAGATTAATATTGCAGCAAAGTGAAAGAATTTTCCAGGGGATAAGTAGTGCTAGGACAAAGTCTTCATGTTTGAGTTATGGTTCCGCTCCTCAATGGGAATATATTGAAGTATTATTACTAATACAAAGTGTGATAATTGGTTTGTTATTAGGACTTGAGATTAAAGAATGCTTCTTGTGTTGAATTATTGCAACAAGGGATCTTGAATATAAGGTTGTGAATTTTGTGTTCAAGTTTCAATAAAAATATTAGAGCTGACAAAATTTTGTTAAAATCCAAGTATTTTGTTGTACATGCATAACATGCACCTACATGTAATGGTCTTCTGTCTTCATGTTCCTTGGTGATGATAAACATTCCACATATTGAAAGCAGTCAGTAATTTGAATGTATTGCTGCAATCCTACTGTTAATCCTTGACTCGTTTATACTAACTTGACTGTGATAGGCCCTTGAAACTGCAAGTGAACCTCGTCGGCCAAAAGCTCACTGGGATCATGTTTTAGAAGAGATGATATGGCTTTCAAAGGTAATTTACAGTTATGCGCCTTTAAATTTTGGTATGATTGTGCTTTATTATCTTTAGAACAAGAATTATGTTGGAAAGTGTGAAATCTTCTGAATTATGTTGAGAATATGAGATAAATGCTTTTGGTATTCCTTGCTTATGAAACTTGTTATTAGCAGGATTTCGAGTCAGAGAGAAAATGGAAATTAGCTCAGGCGAAGAAAGTTGCTTTAAGAGCCAGCAAGGGCATGCTAGATCAGGCTACAAGGGGAGAAAGGAAATTGAAGGTTCTGTTTTTTCCTAACTGAAGTGCAATGCATTATGCATACACTAAAGTTTATCTCAGTTCTCATGTTACACAAAATTGGTTCATATAATTGCTCTCACGTTTATTTTCCTTGCAACATTATGAATTTTAATTTAGGAGGAAGAGCAACGGCTAAAGAAGATTGCAGTCAATATATCGAAGGATGTGAAGAAATTCTGGCTGAAAATAGAAAAGCTGGTAAGCTTATCTTTGCTAAGTTACCAACTTTAACAAAAAATTTATTTTCACTAATTTATTGTCCTTATAGATAGGGCCTTGACTGTATATGCCTAATATTGTATTCTAGGTGCTTTACAAGCATCAGATGGAACTTGATGAGAAAAAGAAAAAGGCACTTGATAAGCAGCTTGAGTTCCTTCTAGGTCAAACTGAGAGGTGAATTTTTTTTTTCGTGGTTAATTGATATGATCTTAGTTGTTGTTGTTTTCTGTGTGCTGCATTTGATTTCTTGCTATTGTCCTGGTGAACTGAATGACACTTCTGCATGGAATTTCCAGGTACTCAACAATGTTGGCAGAAAATCTTGGGGACAGCTACAAGCCTGTTCAGCAATATCCTACACAAGGTCAACCAAGTATCCAATTCAAAGAGATGGACAAAAATGATACTAACAAATCAACCGAATTGAATGCCGGTAAGTTGAAGGTTGTTATTTCATTGACGTTCTTCTCTTACCTACTTTTATCTTGAACTAAAACACTCTCACACGTTTTAAACAGAACCTGACACAGAAAGAGCAGACATTGACGTTGATGATGATGATTATGACGTACAGTCTGAAGATAGAACTGTGAGTCTTTCCTTTCCTTTTCTATTCTGTAAATATATGATATTTCTTTTTAACTCAATTTGGTGGGTATGCATTTACATGATAGTAAGGCCAATTATGCAAGGAACTATGTGCATATGCAGTGGATTACAATAATTCTTTCCATGATACTTGATGATGTTAAGGAAAAGTATGTCAGTCAACATTCTCCAATACTATAGTATTTTCATCTAAGTCTATGCCGCCCTAGGATTTGGGATGTCAGGCAAAGGTGAAAGAAGCGTAGTTGGTAATGTAGTTGACCATGAGTATAAGGTAATGCATAGATAAAGTCTGTAGTTGAACTGACCAATTTGTCTGCTAACAGTGCAACTGTTTGCTGTCCGGGGAAGTTCTGTAATATCAAATGAAGCCTGGATAATCACATGGAAAAAAACTTCCATGGAATTTTGGAATAGAGTTCTGACTCCAATACTTAGTTTTCTGTATTTGCAACTTTTATATGAAGCCTCATGTTCTGTTATTGTGAGTTTTATACTCTAAACATGCTATTTGGAGTATATGTCTATCTGTAAAGTGTTATATTGCCTGTATGTCGACTGGAAAAATTTGTTCATTATCATGTTTGCAAAAACTGCTTTGCATTTGGAGAGTTAGACTGATACCCCTTGTGGATTTGAAGGATGTTTTGATACTGCTTTTTATGTATAATTTCTATTCTTAACAGATGTTTTCCTGCATGATGATGCTGTTTTAGGAGGATGATGAGAACACTATTGAGGAAGATGAGGCTCTTTTTACTGAACAAGAAAGGAAGGAAGAGTTGGCTGCTTTACAGAATGAAGTAGATCTTCCACTTGGGGAGCTACTCAAACAATATCCTATGGAGAAAGGTGAATGGTTATAACTTTTTGCTCAACTATACTTTATTTAATTATGAGAGGCAGTTTGTATGTTCTAAATATGGGTCTGGAACTTTTCGCATTATTTTCTACAAGATGATAGCTAGGTTTCAAAAATTCACAGTTGGAAGATGCGGGTTATGCTTGTCTTCTTACCCGCTTTAGGCATTTATCTAAGTGTAATTATTTCCACATTGTTCAGATTCCTCTCCAATTAGCCAAATATTTTGGTCCTGGAAGAGCTATGAGCCAGTTGGGATGGCTTTTCCAGTAGTTTTTCTTCTCTAGCACTATGAATTTTATTCGTGTCGTGTGTTAAGTCACAGAGTTGTGCTCAGTATATGGTAGATTTGGTATATCATTGGTGGGATCTATTCCCCTGTCTCTTGTATGCTAAATGAGCACCTTTGAATTAATGGTATTTTTATAAATCTTATCTGACAGATGGACTTTCAGTTAGCCCAGAAAGTAGTACAGAAAAGGGTGAAGATGCTACAGAAATGACATCAGGAGACGATGGAGCAGAAATGACCTCAGTAGAGGAAGAGCATGGTATGTCTCCCGGTAAGAATGGGGACGATGCAGAACTGATCTTGTTGGGGAAAAAGGATGATATGTCTCCAGGGAAGGATGAAGATCGCAAAGAAATGACTTCGGTGGAGGAAGAGCGTGTTAAACAGGATGAAGATGGCACAAAAATGACCTCAGTTGGAGAAGAGAAGGGTATGTGTTCAGAAAAGGTTGAAGATGCCGCAGAAATAACCTCAGTGGGGGAGGAACCTGGTAGGTGTAGCAGTTAATGTATTTTGTTATCAAGTGAAACTTATGATCATGTCTGAAGAGGTGAGTGTTCAATTATACTGCAGGTGAAAAAAGCGATCTTTTTGTGTCCGATATAACCGAGAAAATCAACTCAGATGTTGTCACTGGTCGTCGTTGTGTAAGTTGTATGTGTTTGTGGTTGCGATGCTGAATTGTGCAGTTTATGAATGGTTGGCATGATAGCTGTTTGCTATTTGCAGGTGCAAAGTAATGGCGGTTTGTCCATTTCAAAAGGCCATTTATCAGAGATTGAGATAAATGAAGATAAAAATCATTCAGAAGCGCCTGTACAGCTTGCCAAAGGACAGATGCGATATGATTTTAATGATGAACATGTGAGAGTGCTATTTTTAGGTTTTAATTTTGTTCTTCTTCCTTTTACAATGATAGCATATGTTCAGCAATATTGCTTTTGCATCATGATGTTTATCTATTGGACCTTTATGTCTGGTGAACTCATTTAGCTCTGGTTTGTCCTAGCATGGTAGTTTTTAAAACCAATTATTTTATTTCAGACTTGTTAGATTAAATTGTGGATATATATGTGTTAATATAAAGCTATTTGTGTGTGTTATGTATGTATGTATGTATGTATCTATATATACATATATCTTGAATTTATATGTTCCAACTTTCAGATTCTCCAAATTCAGATTTAGTTCCCTTCCTTTCATTTAAAATTTTGGATCTTTATATTTTTTTTCTTTCTGCAAAAAAAATAAAAAAAATTAGAGGGTTATTGCTCACTCTTCTTTCTAAATTATGTAGGAAGATGGTGACTTCATTCTTGCTGCTGGAGAAGAACAGGTGGGAATTACTTTATGTTCTCACTAATTTAAAGTCCTGGTCGATTTAAGTAGCTATTGTTTGTTACTTGCCCACTCAACCATCTTAGAGGCCTTTTTATACTGTTTTTATAAACTTGAGTTTTTTGCAACCTCTAGGTATATTCTGGTTGATTATTATTATAGCGTAATTGTGCTAATCTGTGTTAGTTCAGTAGTTGGAAATAGGTTTCAAAGTGGTTGAATTTTATTGCCAATAGCCTTTGTTTTATTGATCTGAGTTTGATGCCCAGGATGATGAGACAACCTTATCAGAGGAGGAGGAACTGGAAAAAGCAGATACCAATGATCGCATGGATGAGGTGAGGAGCTAGTCTATGTACCTTTCATGTCTACCCTTATACTTTAGGCATGTTGGTAGAAACACTAAATGGTTTGGTCCAAGTTGTTGATTGTTTGAATGGTTTTTTGCCCAGATTGCCTTACTGCAGAAGGAGAGTGAAGTTCCTTTACAGGAACTGCTTGCAAGGTATAAAAAGGTATGCTTTATTGTATCCTTCTGCTCATAGGTTGAGTGATTCACATCATATATGATTTTTGTTCTATTATCAACCTGTTTTCAGGATTTAAACAGTGATGAAGTTGCAGATGGTGAATCTGAATATGGCTCTGCTCTATCAGAGGATTTTGTGGATTCTTCATCTCTTGAAGACGTTGAACCAAAGCAAGATGATTATATGGATGAAGATATTGACTCTGGTGAACACCAGCCAGCTCTTGATTCTCCTACTGAAGAACACAGTGCAAGTATAACTAAGATTTCAGAAGGGGGAAAAGACAGTGAAAACAGACTTGAGGATGCGGCTGCTGCTGCTAGATCTGCACAGCCAACTGGAAACACCTTCTCCACAACCAATGTCCGCACAAAGTTCCCCTTTCTTCTTAAGTTCCCTCTACGTGAGTATCAGCATATTGGCTTGGATTGGCTTGTAACGATGTATGAGAAAAGACTGAATGGGATTCTAGCCGACGAGATGGGGCTTGGGAAGACAATCATGACAATTGCTTTGCTTGCACACCTAGCATGTGAAAAGGGAATATGGGGTCCTCATCTTATTGTGGTCCCAACTAGTGTAATGCTTAATTGGGAGACTGAGTTTCTTAAATGGTGTCCAGCTTTCAAAATCCTAACTTATTTTGGAAGTGCTAAAGAGCGCAAGTTGAAAAGGCAAGGCTGGTTGAAACCCAACTCATTTCATATATGCATAACAACATACAGACTGGTTATTCAAGATTCAAAAGTTTTCAAGCGGAAGAAGTGGAAGTACTTGATTTTAGATGAAGCCCATCTGATTAAAAATTGGAAGTCTCAGAGGTGGCAGACTCTTTTGAACTTCAATTCCAAACGGCGCATTTTGTTAACTGGTACTCCTCTGCAAAATGATCTCATGGAACTTTGGTCTCTAATGCATTTCTTGATGCCCCATGTATTTCAGTCTCATCAGGAATTCAAGGATTGGTTCTCTAATCCAATATCAGGGATGGTTGAGGGGCAAGAAAGAGTAAATAAAGAAGTTCTTGATCGTCTGCATAATGTTCTTCGTCCATTCATTCTCCGTCGTTTAAAACGAGATGTGGAGAAGCAGCTCCCTATGAAACATGAGCATGTCATATACTGTAGACTCTCCAAGAGGCAGCGTAACTTGTATGAAGACTTCATTGCTAGCTCCGAAACACAAGCAACTCTTGCAAGTGCCAATTTTTTTGGAATGATAAGTATTATAATGCAACTTCGTAAAGTATGCAATCATCCTGACTTATTTGAAGGTCGTCCAATTGTCAGTTCCTATGATATGGGGGGTATTTACACACAATTGAGTTCTTCAGTATGTTCAATTCTTTTACCTGGACCCTTTTCTGCGGTAGACCTTAAGGGTTTGGGGTTTTTATTTACTCATTTAGATTTTTCAATGAATTCTTGGGAGAGTGATGAAGTTAAAGCTCTTGCTACGCCATCAAATTCAATCAAGGAGCATGTTGAACTGATTAATCTTGAAGATATTGGTGGACTTAAACATCGCAAGAAGTTGCATGGTACCAATATTTTTGAAGAGATTCATAAAGCAATTATGGAGGAGAGACTAAGACAAGCAAAGGAACATGCTGCAGCTGTTGCATGGTGGAATTCCTTGAGGTGCAATAGGAAACCCATATATTCAACAAGCCTAAGGGAGCTTGTTACAGTAAGACATCCTGTTTTTGATATTCATTGTCACAAGGCTAATCCTATATCCTACATGCACTCCTCAAAGCTTGCTGATATAGTCCTTTCACCAGTGGAACGCTTCCAGAAAACGATTGACCTGGTTGAAAGCTTCTTGTTTGCAATCCCTGCTGCGCGAGCGCCACCACCTGTATGCTGGTGCAATAAGTCTGTAAGTTCTGTGTTTCTGCATCCAGCTTATAAGCAGAAATGCTCTGAATACTTGTCTCCACTTTTATCACCATTCAGACCTGCTATTGTTCGAAGGCAAGTATATTTTCCTGACAGGCGACTTATACAATTTGACTGTGGTAAATTGCAAGAACTTGCAGTTTTACTTAGAAAACTAAAGTCAGAAGGTCACAGAGCACTAATATTCACTCAGATGACCAAGATGCTTGATACCTTGGAGGCTTTCATCAATCTGTATGGTTACACATATATGCGTTTAGATGGATCCACTCCGCCCGAGGAGAGGCAGACTTTAATGCAGCGGTTTAACACGAATCCAAAAATTTTTCTTTTCATATTGTCAACCCGTAGTGGGGGTGTGGGTATTAACCTTGTTGGGGCAGACACTGTAATCTTTTATGATAGTGACTGGAATCCTGCTATGGACCAACAAGCTCAAGATCGATGCCACCGTATTGGACAGACACGTGAAGTAAATATTTATCGGTTGATCAGTCAGAGTACCATTGAAGAAAATATCCTGAAGAAGGCAAATCAGAAGCGTGCACTTGATGATCTAGTTATACAGAGTGGGGGCTACAACACTGAATTCTTCAAAAAGCTTGACCCTATGGAGCTTTTCTCTGGTCTTAGGGCACTTCCCGTGAAGAATATGCAAAAGGAGAAAAACCACAACACAACTGAGGTTTCTCTGTCTAATGCTGATCTTGAAGCTGCTCTAAAGCATGCAGAAGATGAAGCCGATTACATGGCATTAAAGAAAGTTGAGCAGGAAGAAGCTGTGGACAACCAAGAATTTACAGAAGAAGCCATTGTGAGATTGGAAGATGATGAATTAGTAAATGAGGACGATGTGAAGATTGATGAACCTGCAGATCGGGGTGGAGTCGTGGCGTCTTCAAGCAAAGAAAATGGGGTTGATCCTAATGAAGGAAGAGCTCATACTGTTGCTTGTAGAGAAGATGATGTGGACATGATGGCTGATGTCAAACAGATGGCTGCGGCTGCTGCAGCTGCAGGACAAGAAATCTCATCATTTGGCGATCAATTACGTCCGATAGATAGGTATGCAATTCGTTTTCTAGAATTGTGGGACCCAATTATAGACAAGAAAGCAGTGGAATCTCAGGCTAGGTTTGAGGAGACAGAATGGGAACTGGACCGCATTGAAAAATACAAGGAAGAAATGGAAGCTGAGATTGATGAAGATGAGGAACCTCTTGTATATGAAAGTACGTACCTTTGTATTCTTTGCATTGTTTGTTAAGTTACCTTGAGGCATATCGTAACCTTAAATATATCCAACTCTATGGGCTTGTCATGTGGTGTTACTTCATGATAAAATCGTGTGACCTTCACTCCACATCTTACCTCAATTTGCAAAATTAAGTTTGCGTTAGACATCAAACTGAGTTGGAACATGAAAGAGTTTTTATTTTCTTTAAGCTATAATGATTTCCCCCTGGCTCTTACAATAAAATTGCTTCCACCTGACATCATCTTTTGCCCACATGGCTCTTGTTTTTCAATTTGTCCCTTAACCGTATCACATATTGTCATGATATGGTATCTGGTATCTGCAAATCAATTCTGCAATTATTTGGGACATGCTAGTCATTGACGTAGTTTGAGAAATTCAAACTATTAATATGTTATATTGCCATGTATGCGTGTTGCAACTTTAGACTAAACTCGTGTATTTTGTACTTAGCATGGGATGCTGATTTTGCAACTGAGGCATATCGGCAGCAGGTTGAGGCTTTAGCTCAAATTCAGGTCAGTGGGATACTTATTGTGCTGCATATTTTAGTGTCTATGTAATAATTTATGTGCAAACTTTTTTCAGTTGGAGGAACTGGAATACGAAGCTAAACTGAAGGAAGATGAAGCAGAGGAAAATTGTGATTCTATGAAGTAAGCTGACAGACTCAACATTTTTCCTGATAGTAGTTGGTTCAAATTAATCCTCTTTTCCCATCAACTCATTCAGATATAGTAAAAAGAATCGTATCAGGTGCAATAGGTTGAGAAAAAATGAATTGATGTTTTTCTCTCCCGCCCCCATCCCCCTTTCTCAGAAAAAAAAGTCCTGTAGCTGGCACCCAATATGTATATGTTACAAGATCCCCTCCTGCACAGAAGCATCTGTACTGGTGTCTAGAATAGCATTTAAGATATACAAGTTTTACGAATATCCAAACTGTCAACTGAAGAAAATATTAAATTTGGGAATCTCTGAATGTAGCTATTGAAACCTTTTTCTTTTTAAGTTGAAGCTTCTCTAATTAATTAGTTGTATAATATTCCAGGAATGAGATGCCAATTGATCCTAAACCAAAGACTAAGAAGAAATCGAAGAAAGCCAAATTTAAATCTCTGAAGAAGCAGTCTCTAGCTTCTGAACTGAAACCTTTGAAAGGAGAGCTACAAGCTGAACCTATGTCCATAGATGAAGACTCTCTCTCTCATGAGATGGTTACGTATTCCGATACGGAATCACCACGTTCAAGTGTGCAGAGAAAACGTAAGAAGGCTGAAGTCATACCAGTTGGCGAAGAGAAGAGTTCAAAGAAGTCTAAGAAGCTCAAGAAGTCTACTCTTGAAATATGTCCTACGGAGTTTGATACTAACCTCTCTACTATGGATCATGATGAAGTTACAGAGTCAAAACCATGTGAGAGTATGGTTGAGTTTGATCATAAGCCAGCTAGCAGAAGCAAAATGGGAGGGAAAATTTCTATCACTTCCATGCCTGTAAAGCGAATTCTACTGATTAAACCAGAGAAGCTAAAGAAGGGGAATATTTGGTCTAGAGACTGTATTCCATCACCAGATTTTTGGTTGTCACAGGAGGATGCTATGTTATGTGCTGTTGTACATGAGTATGGTCCTCATTGGAGCTTGGTTAGTGACGTGCTTTATGGAATGACCGCTGGTGGGTTTTATAGGGGAAGATATCGCCATCCCATCCATTGCTGTGAGAGATTTAGGGAACTCATCCAAAGATATGTTTTGTCTACACCGGACAATCCTAACTATGAAAAAGTTAACAATATAGGATCTGGAAAGGCTCTTCTAAAAGTGACAGAGGTACAAATGGTTTTTATTTTACTTTTTTATATATACTGAACTGCATATGTTTTGTCGACCTCATAATCACTTATATCACTGGACTAAGTGAACTATTGTGAATTAAAATTGGTACGGTTAGCATTTACTAAAGCATTGCGCAAGGAAAAACCAGTAATCATCTAATTATCTTTCTTATGTGCCAGGATAATATTCGAATGTTACTAAACGTTGCCGCCGACCAGCCCAATACAGAGTTCCTCATTCAGAAACACTTCACTGCCTTGCTTTCAGCTGTCTGGAAGGTGACATCCCACAAAGACCGCCGAAAAAATCTCCCATCTTCCCAGAATGGTTTATATTTTGGGGGAAGCATTTTCAGCCCTTCCAACCAAAAGTCTCAGACTCCCATGATGGAACGTACAGAAAGAATGAAATTGACCAATTTCGGACATGGTACCAAGTTGGTAGCGGCTGCACTGAATGATGCCAGCAACAGACAGGGTACCAAGTTGGTACCAGCTGCACTTAATGATGCCAGCAGCAGGTGTGACAATGACACAGTGTTTCGTCCAAACCTGGGGAAAGATTCTTCAATTGAATCAGAACGGTTGGATATAACTCTGGAATTTCAGGGAGCAAAAGATGACACAATAGATGAATTGCCATCTGTTTTAAATTTATCAATATCTGCTTCTGACCGTTTTCCATCGCTAAATAAAGCTACTGAAGATCATCATCTAAGGAAATCAAGCAATGTAAATTTGGCTGAGAACCGTTTCAGGTAAGGTCTCTTGCAACATGATTCCAAAACGATTGCTAAATGAAAAATAAATGTGTATCTGATGTCACAATTACTTAAGTGTGGGGAGTTGTGGGTTTTGGGAGGTTGCTAATAAGAGGCATGTCTCCTTTCAGGACCGCAACAAGAACTTGCAATGAAGATGCCATGGGATGGGCTTCATCGGTATTCCCAACAAATGATCTCAGGTCTCGGTCAATGTCAAAGTTAACGACCACGGGAAAGCACAAACTTGTCTTCTCTGATTCCGTTAGACCTTCCAAATCGAAGATCAGAAAAAGTTCAGTGGAGCATGGTGAGATGCGTAACTTTGTTTCTGAGCAGGTACTCCCACCTTTCCCAATGGCTGCACCCCTGAATCCAAATCCGAGGTTTGACCTGAACACCCCCATCGATGAGGATGCTGGAATTTATGAATTGGAAAGCGATTCCTTTTCTTGCCTTGACGAGTCTTTGCTGGAAATGGAAACCTTTGGAGTTCTCCCACATGAATACGTTCCTGGCTTGATTGGAGGCCTCGATGATGAACAATTGCCAGAATATACAGACATTGGGTAAGCTCTGAGAGCTGGAGCCATAAGTTTTGGTATTGAAAGACGTTGATGGATACCGGCCATTGGATTTGGGATTATAGATTTTTTGCTCCCTCTCATCAGACGCGGTGGACTATAAAGCAAATGACATTTGGGGAGCTAGGACTTTTACCCTTTTGAGATGCAGAGGGAGTGTTTTGGCACGTCTTGCTGTCATATGCAGAAATCGATCATTCTGCTCGAAGAATGGAAGTCAGGATCAGAGGAAACAAATTGTGACACACAATTTTTGTAGTTGAACTTATCACTGGCAGATGTTTGAATTTGTTTAGGGCTTCTATTGAGACGTCTGTATGGGCATATTTACTCCATTAGAAGTAGCAAATGAAATTACTCCTCTCTCTCTCTCTCTCTCTCTCTCTCGTGGTGGACGGTGATCTAGAGGTCAGAGTAGGCAATCAGTTAAGTCGTACACTTCCTTTGTTCAAGGAGTTGAATTAGACGTAACAAAAATAATCAAATCATATGTTTTACTCCTAGAGTGTAGCATGATACTTGGGGAGGTGGATGATAAAGAATTTAAGTGTGTAATGACTTTTCTTTTGGCTAAATTATATTTCTGACCATATTTGGCTCGATTTCTTCTTCCTAATCAATCAATAAGTGTGGTCGATGGGAAGTGCTAAAATAAGACGTCAACCACGGAGTTGTTGCAGTTGTAGCTCCCAGGCGGTAAAGGAACCCAGAAATTGTTGTTTCAGTAATTTTCTTTTTATGACGTAGAAGATGCCTCAAGTTCGAATTATTTTGTCCGTTATCAAGACAAGAACTTAGGACCTCACCACATTGTTTGTCTCTGATCTTTTCAATACTACGTCGCATTGCAACTGGAAATTTGGATTCCAAGAAATCAAACTGAGATAAGAGAAATAATAGAAAATGATGATATTAAATAAATGAAACTATAGAAGAAGAAAAAAACCTAAATCAACAATGTTTATCAAACGTCCAAAAAGATTGGGGGACAAATGCTCCAACATCTTCCCTCAGTCAAGAAAATGTTGAGCAGGATATATTACATAAAAAAGATTAAAATTTCATTGCCGGTCCTCTAGTAACTTGTTGCCTTTGTGAAACAACACAAGGTAAGCAAGTCTTCGGTGGCACCTTGTTGAATCGGCGTAAGGTACATAGTTACCGAAAAGCAAAAAATTCTCTCCAGAACAAAACTTGGCATTGGAGTGAAATCAATCTCTTGATTTTTTGAACTTCTTCGACTTTCCACCGGACTTTCCTCCTCCTTTGTGACCTAAGTACTTGTCAATATCCTCCTCCTCACCATTGTTTCCCCCCTTCCTCTTCTTGCCTCCGCTCTCTTTAATTTTCTGGAGATGTCAAATGTAGAACACATTGAGCACTATATCTATTCAATGGGATACATACCCAGTAAATGAAACAAAATCCTTGAGATTGATATGTAAACAAAAATCAAAAACACCAACTTGGGAAGAACATTACCATCTGGGCTAGTCTTTTCGCCTGTCCAACACGTTCTAACAGTAGCAGGACTTCCTCTTCTTGAGCAGAAAATTCGGGTAACTTTTTGCCTGAACAGTAACAAATTGTAAGCGTAAAAAACACTCGTTTCAATATCCCACTATACAGGCATGGTAAACTATAGCTTACCGATAAGCTTCTCTATCTGTATATACCACTCCAACTCATACTGGTTCACTAGAGAGATTGCAAGCCCAGATCGTCCAGCACGAGCAGTCCTTCCAACTCTATGGATATAATCCTGTGACTCATCATAGTTAGCAAACAATGGCATTAAAAAATAAAATAAATTTAAAAATTAAAAAAAATTAAAAAAAAAAACAATAGCACAGTTCTTCAATAATGTATCACCTAAACAGAACTAACTGTATTAACTTTCTTCTTCCTCTTTTTATCTATTTATTCCCTTGAATTGGTGTGCCTACAGGTTACAGAACATTACAAGTATTATATAGAAAGAGACGAGGGGCGTGGGGGAAGGCAAGGGAAGCCATTTTGTATCACTGACTAATAATGAAGTTTTCACGTATTAATTGTCGTCCACTACCACTAATTAGCTTTAAGACAAACTTTTCGGAGTCGTACTGGTAAAAACTGTGCAATGCAACCATAACAATATTAGGTTTAGATGGAACAAAAACGCAACAAATATATTAAGACCCGAATAGCAAATAGTAAGCCTAACCTTAGAATTTGTGGGAATGTCATAATTAATAACCATATCCACTGATGGAATATCCAATCCTCTACTAGCCACATCAGTGCAGATAAGTACATTACATTCACCAGCTTTGAACATATTTAAGGCTCCAAGCCTTTTTGACTGCCAGAAATAATACATGAACAAGGTTAGAGAAAACCATGAACTATAAGCCAAACACTGTGCTTCAAATGAAATTAGTGAATTCAAGAGTACTTAATTTGATGTTATATACCTGGCTCATGTGACCACTAATTGGGATGGCCCTTATGCCAAGATTTCGAAGCATCAAAGCCAAAACTTGTGTTGCATCGCATGTGCGGGTGAATACCATAGTTGTACACTGAGACTTCTCAGTCAGAATATATACAAGATAGCAATCCTGTAATCACAAAAAGTTGAACTTATAAGCAAGAGAGACAGTAACAAAAAAAAGGCATAAAATGCCAGGAACTTCGTGAAAGAAAGAATGCATGTCATGATTACGTCTTCAAACTGTGTCCGGATCTTGCACCAAAATATTTGATGTTCCTCACTTATGGTGCATACCATGTATGATGGTATCTAATAAATTCACCAACGAATCCAACAATTCATCCATAATTATAATATTGTCATTGATGCATTTCCGCACCCCAGACACACATGCCCAAGGTAAACCCACTGGTCTCTTAAAATCATACACTCCAGGATGTCACCAGATACATCAACCAATTCGGAAGCTATTATCGCCAAAGGTAAACCCACTGGTCTTTGACATTTCTTTATTTATCTGTACCCCTATATACTAATACAGATCAATGTTTTAAGAGAAAGGCATAACATCAGGCATTTTACTTCTTTTCATTTAAAAAGAAACTAATTTGCAGTTGCACAAGAGAAAACACAAGTTACTGGATCTGGCTTCACAAATAACCAGGAAATAAAAGCTCAAAGCAATTAAAAAAATGCTTTCCCAAACTGCTGAATGACAACTATAATAGAAGGATCTTCTTTCCTAATCAAACTGGTGACCAAAATATCTCCGTGATAATTCACATATGTACTTTTATTGGAAACTAATAGCAGCAGTCTGCCCCACAATATAATTTGTATATGATTCATGAGCAACATGAAATGTCCTGATTATCTAACTGAGTAGACGAATAACACTGGATTAAAAATCATGAGGAGAAAAATAGCAAGACAGGGAAAACCTTGTACTTGGCAGGCAGAAAACGATACTGCTGCTTTAGCGTGTCAACTGTCGAATACTTAGAAGCTACTTCAATCTGAGATAAGTCAAGAAATGCAAATGTTTTAATACTGGGAAGAAAAAAAAAATTTGTGCATAATGAACATGGTCCAGCAAACACTTTCATCAAACCTTCACAGGGTTCCTTAGGCAAGCCCTTTGCAGCTTCCGAACCTGCAACGTTACAAGCACAATTCTGTTAGCTGATGAATAACTTTTGGAATATATAAGGTTCAGAAGGAAAGCCTCCGTCATATTCGACTCATCTGTTTCCTACGTGTTGCACTCCAATGTGGCAATCCCAACACCAAGACACCAGCACAATCTAATTGGTGCCTTTCAAGGACAAAACTAGATACATTGTCAACTACTAAACTAAGGCCAGCTCAACCCAAAAACCTAAGGGCTCGTCTGGCAAGTGCTTTTAAATGACTGAGAGTGCTTCCTGCTAAAAGCACCAGTTATGTGCTTCTTGCGGGAAGCACTTTAAGTGCTTTTGCAGAATTAACATGCATTTTTACTAAGGTTTGGTTCCAAAACATTTTATCTAAAAGCGGTTTCAATCGTTTAAAAGCACTTGCCAAACGAGCCCTAATATTACATGCATTAGGAATCTACTTCCATAATCTGTACTCTATATAAATTACGAGAAGCACAGATCGTCTCTGCTAAGAAGCAGGAAGGAAGTACAAGAACATTTGAAGTATAAAATGCAACCTCATATAACAGTAACAGCAGCGTAAAAGAATTTCTCTTCATATGCAGGCTTCTTAACATTCCTGTTTTTTTCCAAAAAAGTAGTGAAATTACATATATTCCTTTTATTTTCTGGTAGCAAAAGTCCAATTAAAAAATTGATTTATGGTACTAGATGTGCAGAGAAGCCATGATACAAAACTAAAACAATTGCAGCAATACAAATACTTCTATAGATGCTTTGAAATAGTTAGACATGTACCTTTTTAGTCATAGTAGCAGAGAATAAGTATGTCCTCCGATCACGAGGGATTTCATTCAGAATTTCATCAATTGACTTTTCAAAGTCCTCATTAAGCAACCTGTCAGCCTCATCTAAAACCTGCTCCATTGGATATAAGAGACTCTTAGCATTTCTAACCAGGTCTCAGTCATGGGGCAGTCGAGGTTATATCACACACAATTACAAAATGTTCTAGATAATCATATAAGATAATGTTGCTAGTCTAATGGATGGGAAAGAAGATGCAAGAAATATTGTCAAAAAATGTATGATCGCCAGCATTGTTCTATGTTGAACAAATTTAACTAACTACAAATTAATGATAGACCAAAACAATATATATTTCATGTTTCTTATTAAATCTAAATTATTTTTTTCAATGAGATTTTCATTACGTAATCCCATGTTCATCTTGGCTGACCTCTTGATCTTTTTGTTTTTCCTTTTATAAATCTTGGCTCTGCCAACAACTACATCTAGTGGTCTACATTTTATATGCCCGAACCACTCTAACCCATTTCTAAGTTGATATTCAAAGAAACAACTGAATAGATGACATAACAAAAATAATCAGTTCCTACCAAAAATTTCAACGTGCGAAGAGAAAATCCTTTCGTGTTGGATAGATGATCCATGAGGCGTCCAGGTGTTGCAACCTGCAAGAGAATACCTGTTCTTTTAGAAAAGTTGACATGAAACCCAAAGGCATTTCTACAAAATTGTTATAAGCTATCAGTTAAGTAAAATAACAACTTACAACAACATGTGGCCGCTTTGCAAGATTGATAGATTGTTGCACCATGTCCACTCCTCCAACAAGCTAAAACAATTAGGTAAAGCACTAAGTAGCATTCAAAATGTTTAGAATAGTTAAATCAATAAAAAGCTTCAATTAACAACTTCAGATTGTTAGCTTCCAGCGCATTAGAAAAGATAACGTCTCTTTACTTTACAGGTCTACATAAAGCATCAACACATCGAGACTATAAATTGTTCAAAAACAGTCGTCGTAAATATGAAACAAAACTGTAATAAACAAAAAAAGAAGCTACTGGTATATTTTCATTAGTTTTCACCTTTTAAAAACTACATAACAATTTACATTTTCATCAAATTACCACGACACTACATACACAAAAGAACAAAGCTCATACAATGTATAACATGCACTATGACAAGCTAGTAAACTAAAAACATCAATTGCTCACCACTGCACACTTCACGCCAATCTCGGACCCCAAAGCTTCAAACTGCTCGGAGATCTGAATTGCAAGCTCTCTGCAGCACACACAAATGAATTTCGACAAACAAAACAACCAAAAATTTTGTTTTTTGTGACATATATCTTCCTATAAACATATCATTCAAGCCGCCTCACTGACCTCGTTGGAGACAGAACGCAAGCGAAAAATGATTGTGGAGTCTTTATTAGTTCTTGCAGTATCGGAAGCGCGAATGCGCCGGTTTTACCCGAACCCGTTTGTGCAAGTGCGATCAAGTCCTTTCCTTTATACCCAAAAAATCCATACATAGAATCAGTTGACAAATACATACAAAATCTATATGTAAATGCAAAGAAAGTTGAGATTTTGAAAATTGATAAAAAAAATTGAAGCAAATGCAATGAGAGAGCGAACGAACCTTCGAGGGCGGCAGGCATGGATTCGACTTGAATTGGGGTAGGGATTGTCCACCCCAATTTCTCACAAGCATCCACCAATTCGTCGCATATCCCCAAATTCTTAAACGTCGTCGTCGCTGTCGTCGTCGTCGTCGCCGCCTCCTTCTCTTCGTCGGTAGCCGCCATGCTGTCTCGGTGCCGGATTTTTGCTTAGAAGCAGAAACGGTGGCGTATTAATCTCGGCTGAAGCGGGAGGTGTGTGGCGCGAGAAGTTGGAGTCTTACGGGATTCGGCCGTTAGGGTTTTTCGTTTTTCTTGCGCCAGTCTCTGGTGTGTGAGGGTTTAAGCCGAGAAGAAATAACGTGGAGATTATATTATATCTACTTACGATTTTGCCCCTAATAATTTATTAAGTTACCCTTATTTTTTACTTTCTATTTTTTTTCTTTCAAATTAATCAGTTGTATTAAAAAAGAAGTGATTTTCATACGTTTATTATTTATTATTTTCGAATCAAATAAATTAAACACATTAACAACTAGACAAAATAAAATTTGAATAGATTAGACATAATTATGCTTTTTAGCAATTTTTAGTGACCAATTAAAAATTGTGTAACAATTCAATAATCAGAAATAACAATAATTTGTAAAATAGTCCACTGATTTATGTAAAGTTTAGAAATTCATCTTGAGCTTCGGTAATCGATACTTAACAAAACCCACAAGGGTGCTGGTGTTGTTATACACACTTATTTGTACTTTTCACATAATCCTCTTAATTTTCGATCGTCCGATCCGAATGAACTGAAGATGGATAGAAGAGGTGTGTGAATAGTACTACCCTACCCTCCCCCCAATAGTAATTTCTTATTAGGACAAAAAGTCTTTTCCAATTTTTTTCATTAGATCTGTAGTTTTCTTTGGATGGCAAATTGGTAATAAAACCACCCAAAGAAAGATATGTGTTACAAAAAGTAAAATTTGTGAAAAAGTAAAATTGGGCTGGACAAAAACTGGGCCAAAGTCCATCATTGGGCTTAACCAATTTCATCCTGAGGCCCAATAGTTACAGTTGTTAAATCATGAAACTACCTTAACCCAGAAATTATTGAAGAATTTGTATGCTCAGGGGAAGGAGAACTGAAGAAGCAAAAGAAGCAGAGCTGGCTATTTGCTGCAGAAAACTCTCAGCTCTGAAACTTGAGCTTCTTCCACTTCTACCCACCTATTCCGCCATTGTTACACGCAGAAGCTATCTAAACCCAAAACCCATCTCTCTCCCACCATGCCCAGAAGAACCCACAAGCTATGGCGGCATTCAGTATCCCCACCTTTCGAACCACCCCAACCCCGAAATCTCATGCTTTTCTCAAAAGGGTTTCTCTGAGATCACCAGAGACATCAATGGAAGAGCGCTACATGGATTTTGCGTGAAGGGTTTTGTGCCTATTGGTGTGTTCAGTTTGAATACTTTGGTGAATATGTACTCCAAGTTTGGTCGTATTGGTTATGCAAGGTATGTGTTTGATAATATTCCTGAAAGAAATGAAGCTTCTTGGAACACGATGATATCGGGTTATGTACGAGTGGGGTTCTATTCCGAATCGATTGGATTCTTCTGTGAAATGCTTGGCTGCGGTGCTAAGCCAAGTGGGTTTGTCATTGCTAGTTTGATAACTGCGTGTGATAAGTCTGCTTGTAGGTTTAGTGAAGGGTTGCAGGTCCATGGCTTTGTGGTTAAAGTTGGCTTGTTTTGTGATGTCTTTGTTGGGACTTCGCTTTTGCACTTCTATGGCACCTATGGTTTTGTGTCTTCTGCTCAAAAGATTTTTGAGAAGATGCCGGAGAAGAATGTGGTTACTTGGACTTCTTTGATTGTTGGGCATTCAAATAATGGAGAATCAGAAGAAGTTATAAACATATATAAGCGTATGATATATGAAGGAGTGTGCTGCAATGATAACACATTTGCTATAGTTATTAGTACTTGTGGGATGCTGGGGAATGAACTAATAGGTCATCAAGTTCTTGGACATGTCATGAAACTCGGACTAGAGACTAGTGTTTCTGTAGCAAACTCTCTCATATCCATGTATGGTAGCTGTGGTAATGTAGACGAGGCCTGCTATGTCTTTGATCAGATGGATGAGCGTGATATAATCTCATGGAATTCGATTATTTCTGCAAATGCACAAAATGGGCTTTGCGAAGAATCATTGAGGCACTTTCAGTGTATGCGGAGTGTTAATAAAGAGGTGAATTCCACTACACTTTCGACATTGTTGACAGTCTGTGGTTCCTCGGAGAAACTGAAGTGGGGCAGTGGAATCCATGGCTTAGTTGTAAAACTTGGGTTGGAGTCAAATGTCTGTGTTGGCAATACTCTTTTAAGTATGTATTCGGAGGCTGGAAGGTCCAAAGATGCTGAGTTAGTTTTCCAAAGAATGATAGAGAAGGATATAATCTCATGGAACTCGATGTTAGCATGCTATGTTCAGAATGATGAGTATCAAAATGCCTTGGAAATTTTCTCTGAAATGCTTCGGATGAGAAAACCAGTAAATTATGTGACTCTAACAAGTGCACTATCTGCTTGTCCGAACCCTGAATTTCTCATTGAAGGCAAGATTCTTCATGCTCTTGCAGTTTTTGCAGGCCTACAAGACAATCTGATAATTGGCAATGCACTGGTTACAATGTACGGCAAGTTTGGTATGATGGTTGAAGCAGAAAAGGTGCTGCAAATAATGCCCAACCGAGATCAAGTTACTTGGAACGCCCTCATCGGTGGTTACGCTGAGAGCAAAGAACCAAATGAGGCAATAAAAGCTTTCAAGTTCATGAGAGAAGAAGGAACTCCAGCAAACTACATTACAATAATCAATGTCCTTGGTGCTTTTCTGACTCCTAGCAATCTTCTCAAACATGGAATGCCCATCCATGCGCATATAGTTCTAACAGGATTTGATTCGGACAAGCATGTGCAGAGTACCCTCATAACAATGTATGCAAAGTGTGGTGATTTAAATTCAAGTAATTCGTTATTCAATGGATTAGCTTTCAAGAACTCTATCTCATGGAATGCACTCATTTCTGCAAATGCTAATCATGGCTTAGAGGAAGCTTTGAAACTTGTAGTGATGATGAGAAAAGCTGGAGTGGACTTGGATCAGTTCAGCCTTTCTGTGGCACTTTCTGTTAGTGCGGACCTGGCTATGTTGGAGGAAGGCCAACAACTTCATGCCTTGGTGGTTAAGCTTGGTTTTGACTCAGACGATTACATTACAAATGCTGCCATGGATATGTATGGAAAATGCGGGGAGATGGAAGATGTTTTGAAATTACTTCCCTTGCCAACCAGCAGGTCACGATTATCATGGAACATTTTGATATCGTCTTATGCCAAACACGGGTGTTTCCGTAAGGCTAGGGAAGCTTTTCATGAAATGCTAAATCTTGGCATGAAACCCGATCATGTTACCTTTGTTTCACTTCTCTCTGCTTGCAGTCATGGGGGTCTGGTGGATGATGGTCTTGCATACTACAATGCAATGACTACAGAGTTTGGTGTCCAACCAGGAATAGAGCATTGTGTGTGCATAATTGATCTTCTTGGACGATCGGGAAGGCTTGCTGAAGCTGAAAATTTCATTAAAGGAATGGTTGTCCCGCCAAATGACCTTGTGTGGCGGAGCTTGCTGGCTGCATGTAAAATCCATCGTAATGTGGAGTTGGCGAGGAAAGCTGCAGAACGTCTCCTAGAGCTAGATCCATCAGACGATTCAGCTTATGTTCTTTTCTCAAATGTATGTGCAACTACTGGTAGATGGGAGGAAGTAGAGAACGTAAGGAGGCAGATGGGATCGAGAAACATAACGAAGAAGCCTGCGTGCAGTTGGGTCAAGTTGAAAGCCGAGGTGAGTAAATTTGGGATGGGAGAGCAGTCCCATCCACGGACAGAGCAAATTTATGCCAAGTTGAGAGAGCTCATGAAGATGATTAGAGAAGCAGGTTATGTCCCGGATACCAGCTACGCACTGCAGGATACAGATGAAGAACAGAAGGAACAAAATCTTTGGAACCACAGTGAGAGGATCGCCCTTGCTTTCGCATTGATCAATACTCCAGAAGGTTCACCAGTTAAGGTTTTCAAGAACCTTCGTGTCTGTGGCGATTGCCATTCTGTCTACAAGCATGTTAGTGCAGTAGTCGGGCAGAAAATCATGTTGAGAGATCCTTACCGGTTTCACCATTTCAGCGACGGCAGGTGTTCTTGTTCTGACTATTGGTGAGGAAGCTAAATAAGAACCTCAATAACACGGTACTGATTAAAGAGAGCATCGTTACTTCGGCACCAAGCAACAGATAGGTTTGAAATCCCAATTCTTCCAACATGTATTGGGACTTGAATTCTTTTGTACCATATCTCTGTACTCTTATCTAAAATCTCAATTCATTTTATGGGAACAGAAGTTGAAATACTAATTTGTGTACCTAATGCGAATGCGAATAGTTTTGTACCCTGAAGTTGACATGATCCGAATTACAATTCGAAATGATGTCTGTGGAACTTGCAAAAATTGTAAGGGATTGGCGAATTTATCAAATAAGTGAGCTAATTATTGAAGAAAAAGCCAGAGGCACAAGCATGTATCATCGTTAGAAGTGAGTAACGATTAGGTTTAACAGCATTTTACAAAATAAGCACAATAGTTGGAGAAAGAAAACCCGAAACCATGTTTTGCTAGAACAACAAAGCGGGGGGACTACAAAACTCCCGAAGGCGTGAGTACTCTATAGTCTGGTTGCTCTGAGCTTTCCATTTCTCTTGGTCCCAATCTACTCCACTTCCGCCAAGTAATCTTCTATTTCAGCTGGTGTAAGTACTCTGCAAAAACAGAGCCAAGTAATATTCATAAGCAAATGCATCACAACTAAAGGGTGAATCAATTTACACATTCTAGTATTTCATGTCGAATAAGAAAGGAACCAACAAAAATTAAAACTAAGAAACTAGTACTATATACTTTAGCTTTTGTTTTTCTTTGGTTTTCCATTTTAATCAAACCTGCCGGTTAGAAATGCATTAACCTATGTTATGCGGTTTACAATCGTGCATTTACATGAAAACAACTTTGCATCTTATGTTATAACTCATGTAAGTCTACATAGCCGTGGTCATGGTTGGATTACTGCTTGCATGTTGGTTGCTAAGTGAGCCAGATTAAAATTTCGTCCAGGCTGAAACTAAAGCTAAACTACTATTCAAATAAAGCTGGTGAAAATAAGCCCAGATTTGCTTAAGTTCAAAGTAAAATTTTCAATCTGCCATATTTTAGCCAAAAACGAAAGGGAAAGAACTACAACAAACTAGAATATAAATAATGAGCAAAGTAACGGCAATTTATAACACACGGAAACTTGCCTGAATTTTTTGTCAGCACCAATTATGCCAATCTCAATGTTTTTCCCACAGATTTGTCCTTCAAACCTAAAACCAAACGCAGAAAGAAACGTCACGAAAGAGCTAACTTATATTTGTATAGTAGAACAGTGTACAGCTGTATATATGCATAAATTCAGGTCTGAATTTGTTTCATTTAGGAGGATTAAAATAAAAATAAAAAATTGAAGGATAAAGTGCATACCCTTCTTTCAGGGTCAATATTGCTGTGTGGACAGCATCATCAAGTTCCATGTCCTCAGTGTACCTACAAGAAATAGTCACATGAATCGTAAGCTAAATTCAAAGCAAACATAAAACTCAAGGCCAGGATAAAGAAAAAAAATGCAATTAAAGGGTTAAAAGAAGTGACGAGGGCATGCTCCCGATTCGACATCCAATACAGGCTGTCAATAATTACTAAAAAAAGGTCGTACCCAGTGCACAAGGCTCCCGCTTTACGCAGGGTCTGGGAGAGGTGAATGTCGGCTAGCCTTACCCCCATTTATGGAGAGGCTGCTCCCAAGTCTCGAACCCGAGACCTACCGCTCATGGGCGAAGGCACTTGCCATCACACCAAGTGCGACCTCTAGGCTGTCAATAATTACTGAGACAAATAAAATAGAATGAAGACTACCATTGCAAATCAATGACCATTGAGTTCCAAAATTTCGTTCAGCCTCCAACTTGATTCATAATTAAGTGTACAATGCAATTATGAGATGTTAAGCACCGTGTGGTTATTGCTTTAGTTTACAAATTTAGCCAGAAGGAACATAAATTAGAAAACAGTTTCTATAATTGTTGATTGTAACGTGCCTTTTCTCAAGGAATGTTTTTGCATTAGAAACATTTTTCCCCATGGCAGAAGCTTTCCAAGAAAAGTAAGAACCTGATGGGTCCACCTACAGCATAACAAAAATCAGTCATGCAGAAATCCAATGGAAAATAGATATCGGAAAAATAAATACCTACCAAATCTTTAAAAGGTTGTGGTATGTGTGTGTATGTTTTGCCCGGTATGCGTGTGTATGTTTTGCCAACTAAATTATGACTTTTTCAGACAACTAGATTGCGACATTAATTGCTACTTAGCTAGGTTGAAGAGATTCTACGACATAGCCTGCCAGCATAAAAGGGGCATTTCATATACAAAGGAGGAAATGTGCATGTTACATATACTACCATAAATTTAAAGTTCACATATTTCGTTGTAAATCAAATGATGTTGCCATATCTCACTTACATGATGAGAGGAGGTCGCAGTGCAATGTTTTAAAAGCAAAAATGTTTCAACTGCAACTTTAGTACTGGAAACAGACAATTTTGGTAAAGGAATTATGATTGAGTACATTCAAATGTCACAAGATGAGAAATCAAGAAAGAAAAAACCGATGGCTAAGAGAAATATTGACACACAAGAGCATAAAAACTGATGGCTAAGAGAAATATTGAAATACGAGAGCATGCTAATTTTTAGAAGAAAAGGGAACACCAAAAGAAAAAAGGATTGCGCTCCTTGGACCTCTATAGTTTGTACTCAAAGACTCAAGCACACTTGTGCACCATACGTTTACACTAAGAGAGGACAGAATACACATACCTGAAATAGTTGTGGACCTTTGTCATCAAAGCCGGCAACCAGCAGTGAAACTCCAAAAGGCCTTACACCACTAGAAACATGACAAAGTCAAATCATAGTTTCTAAGGTTGGAAAGGACCTAAAGTTAGTGGCAGACTCGAGTTGAAAACACAAAACATGCATTTGCTTGTGTACGAAGTCTAAGCATAAAATTACAATACTCAAGCTTAAGTTATCAAGATCAAAATCTTTCAAATTTTAAGTTCCCCAGGCATATTTTCAACGATAAATCATTTAAAATACTAAAAATTTTCAAATGATTAAATGATACTAAACTTCCCTTAACACATTTTAATATATAAGCAACTCAAGCATTAAAACCTTTCAATTTCTTCGAAGTTCGGACCAATACAGATGATTAAATATGAGCAAGAACATAGTTGAGAATCTTAAGATAGTAAATTAGGTTGTGAGAAGAAAGATGATTACCCCGACTGTGTGAACTCCTGCATAACAGCAGCAACTTCCCTCACTAGTTGTGTGACAGGGATGGGTTCCTGTAAATACCCACCAAATCACATTGTAAGTTACGTTCAAAATAGATAAATTACAGTAATTGACTGAGTGACTAAGGAAAGTAATAAATCAACTTGTTTCAAGTTGAGACTCATTATCACAAATTGGGGTAGAAGGGAGATATCACTTAAGAAAAAGATACTAGTTAGATGTAGTCCCGAAATATTAAGACTTCAATCCATTTGAAGCCCCATCCCATGACCAAAACAAATTCATACACTATGTTTAGAAGCTCAAAAAACAAACCAAACAAAACAAACGCTTCAATGGTGTGGTGCACATTGAAGAGAATATAGATTCAAATGGATTCTTCTAAGGAATGTAAACTGAAATTCCAATACTTAGCATATGCTCAAGGAACAATATCAATACTACGGGTAAAAATAAAGGTTATAAGAGATGAAAAAAACAGAATTTGAGTTATACTTTATACAACTGATGATATTGCTCTGCCTGTTTCCTACTTTTCCGAACCAGAACTCTGAAATCTGGACCCATGCCACTGCATGAAGGAACAGTAAATTGCAGTTATTTTTATCATGGCTAAGACTTTCCATGGATCAGAGATTATTGAAGCATTATAGCAGCAACAACACGACAGTAATATCAAACTAGTAATGTTAAACCTCAACTTGAAAAATTCAAGCATATAGCACAGACAAACCTGTAAACAACTCCAATGTTTGGCGTCAATAACTGAATTTTCTGAACCTGCAACCCAAAAACTAGAAAGGTTACAAGAAGTCGGAAGTATACTACGTGATTATCTGAGAGAACATGCCATAGAGGTGGAAAGAAAACAAACTCAATTTCTTAAATAAGATAGTTGATGAGATACACAAGCTATACATCAGTGCAAAAAGTTTGGAAATCCAGCACCAGCATGGAACTAGTACAACACTGATGAACAGCATTCTATAAAAAAGAGTAGCATAATCACTCACAGATGCTTCATCAACTAAGATAGATGGCAGTTTCTTCTCTGTTGCTATGACAACTCCATTAGCAGCTACAACAACCAGATAGATTTTTCTAAATAACAAAATCATTAACACTAACTATATGATAGATTTCTGAACTTAGCTGGCGTAAAAACCAAATCAATAAGCTGAATCAAAACGAAAAAAGATACGGAAACTTTTCAGAAAGTTAAAGATATACATATTTAAGCAACAGATGGTATTTATATTTAGCACTATAGCAGTAAGAACAATGATCCTTTTATATGACTAATGACTCCAATGCTGTCGTAAGATCTTTCATTTGATGTCCATTAAAATTACCAACGGAAGCATGAGCCCCAATCTTGCATACGATAGGCATGTTGCTATCATAGCTGGTATATCACGAGGGTGATCGCAATAATTTGAACCAAAAAAATGTTACATTTTAAATTTTCTACTTTCAATCTCAATCATTCATTTTTTGTACTACTCAATACACCATTGAAGAAAAATTGCAATATAATTGAACTATCTATGTTTTAGTAAAATCGATATTTAAAACCTTCAGCTGCAAAAACCCTTGTCCCCAAATTCGTGACACATAGCCCGCCACACCAAACGGCCAGAAAGACAAAGCCCCTTCCCATCAGTAACAAAACTATAAATTAAAAAACCTAAGCATTAAACTCTACCATGTCTAACTCTTAGCTTTTTTTATTTCTCTCTCCTGAATGCACTGGTTTCAACTACACCCATTTTCTTCCCCTACCCATGGAAACTAAACTCAGCTTCCATCCAATTTCATTTATCGTGGATCACTAAGAACTCGGTTCCATATGAGGTGTTGGAAACTCATTCCTTAACAGGAAATATTTTCATTCTTACCAACAAGGACAACAATTCTAAACATTTGAGGCAACCACCGAACTAATATAGTTAACATGTAATACCCTTTAACTCTTTCACACCAGTTTCAAACAACAATGAACAGATTGTTCATCTTTTTTCCTGACCAATTGAATCCGTCTACTTTCTTATTCGAGACGAACACCAGAAAGTGTAAATTCAAATGTATCCAAAAATAAAAACTTAGAGAAGGCATAACAGTTTGCGTACCCTTAATCCCTAACGATGTCTGGCCAGACCCAACTGCCGTCAGCGCATGCTCAATCTGAACAAGCTTCCCAGAAGGACTGAATCCCAAATAAACATAAAAATTATGCCCCAAAATAAATAATAAAAAAAACACGATTCCAATCAAACTTCTAGTACAAATTTGAGTTCAAAGGTCAAATACCTGAAAGTGGTAAGAGAAAACGAGTACTGGCTATCACCCATTGTGCTTTCCAACCCAAAAAATCCTGCAGAAACAGAGAAATCAGAACTAACCCATCAATTTTCAATTAAAAAAGACAATTAATTGTTGCTTGAGAAGTAAAGTTTTCGATTTCTAGTTAAAATTAGGAAATTGGGTTTCTTTAGAACCCTAACGGCAAGCTAAATTTCGGGTCTTTTGAGGCGTACCTGACTCGGAGGATCAAACTCGGAAGTTCAGAATCGCCTGCGAGAGAAGAAGGCTCCTTGAAGATTCACTCTTCAGTGTTTCAAAGAAGAAGATGGATGAAACGACGGCGTATGGACTGGCGTGTCATGTTTACCTCTTGTTTACTTACTTGGGTTTTTACTTTTGACCCCCTAGTTTTTTAATTTTCGACACTGACCCTGTAGTTTTTTCTGTTGCATTTTCATCCTTGTAACTTCGTTGTGTTACAACCGTTAGTTCTGTCAAATGAGGGAAATTTCTTTTCAACGTTGGGTTTTTTAAAAAAGAAAAACTAACGGAAAGTTCAAAAAAAAAATTTAGTTAATGAAAAATGACTAATAAAGATTTAATGAATAATATTAAGGAAAGGTAAAAATGTGATTTTAGTTTAAAATGAACAATATCATGAGTGTTTCATTAAAATTCCCTTTTAAAAAAGAACATGTGCACACGAATGGATGGATAACTCAACTTCGTTGACAAGTTTTCGTTGTCAAACGATATTACAAAGACGGATATGTATCAAAATAGTTTAAAAAGAGGTCCTACTAAAACTAAGGCCGGCCGCTCTTGACACGAATTTATTTGGGCTAACTACATTTCACATGATTTCAAAATAGACCATGAAGTCTCAATTTTAAGACTTTATAAACATTGCGTCAATTTATAACTTTGGTCGAATTGATTGTTTGATTGTTAATTAAATTGATTTTCAAAATGGATCAAGCTTGGATACATTCTCCGGAGCTTGAAATTGGTTCAACTCGGTGCTTCTAGATTGAGCTCGAGCCAAGCACGGCCGGACTTGGCTCATTAGTGCAACAAGCTCGAGCTCAATCTACAGATGCCATGTAGGGAAATGAAGATTAAAACTGCATATGCCGTGTCAACTACTTCATCTTGATACACCCTTTCTTTTACCATGCTACAAATGAGAAATCACATATGAAATTAAGCTATATATTTGTGATGTTTAGTCACACCAAAACCATCCCTCTGTAGACGGAAAACCTAACCCAAAACCTAACCGAAAACCAGCACAAAACAGGTAAAGTCGGATCATCTACTGCTCTTGCATTTCACCCTTTAATTTTCCACGCATGGGCACACCGGGGCCCGCTTGCGATCCCCTCGTAGTACTTGGATTCAAGTTTTTGTTTGTTCCAAACTTTCACAAAGTCTGCAAATAGTTGGCGTGCGGACTCTGATGAAAGATCGGAGAAGAACACATCTTTCTCTTCCTTCAGCCACGTAGAGAACTCATTGTTCTTTAAGAAATAGTCATCGGTGGACAGTTCCTGGAAGTCAATTTTCTGCAAGAAAAACAATATCCTAACCATCAGAAAATCAATGTTCAAGAACCGGATACACTGAACACCATAATAAGTAGGACCATCAAGTAATCAATATCAAAAAGCAGACAATCCCTTATGCCATAGGTTGAGCACCGCAAACTCTTGCGTGCAATCAAAAACTTTTCCAAACAATACTAAAGACACTACTTCCTACGAAATACAACTTGCAAGAAAAGACAAGTGATACTGAAAACTGCATATTGAAACTAGATCCCTTGTTTTCTGGTTTCTACATTAGAACATCACAAGTAGGTATCCATGGAAACCATCCGTTGCCGCTCTCTCAGTTCCAATATTTTCTGTATATTCCATTAAACAATATAAACTTTTGATGCTCTTTCATCTGAAGTTAAAACAGATTACCAATAATAACAAAGAGGTGTAAATAATAGAAATCCAATTTTTGCCGACTTTAGAGAATCTCTGCAAACTTTAGCCTAACATTATGTGATTGCCTCACTTCTTCAGTAACATATTCAAGCACTTATAACATTAAATGTAATGACAGGTTGACATTTTTTTTTTTTGTAAAGAATTGTTGCAAGAAGTTTGACCCTTTGTCTTTTTATTTCTGTAAGGATTTATAGGTACATATAAAATCCATATTATATATAGTTCACAGATGAGAGTACTTCAAACACCAAATATTTATTCATGATTGGAGATAAGAAAGCTTACTGATTATAGGTACATATAAAATCCATTTTCTGCAATAGTTCACAGATGAGAGTACTTCAAACACCAAATATTTATTCATGATTGGAGATAAGAAAGCTTACTGAGAGGCGATCGCCTTTGTGATGTTTAATTTTGTGCTTATCCTTTGTCTTCTTTTCTGAGGCAAAATATGTCAATGTGATAAGTAATTTCCCATAAAGAACGTCATCCTCAATAGGCTAAAAAAACTACAATGGTTAGTCAAATAATGCACTTTCATGTAGTTAATCTCCTAGGTTTGTGTTTATGTTTTCAAGGTCAAAACAACTCGATGAAACAACGTTTTCCCATACTCTACAAACACCGAATGTGCCCGATAAACCACTAACAATGCCATTACTCTAATTCGACTGCAACTTGTAGCACAATTTACATGATTATTCAACTAGTAAGCCCGTACATGTCTGGTAAAAACATACCAATTCCAATATACCATTACGCTAATTGGACTGCTAAAGCTAACTGAGTCATAATTTTTTTTCGCAATTTAACTATTAGGCCTGTATACAACAGCAGATTGAGGTCAAAACAAAGTGAATATACTCATAGCCATATCCGAATCCCAAAAAGTTCGATTTTAACAAGTATTGCACAGTTCAATTTAACGAAGTAAAATCCATCTCAAACTAGTGTGAGACTCGGACTCGTATCGATATACCTTTAGCGGAACGGTGTTTTGAGTGCTTATGAGACCCTTTCTTGTCCTTCTTGTCACTCCTTCTGCTCTTCCTGTCCTCATCCTCTACTGTTCTCTGCCTCTTGCCCTTTCCCTCATCTGTTAAAAGAAAACATAGAATTCAATATATATATATATATTCTGAGGAACAAATTGCACACACTTTCAAGCAAACCCAGGAGAAATAAAACTTGTTTGGTTGCTGAGAAAATGTTGGAGAAAGAGAGAAAATCAAAAGTCCCATGCATTCTCAACTGGAAAACAACATAGCTATTTGGCTCGGTTGAAATTAAGCAAGAACAACAAAAGCTATGAAATTGGACAAATCAGAGAGAGAGAGAGAGAGAGAGAGAAAGGAAAGAGAGAATTGAGTACCTTCGGAAGATGAAGAGGTGCTCCTTTTCCTACTCTTCTTCTTCTCCTCGGATTTCCGGTCGCTTCCCATTTGAATTGCAGAAAATTACAGAAGGAGAGAGGAACCAGGGAAAGCCCGAGACCAAGAACATCGACCGACCCCGGGAATTTATATATATAATATTTTGGGAAATTGAGTATCCTTCTAACCACAAATCTCATCTAGCCTTTTCGTAGTGTTATTTGACAACTCTGCCCTCCTTGTAATTTATTTGTGTTCAATCACTTTTTTTGTAAATTTATTTGTTTGTGACAACTTCTTCTGTGTTAATTTTAGTTTGTGTTAACAAAAATACTCACAATTGACCAAAAAACAGAAAGAAAAAAAAAAAAGCCATTGTAAATTGGTAATTAAAATCATCCGTTGATTAAATGTTGGAGCAATAGCAGCCACAAGATCCACTGGGTAAAAACCATGCCATAGGATAGGGCATGACAGATCCCCAAGCAACCCAGATTAAATATTTGAAATCACCATCCATTAGTCAGTAAGAGTTTTTTTTTGTTTTATCTCTACAAAAGCATTTTAGGGTTTGGGATAGAGTGGTGAAGGTTTTATTTATTTTTTACTAGCATATGGGCACACACAAAGGGTGTGTGAATTTTTTTTATTTATTTATTTATTTTTTTTTTTTGAGATAGAAGGAGAGAGAGGAAGAAAGTGATAGAGAATGTGGGAGTGGGAAGTTTTTATTTTTTATTTTTTTTAATTAGAGATATGTTAGGATTACATGTAGTGAGGCCTTGAAAAAAAAAACTGTAAAATTTGATTGTGTGAAATTACATTTCTGCCCCATATTTCTTATTCATGTTCTGTTTTAATTAGAGAGTTAAACTTGTAATTTCATAGGATTTTGGTTGACAATGAGTGTTTTATTAATTAGTAGAGATTTTGTAATGAAACTTGGATTGAAGGGAATTCATGGTGGTTTGGTTGTTGTTTATAAATTTTAATTCTAATTTTTAATTGCATCTTGTTTTTAATGGTAATTATATATTATGGTGAAAATCGCAATTTACATTAAAACCATAAGTTTGTTGAGAGATACAATACATGAGTTCGAATAAAGTTTCTCTCTTTTCATCTTCATGGACATTTGGCTTGAACTTTCACCGGAATAATAATATATTTTGACCTAAACGCCAGAACAATGGGAGGGATCAGGGGTAGGTAACGGTGAAGGTTTGAAAGGATTAAAGTTGCTGCAATTTAAGAAGAAAAATAATACTAAAATAAACCAAAATTACACCTAAGTTGCATACCTCAAATGCCGTATAAGACATACGAATTTGTGGAATATTTAAATGGTAAGAATAACGTTGCTTTTGAGGGATTCGGATTTGGACAGAAGATGAAAAGAAAAAAGAAGCATTACATCAAAAAATTTGTACATCTGAGCAAGTTGAATGAAATGCAAATATTACAGCAAAAATACGCATGAAAAAACTCAAACCCTAACAAAGTCTAAATGATCAAAAGATAGAGATGAAAAGAAATTTTGACAAAAAAAAAATATAAAAAAGTACGTATCAGAAATTTTGACCACAAAAAGAAAACTACATATTAGAAGTAAAAAGCGGCCAAGCAAAAACCTAAACTCAAAACAAAATTAAAAAACTCAAACCCAAGAATAAAATCCGCACCATGCAACAGATTGGGAAAAAAAGCTGAAAATCCATACAAATCGCACCCAAAAATGAAACCTACAATCAAAATACAAAATTGAAAAAACTCCAACCCTAATGAAGTTTAATCAAACAAAAGATCGAGATGAAAAGGAAAAGAAAACAGACGCAGATTAATCTTCGGGTATCACACAAAAGAAGAAAGACCCACTTTGGCCTGATGAGATTATAAAAACAAAAAAGAATAATGTCGACCAAATCCAAAACGATCTATAACATCAACTGTATGATGAACACATAAATATAAAATAACATCCCAGTTATATTCTCTGCTATTAATTTATGACAAGGAAGGGTTTGCATAAACATATAAAGTCGCGTTAAAGCATTTATAATGAAAGAAAAATAATGAAACATTTCAAGAGGAAAAAAAATATTACAAGAAGCAGATACATTAACAAGAAAGAAACTATCGAGAAATCAGAAGACGCATACCTGCAAATATGCATGGCTTCTAATCTTTGATATCCATCCTTTTGCGTACGTCAATGTCACCGTATAGAGCAGCTGCATTCGAGGTTTTGTGGAGCTTCTTAATTTCTGAACTTAATCGAGCAAAGAAGCTCAAAAAAACCTCGAATGTTGCTGCTCTGGTGATTCCGTATGCTTGCGCTCGATCTGGTGGTGATTGTATACGATGGCTATGATATTTTGAGAGAGAGAGAGAGAGAGAGAGAGAGAGAGAGAGAGAGAGATCGGCATGAGAATTCCTCATGCCCTGTCCCTTATTTATAATAAAAAGGGAAACATAAATACTTGCTCCCCAAATAACTCTAGATCCTTTTAGAATTCCTTTATTTTAGGAAGCGATTGATGGCCACGTTTTCCTTGTTAAAAAGGATTTGATATCTTCTTAATTAGATAGGGTTTTTGTTTACCCTAAATATATATATATAATTAAATCACCAATTAACCAACTTCATAACATTTCCCACACAAGATAGATACCAATGGACTTCTTTAAATTTGATTTTCGATTTGTGATTTTAATTACAACTTAAAAAAACGTGTGACATTTTCTACAAGAATCTCAATCCTTTTCAATTTCGGATTCAATCGTTTGTTCTATGAATTTTTTCATTTTAATTGTCTTGTAGGTTGTACTAGCGAATGCAGACTATGTGATTGATTCTATATGTCGTCAACTACGCCATTCGGAGATTAACCCTCATGTGCCAAATGTGCTAGCTGCCATGCTTTCCTATATTGGAGTAGCTTATAAGATATTTGTTAGAATTCATCTGTCCCACATCGGCCAGAAGGCTTAAGAACAAGCCTCTTAAATAGAATTACCTCACTCTAACTATCACCAAGGCCTTTTGTATTAAAACCCCACACATGACGAATTGAGCAGGTGGTCAAGTGGGGATAGTATCGGTGTTGTTGGAGTTGGCCCATGGCCCATCCACCTGAAATTTAATATGGTATCCAAGCCAGAGGACGGGCTATTACATCCATGTGAACGGGTGGGTCCCCTTTGACCCCGCACGAACGAGTGAGCCCCGACTTGGCTCCACGTAGGTCAAGAGATGCCATGTGAATGAGTGGGTCCCCATTGGCCCCACGTGAACGGGTGAGCCCCAACTTGGCTCCACGTGGTTGCCAAGAGATACCACGTGAATGGGTGGGTCCCCATTGGCCCCGCACGAACAGGTGAGCCCCAACTTGGCTCCACGTGGTTGCTGATGTGTGGAACTCCACTTGTGACCCATAAAATGGGATCTCGCGTGCAGGGGAGTGCTAGAATTCTTCTGTCCCACATTGGCGAGAAGGCTTGAGAACAAGCCCCTTAAATAGAATTACCTCACTTTAACTATCACCGAGGCCTTTTGTATTAAAACCCCACACATGACGAATTGAGCAGGTGGCAAGTCCCACACATGACAAATTAAGCAGGTGGCCAAGTGGGGACAATATCGGTGTTGTTGGAGTTGGCCCATGGCCCATCCACCTGAAAAATTCCACATGGTATCAGAGCCAGGAGACGGGCCCGTACTGTCACGTGAACGGGTGGGTCCTCTTTGACCCCGCGTGAATGAGTGAGCCTCGACTTGGCTCCACATAGGACAAGAGATGCCACACGAATGGGTGGGTCCCTATTGGCCCCGCGTGAATGGGTGAGCCCCGACTTGGCTCCACGTGGTTGCCAATGTGTGGAACTTCACGTGTGACCCAAAAAATAGGGTCTCACGTGCGGGGGAGTGTTAGAATTCCTCTGTCCCACATCAGCCAGAAGGCTTGAGAACAAGCCCTTTAAATAGAATTACCCCACTCTAACTAATACCAAGGCCTTTTGTGATAAAACCCCATACCTGAGGATTGTGTAGGTGGTAACAAGCCCTTTAAATAGAATTACCCCACTCTAACTAATACCAAGGCCTTTTGTGATAAAACCCCATACCTGAGGATTGTGTAGGTGGTTAAGTGGGGATAGTATCGGTGTTGTTGAAGTGAGCCCTCGGCCCGTCGACCTGAAAAATTCCACAATATTGACTCTATTTGAGGAGCCAGTACGCCTACGACAGCTTGATGTTAATAGATCATTAAGGCAAATCTTGAAGATCATTAAGGCATGCTCAGTTCAGAAATACCTTTTTCTTGTAGATCCACTGATGAATGAAAATTTTCTTGTCCACTTTTTTGCTCTGTATATGAAGGACGGGATTATGTCATTGGCAAAAGTAGAAGAGGCTTATCGCCACGAGAGAGTTACTAAGGAAACAATTGAAGAAGCGATTCAGTCATATTCGTTATATCATCTCCAAGATGCATTGGATGCTGCTGATGAGAACAGGTTGCTTCCAGCAGTGAATAAAATCTGGCCTTTTCTGCTTGTTTGCATTCGAAATAAAAACCCAGTGGTGCGTGACCATTCTTTCCCCTTACCAATTTGCCTTAGACTTGCATAGCCGTATCGACATTTTCACTTGCTCTACTCCTTTTGTAATTTTGATGACTCTGTTGTTGGCGGCCTGATGTACTTTAAGCTCTTCATCAACAATTTGTTAACGCACGAGAGTGAACTGATTTTGTGGATCCTTTTATGCACTTTATGTTTCACGTCGGTTTGCAGGCTGTTAGAAGATGTTTATGTGTGGTGAGCAATGAGTGCAAATTTGTGGAGGAGATTTCTTTTCACGACGCTCCACACTGACGGCTCCCACTTCTGAAAACTTCTATCTACGTACTTCCCCATTCCATAGAAAGCCCATTGGCTTATATCCATGCTTTTGCGTATGTCAATGTCACATAGAGCAGCTGCACTCGAGGTTTTGTGGAGCTTCTTAATTTATGAACTTAATCAACCAAAGAAGCTTCAGAAAACCTCGAATGTTGCTGCTTTGGTGATTCTTCATGGTTGCTGCTCGATCCGGTGATTGTACGATGGCTAGGATATTTTGACTTAGCTTATAGGGTTTTATTGTTGTAGGCCGAAAGCTGAGAGAGAGAGAGAGACTGAGACAACGGGATCGGCATGACAAATCCTCATGCCTTGCCCATGCTAAAACGAAAAGAGAAATACTTGCTTCCCCAGTAACTCTAGATCCTTTAGGATTCCTATATTTGAAAAATTCCTATATTATTTCTACATTTATATATTTATAACGGTGCATGGAAGCAATTGATGGCCACGTTTTCCTTGTTAAAAAAAGGATTTGATATCTCCCTAATTAGCTAGGGTTTTTTTTTTTTTTTTTCAAGAGCTAGTGTTTTTGTTGAGCCTAAATATATAATTAAACGCGCCTGTGATAAAAAAAAAAAATGCTTCTCACATGCACGTGAGCGCATGCAAAGAGGCTAATATATAATTAAATCACCAATTAACCAACTTCATAATTGTAATATTTTCCACAAGGATAGATACCAATCGACTTCATTAAATTTGATTTTCGATTTGTGATTGTAATTACAAGTTAAAAATGAGTTCAGATATATATATTAGTTGTTAAAAATGACCAAATGAGTACAAACAGAAGCACATGATACCAACCAACTTCACTTGCAACTGCTAGTCGATCACATTATCTTTGATTTTCAATCTGTAATTGTAATTACAATGAAATGAATGAATGAATGAATGAATGAATGGTCTATCGAGTGCATCCGACAATCTAATTAGCAAGGGGATCGAAACGACTGAGTCAATGGTCTAAGTCTAATATGGCAGGCTAATTAAAACTGTACAACCAGAACCAGAAGGGGCAAAAATCAGTTCACTTCTCTTCAAAACAAGGCAGATTCCATGCCATCTTGCCTGGTTCTCCACAGCACATGCCGTTTAAGAAGTCTGCAGTGGCAAAGAGCAGTGTACCCTGACCTGACCTTCAGATCCGGTGAGCCCCCTTCGCTCTGACATCTTCATCATAGCCCTGGAAAAATCCATCCGGAAGGTTGAACCGTCATCGGATGCATAAGCTCTGACCAACCTTGCAGTCCTGTCATTCGCCATCAGTTGCTGATCAGCAAAGAGGAGTCCTCTGCCCTTCAACAAGCTCTGGTAATAATGAGTGTCAAAGCCTCTTCCAGATGATATAGATGAAGACAGCTGCTGGAAGTATGGCATCCCCCTTCGTCCTGACGACCTCTCCTTCAACACACCCCTTGATGGCGCCGGTGCAGGGGAATTCTGGCTGCTCCTGGTTCCATTGTCATCACAGAAAATTCTCATCTCGTTCTGGAAACCAGGAGAAACAGTTGGGTCTGGTTTGCCGGTCCCCTTAAAGTTGTTAAGCCGGGCCTGAATGAACTCACATCCAATCTTCCCAATGTTGTGCCCTCCTTTAGATGTGAAACAAAAACAAATTAAAGATTAGATTTCTAATCTATTTGAACTCCACCAATAACTACTAAAGAACAGGTCGGGTTTTGTGAGTACGTACCTAGAAGACTTACAGTTTCTCGGTCACTAAATCCTCTTAGTGAGAACAGACGAAGTGTCTGGGTGATGTTATCATCCGGTTTAGGAATCTCAGCCATTGCTTCATCAGGGTAGGACCTGGTGCTATCTCTTCTACCAGTGAAAACCGGATAAAAGGGGCCATCGGCCTATCATTTCAGATATGACAAACACATTAGCGTCGAAGAAGAAGACAGCTAAAAGTGCAGCAGTGGAATACAGAAACAAGCAAAGCAATCAAATCATTTTGGACGCCCTATGTAGATTTTTCACTTAAATACTGAGGATTTACCGGCAAAATGAAGGAAATTTTTTTAAACCTCATGCACAGTACTAGTATGTTGATTTTTTCTAACAACTGAAAGTACCAAAGATCGAATCAATAACTGAGGTTGTGATAGTTTTGGTTTCTGATATCTCTCTTGTAGTTTGGTGCTCTAACTAGTAACAGGAAGCAAAGAGAGAGAAACTGGGAAGTTTTGCCTTAGAGAGACATATACTTGGTCAAGTACTGATCAAACAATGAAAATCGAAACAGCTAAAAGCACAAGCAAGTACTGAGACGAGCAATAAAATATTATATACAACAATTGAAAAGCACCAAAGATTAAATCTAAACAGAAAGAACAGGTCAAGACGACTGAGAAGATGAAGCAGTAAAACATACCAGGACAATGCCATCTCTGGTGGCAAGAGCAAGTATGTCAGCACAAGATACCACCCCTAGACAGACATTTTCGAGCACCTCCTTGATCTGGTCAATTTTATCGAATCCCTTCAAGGACTTATTTGGCACAGCCTGCTTCTCAATGGAACGGTTTTTATTCCCATTGCTGTCATCCAAGAGGACTGAAGCATCACAGCCCTGATTCAAAATCCCCCACAACATTAAGAGTCACACACACATATATACATGGAGTTAGAAAATCCTCAGTATTCAGAACAAAAGTCACAGGAATGGTTTCGGAAGCATAATACAATAACAGGTTTATGTTCACGGGCATGGTTTTCGAAGCATAGTACAATAATAGGTTTACGTTCACCAAACCAGAAAGAGCCAAGCATGAAATAGCAGTTTTTAAGTTCACAATAGTCAAGCAGAAACCGATTTAAACCAGCATCAATCGTGTGATTTGTATCAAGCACAAGAAGAGATGAATGGGGATATGATACATACCCCAATTAAGGCCATGGTTAGAACTAAAAGACTGGGAAAAGAAATCAAAAATCCATTAGAGAAAACAATGACATCCAATTGAAAACCTCTTTCAAGATTCTATTCATGCAAGAAGAATCCAACAACCAAATAAAAGAAACACACATAAATATCATGTAAAAAGAAGGATCCTGCACCTGAATGACTAGATTAAATACCGAAAACACATCAAAATCAGATAATAAAAAATATACTAGTCCAAATTGAGAATCCCCCAAAGTTTCAAGATTCACAAGTTCCACTTCAAAACAAATCCCCCTTGAGATAAACCCACCCGGATGAAGATTAAAAAAAGAAATCCCACAGCACAGCAATCAAAACCCACAGGGAAGAGGAAATCTAGACTAAAAACCAGAAAACCCAGAACAAGCGAAACAAGACCCAGTTGAGAAAAACCCATTTACACAGATGAAGAAAATCAGAGAACACAGAGCAAAATTGGAATTTGAAAGAAAACCCGTTTGAGAAAAAGCCACAAAGATGAAGAAAGGTAGCATCAAGATTAAAAGCACAGCAATCAGAAGAAAACCAATATGAGAAATAGCCAGAAATATGAAGAAAACAAGAATCTTGGGGTTGGGGATACCTTAATGAAGCAGTCATGGAAGAAGAGGCGCAGCAGCTGCGCAGAGACGTTCTTCTGCTGTGAGTAAATATGCGCCATCGTAGCCCTCACAATGGTCTCAGCTTCTGGGCACGTGTCCCGGTAGAAATCGTATTCAAGGGTTCCTGGAGCTTCACCATCTGTCATCTCCATGAAGAAATCATGAGTAGACGCCAGAGAAACCATATTGACCGGTGATTCTTGGGAGGGGGAGGGTGAGGAGACAGAGAGAAAGGCTCTCTCAGATTCGCCTCTTGAGTTGTTCAGGGACAGCAGCACAGAGAAGATCACCCCCATCGCAAAGACCAACCCTTTCATTGTACTCGCCATCATCTCTCCCTCTCTCTCTGGACTCTCTCTCTGTGGAAAAGTGAGTTTTGAGAGAAATAGAAGCGGGAAATGAATGACTGAATGAGCTTTCAGTTTGGGCTACTGCTGAGACCTTTTAAAGGATAAAAAGAGTTAGCTAGCTTAGCATATTTCAATTTGACCCTCCAACTTTTGAGAATTGCAAATATATTTCTTCTAAGGCCAGTTTTTATTTTCTTTTTCATATTGTAAATTAGGGTTAGTCTTAGGGTTCGAAATCGAATATCAATTAATGGTTTCATGTAAAAATAATGTTGCAAACATGCACATGCCAACATTGTTCTAAAAATCTCCGCAACACCCCTCCTAGACCTTGCCTAGGCACTTGGTGGTTGATCACCGGCCCGATTACTCTCTAAGTATTTGAAAATTAAGAAAGGACGCCTAGAACTGCTTAGGCGTTCACCTAGCCCACCTAGCTGCCCCGACTAGACCAGCCTAGGCACCCGCTTAGGTCGCAACTCTCACTTAGACAGAAAAATCGATACCTTTCATTTTGATTTTATGTTTCTCAATAAAATGTAAGAGACTTGTTGAATACTTGGATGAACACTCATTATATGCTTGTTCTCCATGTTACCAATATGTTCTAATATTTTATAATCTATATGTAAATTGTAACTGTATTTTATATATTTCAACACAATTATGTATTTTTTTGAAATATAAATAGGCACTTATTTTTATGATATATAATAAAGTTAATTAAATGAGCCTACTCGACTAGGTGTTAGGCCCTAGCTCGACGCTCGACTAGTGCTTAACGTTTTTTAGAACCTTGCATGCCAAAGTAATTTGTCTTTGTATGTACAGTTTTAGCTATGTTGGACGGTAGATATTTGGGGATCTCAACCTTCTTCACGAGATGCCACGTCCCGGACCTGGGTCGGCAATAAAAACTCAAACTCGAATTTGAAATGTGAGTTAAAAGCTAAATAATTAAAAGGAAAATTGGAATGGGTTGGAAAATAAATTCCTCTTATTATAAATAATTCATGATTCGTAAAACAAATCAAGAATTCTTTACAACCTACAGTAAATAGATGAATAAACTTTCTCTACTCCAATCTAATCCGATATCATCTTGCCTACCCTCTTGAATGTCAAGTTCGTAAACCTGCATAACAATAGAGGGATGAGCTTCAACAACTCAGTAGGGACATAACCTTATCACAATAAATTGACAATATTAAATTAAATGTCATGAAATCATATAGCCAAATATCAAACCATTATTGATGATACTGCATGAATGCAATGCAACCTCTTCAACTACCCCTGTTAATTTATATAATAAAACACGCGAACTTGCAAGTCCCATACCATGCATTTTACCCTTGCAGAGGTGGTTCAAATGTTCTATTATAGAAACTAACCCCCATATGATATCCCAAGTTCATAAACCCCTTTTTGCTAGTCATCTTATCTAATTTATTGATCTCCAACCCAAATCACCCACATCGACAATTCCTGTCGATCCTATTCTAATGTGCACACCGGACTCGCCTGGAACTGGTTTCACAATGAATAGATTCAACTACACAAAAGATCATTTCCAACTACCCTCATTTCCATACTTCCAATCTGAATACTAAAATTCAAACCACATCAATATGAATGATGCACAAATAATGTCATTTTATCTTTCACATGTATCACAGTATATTCTTAACGAATAGCATTCCAGCAATAATTCCATAACCAAGAACAAGTAAACACTTAACTGAAGCAATTAGCCAATTATTATTCAATCACATTAATCAACCAAAGAGATCAAGAATATTTTTTCTTGTTAATGTGTTTTCTTCTTGTAATATTTTTTTCTTGAAATGTTTCCTTGTTATTCTTTCTTTATAAATTTTGTACTTTAACGCGACTTTATTTGTTCTATACAAACACTTCCTTCTCATAAATAGCCTAGAATATTATTACTAGGTTTATTTTACATTTATGTGTTTATATAGGCAATCAATGTTATAAATTGTACAAAAGATGACCTTTTAAAAAGGAATTGCCAAGAATCTCGAGCTCCAGAGAAACAAAGCGCATCGGCATTACCGGAACTCATCATTAGCAGTACAATTTCACAAACTGAACCCAACCTCCAGGTGAAGCAATAGAGGAGTGACAGACTGACAGTATCTACAAAGTAACAAAGAATCTGAACTGAGCATTCCAATATTATGTTTTCCAGATAATCAGAAGGGAAATATGATCTCCAAGATCTATCAACATCAAGCTATCGTAGGCGTACCGGCTCCTCAAAGAGAGGCAGTACCTTATAAGTTACTCCAGGACCAATATAGGAAAGCATGGCAGCGAGCACATTTGGCACATGAGCGTTAATCTCCAAATGGCGTAGTTGAAGACATATAGAATCTGTTGGAAAATATTAGTATTTTGGTTTGTTTGAATGTTTGGTTTTCTGGGCTTAACCCGTTAGAATTAGGTTTTGTTAGAAATTAGGGTTAATTTATTATGAATAGGGTGTTTTGTTATTCATTAGAAAATAAGAAGCTAGTCACAATGTAGCCTCTTAGGGCCCGTTTGTTTGATTGGATTAGGAAGGACTGAACTAGACTATAGTCCCTTGTTTGGTCTGCACTAGGGTTAAGTTTAATGATACTAAGTCGAACTCGCACCGACTAACAGCTTCACTAGCTGTTCTTAGTGAGACCCCCCAAAAACTGGAGGATTGCTAGTCCGGTCTCTAGTGCGTGCGTCGTCTGCAAGCATGCGATGCCGATCTCCATCATCCGTGAACCCAGTCAAAAAATCTTGCCTTCTCCTTTGTACATGAGCTACAGCCCTTTCTCCAGTCATCAAATCAGAAACTCACCAATCTCTGTCCCACGAACCCAACCCCCTTTTTGCTTCAGTGATGAATTTGTCCAGTTAAGCTTGCAATAAGTTTAATCCACCATGAACAACAATTCAATTCATAGATTAAAGCTTATAAATCCCAATTACAGAAAATATCAAAATCTGTGATAAACCCATAAATCTATTACCTTGGGTTGCAGTGCACTACTCCAAAAATTTGTAGGAAAAAACGAAATCAAATTTGGAGTTGTAAAACATAAATTATAGTAGAAATTTGATATGTGATTTCCAATTTTCCATGCTTTCTTTGCTTTGAGGAACAAGAAAAAAGACCTCCTTTTGAGGAAGAAAATGCACAGATACTCCTTTTTAATACACAGATCCTCCTTTGAGGAAGAAAACTGGGAGAAATGAGGGAGAAAAAGAGAGAGAGGAGGGAGATGGTCGATCGGAGAAAAAAAGGGGAAGAAAATGAGGGAGAGGGGAGTGAGAGAGTGGGAAGGAAGAAGAAAACAGTGGGTCGAAGGAAAAAAAAGGGCAGAAAATGAGGGAGAGGAGAGTGAGAGAGTGGGAAGGAAGAAAAAAATGGTAGAAGTTTCGAGATAGGAAGGAAAATGATAAATTAATAATATAATATAATATTTATGAATTAAACAAATTTAATATTAAAATTTATTAATTATTTTGTTTCTTAATCCGAAACTGCACCAAACGCTTCACTAACTCAGTCTAGCTTAGTCTAGTCTAAGCCAGTCCAGCTTAATCCCTGAAGCTAATCCAGTCCGAGATAGTCCGGTGCAACAAATGCACCCTTAGGGTTTTGTAGCCGTTTCGGCATTCTCGTTTATTTAATAATATTCCTATTATTTTGTTGTAATATTGTTCGTTGCGCACTCTAATATTCAACTTGGTATCATAGCAGGTTTGATCTTTCGGGATTTAATATGTTCTTGATAGGTATTCATGTTGTTTGTTTGATATTAGTTTTCAGTGTTAGTTTTGAAAAGAAAAGAAAAAATTGAATCTGTTTGCTTTGAACCACCACCAGAATCCCATCCCATTGCCATAGCACGCTGTCGTCACCCTGCCTTGCAATCAAATTTGAGGATTGCTGCACTTGTTTGGAGAAAACAAGAAAAAAAAGAAGGAAAAAGGAAAAAATTTGTTTGGAGGTTTTGAGGCCCACATGGGCAAGGAAAAGAAAATGGCTCGTTTGCTCATTTTTGTGTTGCAAGCCCACGCAGATGAGTTTTGCTGTGGAGTGTTTGGATCTGTGACCACTCAAGTGATAGTTGTGTTTGTTCGTTCATTGCTAATATTGAGATATGGAAATTATCCGTTTAGTGATGGATTCTTTCCATACTTTCAACACTAGCTAGTCAAGAATCAATAACCAGTTTGCCATCAAGAATCAAGAATCAAGTCAAATTTGCATGCCTGCCTGCCTGTTTGTCCGCCTAACGGAGCCAGTCCGCATCTGCTTGTTTGCAAACCTATGTCGTATACTGCCATGAGTTTGACAGGAGGTGTTGGAAAATTTAGTATTTTGGTTTACTTGAATGTTTGGTTTTTTGGGCTTAGCCCATTAGAATTAGGTTTTGTTAGAAATTAGGGTTAGTTTATTATAAATAGGGTGCTTTGTTATTCATTAGAAAATAAGAAGCTAGTCACAATGTAGCCTCTTAGGGTTTTGTAGCTGTTTCGGCATTCTCGTTTATTTAATAATATTCCTATTATTTTGTTAGTCTCGTTCGTTGCGCACTCTGATATTCAACTGAATCAATCATATTAGTCTGCATCTAGTACAACCTACAAGACAATTAAATTGGAAAATTCATAGAACAAACGATTGAATCCGATATTTGAAACAGATTGAGATTCTTGTGGAATATGTCACGATTTTTAACTTGTAATTACAATCACAAATCGAAAATCAAATGTAAGGAAGTTGATTGGTATCTATCTTGTGGAAAATATTACGACTATAAAGTTGGTTAATTGATGATTTAATTATATATTTAGGCTAAACAAAAACCCTAGCAAGTTAAGAAGATATCGAATCTTTTTTAACAGGGAAAACGTGGCCATCAATCGCTTCCATGCACCGGTATAAATATATAAATGTTGATATAATAGGAATCCTAAAATACAGGAACCCTATCCAATCAAGAAGATATCAATCGGTTCCAAAAATATAGGAATCCTAAAGGATCTAGAGTTGCTTGGGGAGCAAAGTATTTCTCTTTCCCTTTTTAGTATAAATGAGGGACAAGGCATGAGGAATTCTCATGCCGGTCCCTCTCTCTCAGCCTCTCTCTCGCTCTCTCTCAACTTTTGGCCTACAACACTAAAACCCTATAAGCCTAAGTCAAAATACCCTAGCCATCGTATGCAATCACAGAATCGAGCAGCAACCATACGGAACCACCGGAGCAGCAACATTCAAGGTTTCCTGGAGCTTCTTTGTTTGATTAAGTTCAGAAATTAAGAAGCTCCACGAAACCTTGAATGCAGCTGCTTTATAGGGTGACATTGTCGTAGGAAAAAGCATGGATATATACCAAAGATTAGAAGCCATGCATATTTGCAGGTATGTGTTTTCTGATTTCTCGATAGGTTTGTTCTTGTTAGTATATTTGTTTCTTGTAATATTTTTTTCCCTCTTGAGATGTTTCATTATTTTTCTCTCTTTGTAAATTCTGTGCTTTAACGCGACTTTATATGTTTATGCAAACCCTTCCTTGTCATTAATTAATCGCAGAGAATATAACAGGGATGTTATTTTATATTTGTGTGTCCATCATACAGTTGATGCTATAAAATCGTTTTGGATTTGGTTGAAATTGTTCTTTTTTGTTTTTATAATGTCCTCAGGCCCGAAAGATTAATTAATTAATCTGCGTTTGTGTGATGCTCAAAGATTAATTAATTAACGTGCATTTGTTTGTTTGTTTTCTTTTTCTTTTCATCTTTTATCTTTTGTTTATTTAAACTTTCATTAGGGATTGAGTTCTTTTAATTTGTATTTTGATGGTAGGTTTTATTCGTGGGTGCGATTAGTGTGGATTTTCAGTTCTTGTTTTCTTTCCAAAATTCTGTTGCATGATGATTTTATTCTTGGGTTCGAGTTTTTTAATTTTGTTTTGAGTTCGGGTTTTTGCTGGCCGCTTTTTATTTCTAAACTTTTTAGTTTCTTTTATTTCTGATATGTAGTTGGTTTGTCTGTAATATTTGTATTTCCTTCAACCATTTCGACGCATGTGTAGAAATGTTTATCCACCAATTGATAGAATTCAACTTGCACACCTGAAAAGGGTCTTAATTTTAGTGTAATTAATATCTCACACAATTATAACACATCTGTTTATCCACTAATTAATATTTCACACAATTAGATTTCTACAGAATCTAAGTTAATATCGAAACCATAACTCTGCCCTCCATACTGTACGTAAAGGTGCTCTTTCGGAGAAGAGGAAGGGAGAAGAATTTCGGAGATTTCAGGCATGCCGGCCGTGGGGGGTGATGCCATGTTGAGCACCGCAACCTGGACTTTCAGATTAGAAGTTTCAGCCATGGACTCTGCTTCTGTAAGGAAGTTGCAGAGGGATTCTTTCCTCTTTCAATTTGGGGTTTCTGTGGAATGGGGCAGTGGGTAGAAGTTTCCAGAAGTGGGAGCCGTCAGTGCGGAAGCGTTGTGAAAAGAAACCTCCCCCACAAATTTGCACTACATTGCTCACCAAGCATAAACATCTTCCAACAGCCTGCAAACCGACATGCAACAATAGTAGTGCATTAAAAGGATCCACAAAATCAGATCACTCTCATCCGTTAACAAATTCTTGGTTAAGAGCTTAAAGCACATCAAGCCGCCAACAACAGAGTCATCCAAGTCACAAAAGGAATAGAGTAAGTAAAACACGCCTATGCCCGACTAAGGAAAATAGGTTAGGGAAAGAATGATCACGCACCACTGGCATAATTTGATTCTTATTCAGTACACCAATTGATTCATAAAGTGTCAAAGATAGTATTTAAGCTTTTCTCATGATCAGAACTTTGTGAAATGAAGGAGGGGAAGAAACAAAGAAACCCAAAGTCAAATTTAATGAATCATTGCCATAAAAGTTAGAACCTACATGATTTCACAAGATTACCTTACCAACAAGCACACGTAGCGTCGTAAAGGTTTCAATGCGAAGCTTTACATTACCTAGATGTCCTTGTGCAGCCTCATTATCTGCACCCTATTCATAAAACCACAAAGGAGTAACATAAGAAAAATTAATGTTATAGAATAATCAACTGTCACAACTTAACATACTTTGAAAAGAAGTGATAGCCAGTGTCCAACACTTGCAGAAGCAATCTTTGACTATAGAAATGCAAGCAAACATTCATCTGGTTCTGAATCATACTTTTCAAGTTCTACTGAGTGGAGCTTTCATGTCTCTGTATTCTAAAAGCATAAGCACACCAAATATTTGTTTACATGCACAAGAATCATCAAAGCATGGAAGTAAATTCAGAAGCAGTTCCCCCAAAACACTTAAAAATTCCTTCACGAAACTCTTCTGATGCGTCAGATGGAGAAACCAAAGCCCCATAAGTCAACTTCTTCAGTACTACAACCAACCGCAAAGGATATTATTGTGCTTCAAATGTGAAGACTGCCTTCTGGGACAACAATTCACAGGAACAAACTAACTAATACAACATACAAAACAATTTTGAACTAATGGAAAAACCATGCCATTTCTTTGGCAGCCAACTTTGAACTTACCTGATCTATAGATCCAAAACGACACTTCTTGAGCAGTTCTTCCAGGCACTGAAGCAACATTCAGCAACACTATCGCTCACTTTGTGAGGCATTTTTAGGACCTTATGAGTCACAAGTTTTTCTTCAGAACCAAGCTTCTTTGAGGTTCTACAGTCAAGTCAACAGCTGCATCCAATAGACGCAGCAACAGAAACAGCGTGTAGCAGAAAGAGAAAAAACGATGTCAAGGAAATAATGCTTGCTGATGTATACGTACTTACACACTCACATTTCAAAATTCTTTTACAAATTTGTACGACAAGCATAAGTGATGAAACTATGTTTCCTTGGGTGTGGATCACTAGGAACTTTAATGTTGAACCCACCATTCACTGTGACTTTGAACAATGGGACACTGAGTCCACTAATGGAAAAGTGAAAAATTTGCTCCTCCGCCACCTCGGATCATATCACAATATAGTACTTAACAAATTTCAATACCAGAAACTCAAAAACAATTTGACTTTGTGTACACTAACCCAACAAGTATAGCTCAACCACACCAACACGAAGTTCTGTGCAATCGGGGTGAGGACTTTGGTTTCTTTTTAACATAATTCAACCCAATACCTTCCACTCTACCAATTCCCCCGACCTTCGAACATTGCACCGATCACTAAAACTTAAAGACACAAGGATTCACTCTTTAATTAAAAATTATTAAGGCAACAACTCGATCAAGTTACGAATGCTTCGTCCAATTCCAACCCTCAAAGCTCACCCCTAGTGTAATATACCTATACATGCAAGCATATATAACGACACCTATATACATATATATTCATATACACAAGTACAAGTATACACACATATAAATAATGCAATTTAAGGCAAAGAAGCAAAATTTACAGAGAGGTTCAAGTGCTTACTCGAAGGATGGCTGGAGAGCATGAGGCGGAGACTGGCGAAGAAAATGGTGCAGAGACGAGAGAGCAGAGGAGTGCTTCTTGGGGTTTTGGAGAAGCTAGAAGCTCAAAGCAGTATGCTTTCAGCTGCCTAAACACTCTGCTTCCTTCTTCGTCCTCTGGGAACGCGAGCTCGTTGATTTCCACCATTGCAGACGGCGGCGAGAGGGAGGCGGGAGTTTAGAACCCCCAAATTGAAAGACGATTCCAGGGGGAGGTGTTTAACCCAAAACGGGTTGCCGACCGGTTTGAATATAATTGACCCGTTTTTGTTGGGCCTTAAGCTGGGTTGACTCTTTCGTAACAAAGGTTCTCTTTATTTCTTCGGTCTTGAGGAAAACAATGGCTCGTTTAAACTTATTTCAATTTCTTAAGAATTTAATGAATGACTCGTTTGGAACGCATAGTTTGATTGGAATGGATTACCTTCAAAATCTAAGGTATGTTGATGGGAGAAATTATAAAATTATGACCATCTAAATAATAGAAGATGAATTACTTACGAAGAAAACTTATTCGTTACAATTCTAGTTGAAATTTAAGAGGCCTCCATTTCTATTTTATCCAATCATGTGTACCAAACGAGCATAACTTTTCTATAATATAACAATGTTAAGTTTGTTTTGCATAGAATGAGATTAAAAATAGGATTTGCTAGGTCTACAATTCATCCAACACCATCATGAACCATTAGGTTGGATTGCTGCAAGAATGAATAGCGAATACGTAATATTAACAAAAAATTTAGGAAAGTGATTTCTATACGCTTGTTTTTCACCTCCTGCATACTTCTCTTAATTATAATCATTGATTCTTTTTTTATTTGTTCAATCTCATAGCTAAAACAAGGGGGTATAGGGTGAGTGTGTGCGTAAATCATTTCATAAAGATAAACTAGTTTTTTTCTTTGACAAGCAACAATAGAGATATTTCATTAACACAATAAATTTACAAGAGGTGCCAAATGAGTATATATTCTCCAGTGATCGATGTCTTGATTTGGATATAATTCGCACAGCTAACAAATAAGGTAAAACCCTTACATGACTACCACACAGAAGAACTAGGTGCAGACGGTATAACTTGCTCCAACGACTATAGAGACCCGAGAAATCAAGCATCAAAGCCACCACTAAATTAAACAGCGAGACTGCATCACACTACTACTAAAACAGCAGGGCCACAATACTCGCGGAACTGACACAACACAAACCAATAAACTTCTAATGTTGATTATTTCATGTTTCATAAATTTCAACTTTGAGATATTCTAGCTGTCCCAAAATTCTTTCAAATTGTTTACAATCCCGCACGAATGGATTGATAATCCTGTGTGTACTTTTCTTCAGAGACAAAAAGGGGTTTTGCTAGATCAGTTGTAGCTACTGATTCAGCTCATAGACTTTGACTCTATTTCCTACTTGTATTGTCCTAAATTCCTCCGAGGAGCTGGAAACGAAGGAAATATGTCAAGCTGGTTGGTGTAAGTGGAAATTATCAACTACCCACTACGATAATTAATCATACAGTTAGAAAATACTGGTTTTGAATTTAATTGGACCAATGCACCAACCCCTCGAGGACCTTAATTATCCACTTGCTCACAATTAACAACAGCTAATTATTAGAAATAAAAAAATAATAATTCTTCTCTCTTTACTCAACGCTTGGTTCTCCAGTTAAAGTTGATTTCTGGGTCAATTTTAGGTTAACTGATGATCACAAATAATTTGACTCCCGGTGTGGCTGAAATTCAGATAAGAATGGGACTGTTGGAATGTTGAGAAAAACTTTGTACCAGATTGTACATGTCATATGATGTTGATTGGCACAAGTGTTGGCATTTAATTGTGCTAGCTAGTTACTCATAATATATATGTGTGTATGTGTGTGTGTGTATTCTTTTCACTTTTTAAACACATACCAAATTTTTATAATATTATGCAGATAACGCTTTTCTGCAATGTCAAAAAATAGCTATATATATGCACCTTCATACGAGTTTAATCCATGTAAATTCCCATCTTCCTAACTACTAACTTTACCTAGCCCACAAGTGAAAGAGGATATTGTACATTCTAGCCGAATTGATTAAGTTTGAAGTTGGTTGATTCCTATTCTCTTCTATATATTGTAGTTTCGTACACTCACACTTTTGCTTTGCACCCTATATTTAGGCTCAATTGAGATGATTGGTTGCATGTCTTTACCATATACATTTTCCCTCAATTTTTATTTTTATTCATTATCAAATGTTAAAAAAAAAATGTTTATTACCTACTCACTGTGGGTAGGGTGCCTTTTCACTCAAATTTCATATATATATATATATATATATAGTCACTGTGGGTATGGTGAAATCAAAGTGGTCGAATTGCCTTGTTACTAAAACATGTGAATTGCTGCTACAATTTTCAAACGTATTTTTCATCTCAGCTTATTATATTTTTCATCAAGAGGGGAACTATCTCACCCAACCACTTGAAGATGTTTGAACATCATCACATGAAAGGAGGAGAATTTGTTTGCACTTATCATATATGTTATATATCTTTCTTTTTAGAATAGATACGTAACACATAAACAAAACTTTCAGAAAAATATTATAATAACTGGAAGACAAATACTCTTTTATAAAAATATTTGATGATGTTTAATTGTTCAACCTACACTGTGTTTTGACATAAACTATGAAAAACTACATCAAAGATTCCATCATCATAACATAAGCAATTCCCCTATTTGTAATTTTAAAACTGTAGTCAGGATGACTCAACTAATATCAGCATTAATTTCACTAACTTAAATGGTGGAATTGTTTTGTGGCGAAGAAAGCCACGTTTGAAAGTAATCCATGCTCTCGTCATATCCTGCAGGGTTTGGCATTTTGTCAAAGGTCTCTGGGATGACTGGTTGTTCAGTCGCATCCTTTGGTAATATCTCCTGGTTGTTGATCTCACTCTCTGTTGCTGCGGCTTCAAATCCAAGCTCACTTTGCAAGTAACTAAGACAATTCCCATTTTCCACTTGTCCCAAGCCTGAGCTCTGGTAATTAGCCTCATCAGCCTCATGAAGTACTTGGACTTCATTTGATTGGAGTGGCTGAAAGTCATCCAACAGGTTCCAAAAGTCAGAGTCATACTCAAATGGATTATCAAAAATTCCTGAAAGGTCAATCGAATCATCATCCATTTGCTGCTCTTCTGCTCCTGGCCTTGACATACCAACAACTTGGCTGGAATTACTTGAGCCGTTGGATTCATTAGATGAAACATTAGAAGAAGTTGTCAACTCTTTCAACCCCTTGGGATCATTTGTTAATTCCATGGGAAAATCCTGATGATTGGGGTTTTCTTGAATTGTCAAACTGCATGGCTCATGTGGCTTGTTGTTGGTGGCCATGCTAGTTTCTTGGTCAGCAGATT